>NW_028242523.1:0-676494 GCF_964263255.1 Lissotriton vulgaris | reverse complement strand
GTAAGAATTATAAAGAACAGACAATTTCAGAGTCCAATCAGTGCTACAGAGTCAGGCAGCCTGAGCTGCCTATATCCCTGCCCCGGAGCGGCGCCTTTCCTCTCCACCTACATCCTGAGCTGCACCCGCTGCACCCACCGGTCTGCTTGCGTCCTGACAGCACTTGCCCCAGAGTTTGCATCCAGTGATGACCTGCCCTCACTGCTTCCTTACCGAGGAGCACTCACCTCTCTGCTGCCTTCCTGAGCAGTGCCAGCCCTCTCTGCTTATTCCGAGTAGTCCTTGCCCTCTGTGCTGCCTTCCTGAGCAGTGCCAGCCCTCTCTGCTTATTCCGAGTAGTCCTTGCCCTCTGTGCTCCCTTCCTGAGCAGTGCCAGCCCTCTCTGCTTATTCCGAGTAGTCCTTCCCGTCTGTGCTGCCTTCCTGAGCAGTGCCAGCCCTCTCTGCTTATTCCGAGTAGTCCTTGCCCTCTGTGCTCCCTTCCTGAGCAGTGCCAGCCCTCTCTGCTTATTCCGAGTAGTCCTTCCCGTCTGTGCTGTCTTCCTGAGCAGTGCCAGCCCTCCCTGCTTATTCTGAGTAGCCCTTGCTCTCTGTGTTAACATCCTGAGCAGTACCTGCCTCTCTGCCGATATCCCGAACAGCATCCAACCCCACTGCATGCGTCCTGAGATGAGGCTGCCCTCCCTGCTTCCAGTCAACAGCACCTCTCCTCTCAATCTACCCCCTGACACCACCCGCCTTCACTGCTTATAAGCAAACCAAGCAGCGCCTCCCTGGGCATAGTTACACCAATGCTTGTCTGTGGCTAAATAAAAACACCAACAACTGACTTTAACTTTCTTCCAATTGGCAGAAATATTCTGCTGAGGATCCATCGGCCTGTCTTAAAAACTAACACTTCAGTATATTCGTGGGCAACCTGCATTACTTTGAACGAAAGAGGAGACCCCGGAGCGGTCCTTGATGTGCTCAGGCCTCTTAGACAGGACCAGGGCCGGACTGACCGTAGCGGCCACCAGGCGTTTTCCCAGTCAGCCGGAAGGGTGGGCGCTGATTTTGTTCCTGGGGTCTGGTTTTGCAGTAGTGCTTCATTAGCGCCCCCTGTAACAAAAGCGGGAGCGGTGCTCATCACTAGCACCCCCACAGCACCCCTGATACGGGGGCTGGTTGAACAAATGGCCAGGGTGCCTTACTGTTTCCAGTCCGGCGGTGGACAGGACACTTCCCTAGCAGGGGAATCGACCTTAACAACGCGGGCTGAGTCACAGGTGCCGCTCCCCGCAAGCCGAACCACCCTTGCCTTAACCACACATATGCGTGGTTAAGGCAGTGTACAGTCTAGATGCTGGAATGGGCGACAGGAAGAGGAAGGATTGGGAGAGGAGCTGTCAGGTAAGTGAGGCCGGGACCGGGATTTGGGGGGCGGGTAGTTTTTTGGGGTAGGTTAGTTTTTAGGGCTCTGGGGTTCGGGTTGTTTATAGGTCAGAGGGTTGGGTTTAAGCAGGGGGTCGGGTCGTTTTCAAGGGTAGGGGTCAGTTTTTAGGGTTCATGGTAGGAGGGAGCTGGGTCGGGGTCGTTTTTTGGGCACTGGGTCAGTTTTTAGGATGTCGTGGGGCAACGGACAGTTTTCAGGGTTGGGGGCAGTTTTAGGCCTGAGGACGGGGAGGGCTGGATCGGGTTAGTGTACACGGGTAGGGGTCAGTTTTTAGGGCTCAGTGCGGGGGTCTCTGGTTCGGATAGTTGTTAGGGTGTGGGGGCTGTTTTTAAGGCTCAGGGCGGAAGGAAGGGACAGTTTTCAGGGCTGGGAGCAGTTTTAGGCATAAGGGCGGGGGCTGGTCAGGGTGGTTTACAGGGGTCAGTTTATACTGCTCAGGGCGGGGGGACAGAGGTCGGGGTAGATATAAGGGTATGGGGACAGTTTTTAGGACTCAGGGCAGGGTAAAAGAGACAGTTTTTCAGGGCTGCGGGCAGGGATGTGAACTTTACCACACATGTCCCTTTATCAATCCTGTCTTTACCATGAAACTCTGTTGTAATGGCATGTGTGGTAAAGGCATGCATGGTAAAGACGCAGTCATGGTTGAGACCACGTGGTTCAGGCATGCGTTGTTGAGGCATGCATTGTTGAGGCATGCGTTGTACCATCACACAACCCCTTAGCCGCCCTTCTTCATATTCATAACAAGAATTTTGTACCATTCGAGCAATTCGGTTCAAATGAGTTAAACCTCACTGCAAGCGAAGCCAGCATAATGCCAGACTTAGCAGGTGGACATGCAGTGTAATGCACTGCAGCCCTTATATAACCCTTCAAACCCATGAAGAGACCACAGGGCACCCCCATTTATAACATGATCTGCCTCCAAGTCCACAAATAGAGGGCTGCACTGCACAACACTAACACAACAAGCCATTTATACATCTTTTATGTAGAGCACCCTCTTTATCTGCATGAATCTCTTTGTTGGGTCCGGAAAATGCATTTTTTAATGTTTCTCAAACACATGCATGTCATGGTTTCTTTACTCACACAGATGACTCTGTTGGGGGAACCGATGCTTGATCCTGGAGGCGAGATGGACGTTTCCGACATTCTTCTGTGCTGTGTGGACACAGGGAAGCAAGAGAAGTTAATTTGAGAGAGGAACAGGCGGGGGGGAGCGGTTCACCTCTCCTGAGTCAGTAGCAAGATTTCAGAACATGAAATATGATCTTGGGAAAGTTAATAACAAAGACATCAGGATGTTTGAGGGACATCCCTCCTCTTACTCCCAGGGTCTGAAGCTGTGCAACCTTGCTTCTGTCTCAGAGCTCTTAGTTAAGCCTGGAGGGCCACAGGGGAGAAATACAAACTACAAGACTAATACAACCATAGGTCTAACCTCATGTGCCAAGAAGACACAGCATTAACTTTAAATGTAAAATAGCAGAGAGAAAGAGACACTCATCTATTGGGTGGATAGCATAATGTGAAACCAGAAAACCTGGGATTTGTCTGTATTCCCCTTCTGATCAAACTGTGTGAATCTGGCCAAGGTTTTTTTTATTTGCCAATGCCTACCTTTTCTTCATTATCATGCATGAGAGCACCTTGTAATATATGAGTTCAGGATGTGACCTTTACAAAAGCCTCTCTTGTGTTGGATTTAATAGACTACACTGTAGCTCTATGAATTGATTCTAAGCCACATATAGCATGCACATGGCAACCAATTTCCTTCTCAGCTCACTGATGGCACTGGGATCAGGGCTGGAGGCTACGAATGTTTCCAAGTTCATGTTTTAAAATTATCACTTAAAATAAATTCCTGAATGCTGTGATATAGTCTCATGGACTGAGGTAAAACCCTTATGCATTTTAAAGAAATAATTTTTTTTGAATTTTGAAGAGATATTTTTACAAGATGTTTGTTGAACGATTTTTATGCCGAAAATATCCAGCGCTCGGCTTGTGCATGGGTTTTTAGAGCCAAGCCAGGCCCCTGACTGGGTTCTCCCTGCTAATTTGTTGTTTTTGGGGAGTGGGGTGGTGGGGGTGTGGTATTTTTCATGGCTGCTTGTAGACCCTCCTTCCTCTGATTCTGCCAGGGCCTCTGTCAGCAGAGAAGGCTAAGAGAGGAGAATTTGCTCACTAGGCTGTCTCCAGAATCCTATGCTGGCACTAAATTGGCGCCCTTGCTCTACTCCTTTTTTCCCTGTCTGACATTGGTCAGCCCTTTGTGCTCGAGACTGGTATCCTGATACGACGGAAACTGATAACAGATTGGGTGGGTCCTAAGCTGACATTTTGTTTACAGGCTTTCTTTGTTGTGGTAACAGGCGACACCACTGTTTTGCTATCACAACTGGAGATGGGGTTGGGGAAGATGACATGGGTTCTAACAATCGAGAGCCAGAGATGCTCATCTCTAAATGGTATACCCCAGAGCAGAATTGGGACATTTTTGGGTGAAGTTTGTATTTTCTCTCACTTCTCCACAAAAATTGATTCAACTTAAGAGGAAAATTGATTTTAGATTAGTTTCTGAGTGAAAAGGTTGGACATTTTTCAATTTCTTTGCTTCTTTTTCTACAATATGCCGACTTCAATGGTGGACTGACTGAGTGGGTCTATCTCTAAAAGAGGTGTGTATCAGAAAATTATTTAAATGGTTGCTTCAGCTAGAGACTTTACAAATTATGAAAGACAATCTTGACACCATTTCACTTGTGCAGCACATACCAGCCTTCCGATACCCTCAGCAGGGTGCAACTGGTGCACGACAGCACAGTATGCCCACGTACAGGAAAAAAAATGCTATTTCTAGTGAAGGTGCGAACCCCTACAGTTCTGCACTTGCACAGGAAAGAGTGCACCAGTGAAGAATGATTGAACCAGCTTGATTGAATGAATGAATGAATGAATGAGGGAATTTGTAGAGTGCACAGCTAATCCTGAGAGTGTTCCAGTGCCAGAAGCTCACAGTAAGGAAGACCAGACAAACGTGCTACATTGCTGAAAAGAGATACGTTTTTAGAGCTTCATGGAAAGACGGCTCATGAGCAACAGAGCAGAGTGTGAAGGGAAGCTGATTCCATTCTCCACCAGTACAGTTTCATTAGGTCTTGGCTAAAAATAGCTTTAGCTGTAATTTGCTGCTGGGCCCCTCCTTTCTTAAAATATTCTTCAATCACATTGTATTTATTTAAATTTACCACCCCAAGATGGGCGGCATGTGGAATATGTCTGTTAAATAAAATAGATTGTGGCTGTGTGTTGAACTACACGCCTCACATGCTCAATCCAGACATCCACCTACAGAGTGCTGTCTTTTTAAACAACACTCTGTATATTGATCATTGGTTAGCCCCCTCCTTCTCCTGTCATCAAGTGGCTGAGATGAGGATGAGAGGGCTGACTTGTGAACTGGTAGTATTCATGAAAATACAGTGGGGCGGATGTATCAAGCATTTTTGCGTTCGCAAAGGGGCAAATTGCTTTCCCGATGCAGCAAACCTAATTTTGTGATTTGGTAACCTGTTACCAAATCGCACAATGGGTTTGCGATTCGGTATTAGGAAGGGGCGTGTTTAGGGCTTCCCTTCCTAATACAGAATCGCATCGGTATGTATGAATGTTTTGTGACCTCGATTGCGGTTGCAAAACATTCGCATTTTACCACCTACTTCAAGTAGGTGGTAACCCATTCGCAAATGGAAAGGGGGCCCCTATGGACCACTTCTTCTTTGTGAATGTTTGTAAAACCATTTTTAAGAGCAGGCAGTGGTCCCACAGACCACTGCCTGCTCTTAAAAAATGAAAAGAAAACTTTTCATTTTTCGTTTTGCAAAGCATCTCGTTTTCCTTCAAGGAAAACGGGCTGCTTTACAAAAAAATATAGATTGCTTTATTGAAAAGCAATCACGGACATGGTTGTCTGCTGATCTCAGCAGGCCACCATCCCGTGAAATTTGCGATTCCTAAGGGGTGGCAAATTGCGACCTACATCACTAATATTCATAAGGTAGGCCATTTGCGTCCCCCTAAGAATTGCAAAAGGTGTACTATACACCTTCATACATTGCATTTTGAGCTTTCCTTATTGAGAATACTTGAGATTCGCAAAAAAGGGAATCTCAAAATTCTAGCTACATACATCTGGCCCAAAATTCTTGTTTTTGTCAACACTGCTAAGTTAAGTAATTAGTACAGTGTGGGCCTACACTCAGGGTGTTATGTGGTGCCTCAGAGGTGGCAGGGCCTTGCCCTGAAGACACTGTACAGGAGTTGCCACAGCTGTCAATAGATTTCCTTGCCCGAGGCTGCCAAGCGATGCACTGCCATTGACGTGCTGAAAGGAAACTCCCTGTGCGTCAGGGGCATTGATTTTTTGCTTCTCAAAAATAAATATCAGCTTTGAGATTTTATGCCTGAAAAACAAAAATCTTTGTAGAGTGGGTGCTTCAAACATGGTGGCCATTGAGGAAAGCTTCACTGCCTTCAATGGAGCTGCTGCAGAGGCAAGTCCACCAAATGCAGGGAGACGTCTCTCTGCTAGGTGGGGATCTTTTACTGTCCGCTGACCAGGCGACATGGTTGGTCGGCTGTCATACTCTAAATAATGCTCCCTGGCTACCTTTCAGAACCATCACATCATTCAAAGTGTGAGCATCTTCTTGAAGACCGCTCCTGACATCCATGCCATGAACGTGTTTGCAGCAGGAAAGGGTCTTTAGCCATTCTTGAACCGTGAGACCAAGAAATGGGATCCATGTCCGGTATCAAAGGACAGTGGAAGATGGCTCTAGACGCTATATTGAGACATTTGGAAAAGTGGTTTATTCATTACTACCACTGGTGCAACACATATAGGGTTTCTGACAAGTACTCAAGATTTGGCAGGTGTTCCCAATAAAGGTAAGAAAATAAAAACAGAAGTTTTGAGAACATTTCTTCTTTTTGTG
Source organism: Lissotriton vulgaris (assembly GCF_964263255.1). Taxonomy (NCBI): domain Eukaryota; kingdom Metazoa; phylum Chordata; class Amphibia; order Caudata; family Salamandridae; genus Lissotriton; species Lissotriton vulgaris. The sequence goes on along the minus strand of NW_028242523.1, from coordinate 670,051 downwards.
AAAAACAACTTACTGGAGAACAAAGTTGAGAAAGTAACCCAAAAACCCATCTCTGAGTGAGAATGGAGACCCCTTTGTTTATTTATTTATTTACTTGAGTTTTATATAGCGCTGGCTAGACCCGGAGGTATCAGAGCGCTTTACATGAGGAGAGTTACATAGGTTACAAGTTACACATTGCTACAAAAGGTACAACAGTTACAAGTTACCCACTCTCTCAACTAAAGGTACAATACAAGCCACCCAAGCGCTTATGGTGACAATGTCCATCTGGTGCATTCATATATAGTTATTTTGAGACAATTTTTTGATCAGTCATCCATAGCATATGTGTAGTCTCATCCTGCAAGACTCAGTTGTTTTTTCACATAGGATAGATTAAGAGGTGAATAATTAGGGACACATTTACTTTTTATTTGTGTTTGATGCAAATTCTTCTTTTGCTTGACTTGTGTTAAAATTGAATTTTGGTTAGCCGAAATGCCTAAAGTGGTAACTCTAGAATGGTTCTTCAAACTGCAAGTAGGTACAAGGACGCTAGGAAAACCCTGGCTAGTTACGTAATGCACAACTACGTTGTTTGGAACAGAGCTGTATTATCATTTCTATAATGCCTTATTTGTTATGCTATATTACAAGGGCATATGTGTGGATTGTTGAGGTAATTAGGCTATGAGCCATTGGGTATGACATTTTGATTTGTTTATTTCCTGTGCAAATGTTTCACTTAGCATGTATATAAGTGAAACCCTTATTAAAATCTTCCACATTGAAAAAATCTATTTTTGTATGTTCGAACAAGACTTGGTTAACGCTCTTGAAGGCTGTCTTGCAATCTTAATAAAACTGTTGCTGCTCTTTTGAAGAGAAGCCATATTGATTGGAATTCTACCCAAAAGGGAGCATGAGAGACAGTGGAAAGTCATTGGTCTCTCTTTGTACCATCCAGGCACAGAACCTCTCCCTCAAGGTTGGGACGGAGAGTCGAACCTTCAAATCTTACCTTGAGTTTCTTCTCTGCCCGGGCGGCTTGCTTGCAGATGGGATGCCACACTTCAGAGCCTGAAACCACAGGGGGAATTGGGGATTTATTCACACAATGAGAAATGTCACCTCATTTCCATCAGTCAATTTGCACAGAATCACAAAAAACATTCAATCTCAGTGTAGATGATGGCAACAATGTAGACCCATTTCACAAATCAATACAGTACCAATGGAAGAGAGAGAGGAACCACAGACATTCTTCCAGAGTAGGTCTCCATTTCCAGTACTGCTAGCAGGTCTGGTTACATGTACTGAGCCCTCTGAAATGGAATAGGTCAAAGGCATACAGGCCTATAGGGATGTTGGGATCTTTATGACAAGCCGGTGACTTTCAACGGCCAGTGGGGATAAAAAAGACTCACCCATATATCACACCTTTTAGAGGCACCAATCACAGTATCACCAAATCTCCCACAGAGCAAGGATCCTCAACCTCTGCAAAGGGTATGTCATTTGTTTATGGCCTACTTCCTCACACCTTAAAATAACTGTAGAAACGAAGACCCATAAATTACAGGCTAATACTTCTGCCATTGGATGATCACCTTGGCTTTGCAAACTCTTCTTTTGTTTGTTTATAGTTTTATTTTCGCCCATATATATATATATATATACACACCACACAGGAAGGCCTCACTTGGTATTGCGAATCCACATACTGGAACTGTGGTTTTGAGCTACTAAAAATATATATATTTTTAATTTTGACATAAGGGAGGGTCCCTTTGGGACTCTCTACTCAATAAGGGGGCAGGGTGTGCTCACCGTGCCCTCTTATGTGCCCTTTAAAGAGTCGGGGATGAAGTTCCTATGTCCTATAATGGATCCTGCCATATTTTCTTGAAGGTTGTGGCTAGCCTGTACTGTTTCAGTACAGAGTTTTCATCCTTGGATCCACAGTACTGAAACTGCCAACAGGAGTAAAAGCTCCCACAGCTAATCAGAAGCTAGTATTGTTTTAACATTTTTCTTTTTACTCCTCCTGGACCACATGGTCTAGCTATCTATGTCTTTTTTCCATGTGTTAACCCCTTTATGCCCAAAATACGTATTTACACCAAATCATACAAAGAACTCTTTATGAGTAAAGTTCTAACGCTGTGCCAAATTTGATGCAATTCATTCAGCTGCTTTTCTGAATTGGAAGCAAACTTTCCTATTGGAATTAAAATGGGTAATTGCAGATTTGTACCTCCTTTTCTTGATGGATCAGTTCAAAACGTTCCATGCGGGAGCCAACAAAGGGATTATACATATATTACACAAAACCAAGTGACTCACCACCCTGTGATAATCACTGACAAAAGATAGCATGAGACCTTTTAAAAGAACGTAAGGTGCTAAACACGATGCAAAATAAACAATTGTTCTGATGCAAAATAAGAAACTCTTCACATGTGCACTTGAGAAACATAGATAGATGATGCCATAAAAACCTTTAAAAATTATATGATAAAATTGATTGCTACAAAAGATATGCTGAACATAAATGCTCATAATGTATCCATAAAACACAAAAGATAAATGTTTAAAAAAAATTCCTTTTGCTGCTCCCAAGTGCCATCCACCATTGAATAAATAAACTGATATTACAACATGTATGCAAGCGCAAGAAATACCCTCTAAAACTCTGCTAGGCTCGTTGCTGTGCTAATACAAAGAATACCTATGCATGAATCTGATGACAGAGTACATTTGAAGGAACAATGTTGGTAGTTCATTAAAATCAAAAGGTAACAAAGTTCAAATAGTGCTATCACTCATCTCTGTTCATGACCTTTTGCTCTAATTAATTTGTTTGTATTTATCTCCCCACTTTTGTTGCAGTAAAAAACTTTATGTTTAAATACAATTTTTGCTCTATGTGTTCCTTTCCTTCCAGTAATACATTTACCATGTTGATATAAGACGGTTATCCTGTGGATACTCCTGAGTGTGTTACATATGTACAACTCACTGTTTAAATTTAACCTTCCTTAAACAAGTCCCTTGTAGCACATTCTGATCTTAACTACACAGTGCTCAAGCCTACAAGGGTTTATTGGGTTTCCCTGCCTTGAACATTGTGCAATCACGATCACATTAATTTCACAAAAATATTTTTCTCAAAGGAAACATATTAAAGTGCAAAATTCACTGATCTGAATGAAGGCATCTCATATTGTAAGAAAACAAGTATAATAATTTAAATTGAAAGAATATGCTAATTTAAAGTGCCATGTGTAAAGATCAAAAAGGTATTGTATACTATAAGTGTACATCAGTACAAAACTACATAGTGATGATTCATGCAGACAATTATGTCAACATACTAATACACTGGATAAAGTGCTATGGTGCGAAAGAGCCTATCCATCTAAAGTGCTAAGTGATATAAATTAATAAAATAAAGAGAAATAACTTTAGCGGGAGTTGAATTCAAATGACTGAAGGTATCAAAATATATAAATTTCATAGTGGTCCACAGCCAAAGCCAGATTGTTACGGAAATTACAAAATATAAAAAAAGTGTGTAGGTCATCACTGATATTAAGACCATTAAGTGACTTGGTGTCAAGTTCCAAAATGAATTTGGACTCTAACTGGCATAGTGTTTTTTCACGATTGCCATCTCTTTTATGTGCTTGTACTGCCCCAATTATGAAATATTGGATACAGTTTAGATTGTTGTTGTGTGTATCCTTGAAGTGTCTAGCCACCGGGTAAGAGGAGTCAGAATTTACAATCACTCTCAAATGTTGCAGAATCCTGACATATACATGCTGTTTAGTGCTGCCTACATAATGTATGCTGCAGGTACATTGGGGAACATAAACCGCATACTCTGTCCTGCATCTATAATGTCCTCTTAAATCTTTGGGTTTAGAATTAATTGCCCTAATATAAGAGGAAGTGTTGACCCCAAATTTACAAGCACAACATGTACTGCATTTGAAAAAAACATGTTTCAGAGACAGCCAACTGGTTTTGGTATCAATTTTCAAAAGCAACGGGTTTTAAATATACAGGAATTATTGGCGCTCAAGCACAATTTACGTCGTAATCAAAGCTTTATGACAAGATCAGTTTGTGGTGCTAGCAGGAAGGGGAGACCCTTAGAACCCCTCAAATTTTGTGTGAAGCAAGTCACACAAACACAAGGAAAACACAAAGTCCTGCTCACTCAAGAAAAATATGTACACAATGTGTAAAGTAAACGAAATAGCAAAGAAAAATACGTCCCACGTCGGTTCTTGGAGTTTTGGTGTTCTCCCCTTTAATAGGTCATCAAGTTAGAGATAAAATACAGCCAGACGACACGTGTTTCGTTGTAGACATAAAACAATTTCTACAACTTTTCAGGGCTCAATGGCTGAGTCCAAGGTCGGAAAAGGCCCAAGTCCGGTGATAATTCCAACCCGGAAGGGTAACCAAGTTCAGTATCAATGAAAGGTAAAATGGATGTAGATAGCGACCACAATATCAACCAATATCTGGTGCCTACTATAATCAAAGCGGAACGCCAGATTGCATGATCATTAGGAAAGGCGAAAGTAACATGCCTGTGCCTCACGTATGGTATAGCAAGGAGTCAAAAAAGGAAAGTCGGTAGGGTGTCCGGGATCAACACGGGTGCGTGTCAATTTCAATTATTGCGGCTGAATCGCCCTCGCTACTCTGGCGTCCTAGACCGGAATCTACATTCCGCTATCTACATCCATTTTACCTTTCATTGATACTGAACTTGGTTACCCCAGCAGGGTTGCGGAGAGGTCTACATGGGCCACACCTTCTTTCTCCACGACTCTGCAAACGCACCACCTGGTGCACTACTGGTTGAGGGATGAAGCCCCCATGGCTGCTGAGGGTCCTTGGGTTCCAAGAACCCCTCCTGTTTCCTCCAATAAGTCTCACACAGCAAGATTATTGAGAGGCATTCAGAGGTCACATTCCCTTTCACCTTCACTCTACAAACGCTCCTCCTAGTGCACTACTGATTGGGGGATGAAGTCCCCATGCCTAGTGAGGGTTTAGGGGGCCAAGAACCTCTCCTATTACCTCTCTTAAGTCCCAGACAACATGATTGCTGAGACTTGGTCAGAGGCCCTGCCCACTTTTACCACCACTCTGCAAATGCGCCTCCTGGCACATTACTGGTTGGGGGATGAAATCCTTTTCGATGCTGAGGGTCCTTGGGGCCAAAAAGGCCTCCTGTTACCTCTAGTAAGTCAAACACAACAGGATTCCTCAGAGCTGGTCAGAGGCCCCACCCCTTTCTCCACAACTTTGGGAATGTGACTACTAGTTAAAAACCATAGAAATTCACTTTAAAAAAAACATTGTTTACAGGGACGTTATAGCTGAGAAATAGTTTGAAAATCCTTTGAAATTCACTTACAAAACAGAAGGTAACAGGGATGTAGGAAATAGAATTTAAAAAACCTTAAAAATAAAGATTACAGTGATATTATATTTAGGCTTGGATTTCACTTGTACAAAACTAGTGAACTTCAGAAGCAATAGTTACCTGAGCTAACTGTATCTTACGCCCCTGCAATGCTCTGCTTATAACCTTACATAGTACATCATTCATGACATGGTCAGTGACATCACTGAAGACATCTCAAAACACTTCACTGATGATATTATCTACAGAACCACTCACACACCCATACAACCTCCAGTACACTTACACAACCATTTACATACCCATTCACAGACACATAACAGTACTTAAACACCCACTCACTCATCCATAGAGCCACTCACACACCCACTCACTCACTCTTACAGCCAGTCACACAGCCATTCACTCACCCATAAAGCCACCCATAAAACCAGTCACTCACTTGTCACAGTGAGAGTCAGTCACATGGCCACACACTCACCCATACAGCTGCTCACACACCCACTTATTTACCTACAGTCACTCACACACCCACTCATTCACCCATACAGCCTCTCAGTGCAGCCACTCGCTCACCCATACAAGCACTCACTCACACACCTACACAACCACTTGCATACCCATTCATAAGTGAATATAGCACTCACACCTCTGCTCACTCACCCATGCAGCCATTCACAAAGACACTTACTCTCAATATAGCCAGTCACACACCAACCCACTTACCAAGCACTCACTCAATCAGCCACTCTCTCACCCATGCGGCTATTTACACACTCAGTTGCTCACTTATACAGCATTCACTGACCCATACAGTCTCTATACACCCACTTACCTACCCATAGAGCACCTCACATCGCCACTCACTCACCCATAGTCACTTACACACCCACTCACCAATACAGCCACTCACACAGCATTAACTCGCCTGCACAGCTACTCACACACCCACGTATACACCCATATAGCCACTCACACACCCATACACACAAGGATACATACAGTCAAACAGCCACTCACATAATATATGTTAGAAATAGTATCAGTCAGTAGTAGTGCACCTAGAATAGTAATTTAACTTTTGTACTAGGTTAGTAATTATGTTTAACACCCATAAACTCTTAAAACACTTGCACTCACTTGATAATGTCATCAGTGATGTCATCAGTGATGTCATTTGCGATGTCATGAGTGATGTAATATGTGAGGTGATAAGCAGTGCATTGTGGGGCATAAGTTATAGTTAGTGCAGGTGCCGTATTACAGAACCAACCCCTGGAAACTTGATTATACAGAAGGGGCTGCATGAGTGTATGACTGTCTGTATCAGTGTGCGAGTGGGTGTCTGAGTGCCTGTATAAGTCTGTGAGTGGCTGTGTTAGTGGTTGTATGGATGTGTTAGTGGGTGTGTGAGTAGCTGTATGAGTGAGTGGCTGTGTGACTGGCTGTATTGGGGAGTGAGTGTGCGAGTAGCTGTATGGGTAACTTAGTGGGGGTGTGACTGGTTGCATAGGTGTGTGAGTGGGTCTGTGAGTGTCTGTTTGAGTGGCTGTGTAGGTGAGAGAGTAGGTGTGAAAGTGAATGTATTGGTGAGTGAGTAGATCTTTAAGTGTGTGTATAGGTAAGTCAGTGGGTGTCAGTGGCTTTATTGGAAAGTGTGAGTGTGTGTGAGTGGCTGCAAGGGTGAGTCAGTGGGTGTATGAGTGGTTGTATGCATGCATGTAAGTGGTTCTGTGGATGTCCGTGGGTGTATGAGTTGTTGTAGGGATGAGTGAATGGCTGTGCTGATGGCTGTATGGGTGAGTAGGTGTCTAAGTGGCTGCATGGGTAAATAAGTGGGTGAGTGAGTAACTGTATCGGTGAGTGAGTAGCAGTGTGAGTAAGGGGGAGTGTGTGGGTGTGTGAGTGGATGTATGAGTGAGTGGGTGTGTGAGTGGCTCTATGGATGAGTGGCTAGGTGTGTGAGTAGTTGTATGGGGTCTGAGAATGGCTATGTTAGGGTGGGTGTTTGAAAGGCTGTATGGGGTGTGATTGATTCTGTGGATGATATCATCAGTGATGTCATCAGTAATGTCATTTGAGATGTCATGAGTGATATCATCAGCGATGTCACTGACTATGTCATGAGTGATGTAATATGTGAGGTCATAAGCAGTGCATTGTGGGGTTGTAAGTTATAGTTAGCACAGGTAATTTCCATGGTGTTGAATGAGTGAATGTAAGACTAACTATAATGTCATTTTAACCTTTGTTTTTTTCAGTGAATTTCTAAGTTTTTTTTTCAAATTGTATTAATTAACTATATCTTCCCTTTGATTTTTGGCTTTTTTTGCGGATTTCTAAGTTTATTTTATTCTATTTCCTAACTATAACCTCCCTATAACCTTTGTTTTTTTCAGTGAATTTCTACCTGTAACCTTTGACAGTGTGTTTGTGAGTGGCTGTATAAGTCAGAGAGTGGGTGTGTGAGTTGCTGTGTGGATGTGTGAATAACTGTATACATCTGTGAGTGGGTGGTTGAGTAGCTTTGTGACTTGGTGTGTAAGTACTGTATGTATGTGTGAATGGGTGTGTAAGATGTTCTGTGTGTGTCAGTTGGTGTGTTAGTGGGTGTATGGTTTTTTGATTTTCATACTGCTATCGTGGATAGTGCGACCCCAAATGAGCTATGCCTTGAGATGATTTTAGACTTTTGCATATTTGTAGTAATTGAAAGGGAGAAGAATGGACTCTGCTCTCACCAGGAGAGGTCAAGAAAGAATCCATTTGCCACAGTCACTACAGATTGTGCTCTGATAAATGAATCATGCATTTGCCTTTACCAATGATATCATATTGTTTTTCAATGTAGAATTGCACAGAAAATACACTTTGCCTTTGTGAATCCCAGGAGGTTAGGATGATTTGTCATTTACAGAAGTGGAGCTTCAACTGGGGCATCTGAAATGTTTATTTTTGTAAGTGCTTTCTGTTGAGGTTTCATTCCTGTGAAATGAGCATAAGTGCCAGAAAAGAACATCACCTACTCATTTATCCAACAAACATCCACAGTATTGCATAACATGTCTACCCAGCTGGAGAAGTTTATACTGGTATATTAGTAAGTGCTGCCTTGTTTGCTAAATGCCAGGTGTGTATTCTTCAGTATAGCTGCATAATGGTTTACGACGAAATGTCTCCAGTAACCTTCGCTGCGTTTTGGCAATGTTATTGTTCCTCATGTGTCTTTATCCAGAAATGTGTGACAACATTAATCCTGCTATACAGAAGACAACAAGACTACAAAGAGGTGAATCTCCACCAAACAATGGTACCTTATACTAACTATATGAAGCAAGCGCTTCTTTATTCGGTGGAGATGTCCTCATTTTGTTAGGCCATTAAGAATACAGCATAATTTTCTTTTGGATCAAGAAATAAATTTCCTTAGATGGTTTTTCTTTTTTTTAATATATTTGCGAATTAACCGCAAACAGTCCAAATATGTATATTCGGCTATCGTACTTATACACGAAATCGGTGTGATTTTTAGAAAGTGTAAAAAACCAAATATACACACATTTTAATTAATAATTGTGATCAGCAGTTTCCTAATATAACATTTAAAGTGAGATTTTCCTAAACAATTTTATGGTTGAAAACTGTTTTTTTCTATTTCCCGTATCTGTGAACACGTCGGCGTTCATGACGCCGCTGCAAACCTCACATGACTATGAAAGAAAGGGATTTTGTTGGACAAAATACTTTTGATTATTCTAGAAAGGAGGTCCTCACCCACTTTTCTTTTCTTCAGACTTCCAGTGCTGAGATTGGAGGTTCACATTTCAGCACCTGCTCTTTTCATTTTAAATATTGATTTAGTTTATTTTTGGGAAATTATTTCCAATTAAAATGGAATCTGGACAGGGTTCACATACCTCAGCATCTTTATCTCTCATGATTCATCAGTCCGATATGCCCAAAATCTCCTTCCGCCACTGCACAGACTCGAAAAAGACAACAGAAGCTGTAAATTGGTTCCCCTCTCCTTATTGGGTAGAGTTGCATTGTTTAAAATGATGTCTCTGCCCCGTTTTCTCTATGTCCTGCAAAATGCTTGTGACCCGTTACCCCCACAATACTTTAAAGAAATAGAGGGCCTTCAGAGAGAATTACTCTGGGATGGTAAACCACGTATCGCCTTAAATAAATTGACCCTGAATTTGTATGATGGAGGCATAAGCCTTCCGGATATAAAAAAATATTATTGGGCTGTGCATTTAGCCACCATAAACCATGGCACTTACGAACGGGGCGACAACCCAGGCTACGCCATGGACAAATGGCTCCTCCCCAGAAGGAACTATAACCAGGCGCTCTACTCATGACCCAACAGATATATCTTGACGGGCCCCACCAGACACTCGGGTCAGGTTTGGCATGATGCTACTAACTCTCTTGGGTGGGGATGTAAACTAACGTTGGCGACCCCCCTTTGGGATTCTGAAACGTTGGGCAGCCTATGGAGAACAAAAGGTTTTGACAGATGAGACCCTTGACTTATAGAATCAGAAGGTTTGTGAACACTAAATCTCTTGGAAAATTAGGCCTAAATATTCCTGCAAAACCTCATTGACTCCTTAGTCAGGAATGTTACTTTAACAAGCAATGGCAAAGCCAATAGGTTTGATGTTCACAACTGAGCCTGACAACTGCTGAAAGAAATGCCAGCTGCAGTGCAAAACAATTTGAAAAGGATGGCTTTTCTGTATACAATGCATTGATGAGATGAGAAATAAATGTGTGATAACAGAATATACTTTTTAGATGTTAAATAGTCCATCATCTCCAGTGGGGATGTTAGCATATACACAAGAGACCAAAAAGTCATTAGACGGAAGGTGAGACTAAACCCCTCCTGTGGGATGTTCCAACAGGCAATTGACAGTGTCTCAAGCTATTTACAGAGGGTTTCAGAGCCGAAGAAGCCAAAGGCTGAAGAATGCCTAGCCAAAGTCCCTTAGTGTATCTATAGAACTAGGGTTTTAAGTGGGATGAAAAAACTGTTAGGGTGGGCACAAAGGGCCGTAGACAATGTTATTATGGGTGTGGCTTAAAAAAATGGAAGGTAAAAATCTGTGTGCAGCCCAACTGGTATGTGGCTACCTCTTTCCGTCATTTCATCCAGATATATAATACAAGTAACAGAACACCTACAGTAAGCCAGGACTATTGGCTTTGTCAATAGTTGTTAGCTGCATAAGATAATTAAGCAACAACAATGGCTTCATTGTATAGAATATTGAAAATCCTTTAGTGCTGAAATGATGAGACTGTGAAAGAACTATAGCGAATCTCTTTGTTGGTACATCAAAGGCAGTGACGGGTGGTACTGCTGCAGAATTAAGGGGCCTATTAGCAAGAAATAGCGATATTTATCGCTATACGTGGTTAGCGACTTTTTTTATCGCTTGATATTTTAGCAGAGAAAGCATGCTATTAACAACGTTTGTCTCCATTGTGCTAAAATATCCAGCAATAGCGGCGAAATGCGAGAATATCGCTGGAAATCTAGCGATATTCTCGCATTAACGCCAATGGGGGCTTAATCTGATAATCCACCCCCCATTGACTATACAGGTAAGTCAACTTTTTAGCAGGCGTTAGTTTATAGTGATAATCCCGCTTAGCGCAATTTTTTTATCGCTTCGCCTGCTTTGCTAATAGGCTATAGCTGTGTTAGCGACTGTTTTCAGTCGCTAACAGTTTGGGTACACTCGCTTTGCATGTCATTAGAGATAAATATCGCTGACATGCAAAGCGATCCGCAAACCTGTTGCTATCGCCTAAAAGCTGTCGCTAACCGCTGTTAGCGAGAGCTTGCTAATAGGGCGATAAAAATATTGCCGCTTTAGCGGGAAAAAGTCCAGCTAAAGCGGCAATATTGCCCTTGCTAATATGCCCCTAAGGTTTCTTCTCCACCCTGAGGGTGAGGGTAGAAATGGAGAGCCCGATAGGGACCCGTCTCGGTACCTGCTTTTTAGAACTGCCGGTGCTGAGCACCAGCAGGACTCGGCCCCCTTAAAGCCCTGTATAGAACATAATATGTTTGCAAAGAATGTCGATGTAGGGATTAAATGTCAACCTAAAAAAAAGAAATAACATTTTAATAAACAAATTAAGACTATGTTGCTGGAAAAATTAGAATGAATAGCAAGTATTTAACTTTAGTGATTCAAAAGATATTAAGGAAAACCCCTTTTTAGTAACAGGCCTATTGATTAGTACGTGGACAGTTCACTCTCCTATTGGAATTATCAGAACCATTCCCAATATATGATGGTGCAACTGGGGCATGTTCCATTTCAATATTATTTTATGCCACTTAGCACATAATCCATCAGTTGTAGATTTTTAGAAAAAGTTTTATTCCAGCTCAAATGGATTCAAAGTTACTAAAAGTGGTGCACATTGGTAAAATGCAGCGCAACACACTTTCCCAGTTGTTGTTTGCTGTAATGATGCATTTAGCGGTGTGCCAATATTGCCCATATAGTGTAAACATCTACCGTTTAATGGACATGGGCTTTAGCCTTCAGCTGGAAACACAAATCTAAAATATGTAGGAGGAGTTCAAAGAGGGTGAATAAGGAATCGTGTTTGTTTCACAAGTAACTCATAATGTACTGTTCTCGAAGCTGCAGTTATTTCACAATCATAAACAAATTGCATTTAATGTTTCTGTCCAATAGCTTGAGTCCTAACGTACCTCCTAGTGAGATACGTGAGCACTAAATATAAAGTGCGCCATGTCGTTCAGCAGAGTTGTTTTTTAATCGAAAAGGGTGCACATAACTGCGGCATAATTCGCCTTTCTCCTGCATGATTTAGTCAACCTGGCCACGTAATTTGGCCTTTCATTGCAGCCTAATTTTAAAGGGTATCGATATTATGGATTCATGTTATCATATGTAAGTTCAGCACCATGGACAGAGCAAAAACGAAGCTTTCGAATTTACGAGTCACCAGAGGTTCACGAGAGTTCCAGCAGCAGCCAAAAGCTGCAGCATGCAGAGGGCAGGGTGCTGAGGCTGACAAAAAGTAGTGGTTTCCACTCTTAGAAAGGCCAGTGGTGGTCCACTCCCAGGTTAGCCACCTGCATGTGTTGCCACATGGTAGGTCCCTTCTGCCTTGGGATAAATGCCACTGGAGAGCTATGGCCACATCTGGACGCCTTACTTTCATTGGATGAGGGTGATTTACAGACAGACCTCGAGACAGACAGGCAGACCAGAAGATCCATACACCTCCGATCCTAGCCCAAGGGACTTATGCAGCAAACAGTCTGATGTCCAGGAAACACTTCCTGTAGAGGCCTGTAGAGGCCTCAATTTACTGTCGCCAGGACTCAGGAGGTCACAAATTGTTTGGCTTTTGAATAGAGCTAGCTAGACAGAGCCACGAAACGGTGGAACACTGATCATACACAAATCAATGACAAATATTTCAGCAACATCTTCTTATTGCAAATTAATGCTGTGTTATATATAATTGTGGAGCTCTGGGAGATACCTTTGTTAAATCTTCGTATGTGCGGTGTAGACCTTGAAACTCTCAAGGAGAATCAAGGTGTGTTTTGTGGCTTTTCCTCTTTCAGCGGGCGCTGGGGAGGAATGGAGTCAGTGTCCAAGTGGTTCCCAGTTGTTATTTTTGGTTTTAGTCGTTTCTTTCCTCTTTGAAAGGTCCAAGAGCATTAACTTGGTTAGCTGGGACTTGACTTCCAGTCACTTCACCATGAAACGCTCATCACTTGGTGAGTAAATACCTAGGACAGGTAGTAAGAGGCAGATCCGTTAACAGGAACTCTGGTGTTTGCAGGAAACCTGTGTGCTTAGACAAAACGTGTTACTTCACACTAGCATTCCAGGAAATGTAATAAATAGCCTAATCAAAGCGCATAGAACTTTCACTTCAGGCGCTAGGAGAACAGGGCAGCTTACAGCAAGGAGCACTGTCTCCTCAGGCGCTATAAGAACCAGGCCCATGACAGCACAGGGCATTGGCATCTCAGGAGTGTTCTCTCAGCTGCAGAGGGGACAGGGAATAGTAAAACTCCTACTAACAGCTCTTCGGGAGCTATATGGAACTTGGTGTGTTCCTTTACAGAGCATTGACATTTCCTGTGCTAAAGATAACTGCAGGTGCTGAAGATGGGGCATACGGCCATGTAGCCCCTGAGGTGTGTATGGGGGTGGGTGGGGGGCAACGCTCTAGAGAGCCCCCAACCCTTCAAGGGGGATCCACTCAGCCTAAGGTCAATGAGTATCTGTGAGATATCGGAGACTGGGGGACCCTTATCACATTTTGCGGGGGGTAGGGGGATACATTTTGCGTTACGTCACTGGTACTGAAGTGCATGCAGTGACATTTTAAGTGCTCTGAGGCTGAGGAGCCACGACACAATACAGTACATAAAACTACGGGAAGGGGAACGTCGTTCGGCTCAGAACTTTAATTTCAGGGGCTCTTATGGTGCTGTATATTTTACAGCGCACAGTGCTTGATTTATGAGCCCATTGCAGCGTAGCAGAGCGCAGCGTTGGCCGTGCGTCAGGATGTTCAGGGGACATGTGTAATTACAGCGCTCCTGCAGGGACGCATCCTGCAGCTCAGCAGGCACTTGGCAGCAGAAATATAGCATGGCTGCTTAGAGGGGGTGTGAAGCGCTGTCTGCCACCCAGCTCGCCAAGCCTCACTGCACACGTCAGCTGCGAGAGAAATAGGAAATGGCCGCGTGTGCGTCGCTGTGCGCACACACACCATATTCCATAGGCACTGCAGTGTGCGACTGTTTCTAACCCCAGTGTCTGTCCGCTGGATGTTTGTGACTTGGAGAATGTACTCGCTATCGTGGTCTGTCTGTTACCTATACCAAATGACGTCGATTCACCTCAATTTCATGGATAGCGGAAGTGACGTCACACATCCTTTCACACCTGCTAGCATCACATGGATGACCCCATGGCCGACACTTTGTTTCCCAACTTCCTGCCATTGGCTGCAGAGGCCTAATGGGGGGGGGGGGGGGGGGGAACAAACAGTGGAAACTCCTGGATGTAAACACAGCTATTAGAGTCCTATTTTCATTGTCTTCATACCCGTGCCTTCATAATCCAAGACCGGGTGTAGCAACTGCAAGTCAGGGGTAGCAGATCCTATGCCTGGCTACCACTATTTGACGTTTATATTGACTTGCGGACATTTCATCGCTGGGGCAGGCACTGACCAATTGTCACTGCTGGTTTTTTACCCGCTGTGATTGCTGTTTTTTTTAAGGCAGCGTACCCCCTATGACCACCCTCCATGGGCATTATACCTCCTCCAACTTCAGCGGTGACTTTGAGTCCGACTTACCTCTTATATCCATCGTGCTTCAGTACCTGCCTATGCAGACTCCGTGGAATCCCAGCGTGTGTGGCTGGTGTGGCATAAGGAAGTGGGCTGATGATGTAGGCTCTTCAGGAAGATATGTTGGCAAGCCTGTTACTCCAGCCCAAAAACTGTAGAATTACAACTTTTTATGAGTGAGTGGGGAGCAGGTCTAGACCTGCATATGGAGGCTGAAAAACTAACTTATTAAAGTTGGGACTGCCCCAAGAAATTCCTGAAATTAAGACAGTGGTGGAGGCAGTTCTATGGAATCGGTGAACTGCAAGAAGGATTGCAGGGGAAGAGGCCACATCCAATACTAAATAAATGTCGAGATCTGACCAAGTACGGAGGAAATCTTTAATTATTTGGCTACCATCTGTAAAGGGGGTGTGGTAAAATGTACCTGCAATATGATCCTGCGCTAGTGGACTCCCTGAGATGTGAAGCCTATAGTAATGTATATACTGTTGTTTACTTATGTTAAAAAAACATAAATAAAATGTAAAACAAAATAAAAATAGAAGTGTTGAAACCATTGATCCGAGTCACACAATTGGGAATGTTAGAACCTATGGAAGGAAAACAACGTTTTAATTCAGACACAGTTAAACAGAGGTCTGCCAGACCCCCAAAAAACAAGAGCTAACATATTTATTATTATTTTTTTTTTGTGAAGTGCTTCATTCTATTTTACAGATGCCTCAAAGTGCTTTCCAATATAGTTATATAAAATAATATATTTAATATAATATTACAGCATTTCAGTACTTAATTTAATCTGCATTAATCTAAAATAGTTTGGTGTCCCGCATGTCCCTGAGTGCTGACATGTGGAACTACCTTGACTGTGGGCCCATTCTTAAGATTGCCAGTGCAACTTCTGGCTGACCAGCAGGGAAAAGCTAGCTCCTAGAAGTGGGAGGTGCTGGGTAACTCATGACTGCATTTTGCTTCCATGTGACTGCCATGTGCCCAGGAAGAAGACATCCCTTGTCATGCGATGGATGCCCCAAGCTAATCAAGGAGACTTGGGTGGACTCCTTGCTTTGTATGGGGGTGGGGGGGTGGCATGCGTTTTGGCTTTAGGGAGTGCCTACTAAGCCAAGACTCACCTCACACAGTGAGAAGAGCAACCTAATTGCATCTATTTCACCAACTGGTTCTGGCACTGCATAGGACAGAGATGGCTGGAGAGTCCTGGTTGATTGCCTATACCCCAGGAGGTGTAGTAGGCATAAGTACTGGCACTGCCAACACTCACCTGATAAAATGCATGTCTTATTAGGACAAAAAGGGGGGGATTTTGTACTACAATAGGCCCTACCTACCCTCTTCCCTACAGG
This sequence comes from Lissotriton vulgaris, assembly GCF_964263255.1. Lineage (NCBI taxonomy): Eukaryota > Metazoa > Chordata > Amphibia > Caudata > Salamandridae > Lissotriton > Lissotriton vulgaris. Next base: position 653,863 of record NW_028242523.1, on the reverse strand, counting down.
GCCAAACCCCTCCTTTCTCTTCATGTCTTATTAGGACGGCAGGGTCAGGGCTTGGACTAGGCGATCCCCGCACGATGGGCCGTGCACTAGACACAGCACAGCAAGAGTCAAGTCCCATCCACCACTGACTACTGCTGAGAGGCCCGCACACATGCTAACAAGACAGAGGAGGTACTGTGCCAACCTGTGAGCCCAGAAAGAACAGGGGTATATATTTTCACTAAACTTGAACTTTACCAGCTCCGGGTAAGGGGGTTCAACACAAACAAGGGACAGAGAAACTCATCAGGACAATATCGGCCAGGGTTCCCTTAAGAGGGCAACGTCTATTATTGCCCACTTACAGAGTGGTATAAGCCTGGAGTCGAAGAGACCGAGCTGTTTACCCAATTACACCATGACCCATAATCCTGGTACCAGTGCAACATGCAGTTTGCCCTCTGAGTGTTAGGCACTGCATTGTGTTGTGTGAAAAAGTAATGTACTGTTTCTTAAATAAACCCACTGGCTGGACCTGGGTGCATTTATTTTGATTCGGTGGAGTGTTAAGTTCTGACTCTTAACACCACACCATCTCCCTGAGTAAGCCATGGACTATTTCACTTCTTTACCTAAAAAGTCAAGTGCTAAAGGGGTGCCCTTGGAGGTCAGCTTTGGGCTAAATAGCAAGGTTAAGCACCATGACACCAGTGGTAAAAGCATCTGATTGGCCCTGTCTCCGCCCAGTAACACAGGTCTTGCGTAGATATTGTTGTGTCCTGCGAGACACGTTCTAGTGTCTCGACAGGCACTGGTTTAGTAACCACTCCCCCTATGGGAGTGGGCACACTGCACCCCACATGCATCCCTCACAGGCGTCACGAGTGACATGAGCCTGTCAATAAAAGGGCCCGGGTGCACATGCTCGTGGCCAGTTCCAGTTACCACACATGCGGTGTCTGTGTCATTAGTTATGCAGGATGTGGACCTAGGGCCCAAGACGCAACAATGGCGATGAGCTGGTCATTCCCCGCGTGACCATTAAATCAATGGGGTTCACCCACAGAATCAAAGGACCTGGGTATGAATAGTATAAAGAATGGTGGTCCTTGACTTTGATTTGAACAAAAGCTTATATGAATATCATTTTTTTCTTAGTTATGCGATTAAATCTGCATACATTGATTCAAGCAAAACGATGGGAGAGATATATTCAAAAGAGGACAATACCCAAAATGTTAACACATTTGGCTTGGAAAAACAATAGAATTAGAAAAACAATAGATGTATAACCACACTGTGGATGTTTGTTGTATCAAAAATTCACATATTTATTTACAGTTTAATAAAACAGTTTTTAAACGGCGCAAAAGATTATCAAGAGTATAGTCAGTGAGGAAGGAAAAGGTGTGCTCTAGTGATTCAGAGGAAAAGGAGAACAGACAATAGTAGTATACTGTTGTAATATTTACATAACACAAAGCGGGGAAGCCTCCGCTGTCATATGGGCCTGTCCCCCGTAAATGTCAATTGGGGGGGAAAAACAAAATTAAGCTGAGAGGGGTACAGGCATATAAATTGGTAAGCGTCGACGTTTACCAATTTATATGCCTGTACCCCTCTCAGCTTAATTTTGTTTTTTCCCCCCCAATTGACATTTACAGGGGACAGGCCCATATGACAGCGGAGGCTTCCCCGCTTTGTGTTATGTAAATATTACAACAGTATACTACTATTGTCTGTTCTCCTTTTCCTCTGAATCACTAGAGCACACCTTTTCCTTCCTCACTGACTATACTCTTGATAGTCTTTTGCGCCGTTTAAAAACTGTTTTATTAAACTGTAAATAAATATGTGAATTTTTGATACAACAAACATCCACAGTGTGGTTATACATCTATTGTTTTTCTAATTCTATTGTTTTTCCAAGCCAAATGTGTTAACATTTTGGGTATTGTCCTCTTTTGAATATATCTCTCCCATCGTTTTGCTTGAATCAATGTATGCAGATTTAATTGCATAACTAAGAAACAAATGATGTTCATATGAGCTTTTGTTCAAATCAAAGTCAAGGACCACCATTCTTTATACCATTCCCGCGTGAACTATCAACTGTTTGAGTACTACACTGTGGGGGGAAGAGTTAACTGAATCCTATGCATCCCCACACCTGCTGCCAGCGAGACGCCTATGCTGCGAGGGGAGAGGAAACCGTCTAGCTTCTATGTCCGGAAGTCGCCTGCCTGCCGTGACACTCTAAGAGGGCAGCAGCGGACTGCGGTATGCGAGTTTATCCCAGAAGGTGGCAGTGAGCAACCCTGAGTGGAGGAGAGGGCCCTGCCACCTTGTGGAGGATTTTGAAGCCACAGAACAACCCCGCAGGTGAGAATCCTGTGGTTTAGCCCACAGCCGAAGCCAGCAGCGATATCACCCAAGCCGGCAAGCGCAGCACTTGATGTCAGAAGGGCTGCCGTAGTCTCAACCCCTTAACAAGGCACGTCGAGGGTAGTTATCCCGATGGTGGAGTCAGCATCAGGACACCAGTAGGGCCACACTAGCACAGCAAACAGCCCGTACTGGTATCACCCGGGACTGCACCAGCCCGTGGTTGAAGGAAAGTCTGCTACGGCTTGGACTGAGAGATGCCGGTTGCCCACCCTGCATGAAATGCCCCCTAATGCCTCTGCTGGGACCCTTGGTCTGGCGCTAAGACTGGCGCTGCACAAGCCCGCTGCCGCACTCAGGCAATAGCAATGCAAATGAGTGCGCCCAAAGATCCTTATTTACGGCAGTGAGAGTGCCCGCAGCCCTGCCACCTGTGAACGAGTGAAGAAACGCCTGCCCCACCCTTCTGCCCGCCCGCTGGGAGATTACAATAGTGTTAGCAAAGTGGTGCTGCACCGCCAAGGGGCTGAAAAAAAAATTGCCAGTGAAGCGGCCTCCCTCTCTGCAAAATATAGGCCGGCGCTGCACCTTATGTCAAGAGGTATCTGCAGCGCCCCGCCCCCCGCGATCTCGTCTGCAGCAGCAGCGAGACCAAGTAAGAAGAAAAGAAAAACCGGTACCTCATTTAAAAGCGGTCTGTGAGTGAAGGGTCTAAAGTTAACACCTTCAATGCTAAAGGTATTCTCCCCCGGTGCTGCATTCCCTGATTTACCATTGTTTATGACGAGCTCAGCTCGTCATGAGCACAGCTCAACCGTGCCTCATGACGAGCTGAGCTCGTCATGAGCATCGAAGGGTTTAAGGGATTCATTCCATGAATCACCCGACTGGGGTTAACATAATGAGCCTGGCTCCCAGCACGGCACGCCCCTCCCGCATCGACAGCTCTAATCAGAGAGCGGCCTGAAGTTTCAAGGAAGAGCAAGGCGGCCGAGTAAGTTACTGCTTGGAACAAAAGGAAGGGGTCCCGTGACCAAGGTTAGGTAATAGCAAAATTATACCATTTATATTCACACAATTTGAAGAAAGAGAAAAATCTTTTGAAAGCAAAAGAGAATTTAATTCAAGATTGCATATATCCTATTCAATGGATATCATATTCATTTGCAACATACTTTTTATCACAGTTTATATATAATATGTGTGCCCACATTCACAACAGGAAGGGGGTGGTGTGAGGGAAAGTGTAGGGGGTAGGATGTATGTGATCTGATTCATTCCGTGACAAGTCTTATTCAAGCTTCTAAGACAATGTACATGTGGTCCCTGAAACAGGGCCACAGTTAGTGGCTCAAAAAAGAGTCCAAATTATCAAATGATAAATATCGGCCTAACTCCGTTGTAGCCGTAAATGTCTGAATGGGGACCGGAGTTGGTCATAGGTGGTGTAGTCGTCAACGTTTCGACCCAATATAGGTAGGTTTCTTATCCTTACATACGGGTCTTCATCAGGACAAGCATAGTTGTGGGTGGGCAACCTCCTAGGGAGCAATAGGAAATTCGAATTAGAAACACACCAATCCTGTGTATTATTTCTTAGGAAGGTGGTACATGAAGAATTATATATTCATTGGAGAAGGGGAGATAGCCGTGTTGTCTATCTCTGTGTAAATCCTATACATAAGATTGCTGAGTATGGACGCCCGCTCACCTTATATAAAGGGGCGGTCGGGTCGGACTTGAAGATGATTATTTGGGTCCAAATTGTTGGTAGATAACTCTGCGATTTTAAAAAAAGAAGAAAAAAGACTGCTGTTGTTACATGCAAATCTATTGTCATGTCTGCTAGTACATTTAAAATCTAAGTTGAGGGTCTCCAAAAGACATTTGAAGATGTACCCAGTCCTCTTGGGTGAATAGCAGGGGGGCCGGTTGATCCATATCAATATGGGCTTTAATGTCATCAATATTTTTACCTGTAGACCCGAGTTGGGTATTTTCTGGTTGGTTGTGGAGGCTCGTTGTTAGTGGTGGATACGTATTTACAACCTGCATGGATGAAAGATAATGATATCTGATTGTCCAACAATTACCACTAAAGTAAGTATTACTGGTGTAGTGACAGTCAGATTTTATGGGGCTTACCACTTTCAACAGTATGTAAGGTTCTATTTAGTATAGTACAATAGACCTCACTCAGGCACAATTATTCCTTTTCTGAGCACCCTCGTGCTTAGGGTAGAGGACCTAGGTAAGACAAGAAACTCATAAGATACATTTATATTAGTCTTGCTGAGAAAAGGAGGCTATTTAATGCATTTATACTTGAAAATCTCTATCATTACCAGGGGGAGGCAACAGATGATTGTTAAGCTACTTGACTTTCTTTACACATTCAGCGATTCTCTATCGGAAATGCATATTGAATTGCACATTGTGAATTTCAAAACACAGCTGGGAAATCTGCCTGGAGGAGGGAGAGAAATCTGAAATTACTGAAATGTTGGAACGTCTCTAAATGTCCATCTAGCATCAATAAGGAAAATTAGAACTGACAACATTACCAGTTGGGCTGCTCAAGAGATATCTATTACGGCAATCGTTAAACCATCTTTCTAGGGAGGAGTCTTGGTACCTAGAAGAATAGTTAAGAGTGTTCTGTTGTTGACGCATGAATCCCGGGAAATGAGTACAGTTTAGCCCAAATGCTATTAAAATGAATAAATCTCATGCGTTCCTACCTGCCACTGCCTGGCGGTATGGAAGTAGTTGGGAAACAAGTCACCGATTTTTTACCGTTTCCTAGAGGTAAAATGAACAAATTAAATTCGGGCACTTGAGCGCGAATTTGTTGCCGTTCAAAAAAGGGGGGGGGGGGAGAAGGGGGGGGCAGGGAGTCGGGTTATTAGAGTTTACCTTAATTGGCCTCCGCAAGTCAAACAATCCTACTTGTCCGCGCACCGCTGCTCCCGTACTGACTCACAGCTCGGTAAACACGAGTGTCATACACTTCCTGGTTAGCCTCAGCTGGGGGCGGGGTCTCGAGCAGTTCAATGAAAATCGAGGAAAGACTAGCGCTCCTCGGCCCTGTTTGTTATCTAATAGGCCTATTCACCACTCGATCGGCTCCGTAATTAGCTGGTGGTGTTATTTTAAAAGTCTGCTTTTTTATTTTGTATTATGCCCTTGTTGAATTTACTTTGTTAATGGCACTATATTGGCATTAGCAAGTTGCTTAACTTAGTGCAAGAAAAACCATTAGCCCACTTCGGGTATTAAGGTGGAGGCACAAGAAAGGATTGAATGGAGCCGGGCAAGGCATCTTCGCCTCGGATAGTGTAAATTCCTGTGTCTATTCTTGTATTTCAAATTACGAAAAATTAGAACCGTTTGACCTGTTTACAACAATAATCGGCATCACATAGTATTTCTGGCATATACATAGTATTTCCATCATATCATGCATCAGATTTCACGATAGAGTGCACAAATCACATAGGATAGTGTAGACTCCACTTCCATTTGGCAAAATTTGTATAAACAATCATTACCTGTCCCAACTGCTGATATTCAAATGAAAAACGATGTGCAACATTTCATGAACAAGGGTGTGCACAAGTCTCGTAGGATAGTGTAAACTCCACTTGTATGTAAACATTAATGAGGAAAAATCTCCATATAGACCAATAACAGTTACATAAATGAAGACCAATCCGTAGTACATTATCCTAAAGAATGGCCAATTGCGCAAAACTGCTTTCAGATTCATTAAGGCCCTCCACTACAGAATTGAAGATATGGATCCACTTGAGCTCTCTAATATTGAGGACGTTGGATAAATCTCCTCCCCTTGGGCCCAATGTGATAGACTCCAAAACTACCCATTTAAGTGATTCTGGTGAATGATTGTGTGTTGTACAATGATCAACCAAAGGTGCCCCAGGTACTTTGCATCTAATTCTGCTGCAATGTGAGAGGAACCGTGCTTTTACACGTTGTTGAGTCTGGCCCACATAGATGAGGTCGCATGGGCAGATAATACCATAAATCACATTTTTGGTATTGCAATTCGTGTGGTGTTTGAATACGTGTCGATGATTTTTAAAGACAAACTCCTTAGATTGGATAGTGGACGGGCAGGCTTTACAGTTACCACATCTGTAATGACCCACTACCCGCGGTTGGTTCCAGCATGAGGCTATAGTGGGTTCTGGTGGGCATTCCAGGAATGAGGAGACTACATGGTCTTTGACATTGCGGGCTTTTTTGAATGCATGCATCGGCACGCTTGGTGTTTCCAAATCTTTTGCAATCAAATTCCAATGTTTATTTATCACCTTTTTGATGGAGTGGCTTTTTGTTGAAAAGGTAGTCACACAAATCATGCGATCTTCAGACTGATTTCTGTGTGTAGTAGGTTCAAGGAGTATATCACGGTGGCAGAACCATGCTCTTTTTCTAGAGCGTTTGATGAGTCGCTTGGGATAGCCTCTCTCTATTAGACGTGTCATCAGGATCTCAGATTGTCGCATATAATCCTCCTTCTTGCTGCAGTTCCTCCGTATACGGAGGAACTGCCCGTAGGGTAGATTATCCCGAAGGCTCCTAGGATGGTGGCTGGAGTATTGTAATAGAGAATTCCGCTCCGCAGGTTTTCTATATAGGGTGGTATGTAGGGTACCACCCTCTGCCACTAGCGTTATATCTAAAAAGTCAATCTTTTCATTACTGGATTGTTTTGTGGATTGAATATCTGTGGACCGTGAATTCAACCATTCGTGAAAAAGTTCCAGTTCATTGTAGCTCCCTTTCCAAATTAGCAGCACGTCATCGGAGTTAGGCCGATATTTATCATTTGATAATTTGGACTCTTTTTTGAGCCACTAACTGTGGCCCTGTTTCAGGGACCACATGTACATTGTCTTAGAAGCTTGAATAAGACTTGTCACGGAATGAATCAGATCACATACATCCTACCCCCTACACTTTCCCTCACACCACCCCCTTCCTGTTGTGAATGTGGGCACACATATTATATATAAACTGTGATAAAAAGTATGTTGCAAATGAATATGATATCCATTGAATAGGATATATGCAATCTTGAATTAAATTCTCTTTTGCTTTCAAAAGATTTTTCTCTTTCTTCAAATTGTGTGAATATAAATGGTATAATTTTGCTATTACCTAACCTTGGTCACGGGACCCCTTCCTTTTGTTCCAATTGTTACCCAGGTCCCTATTGACTATATTGGGTTCAACCCTGTCTTTTATAACAGAGTAAGTTACTGCAGCACCACCTAGTGGTAAAATACCGCACTCACCCTGAGGCTATCTCACCCGTAACCTCCTGCTGTTTTCTCACCCGAGTGTGCCTGTAATCTCGGCTGCAAGGCTCAGAGCCCAAGGAAGAGGCTGACAGAAGTAGACTGCCTCCGGCTGTCCCAATTAGGAAAGAAAGGGGGAGCGCATGATCAACCACGCAGAACTATGCTGCAACTTCACCATGATAAAGCTCATGCACTCTTGTGAACACTGTCTGCAGCACAAACATGTAAACAGACCTGATCAATTGTGAGCAGCACTTCTCTCCCTGGCCAATCTCCCATACCTAACCAGCTGCATTAAAACACAGAAGAAGCTCCATCAACTCCCCCAGCACTCTACTGCAGAGTCCCCCTAAGAGCTACAAAGCCCACAGCCTGTGGAAAGTGACAGAGGTACCTCCGAAAGCACCCCCAGCGCCACATGCTATCCACAGTGACAAACTGCACTCTCAGCAGGGACACAAAGGAAAAGGCAGAAGAAGGCTCAGAGACACACAGCCAGGAATGGTGCAGAGTGCACCACATGCCCTTAGTAGCAGTAGACCTCAAAAGCAGAACCCCATGGGAAGAGAAGGTGGTCGGCAGACAAGGCACAAAGAGCCTAGAAACTGTGAGGAGCATCACAGCCCACAGCGCCAGGAGGGCCACCCCAGCACATAGAGGGGCCAAGAGTGAGTACACAGACCGTCCACATGAACATGCAGCTTAGACCAGGGAACCAGAAAGCACCTGCCAATGTCCCTGAAAGGGGAGCATCATAAGCTGAGGGCACCACAGGCCCCAATGAGCTAACTTTTAGGAAAGAGGAAGACTGTCACACCCCACATTTGAAGAACGTGCACAGAGCGTGCAAACCCCCAGTTGCCGTCGGATACCACCACAGGCAAGAAGGATTTTGCTACACACGCCCCAGTGGTGACCCGACATCACCGTCAGCCAAGGAAGTGGGCACACCAAGTGCCAGAAAAGAGCATTCGAAAGGACTGAGAGCACGGATTCCGAGGTGCGCTAACGCATGCACACAGAAGTTTGACAGCACGGGCAGGTGCCCACGAGAATGAGACCTCTCCAAAGGATATAAACACTGCTGAAATCAGCAAGGAGATCCCATACATCTCCACAGCAGCAACAGCAATGGAGCCCGGAACAGGCCAAATGCTGAACAGTGTCCTCCCTCACACAGTCCTTGCAGGCCTGGTTTGTGGACAGGTTGAATGACCTGGCCCCCTTGAGGGCCCCAGGTTCATTGCCTAAACGGGTTTCTGCTCCGTGGTTCACTGGTGCGCTACTTGCTTCTCGCAGGTGGCGGAAAGGGCCTGGCGAGCTCAGTACAATCCAGCCGCCAGACTTGAATACAGAACCGTGGTCAAAGCCTACCACCGAGATATTTTCCTTGAGAAGAAGAGCTACTTTGCTAGAAGGATTGAGGATGCCTCAAATTCCTGCAAAGAGATCTTCACGATCGTCAGGGAATTTATTGCCCCACGGTCGAATGCGGCCCAGACTGCTCCCACAGAGACGTGGGCATCGGATCTTGCATGCTTCTTCACTACTAAGATTAAGCTGATACAGGACTCCTTTCCACCGCGGCCGGCTGCTGCCCTCCTTTGTTCTGAGGCTGGTCTAGTTCCATCGGTTCCCCTAGGGCCAGTCTTGTCAGACTTTCCGCCTATTTCAACTGCTTCGTCCCTGACACTTCTGGCCAATCCCAAATCTGGATCGCCGCTCGATCCATGCCCGGCCAAATTTTTGGCGAAGATGGCGGCAGTGGTAAATCCGTTGGTCAGCCCCCTTCTGAATCTTTCTCTGAGCCAGGGTATGGTCCCTTCGGCTTGGAAGCAAGCTATGGTTATTCCCCTTATCAAGAAGCCCGGCCTGGCCCTCGAGGTCTTGGCCAATTACAGGCCTATTTCTCTTCTCCCTGCATTGGCTAAGACCGTGGAGAAGCACGTGCATAACGTGTATTCCAATTTTTTGGAATCACACGATCTGCTTCATTCCACTCAATCGGGCTTTCGTCCCAATCTTAGTACGGAGACGGCGCTGCTGGAGGTGTCTGAGGCCATCAAGGAGACGCTAGACTCAGGTGGTAGAGCCATGCTGATCATACACGACTTGTCAGCGGCCTTCGACACCGTCCCCCATGAGGATCTGCTCGTCAGACTTCATGAGATCGGTCTGAGGGGGACGGTGCTCAGCTGGTTTACATCTTTTCTGGCCGGCCGGCGACAGACAGTCTGGGCCTCCTCTAGCTCTGCTGAGATGCCGCCATTGGGAGTTGGAGTCCCGCAGGGCTCTGAATTGAGCCCAACCCTTTTTAACATCTTTATGACCCCTCTGGCGGCTCTGGCCGAGTCCTTCAGAGCCCAGATCGTATCCTACGCAGATGACACCCAGCTGCTCTTTACCTGTCGGAAAGGAGAGGATTTCGATGGAGAGAGTATCCGCGAGTGCCTTGGGGCTGTTTTTAAATGGCTCCAACTGAACAGCCTCAAGTGCAACTCAGATAAATCGGAGGTGCTCTTCTTCGGTTGTCAATCCGATCCGGACTGGCAGGTATGGTGGCCTGCTGACATGTCTCCTCCGGGGCGGTCGTCTCAGTCAGCTAAGAATCTGGGGGTTAAAATTGACAACGGTCTGACTTTAAGATCTCAGATCCTCGCCCTCACTGGCACCTTCTTTGGTCTTCTCCGCATGCTTCTGAAGTTTTTTCCTTTGCTCTCTGAGGTCCACAGGAGGATTACGGTACAGGCCTTGATCGGTTCAAGACTGGACTACTCCAACGTCCTATATCTTGGCCTGCCCGAATATCTCCTGCAACGGATGCAGGTGGTCCAGAATGCGGTAGCACGTGCCATTTTTGGCCTGCATAGGCGAGTCAAAGTCTCTGGCTTGTTGCAGTCACTTCATTGGCTGCCTATCCGACAGCGGATTACTTTCAAAGCTTTAACCCTTGCTCACAAGGCCTTCTATGCCACAGGGGCTAAATACCTTCAGAAGAGGCTCGTTTCCTATCGTCCTTCCCGATCTCTGAGGTCAGAGTCGAAGTTCCTTGCTATTGTCCCTTGTGTGAGGAGGGCTCGTATGGGAGGTTGTTCCTTTATGCTCCGGGCCCCTCAGCTCTGGAACTCTCTGCCCCTGACGTTACGTAGCACCTCAAATCTGCTGGCTTTTAGGAAGGGCCTGAAAACTTGGCTTTTTGCTTCCTAGATTTCCATGTTCTGTTGACCCTGCTTTCTTTTAATCTGTTGTGTTGTGTTTGTCTTTCTAGGTTGTCAATAAAGCGCCGGGACACTCTTCTGAGTAGCCGAGCGCTATAAAAGACACAAAATAACATAACATAACATAACATAACACACTGCCTCACGCAGGAGTCGTCAGTGACCCAAGGCTGACGAGAGGAGAGTCTTACACCATAAGTGGCCAGTCTCCATCACTAGCTCACTATTGCCTGTAGAACCCATTCCCTGGAGAGGGAACACCCAGAGTAGGAGCGTCAAGATGCCACAGCTCACCACTGCACATGGAAGCCATTCCCTGGAGAGGGAACACTTAGAGTCGGAGCATTGAGAAGCTGCCTGAAGAGGGAGCACCCAAGACAAGTGGCTGCTCTCCATGCAGTCGAGAAGAGCGACTGAAGATTCGCCCGTATGGTCTGGAGATCATTGAAGTTAATAGGCCCGTTGGCAGAAAAGAAGAAGTAGAGTAGAAATCGTGTCACCCAGAAGAGCTGGAAAAACGCAGGTGAGTCAAAGACAACGAGAGGAGGAACACAAGGACTCGGAGAACCACAAGCCATTAACACCTCCAAAGACACCAGACAGCCACCACGGTGGACCGACGGCCCTGGCGACAGCACCGAGGGAGAACCACGCGTAAACTGCCGCAAGCGCAAACTGCGTTGCTCCCATCGCTTCACAGTGAGACCCTCTAGCCCCTAGGTACTCAAAGTACGGCCCGCGGGCCATTTGCGGCCTGGCAGACCTTTAGATGCGGCCCGCGTGTGGAAAACAACAGCAGACGCACGTAGTCAGCAGCCTTTGTTTTGCCTGTTGTTCATTCCTCGGGACCGCATTCATAGTAAAAAACAACAAAAAGGCAATCAAAGAAGCATGCTCAAGAAATGAGTGATTCTCCTCCTCACATGTGCCCCCTCCCCTTCTTGCTCAGTGACGTGAGATGCATGGGCTCTAAGAAGGGGTGAAAATGCGATAAAGCCTTGTTAACAAGTGAATGTTTTTTTAGTAACGTGTGAAGTACTTGGGTCTGGCTGGCAGCTCAAAAACTGTGTGTTTGCCCCGGGAAGCTGTCTCAGCCAGGGCTGGCACACATGGGGGGGAGGGCGGGGGTGTAGCGAAGTCCTTTGAGCCATTTGGGTGTTGCATGTCTGGCATGCAGGTTGCTGGCTTTCCTTTCCAGTCCAGCATAGACATCAGCACTAGCCACTGGAAGGGGTGGGGGGGAGTGGACTACTGCTGTGGTGCAGATCTTAAACCCCACTAACCAAACTGCTATAGTCACAGCCATGGAGGCAGTCCGTCATAAACATAAGTCAGTCATATCCGTGCCACTGGCCTTTTCAGCAGCACCAATCTGTGCAAGTTTTGAACCTTCCCACGGCAAAGGCGTGCTTTCTATCCATGTTAACACAACATGCCTGTCCAATAGTTCTCCCTCCTTCACCTCCCAATGAGGGCATGTAATTATAGTGCCTTCTGAATAAGACTCCTTTAGTTTAGGCTACGAGCCTCCCTGGTACCAAACTGGTTCCCCTCCTTAGAGCTGGAGGGCATCTGTAAACATTCCTAAATTACTGTTTGAAGCATGCTGTGATTCTGGCTTTTTCTTCAAGCAGGTCTCTTAGAGATGGGGTGCGGGTGCGAAGCATGGTGTTCATGGATGCTCAGTGACATTCAGTGTGATTATAGATACTGTGTCTGTAGCGCCACGTAAGCCACTGAGTTACCGCTTGACACAATGAGTAGCAATGCATCCAAGTGTGATCCAGTGACGTGTGCCTTAGTGAGGGTGAAATTGACTCATAATTGATCCCCGGCCCAGCTGTAGATTGGGGGCGACCATGAATTAATTAATGAAATTAATGGACCTACATTTATACAACTCGACCAGCAACTCAGAGGGCAACTCCGAACTAGCAAGAGTACATATGAGATTAACTGACCTAGATTAATATTGCTAGAAATAAACACGTTTTAATTGTTTTTCTCCAAGGTGCAGATCCAGGGTTTTAAAATCCCTGCCACATGCAGTGCTGCTTCTGATCTATATCTAGTTAAATGTGCAGCCCCTGAACTCATCTGTGCCATATCACATGCACGGTATAGTGCCCTCACACCCCTGCTCGTACACTCCAGCTCTGTGATGCATCAGTGCCTCATACAGCATACTATCCCTGCGCCCCTGCCCCATACACTACATCTCATCGACCATCGGTGCCTCATGAACCTTGCAGCACAGGGCATTGACATCCCTACCCTATACACCACAGCCATACCCGCCTCATGCACCATACAGTCAGGGCCCTTGCATTCCCGCCCTGTACACTGAAGATTTGTTTTTACTTTAGTAGCCCCGCCCCCGCCCGCCTCTCCCGTCCCCATCCGCAGGCTTATCAGTGCAGCCCTCGGCCACAAGTCAAACTGTAAATTTGGCCCCCGAAAAAAAGTTTGTGAGTATCCATGCTCTAGCCCAATGGTCGGCAGTTGGAGGAGAGTGGCATCCCTCCTCCTAACCGCAAATGCCAGAGGTGCAAGACAAGATTCAGAAGAGGCAGTCACCTGGCTACGACGTCCATCCAGAAACTTCCTCTCCTAGTTAACCATCACCACCTGTCGTCCAGGTTCAATGGCAGCTAGATCATCAGTGACAAGTCCATGACACCGCACTTAGCAAGAAATGTGGAAGAGTGACCGGAGGGTCTACACCAAGAATCAGACAACCAGCTGAGGTCAGAAGAGGAAGTCGTGAGTGGCAGGGCCGGACGATGAAGAAAACCCAAGCTACAACAGGAGTGAGTCCTGACACAGCGACAGCAAGGGAAGAGGGGGATAACCCAAGAAGGAACTGACAACTGCACAGCGGGAGTCCGAGAGTAAGCCGCACAGCCTGCGCGAACCGAGTCTCAAGTCGTACGTTCCGCAGCGCGTTCATCACTCCTCCATCATCAAAGTCCCAACATCCCAAGAAGTCCATGTACACGAATGCAAGTACCTACCCAAAGAACATGGAGGTACCTGACCAATCCCTGCCTCTAGTGATCGATTCCAGATTTGACGGCCACACCCATCAAGGCAAGTCGTCATTCGCCGTTGTCCTGATTCACCACACGGCTGGCAATGCTACCATGCCAGGCCTCATCAAGTGCGTCTACCGACACCGTCTCGAAGACACATGGAGTGGAGTACTTCTCTAGTACCAAACCAGCCGACAAGAAAACTCAGAGGCTAACTGCTAACCCGAACCGCGGCAGAGAGAGCATGTCCTGACCAAGACCCATACACCCTTGAGGTTTGAGCGAGAGACTGGCTACTGGCTAACCAGCGGTTTGCAGCTGCCCCTAGCCAGCACATACGCAGCCCCAATCGCAGCCTGTCAGCAGTCCCGTGGCAAGCCCGAAGAAGGGCCTCCCCAGGCAGGAGAGCTGGAAGAGACATTACCCAACCGACAGGTCACTGGAAACAGCAAGACAGCCTAAGAGGGACTTCCCGCGATCCATAAGTAATCCAGTTAACTTTCACCATGGACTCCAACCATGATCTTGACGCACCCAGTTAATGAACTGTTGTTAATCACCACCTACCATCCTCAATGTCAGCAAAAGGAAGCCACCTGGGACCAAAGGTCATGCCTCCGCCGGCATGCTACTAGAGTGCAGTAGACGTCTCCAAGCAAGCGCTCGTGTCCTGAATCACACAGGTTAAATGACGAGGGCCCACTGAGATTGTCCTGCTACCGTCTGAGTCACCAGTCCTGGTCTGCTGTTTTTCTGGATGCCGGGCTCGAGAAACTGATGGACCCTGTGGTGTATATTTCATTGTTATTTCTCCCTACAGGTTGAACTATTGAGCTTTGTTTTCATTAAAATTTTGGAGGAATGTTGTGTCCTGCGAGACACATTCTAGTGTCTCGACAGGCACTGGTTTAGTAACCACTCCCCCTATGGGAGTGGGCACACTGCACCCCACACGCATCCTTCACAGGCGTCACGAGTGACGTGAGCTTGTTAATAAATGGGCCCGGGTGCACATGCTCGTGGCCAGTTCCAGTTACCACACATGCGGTGTCTGTGTCATTAGTTATGCATGATGTGGGCCTAGGGCCCAAGACGCAACAGATATCATTGCAAAAGTAAATTTTGGAGAAGGCCATGACTACAACAAGGGCAAACGCCTAAGGTAAGAGAGCATTATGATGCAGTTAGATATCCCCTCCAGTTCTCCCACACAAAAAGCGCAAGTCAAGAAAGCTCTATTGTGGAAAACTACTTTAGAGGCGTTTGACGTATCTGCCCAACACGCCAGCTTAAAAATATGTTGAAGCTGCGACTGTGCCACAGAATTCTGGTGATCTTGGTCCCATCCTGTGTTCTGTTCACCAGCGCTCTCTTTCTGTATCGTGGGGCTGAAGATGGCAGCTAGGCGGCTCTCCATGTCAAAAGCCACTTAAAAAGTTATCACCTTGGCAATGCGCGTGGTGCGTCATGCGCAGTCACGCGTCTGTTACGTCATGCGCTTGGTACGTCGACACGTCGGAAGATTCTGTTATTACAACAGATGGAGCTGGTGTCGCACAGTGGGAGCAGCGCGCTGGTTCATGAAATGGCAGCACGGCATCCTGCAGACAATGTTGTCTTCCCGCGCCTCCTGAGAGCTCCCCCGGCGTCCCTCATAATTACAATAGAGTAGCGCGCGTTGTAATTGCCTTTATTTCAGGCCCTTATTTGTTGTGTCCTGAAGGTGACCTTGAGTAAAGTCTGTCTGCAGCGCCCTCGTGGGGCCCAGGTTAATAGCTTTTTCTCCATCTCCGCGCTCACCAGCCATGGCAAGAACTAGAGGCGGGAGGGGCAGAGCGTCTTCGTAATCGAGCGACCCTCTGCAGAGCGTGTTGAAGGTAGTTGATGAAATTTAGAATTTATAACACACATACGAACATTACAGGCAGATAGGAAGCGCTTTGGGGACCTGGATTCCTGGTTCGGTGACAGTTCTGGAGGATTGGGCCGCCCGCAACAATTTTTTTAATCCGTTTGGTTGTGCAAGATCTGTAGCTAGCTAGGGTAACAAGGAACAATAATTGGCAAAGTCAATAGGTCTGGGCTTAATTTGCTTCGATCATCATGCAGAGGTGGCCTTAGCTCATCATGCAGAGGTGGCCTTTGCTCAGAGAGCACCCTGGTCTAGGCTATATTTGGCGCCCCTCCCATTAGTCCCCTTTAACTGTTTATGTAACGAAAATCTGGGGGGAATAGGAGGAAGGTGAAGGAGCAAGATTAAGGGGCGCCGTGAAAAAAAAAATGATAAAAAGCAGAAAAGTGCACCTGCAGTCTTCAGAAAAAAAGTGGTTAAAACCACTGTTTTCTGGATCTAAGCCGTAGGGACACGACTGCAGGGAGTTCCAATGACCTCTGTAGGTCGGCGCCCTGGGCATAGGCCCAACTGGCACATGCTAAAGGCGGCCCATTGGTCATGCAAGAAATGTATGTGTCGATCTGTTTTTAGTAGTTACCACATGAAGGCGAGACCCATAGTTTTTGCAAATGCCTGTAATGTACATGAACTACCCTGCCATAAGTACGGGATAGTCGGTGCTTAATTTGTGAAAGAAAGAGTGCCTTTGCCCTAAGCTCTGCTCGAAACCGGCGGCCAGTGGAATTAAACGTCATTGTGCAGAATGCCTAGGCCAGGAGTCTTTAATCCACTTCCAGACACTCCGTTGCTCATTATGCACACTTGCAGGTTCTTTCTTTTGGTTTATGTTAGTGTTGCTGTTTTTTTCTTCCTCAGTCTTTCCAATCTGTGTGTTTTCTCTTTTTAGTGCTGCATAAATATCTCAGATGGGAAAAACACCCACCACCGTCAACCACTGCCTCAAATTAAGCACTGGGACAATACGTGCATACAGTACATGCTTGAATACCAGATGGAGAGCACATGTGATCTGAAGGAAGAGTCTTACAGGATGTGGAACCTTGTGTATAAAACTGAAATGTGCCTCTTTTGTTAGTCCAAGAAAAGTTTCAAGACCATTTGTTTTTGCATTACTGGCAGTGCCCTGCATATGTAACAGCATCCTGATAAAGCCAGGCAATATACTGTAATATCTGAGCAGCACTCAGTTATATATATGTATATTGCTAACATTTTGGCGTTTGATGCAATGCTCTGACACAAACAATCTGCTTCTTTTCACGAGTGAGCAGCAAGCTGGACTAGCAGCGTACGTTTTCTGAACTTGAACGCATGTTGAGTCTGTGTGCAAGTGAATCCAAAAAATAAACGTTATAAATTAGACTGCATAGGAAGAGAACTAATGGACTGAAAACTAAGCAATGTGATTGAATTACCATGCACACACTGAAAAGTTAGTAGGCTGCATTCATAGTAGATGCATCTCTCAGCGTCAACGAAAGGCACACGCAGTCAAATTTCCTGTGCATAAGGTAACACTACAACTGGAATAAATTGAGCTGCACCAGATGGAATGGTTACATTTAATGCACAGATGGGCTCCATCAGGGCCATGACTGAGTAGCACCACGAGGCACCACTGAGCTGCACCACAGGATAGTCTATGTTGAACAGGGGACATTATTCAGTAGCACCACTAGAAATATTTTTGGCACAATAAAGAGAATATGAAAACAGTACTATAGGAAATAAAAATCTAATGTTACAATGCAAACAATTACAATGCATGCCTTTACAACACAGTTTTTACAATGCAACTACCATTACAACGTATGATTTTACAATGCATGCCATTACAACGTATTTTTAGAAACTACCATTACAACGCATACCATTACAATGCATACTGTTACAACGCATAATACTTTTGGGGCAACAGTGGGGTAAGTGTTGGATAGTGTAGGGGTATAAAAATTACTATTCCCACTCCAGTGAGTGCAACAATAGAGTAAGTGTTAGATAGTGTGGCGGTAAAAATACTATGCCCATGTACCCCAAAACCCATACCCATCCTAAAACAAAAAAATCCCTATTACTTACCTTATAATGCGTTGTAATGGCATACGTTGAAATGGTATGCGTTGTTATGGCATGTGCTGTAATGACATGTATTGTTATAGCATGCGTTGTAACGGCATGCGATGTAAAGGCAGTTGCGTTGTAACAACTGCATTGTAAAGGTAGTGCATTGTAATGACTGCGTTGTAATGGTTGTTTCCCAGAGGAAATAGTTCCAGAAGAAGTCAGCAAAACAGCTGGAAGATTGCAGCAGGAGGGGAATTGCTGTGCAGCACCTGGAGCATAATGGAACTGCCCCAGGGACATAAGCGAGTTGCCTCCTGACCTAATAGAACAATACACTGGTATTACTAGCATTGCTAACCTAAGAGTACCCCTTTTTGGAGCGCCACCACCACCATTAAGGACTCTGCGGGATCTGTGTTGTGCCACACCTATACACCGCTCTTTTTAGAGTGGGAAAGGGAAAATACCCCTTTCTTTATGCAACCCTCAACCAGTCTAGTAGTGGCATGCTATATCATCTGGTTCACTCGGACTTGTGAAGGTCAAGGTGGGCTCGACCATATTTCAGAGAGCTCTTATGAAGAAGGTTGTTTAGGGGGTGTGTAACATTAAAGATAACATTATTCACCCACTCCCAAGGTATCCCTTTATTGGTGGAGTGGGAGGGAAGGTTGCAAGCAGTATAACTGTGCCAAATAGGTATTTGAATGGGACGGGATCCTTGATGAAAGTCTGACTACAGGGCCGCTCACTCAAGCCCCCATGGGAACAGTTTTCTCGAACTGTTTGGGTAATATCCCAGTATTGGCAAGTATTACATGCTACATGCATGCCTTGACTATTTGCATCCCACATAAAAAGATCAACACATTAGACACATCATTGAGGGTGTAACTTACTTATGAACCCACCCTGATGAAAGCCCAGGATGTTAGGTAGGCAGATAGAACAAGGCTGAAACATGTTGGTGTTTTAGGGTCATAGGACCATCACATTCTTACACCCTTATTGTGTACATTTTAACCCCCCCCCCACCCACCAACAAACGGATACCTTGGGATTGGGTGAGGAAGTTTTTCTTTAACCCCTTGGGTGCGGCCGCGATTCTGCACCTGTGCGGCAGAATCGCGAGTGGGCGGGTTCATGACGGCCCCCAGCGATCATCAGCACATGAGCACCGTAATGCATGACGGCTGGGGGCCATCATCAGCACCGAAGGGGTTAAAGTTACACTTAACCTTCTTCATAAGAGCTCCCACCCTGACCTTTAGGAATCAGGTTGAACCCAATGATGAAGCATGCCACTACTAGAATGGGTGAGAGTTGCATTAAGAAAAGGGTCTTTTCCCTTTCCCACTCTAATAAGGGGTGTATAGGTGTGGCACATCACAGATCCTGCACAGTCTTTTAAGGGGTTGTCGCTCCAAAAAGGGGTACTCTTAAGGTTAGCAGTACTTGACACGGAGGGTGTATCCCTATATGCTCACTCCAGAGGACCTCTCGGGGCAAATAGGTTTTTTGGACCTTAAAACCCATTTGTTTTTGCATTACTGGCAGTGCCCTGCATATGTAACCGCATACTGATAAAGCCAGCAATATTCTGTAATATCTGAGCAGCACCCAGT
This sequence comes from Lissotriton vulgaris, assembly GCF_964263255.1. Classification (NCBI taxonomy): domain Eukaryota; kingdom Metazoa; phylum Chordata; class Amphibia; order Caudata; family Salamandridae; genus Lissotriton; species Lissotriton vulgaris. The sequence continues at coordinate 634,315 of NW_028242523.1, read as the reverse complement.
TATATATATCTGTATATTGCTAACATTTTGGCGTTTGATGCAATGATCTGACACAAACAATCTGCTTCTTTTCATGAGTGAGCAGCAAGCTGGTGTTATTGTCTTGCTTGTTCTTTCAGGAAAAGTTCAAAAGAGATTGGGGCAACTGCCCTTGCTGGGATTCCCCCATTTCTCTCTTCTGGCCTTGAAGGACCTAAAGTCAAAAGTTCTGCTTCACCAACACTTTACATAATCTGCTGTGGGGATCAAGAACTATTCCCATCACACAACTTAACGTTTCTCCAATACATTCCAAAACTGACCTGCCTGACCCTGGCATACGCTTGTCTGCTCCAGGGTGCATCCAATGAAAAGCCACCCTGCACACCTTGATACCACATAAACACCATGCATGACTGACTGACTCCTTGTTTGTTGTTGCCATCTGTCCGCCATCTTGCTATCTGCATCTACCCACACATTTATGTCTGTAATCCAAAAACTGTATAGTATTACCCTGATCCTTCAATATGGCAGCCCTTTGACAAGTCAACCTAACCTCGGGTAAACCAAAGGATAGTCATCCTCATCCTCATCCTCTCCACTAAGGTATATTTATTGGTTTTTGTGATACTAATAGAACACACCTCAGATCTTGCATACATCTCCAATGTAAACACATAGTCATTGTTCTGTAATGCTGCAAACACCCACACCTAGCCTATGTGCAGCTTCCCAACCCTTGGCCAGCCATGCCCTCTAATTAGCCACATGTATCATTATTTCTGCATTATTAGAGCACATCACTAGCGCTCATGCTTATCACATGACACATGCAGACTAACCACCTCCCACAGCCACGCACACTAGCTTCACAATGCTCCCCCCTTGTCTAAGGTAGAACTTTCTAGCCCAAACCACTGTGCACCATGTCCTAAGCCTGCATTTATCACACAATGCAGTGGCTCGGTAATACAACTGGAACAACTAACGTGCAATCATCCAGACAACATGCCCTGGCCCTGTAAGCCACACCAGTGAACATTGTTCTCAGTCACCTTTACATACAAGTTCATGCTTCTAAAGGACTCCAAGTGCAGCAAAGCACTAAAAATGGCTGTATCCGAGTAGGGCAGGTAGGACTGCACTGGGTCATTTCATTGCACCGGTTCGGACTGTGTTTTATTTTCAGACCCACCCACACTGCCGGAATATTCTCCACCTCAGGACCTATGACAGGAATTTTATCTCCTGGCACAGCATACAATGGCGCCTAACTTCTCTCGGCACAAGGTTTATGATGGCGATTCTATCTGCTGGGACACAGTGTTCCAGGCAGCAGTTCACTTTTGGCATGAACGCATATTTGCTGTACCAGCTATGCTTTTAATGAAGGGTACATTGGTTTCTCCTTGGCTCTCGGGAAGACGCTGACGTGGTGTACTATTTCCTCACCTCCGAGTGCAGTAGAATGCACCATTTTGCACAATCTTTTGAAAACCATGTGAATATAACAAAGCCCATTACATCTGTCTTGGGGAAGTATTTTCTTGGACTAAAATAAGTGCCCATAGCTCCTTAAGACTCCAGTCCAGTCCAGGCCTTCAGAGCATGCACCTTACTTCACAGAATTAAGGGCCTAATTTAGAGGAAGATGGCAAGGGGACATCCTCTAAAAATGTGGATGCCCTGCCCGCCCTTCCACCTGGTCCTGTTCATCATGTAGAGTTTGGGGAATAACACAAGTGGCGACAGGCTCAAAATGATGGTACGAGATCAGCTGTCACCGACAAATTTTACATTTTGGTCAAAATTTCAACTAGCACGGTACCCAACTTTAAATCCTGGCCTGGCCATGACTACCTAGCAGGTGGCCCTTGGTAGCGGCAGGAAAAATTTTGCACTGCCAAAGAGGACCCTTTTGCCGCTCTTTTTTGAAAGCTTCGCACTTTAAGAAGCTGGAGATGTTTAATGAACTGCGCTGCAAACTCTATGGCTTTTTTAGCCCAGATTATCCCCAACTGTCGCTAGCATACCCGTAACTACAGCCACACCTTATGGGTTCTATACTTGAACCACATACACACACGGACACACATGCATGCAAACACCCACCCTCACAAAAAATGGATAGAGAAGATATGTCCAGTGACTAAGTTCTGAAATGAGTGACTCAGAAACCTGGTGTCCAATCACAGGTTTCCCACTTGACCACACTCTGTGATCCCAGTCATATCACTGTAGTTCACTGCGAGTCGTTTTACTTGAGTAATTCAGTTCGGTGGGCCCTTTTGTGCATATCACTTAATAGACTATAACGTACTAAACTGAAATAGTTCCAAATATTAACAACAATGTGTTCAATGTTAAAGTATTTTCCATACTTATCTACGTTTATTGCGCATTTCACATGCTACACATGTTGAAGGCTGGGCTCGTGCTTTGGATGTGAGTGCCAAACCATACCTTTAGCTTGGCTCTCCCTGTCGATTTGTTGGCTTGTTAATTCCAGGAACAGAGGCCTCTAAGCTTTGAACTGCTGGGCAAGGCAACCCTTCATACAGAACAAAGTTGAAATTACGTTTCACGGAAAGTGCACAGAGGATTTTACAGAGGACAGCCAGACAGTCACAGCAATGGAAAACTTACCTCATTTCCTCTGGACTGGATGAGAAGGGACCAACAATGGACATGTTTTCTTGGAGGGCACTGTAGCAGTGCAGAACGTCAAGAAGACACATAGGGCGGGCTAATAAAGCTGAAGCAGCTGAGCCTGTGAATGTCATTGCTCTGGTCACCACCCTCTCAGCAGCCCTCGTTACTAGCATCCTGCATGCCGCCAGCCTGGGGCAGTCTGCTCTTCACTAGTAATGTCAAAACTTTCAGTAGCACTGGAAGTAAAAATACTACTAATGAACAAATTGATGTCCTAAATCTTAATTCTAGGCTGATACCGAGTCACCTATAAGATCCGCATATCATTGCCTATCTCCGGTGGAATGTACGAGACTATTATATGTAAGATAAGATTAATACCACAGCCCTTAATGCTCAATAACTGTATGTAGTGTAAAGCTTAGCTGGCCTCGGGTCCCCTTTATTATCTATATACTTTATTCCCATTGTGAATCGAGGGAGGATATTATATGTTTGTTTGTTAGCACATTCACCTAATGCTCAATAAATGTATATTGTGCAATGTCCTGCAGATTCTCGGTCCCCTATGTTTGATATCCATGTATTATATATCTCTTTTGTACGAAATGACACATTCGAATGCTTGTATACCACCTCATCCATTTAAGTTTTTATACTATATACTGTAAAGCACCCTGATACACTTGTGGGTCACCTTTGTGCTATATAAAACTTTATAGATAAAAATCACACACTTATCACAAAGTCAAACAGATACACTGCGCATGTTTCAGTTTTAAACACTTGCACGGTGAATCTGTTTATAGTGTGCGATGAGAGTCACTGACGATGATGCTAATTACATACACTTTCGCCCACCCTCTGGTCTCCAGGCATTCACAATGCAATCTCGTGGGACGCCTAGGGAAAGGGTGTCCCTTGGTTGATTGACAGGCAATTATAGGCAGCAAAGGGATTAAGGCTTAAGGGCCCTGCTGCATCAGAGTGTTTCTGCATCAGTGGGGGAGTGTGTTGCATTACATCCTCGTCCATCTTCCTGGATACAGTCCTTACTCACGCATTCACGCAACCAGAGCATTACAGCCGGGCAGGCCTCAGAAGCCAGGGCTCAAAGCAGGTTGGCCCAGGTAAACCAGCGAGGTCTGGCACATGTGTACCAGCGCATGCCTCTTAAAAACTGTGTTGGCTACCTGACCCTCACTTAGAGCCAGGAACCGAGTGATTGCATAATGTATATATTTCCGAGTTCTTTAATTAAAACAGGAAAGGTAAGAAATAGGATGTGAGGCAGATCCCTGGCGCTCATATAAAGGAACCGCCACTGTGGCCAAAGCAAGCATCAATGTGTTGTAGGGCCATTAGAAAATAACACATTTTTATGGGGTGTTCATTTCGTGGTCAGAAAATACACCACTACTATTGGCAGACTTCTTTAGGGCAAACACATGTTTACTGTTTCACTGTCGTGTGACCAGGCTACTCACTAGAGTAAAATTAAACTTTTCGGAATCCCTTGTTCCAAAAACACTCAAAGGCACCACTGTTTATTATTTATCATTTTCCTAGCTTATTCAGACTCTGCTGCCACATACCTGTCAAGTACATTTCTTCTCCTTCCGTGAACATCTGCTGGCACCGGACACACCGGGCGCACGTTGGATGGTAATGCTTCCCGCCAGCCTGAAAGACAGAATCAGAAACGGACTCAGGTCGTACCTCACCTTAACGGGGCAACATTTCCTCATGACAGGGGCGGCCTTAGGCATGTGCAAGCTGTGTACCTGCACAGGGCCGCCATGCCAATATATATCCTTAATACAATAATCCTCTGAGGATGGATACATATTTGTGTGGCAGCCCCTGGCAGGGATTTGGCGGCCACCGGCTCTGTTCCACTTCCAAACACCCTGACCCCCCCCTATTCACTGGCCTCCGTGCCTGCATTCCTCGGGGGGCCCTACCTACGCTCCCTGCCCAGGGCCGCCATGAGCCTAGAGCCGCCCCTGCTCATGACAAAAAGGAAATCAGTCGCAAATTAATTACTGATTCGGAAATAAAAGTATATTTCATTGAGGGGCTTGGCAAGTTGTGGCTGTTACAAAAACACTGCTGAAGACCAACTTCCACGGACGGTGTTCACGTTAGGGTGGATGACACACCTGTTGGAGTGCACTGTGCACAACAGGAAACGCTAATCATTGTGCTTGCCTGAATGGCTTGTATTTGAATCATCTTTCAGCTTGGCAATGGTTTTCATGTCCTAGCAACCCAGCAGATATGTTTTACCGAGGGGGGTCATTAGTTAGAAATGCATTATTGACGGAGTGTGAAGTAAGTCGATGCATGATCCCTTTGTTGCACCAGGTAGGGATTAGGCAATACCAGTCAGCAAGGAATGTTTGCAAAAACTAATTATGATAGACACTTGCCATGGAGTGGTACATTTTGTTAGGAGTGAGATCCGGATTAGAAACCGCTATGAGCTTATACATTTTAACTGCGGCCTTGTTTTGAGCGAAAATTATTCTTTTCTGAAGTTTAGACATATTCAATGTAAGATTCTATCTGTTTTAATGACCGTTACTGTGTTTTATATTGAAATGTATGTGTGCTATGTGTTATATGCCTTTTATGGCAACTTCCTGAAATAAAGATGCACAAACTGACTGACAATTCCTGATCTTGGCTGTGTCATGAAAGAATAAATCTAGACTCACTCAATGCCTGCTATGGTTGCTGAATCTTGTGATGTAACATGAGAGATGCAGACAACAGTAACATATGCAGCCATGCTTAATTTGTAAGAAAAAGACTTGCCAGGCCCTTCGTCCAGCGGCCTCTGCAGCTTGCAGCATCCATTGCCCCTGTCAGTACTGTCAATGGCAATATCAAACGCCACTACTAATGAGTTGTGTGCTGGGATCAAGGATAGGTTGTGAGCTAACTGGTTACAGGTTCCAAAGTCGGAGAGTAATGAATGTGTCCTGAGAGCACAGCATGTCCAAGACTGTAGTCCTGGACTGTGTTGTTGGGAGGCTGCTGAAGTGGCGGTTGGATACTGAGCGAAACATGGAGCCATTATCCTCAGGTTGCAGTGCTTGAAGGCAGATAATTGTTTCTCGCCCCTAGGTCTATGAATGATAAGCTCAAGGGAGTATATTCGGCTAAGCTTCCCTTCATTTGCCAACACCAAGCTGTGGTCAGGGGAGTCAACATGCAACTTTCCCTGCTCCGTGAATTGCAGCAGCATGCCCAGTCCCACAACTATACGAAGGTGATGGCACCGCTTGTGTACTGTTCCATCATTTAGAAAGGGCTCCAAAAGAAACTTCTCAATGTACAGCAAAGGCTTCTAAGTCAAACAGCCCCAATGTATCTTAAACTGTGAAAGCAGGACCACATACAACTAGAACTGAAAGAGCATAGTTGGTTCCCGGTGAATGCAAGAATGAGGTGTGAATTTCCCTGCACCCCACAATCTAAAGCTCTATAATTGGACAATGCCGTAGAATTTGTTTTTAAATCAAACTCTGGAAGACACTTAGTTACACTAACGGCTACAGCGGTGGACCTTGAAGTTGGGGAACCAGGTTCGAGTCTCGGCAGGGACGGCCAACATCCTGTGATTCCAGGCAAATCACTTTTTCTCTGCGGCCGTGCCTAACGAAATGAATGTGTCCGTCTGTAATGCAGCTGGTGCTCAAGTAAAGCGCTCTGATACCTTTGGGTCAAGTTCGTGCTATATAAAAACTTCGGGGGAAAAAAACCCTGTACACAATACCAGTTGTGAGGGTCGATTGAGACAGAAGTCTGAATGGTGGGAGCAATTACTCTGTGTGAACCCATCCCAATGGCTGTGTCCAGGCTCTTTGGGCACATAAGCATCAGGGCCGGACTGGGAACAAAAACCAGCCCCGGCAAAGTGATCGGCCGGCCCCCCCTCCCCACTCGGGGGTTGTGGGTGCCGCCGAGCTCTTTGGCGGGGCCGGTTTTCGGCCGATTTTGTTACAGGGCCGATTTGCAGCTATGCTGCAAACACGGCACTGTAACAAAAACAGCCCCCAGCGGCCCAAAACCGGCCCCCATCCATGCTGCGCACCGGGGGATTGCCCGGTGCCCCTATGGCCAGTCCGGCCCTGATGAGCATCATATCAGAGGCACTGTTTTATTCACCATACAAGGGCTAAGGGCTGCCCAGCCTACGGTTGCAGAGCTGTGTTACTTTTCTCTAAGAAGGGGGGATGCCATGTCGGGAGGATACAAGGACCCTGCAACACAGTCCCAGGTCCAGGCACTGCATTACACTCCTGGCCAAAGAGCTGGACAGGAAGTGTGGCGGAGCACGACTCATTCCAGAGGTGGAGAAGAGTAGGGGCAGCATGGATGAAGACATGCTCCCCAGAAGTAATAGAATACAATGTAACAGTGAGTGAACTTCCAATTCAGTGCAGATCAGCACAATACATGGCTCCAAGTCACCTCTCCACGAGCAGGCGGACGACTCAAAAAGGGTCCTCAGATGCATCCTGACAGGCTCCTGTGCAAAATCAACATGCCCATAGGTTTTGTGGAGCACATGCCATAGAGAGCTCCTATGGGTAATGAGAAGAGTGGAAAGGGTTTATGCATTATATCATGGTGTGTTAGGGGTACGTATGTTACATTAGGGGCGTGCAATGGCATGCAAATGTACAGTTCAACGATGCAGCTCCTTGGCTTTTGACCTATACTAAAAGCTTATATCAACTTCCTAAAAGAAGGGCATGCCTGCTCCAAACACAACCTCGTTGAGATAGCGCCTAGTGTGTGTCAGTGTGCTTCTCACCGAAGCAAGTCAAGAGCTCATATCCTACCTTTCTGTGTTGGATCTGTGTGGGTACATTTAAACACCCTAATAGGAGACTTGCACACCACTACTCTTGATTCACTAATAGACCCATAGGATTGGTTTAGGTCTTCCAGGCGCTGTGGGGCAGGGGCACGTCATCCTCTCCCGCTAGCTGCACCACTTCTTCATTGAACAAATGACTTTACAGCTCACAGTCGGCACATCTGTGGGGGGGCCTCGGCAGAAGCATCATTTTGCAATAGCTTCTATTTTTGCTCTAATTTTACACAGCACACAATGAGGAAAGTCATAATTTGTAATTAGGTACTGATCCTTTTCCAGGAAAATAATGAATCCAGTAAGTGAAGCAATTGACACGTAGCCCGTTCCTGTGAGCTGCATTCCTGTGAGCTTTGGTCTGTTAGCTGGGGGGCAGCCCACGAGGCCGCACTGGCTGTGGAAACTCACTGCGCACGACTGGGCTTCAGGGATTGTAATTGTATCATTACTCTCTAGTTTCTGGTCGTCACATCCCAAAATGAACAATATGCTCCAGTATCTGTCCTGATCAGGCGATAGTTGCAGAAGCGCACCACACGGTGGCGCCCTGCTGCAACCTCACTTGACCTGAAATGGGCTTCGAGATACATATGGATTCTGCAAACACAATCATAATGTATTTTTAGTCCCACAGAGGTTTACTGATTACTTCTGTCTGTATGCTGCCACCCCATTCTTATATTGCCCCTTAATTGTAATTCCTATACGGTGGTCCGCCTTTAGGCTATGTGCCGCATGTATTGTGCAGAGAGTATCTATAAACGTCTACCCCCCTCTGTATACAGTGACGTCACACGTGCCCAGCTTTGGCTAGTAGTGGCATAACACGATATGATGGGGGCCCCTGCGAAATGTGGTGAGGGGGGCGTGAGTCTTATAACTCACAGCTATTCCTTGGAGTTGGGCTGAATCTGGGCCCCTTGACTTGTTGGGGGTCCCCAGGGTGGCTGGGGGCCCTCTCCACTGCAGAGGCCTGCGTTTCGCCCCTGTCGACTCTATAAAATACTTCTGTTCTAAGAAGAGGGAAGATGTCATGTTGCGAGGACACAAGGACCCTGAAGCACAGTCCCAGCAGGGGGCGCCTCCTCCGCTTAGGCGGGGGAGCATAGCCCCACTGTTCTCAGAGCAGTGTAAAAGGAAAACTAAAATGATATAATAACACAAGTTATTAACATTTTATTTTCAGTATCAGCCAGGTTAGGGCTGGGCGGGGCTGTGCTCCCCTGACGTCGGGGCGGAGGAGTGGTTGCTGCTCTCTAAAGTGCGCATGACTGCTTGGCCGGTCGCCTTGGTCCGGCCAAACAGTCATGCGCACTTCGCATGTTCCCCACCAGTCTACAATGCACAGTCTAGTGGGGAACAGGCACAGGCTCCCTGTGCCTGCCTAAGCGTCGAACTGCGGCGCTCAGACCAATCACAACGCTTCATTGCAGCACTGTAATTGGCCTAGGAGAACCTGGGTGCTTCCTGCTCACACAGAAGCCAGGAAGAGGACAGAGGAGAGACGATGTGGGAGAGACGGCGCACTGAGGTAAGTTAATTTTCATTTTTCTTATTGTTCCCCGCCCCCCCCCCCCCTGCCCCACCACCCCCATTCTGTACCGGCCACCACTGAGTCCCTGGTCCAGGACACTGCAAAACACTTCCTGCCCCAAGAGCTGGACAGGAAGTGTGGCGGAGCACGACTCATTCCAGAGGTGGACAGCAGTGGCATAACACAGGCCCCCGCAGTGCGGGTGGAGGGGCCCGAGCTGCAGGGGGCCCTCTCAGCACCATACTCAGGTCTGAGAGCTCAGGATTCAATCCGGAGCGGGGGCCCCTCTTTCTCCCTTGCAAGGGGTCCCCTCAACTTTACGCCATTGGTGGAAAGAGTAGGGATTGGGACATCATGGACTGAGACATGCTCCGCAGAAGTAGTAGAATAAAATGTAACAGTGTAGGAATTTCTAATTAAGTGCAGCTCAGAACCGTACATGGCTCCAAGTCTTCTTTCCACAACAATGCGGACGACATACATCCTCACAGACACCTGTGGAAAATCAACATGCCCATAGGTTTTGTGACACGCATGCGCCTAGAGAACTCCTATGGGTAATGAGAAGAGTGTAAAGGGTGTCATGTCATGTTACCATGGTCACCGTAAGTGAAGAGCTCATATCTTAATTTTCTGTGTTGGATCTGTGTGGCTCAATTTAAACATCCTAATAGGAGACTTGTATACCACTGCTCTTGATGCGTAGGACCATAGGATTGGTTTAGGTCTTCCAGGCGCTGTGGGGCAGGGGCACGTCATGCTCTCCTGCTTGCTGCACCGCTTCTTCATTCAACAAATGAGGTTTTGCAAAACACATGCCCATGGAGAACTCCTATGGGTAAAGGATGTCATGTCATAAACCCCTCTCTCCTTGCCTCATCCACAAGTGTTCTTGAGATGGTTCAATCCGTGCCCTTCTGGGTGAGATGACCCGGAAGAAGACTGCATTATAAGAACATAGGTGCAGTGCTGCTACCCTTCGACCTATGGCCTGATCATGCATTGGTCAAATGCCATAATTATTGCATCCAATAAAAAGCTAACATAGAAGTGTTCGTAATGTATGAGGTCCGATAATTATCGCATAGCCTAGGTTTTTGGAGAGTAATGTGTTTGCACTGGGATCAGAGTTTTAACAAGTCACTCATGTTGCTTCATGTCCGGTGACAGCAGCGGATGAAATGCGACAGATCTTCTGCATGCTTGCACTAATGTGATGCTCTTGCTTGTACTTGAGTGAAACTGTTGTCTGCACTTGTGTGGTACTATTGCTTATGCATGGAGGATACTGTTGATTGTACTTGTGTGATGCTGTTCCTTGTACTTGTGTGAGGCTATTGCTTATATTTGTGTGATGCTGTTCCTTGTACTTGTGTGAGGCTATTGCTCATATTTGTGTGATGCTGTTCCTTGTACTTGTGTGATGCTGTTCCTTGTACTTGTGTGAGGCTATTGCTCATATTTGTGTGATGCTGTTCCTTGTACTTGTGTGATGCTGTTCCTTGTACTTGTGTGAGGCTATTGCTCATATTTGTGTGATGCTGTTCCTTGTACTTGTGTGATGCTGTTCCTTGTACTTGTGTGATGCTATTGCTTGTACTTGTGTGAGGCTATCGCTTGTACTTGTGTGAGGCTATTGCTTATATTTGTGTGATGCTGTTCCTTGTACTTGTGTGATGCTGTTCCTTGTACTTGTGTGAGGCTATTGCTCATATTTGTGTGATGCTGTTCCTTGTACTTGTGTGAGGCTATTGCTCATATTTGTGTGATGCTGTTCCTTGTACTTGTGTGATGCTATTGCTTATATTTGTGTAATGCTGTTCCTTGTACTTGTGTGAGGCTATTGCTTATATTTGTGTGATGCTCTTCCTTGTACTTGTGTGATGCTGTTCCTTGTACTTGTGTGAGGCTATTGCTTATATTTGTGTGATGCTCTTCCTTGTACTTGTGTGATGCTGTTCCTTGTACTTGTGTGAGGCTATTGCTTATATTTGTTTGATGCTCTTCCTTGTACTTGTGTGATGCTGTTCCTTGTACTTGTGTGAGGCTATTGCTCATATTTGTGTGATGCTGTTCCTTGTACTTGTGTGATGCTGTTCCTTGTACTTGTGTGAGGCTATTGCTCATATTTGTGTGATGCTGTTCCTTGTACTTGTGTGATGCTATTGCTTGTACTTGTGTGAGGCTATTGCTTGTACTTGTGTGAGGCTATTGCTTATATTTGTGTGATGCTGTTCCTTGTACTTGTGTGATGCTGTTCCTTGTACTTGTGTGAGGCTATTGCTCATATTTGTGTGATGCCGTTCCTTGTACTTGTGTGATGCTGTTGCTTGTACTTACTTGTGTGATGCTGTTGCTTGAAATTGTGTGAGGCTATTGCTTGTACTCGTGTGATGCTGTTGCATGTACTTGTGTGATACAGTTGCTTGTACTTGTGTGATTCTATTGCTTGCTCTTGCGTGATGCTATTGCTTCTACTTGTGTGATGCTATTGCTTCTACTTGTGTGATACTATTGCTTCTACTTGTGTGATACTATTGCTTCTACTTGTACAATGCTTTTTCTTATAATTGTGTGATGCTATTGCTTCTACTTGTGTGATACTATTGCTTCTACTTGTACAATGCTTTTTCTTATAATTGTGTGATGCTATTGCTTCTACTTGTGTGATACTATTGCTTCTACTTGTGTGATGCTATTGCTTCTACTTGTGTGATGCTATTGCTTCTACTTGTGTGATAATATTGCTTCTACTTGTACAATGCTTTTTCTTATAATCGTGTGATACTATTGCTTCTACTTGAGTGATACTATTGCTTCTACTTGTACAATGCTTTTTCTTATAATTGTGTGATGCTATTGCTTCTACTTGTGTGATACTATTGCTTCTACTTGTGTGATGCTATTGCTTCTACTTGTGTGATGCTATTGCTTCTACTTGTGTGATAATATTGCTTCTACTTGTACAATGCTATTTCTTATAATCGTGTGATACTATTGCTTCTACTTGAGTGATACTATTGCTTCTACTTGTACAATGCTTTTTCTTATAATTGTGTGATGCTATTGCTTCTACTTGTGTGATGCTATTGCTTTTACTTGTGTGATACTATTGCTTCTACTTGTGTGATACTATTGCTTCTACTTGTACAATGCTTTTTCTTATAATTGTGTGATGCTATTGCTTCTACTTGTGTGATGCCATTGCTTCTACTTGTGTGATACTATTGCTTCTACTTGTACAATGCTTTTTCTTATAATTGTGTGATGCTATTGCTTCTACTTGTGAGATGCCATTGCTTTTACTTGTGTGATACTATTGCTTCTACTTGTGAGATGCTATTACTTATAATTGTGTGATACTGTTGCTTCTACTTGAGTGATACTATTGCTTCTACTTGAGTGATACTATTGCTTCTACTTGTACAATGCTTTTTCTTATAATTGTGTGATACTATTGCTTCTACTTGTGTGATGCCATTGCTTCTACTTGTGTGATACTATTGCTTCTACTTGAGTGATACTATTGAAGGTTGTACAAGCTTTATTCGAGATTATTTCTCATAAAAGCACAGCATAAAATTGAACATTACAGAATAAAAACATAACATTTACAAATATAAATTCATATAGGCATTCTGTGCAGCTCATACAATATTAGCGTAAAAAATTTACACGTGACAAAGTAGTTTTACATTTTTAGACAATAAAGATAAAAGGAAAACCTGATTAACTGATCCCCCCCAAAAATCTACTTGTGTGATGCCATTGCTTTTACTTGTGTGATACTATTGCTTCTACTTGAGTGATACTATTGCTTCTACTTGTACAATGCTTTTTCTTATAATCGTGTGATGCTATTGCTTCTACTTGAGTGATACTATTGCTTCTACTTGTACAATGCTTTTTCTTATAATTGTGTGATGCTATTGCTTCTACTTGTGTGATACTATTGCTTCTACTTGTGAGATGCTATTACTTATAATTGTGTGATATTGTTGCTTCTACTTGTGTGATGCTATTGCTTCTACTTGTGTGATAATATTGCTTCTACTTGTACAATGCTATTTCTTATAATCGTGTGATACTATTGCTTCTACTTGAGTGATACTATTGCTTCTACTTGTACAATGCTTTTTCTTATAATTGTGTGATGCTATTGCTTCTACTTGTGTGATACTATTGCTTCTACTTGTGAGATGCTATTACTTATAATTGTGTGATATTGTTGCTTCTACTTGTGTGATGCTATTGCTTCTACTTGTACAATGCTTTTTCTTATAATTGTGTGATACTATTGCTTCTACTTGTGTGATGCCATTGCTTCTACTTGTGTGATACTATTGCTTCTACTTGAGTGATACTATTGAAGGTTGTACAAGCTTTATTCGAGATTATTTCTCATAAAAGCACAGCATAAAATTGAACATTACAGAATAAAAACATAACATTTACAAATATAAATTCATATAGGCATTCTGTGCAGCTCATACAATATTAGCGTAAAAAATTTACATGTGACAAAGTAGTTTTACATTTTTAGACAATAAAGATAAAAGGAAAACCTGATTAACTGATCCCCCCCAAAAATCTACTTGTGTGATGCCATTGCTTTTACTTGTGTGATACTATTGCTTCTACTTGAGTGATACTATTGCTTCTACTTGTACAATGCTTTTTCTTATAATCGTGTGATACTATTGCTTCTACTTGAGTGATACTATTGCTTCTACTTGTACAATGCTTTTTCTTATAATTGTGTGATGCTATTGCTTCTACTTGTGTGATACTATTGCTTCTACTTGTGAGATGCTATTACTTATAATTGTGTGATATTGTTGCTTCTACTTGTGTGATGCTATTGCTTCTACTTGTACAATGCTATTTCTTATAATCGTGTGATACTATTGCTTCTACTTGAGTGATACTATTGCTTCTACTTGTACAATGCTTTTTCTTATAATTGTGTGATGCTATTGCTTCTACTTGTGTGATACTATTGCTTCTACTTGTGAGATGCTATTACTTATAATTGTGTGATATTGTTGCTTCTACTTGTGTGATGCTATTGCTTCTACTTGTGTGATAATATTGCTTCTACTTGTACAATGCTATTTCTTATAATCGTGTGATACTATTGCTTCTACTTGAGTGATACTATTGCTTCTACTTGTACAATGCTTTTTCTTATAATCGTGTGATGCTATTGCTTCTACTTGAGTGATACTATTGCTTCTACTTGTGAGATGCTATTACTTATAATTGTGTGATATTGTTGCTTCTACTTGTGTGATAATATTGCTTCTACTTGTACAATGCTATTTCTTATAATCGTGTGATACTATTGCTTCTACTTGTGTGATACTATTGTTTGTACTTGTGTGATGCTATTTTTGGTACTTGTGTGAAGCTGCTGCTTTTACTTGTGTGATGCTATTGCTTGTACTAGTGTGATGCTGTTGATTGTACTTGTGTGATGCTGTTGTTTGTACTTGTGTGATGCCACTGCTTGAACTTGTGTGATGCTATTTTTTACTTATGTGATGCTATTACTTATAATTGTGTGACACTATTGCTTCTACTTGTGAGATACTATTGCTTGTACTTGTGTGATGCTATTTTTTGTATACTATTGCTTATAATTGTGTGATGCTGTTGCTTTTCCTTGTATTTGTGTGATGCTAATTTTTGTACTTTTGGGATACTGTTGCTTTTACTTGTATGGTGCTATTGCTTATAATTATTTGATGCTATTGCTTGTACTTGTGTGATGCTATTTTTTGTACTTGTGTGATCCTGTTGCTTTTACTTGTGTGGTGTTATCCCTTATAATTGTGTGATGCTATTGCTTCTACATGTTTGATACTATTTCTTGTGTGATGCTATTTTTTGTACTTGTATAATGCTGTTGCTTTTACTTGTGTGGTGCTGTTGCTTATAATTGTTTTGATGCTGTTGCTTATAATTGTTTGATGCTATTGCTTGTACTTGTGTGATGCTATTTTTTTGTACTTGTGTGATGCTGTTGCTTTTACTTGTGTGGTGCTATTGTTTATAATTGTTTGATGCTATTGCTTGTAGTTGTGTGATGCTATTTTTTTGTACTTGTGTGATGCTGTAGCTTTTACTTGGGTGGTGCTACTGCTTATAATTGTGTGATGCTATTGCTTCTACTTGTGTGATAATATTGCTTGTACTTGTGTGATGCATTTGCTTTCCCCACAAACAGAGGAATACAAGTAGAATAAAAAGAGAAAAAAAAAGAAAAAAATGCGCCTGACACAGGATAACCTCGGATCTCAGGGAATCCCAGCTCTCACATGCACTGCCTGCCTCTCACATTATGTTCACAAGGAATAATTTGTAAAGTTGTCATTTTCACACTTGTTCTAAGAGTTACTCTTGCGTTAATCCATTACACTCAAACCTGGCATCGCTTGTATTTACTACATCAACACCTCTCAGCGTGCTCTCCTCCCACATTCAACCTTAGGGAGGTCTGTATTAACTGGGATTTTTAAGTCTGGCCTGCCAGCGCATCTGTCTGCTGGACCTATTATTAGCAATATTTTAAAATATATATAGAGTGTTTTTTTTTCGATCCGGAGGAGTAGTTCTCTCACCTCAGTCTATTGGGTGTTTCACTTCGCCTCCTCTAGGGTGCTGCATTGTGATGCATAAGGGACTACTTTACACCTCAACAATAGACTCATGCATCACACTGTTTATTTCATTTTTGCTTCAAACTGTTTATTTCATAGAGGATTCTATACATGAGATAATTGTTTATTTTAGTTTTTTTTCACAGCATGCTCTTTTAATTGCTTGGTCAGAACTCAAATAGCAAGCCAGGCAGACTTATTGGCCTGCCAGTGCTTGTTTAAACTTGGGACCCGGGACCATATTACTGACTGTGCCCCCACGGCGCAATGGGCATGGGCACCCAATTTTTGCACCCTGGGGCACGGGTGTATTATTATCGAAGGCGCCACGGACACTTGTCTGCATATACCACCGGCACACATGTAGCACTTGCAAAATCTTGAATGGTAATTGCCTCGTTTGCATGGGGCACAAATGGGCAAACACTTTGCCTGTCTGCCCGCACCATACTATGGACATGGGCGAAGGGGCAAAAATGCTGTCAAAAGGCGCACAGACTGTGTGTCAGGTAAATGTGGTGCACCGTTAGGGCGTCCCCTGAAGGCAGCGCTCTGGAGGAGATTAGGGGGTCACATGGACTCCCTCACACACTCCTGCAGATGGGTGCAGTCACTTACAGCACCTGCAGGCAGGGTATCTGTACAACCTATGAACTGCAAGTCGGGGCTGTCAGCACAGAGACAGATGAAGTGGCAGCTTCATGCAGCCTCCCCTCTTTTCATTAATGGGCAGCCGTGAGTCCAAGCAGCACGGTATCAGTAAAGGGCACGCTGTCCCTGTTTGCGCCCGCCTGGTACACCAATTTGAATGTGGTTCAGTGCTCTGGGCAAATTCTGTTCCTTTAGCTTAAAATACGAAATCTTCCCTTGCAGGCTCACTCCAGCATACGTCTATGATAGATTGAGAGTTGTGTGCATACAACAGGCCTTGAGCTTTACTGAATGAATGAATGAAACAGTAGAACTGATGCACCACACACACGCTGATAAACCCTTATCATTTACAACTGAAGGTTTGCACAATGGAGAACAGAAAAATAACTTTTCCAGAAAGCTACAAAACAGGTTTATAATATATGTTGATAATCTGTATTTCACAGGGGTGACATATTCCAGTGCTGGTTCTCTGTTGAACAATCTAGAGCATTGCAGGAGTTGTAGTCTTCGATTATGTAAATTAAATAATATTAGATAGAGTAGCAAGTTACAATGCGATGCAAAACTGAACTTCCACAAATTAAAATGTCCGATCTTTAGGGTATGGCAGGAAGAGCGGTGTGTGGGAGTGAAACATGTGCCCGTCTCTGACCCTGCCCGTTCCCCACACAACTCCCTGAAAGCCCTCACCAGGCGCCTTCTCCCGCAAACAGAGCTCATCATTGCACGCAAAGTTGCTACGCGACTGATGCGAGCCAAGACACAAGGCCCTGGCGCGCGGAGGCATATGCCTAGCAGCAGAGCTCCATGCGTTACCAAGACAACAGACAGCTTTCCAGGCACTCTGGGAGAGGGCGCCCCCAGGGGAATGTGCCCAAAGCGCAGGCAGGCTGCTGCCAAAGCCAAGGTTACTGACGCATGGGCTCATTCAGGAAGCAGGGCTGGGAGGAATCAGCTGTGGACATATCAGCTACGTTCCCCTTCCAGGTGGATGGCTATGATGTCAAGTTGAATCTTGTACTTGTGTTTTGTTGATTTTTGGTCTCTGCTGTTCTTATCCTTCTCCTGAAGCATTGCTCTTTAGGTATGTTTGTGATTGGTTGCTGAGCTATAGCCTTCCACTGTTGATGTCATGGAACTAGTTCATGTGCTTTCTTTTTTTTTTTTATCATCACTCTATTGGAGTGTGCTTCTTTATTTGAGAGTGTGCTCACATGCTACATTTTCATTTTCTCTTCTTTCTCCCTCTGCAGCCTTTCCTTCTGCCTTTTCTATGCCCATTGTCATCTCGCCAGATGGCGACCGCCGTGATCCATTGCATGTACCCTCCAATACTACCAATGCTCCAAGTCTGAGAGTGGCTATGATAAAAGCCTAGAAAAGAATGAAAATATTGATTACTCTACTTTCAAAATGGCTGCCACATTGCAAGGGGCAACAACATGTGTTGCATTGTCATGTTGCAAAAAGGTAAGTGATGACACAACACATGACCCATCATGGTTTTATCATGCAGCGTAGTACTCATCTTGTAAGTATACAAAACTAGTTCTTAATTGCTGTCTAGGCATTAACATAGGTGCGCAGTTGTTGGCAAAAATCAATTGCGTTGCTCTCAGAACATTGGTAAGTGAGATTGATTGGCATTGCCAATGTTTGTTGTCTTTGCCAGTGCTTTCCTGTCATTCTCCTCCTCATTTCTTCCTTTGGTGCCTTTCTCTCTCCGCTCCAGGTCATGTCAAAGTCTGATGATAAAAATAAGTCCTGGTGCCTAAAAATGAGTGCTGTGCGCACCACTCGCAACACTGGAGCAAAATAAGCACTGCTTGGGGGAATGTTGAGCCGGACTGGATACGCACATGAGTGATTCACTAATAGCATTTTTGAAAGTCGCTAACTCCAAGTGTCGCTACTCAAGAGGCTAGAGTCCAACAGCAGTTGGGGTGTCCAGATAAAACAATACCTTTGCTAAAGAAGCCAGCATCAGAACTTATCCAAAACAGAGCCCACCGGGCCGGTAGGACCTTGAGGCCAAATGAATGCACTTTGGGTTCTGGAGACCCAGAACAAATCCTGCTCCCTGATCGCTGTAGAGGCCATCCTTCCACATATGCACATAATATGAGGGTGAGAAATGTCCCAGTTCATGTCTAAATTTCATGTCAATGGTCTTTTAATTCTATTTTGGGATAAAAACTGAAGCCATCCCCATCAGTGATGAGCAGACTGAGATGTTGAACTACAGCTTCCAGTGGCGGGAAGGTTGTGGTGTCGTTTCTCCACTAATACATTCTTGGTGGGCTCCCATGGGATCATGATGGGTCTAGTGACAACTAATGTGGGTGGTGGGGGACAAATCTCCCCTAAAGAGCTTTGTGCAGATTCCAAACTACTCAGGTCCAAACCAGCAGGTCAGCAAAAAAAAGGACATGACACGTGGTTCCCATATCTTAGAACGGTCAGAGAGTGCAGTGATCTCCGCTCCGGAAAAGGCTGATAGGGCTGCTTGGAGATCTATGATTCCACTCCTGAAGAATCCCAGCAGAGAGTTGGCTCGGTTGCTGCCTTGTGGGCAGCGCATTAGTGAAAGGTATAGCAGTTTTTTGAAGAGGCTACTCTGTCAGGCGGCACTCTGCATGCACTTCAAAAGGGAGCACGCGGGTGCAGTGAGTGCAGGGCTGGCTTAAGCACTGGTGGCTCCCAGTGTGACAATCTTATTGACAGCCCACCCTCTAAAACCTCCTCTCCATGGATTCCTTCACTACCACACTCCACCAGTGCCCCTCATCTCTCCATAGCCCCTCCCCCACATTCATTTAATTTGTTATATAGCGCTACTCATACCAGAGTAAAGTGTCAGAGCACTTTACATCATACACACATTATACAGAGCCAATTCATCATACATGTGTAAATCAGTCTTGAGGAAATGTTACATAAGAAAATGAGCATTGCAGGGTGTAAAAGTCACATGTCACCGATACTAGTAGACAGTATATTTTAGGAGTATTTGGTCTGGAGAAGCACAAACTCGGGATTTACAACGTGGCAAAGTGGTTGTCTTTCCACCCAAATGACCCCTTTTTAGCAACATTAGGATAATGAAAGATTGGGGAAATAGCACAGCATTCTAACCTATGCCATGCTGTTTGCATGCTGCTCTTTGATAACAGTTGATAGCCCATTGTGCTATATTAGGGCTGTAGCTTATGAACTGTAAGTAACAAAAGGATCGCTGTGAGAAACAGGTACCTACTGTGCGATCCACATAAAATACAGTTTGGTGATCTGCATTTTACATGCTCTTTGCTGAAGGCATATTAACCCTCTGTACTACTTTATGATGAGTCAAAAGTGCCTCTAGACAAAACTCCTCTCTCTCCATCAGGAACATTAATCAGCAGAGTTATCAGGTTTTTACTGTTACTGGGCAAATTTCTGGACACACAAGGAAGTCTGCAGCAGGTCCTTTTAAAACCGAATTATTTCTAAACAGTGCACCCCCTCCCCCCCCCCCCCGCAAGTCAGCATCGGGTTTAACTACACCGGTCGCACTGCTCTAGAGCCAGCTCTCAGTGAGTGACTGCATCCACCTGTGAGGCCATGTCTTGGATGTGATCAATGGGGCTCTGTTTCCCCCCTGCACGATTCACCCTCGGGCACGACTGCTTTGTAGTGCATAAGTCATTCCACCTACTGATGGCCTATTTGCCTTTGTTGCCCACGTCTATAACGCAGCACAAGTGCAAACACAAAGTGCTTCCTTCATTAGCATGGGGTCACACCCCATGCTGATGAGGACACTCCACCTTAGAATCAGCACTATATGTGGTCCTCAGCAATCAGCATAACAGAAGAGGCGAGAACAGGCGTCTGCAGCCCCTTCTGTAATACTAAAGTGCCGCGGGGACCCAGTAGGCGGATGCACAAGTCCATCTTGCCATTGGGGCTCTGTGTATAATATAACCCCAGGATTACTATTATTAATGCACTAGAGTGCTGTGCGAAAAAAAAGTCAGTGCTGCATTGTGTGAAAGATAGAAAAGCGTGCAGTGCCAGATTTGACCCTAGTGATGTGAACATGGTGCTTGTGGTAAAATAGCTAGTTTGTGCAACACTCAACCTTGAACTATGGGTGAAAACAAGTTAGGGGTGTCTAGCTTCGTATTTGTGCTATGTGAAGACAACCTCACAGGTGTCAGCCATGGGACATTGTGCTTTTGTGTAAACAACATGCGCTACCCACAGCTATATCAGGAAATACAGCACTTTCCCTTGCATGGTAGCGCAATCACTTCGCTAACAGATTTGGCACAACGTCAGTTCATGTTACTTTAATTGATCTATCTGTATGCCTGAACCCAGTGGTATTTAGTCTGTGCTAGCCCTGACACGCCTCCTTTGCATAAATTAAGAGGCCCTGGAAAAAAAGCAGTTTGGCATTAAAAACCTTAGTGGCAGAAAAATGCTTGATTTTGCTGTTTGCACCTTCTTATGCTTATGTCTATATTTATGTTTATGTAAACACCTGTACAAATGTCCAACTGATCTTGGCATAAGTGTTGTGTCTATGAATTAACTATTTACTGCACAATCATTGGTTAATTTGTAGAACAAAAAAAGTGCTGGGGTCTCTTCAGGAGGCAGCTTGCACCAGCCCATTTCTCCTATTAGCGCCGCCTAAAACAGAACAAATGACTAACCATGAAATTGGGGAGAGGGTGTGGTGTAATAGCCAGAGCTGCAGACTTCAGAGCTGGGAAACCAAGTTCGAGTCTCGGCGTCAGCTCAACATCCTGTGATTCTAGCAAATCACTTAATTTCCCCATAAGTTATTGTGCCCTTAACTGGTGCGCATGAAAAGCACCAGTGCTGAGCACCGGAAACCACCAGTTCAAATTAAGCACTGTGCACAATATAATATTTCAGGCATTCAAATACTTTCTTCAGAACTTTTGAGGAAAATCCCTTTTTGGTCACAAAAAAACTGTCATGTAAACCTCGTTGCTCTTCTTGAATTGGCTTAATCCAGAAACATGCCCAGCAGGATTGGCGATTATTTGTTGACTGGCAATCATTGTAGTGACTGAAAAGTGTACAGGTGAGTCGTTTTTGTTTCGCTGCAAAAAAGTGTCACTACTGATCAGTCTATAGTGATGGTTTCTCTCCTTTGTAGCCAGTGAACTATTATTCACTCCTGGCACTATCACTGCACCATTTTTGGAGCTCTTCTTTCATGGTTCATTGAATCTGGAGAAACAGTATAGATTGAATAAATATCACTCTGTGTGTGGTCATGTATGTTGTGACAACGTTTGGTACCAAGGAAGAACAGTCTTATAGATTCCTCAAAGTGAACCATTGTTGTCTCAGAGTACTAGCTGCCCAGGTTCCCAGTAATACAGGTTTACCCCATAATGAATTGTTAAGACAGCAGGCACTGGCAGCAGTCTGCTTATTTCTCAAGCGCTACACACCGTGCTTTGAAACTGCTATGCAAGGGATGATCTGATTGATTTCTGAACAAGGAGACCCTTTTTCTGCGACACTGCCCCTATAATCCAGGTCAATGGCATGGATGCCATGGCCTACCCAAACTCAACAGTATAGAGAGAATGCTGCAGTCAAACAGACGAAGTGTGTGGAGCGACCTCTGTGTCCATGGATATCAATACAAAAGGTTGGGCTAGAATCTTTGTGGGTCTCTTAGCTGAAGTTGTAGGTGGACCACTTCCCCAGATCCCCCTGGCAAGAATGGGAAATAGAATATTATAGAATACCGAGTTTGGCACTCCCCACATCAACATGGCTTCGTGACATGTCCAACGCGGCACCAGCTCATAGGTCAGCCCCAAGTAGACAATGGAGGAAACAAAGGAGAGGGCAACCTGTGATGCAAATTAATCTCTTAAGTGTGTAGGATATTGGGAATATTTCAAAGCACAAGTGGAAAATGGCACTGCCAACCCTTGATGTTTCCAGCATGAGCAGTGGATTACCCACCCCAGGACAAAGAGGAGCTAAGATTCACATCAGATGTTCTCCTTCTACTGATTAAGCACAGGCAGAATGAGAGGTCATGCATTCCATCCCTTGGAAACCAAATTGCTCGTCCAAATTCAAATTTTAGCCCATGAGCATTACAGGTAAGGATCAGCAAAATGTGGCCGGAATTCCAATCTACAAGAGTAACACAGAGTCACCAAGTACCACCGATTCCATGAGCGGAATGACATTTTCCCTTCCACCGGGCCTTATTACAGGCATCCTATTGTCACAACAAATCCCCAAGGTATTACCAGCAGGCATTCCTCGGGGGCAGGGCATCTCTAACCTGATGAAAGTGTCGCAAAATCTTTGGGACTCACCAAGTCATCTCAGAATCTGGACCAGTGGACTGTGTTTCATCCACTGTCAAATTCAACCAATAATTGTTACTACATTTTAATAAGCCATGTCTACATCTACAATACAAAAAGAAATGTCGACAGCCCCGTTTTCCAATTCAGACTGTGCAATGATCCGCGCAACATTATCCAAGGTTTATGTAAGCTTGGTAGAGATGAAGTCCATACTGGACTGGTATCAATCCGACATTACAGTATATTATGCGTACATTGTGTGGTATGCGCTACACAGTACCTCTAAGACGCGTCCACTGATGTATCGGTCGCAGGTCTCACACTTAATCCCAAATTGCGAGTGATAATCCGATTCACAGTAGGGCACGCCGTCCCTGCAGAGAGCACAGAGGCCAGGGGTGAGCAGGAAAGAAAGACATTTTACACACAACAAGGAATATATGACAATACAACATTTGCCTTTACTATTCATCATTTACAACACAATGCCTTTACCAGGCGTGCCTTCACCACGCATATACCTTTACCATGCCTTCCTTTACAATGCAAGGTAATTATATGGGAATGTAAGTGAACCCATATCTATATATCTATATCTACATATATTGTTAGTAATTGTAACCCCCTCTTTTAAAAAAAAATAATAATAATTTTACATTTTTTCTTTATTGGGTCAGACACCTCTAAGCCCCTCTATTTTAAAATTATTTGTATTTCCTCTTTTTATCCTTACTAACCTATACCTCTACCCACCCCTGAAATGTAAAACTACCCTTAACACCCTATAACACTACCCACCCCCAGACCCTAAAAATACGCTGATCAGTATATACACCTACCTACCCCTAAACCCTAAAAAATACTCTTACATCCTATACCCGACTCGCCCTTACACCCTCAAGGTCCATTATAACTCTATACCTCTACCCACCCCAAAACCCTAAAATACCCTTATCACTATATACACCTACCTTCCTCTAAACCCTAAAAAGTATTCTTACCTTACTATATCCCTACCCACCTTTAAACCCTAAAAACACCTGTATCTCCCTATACTCCTACCCACCCCTAAATGCTTAGAAAACACTTACCACCCTAAGCCCTAAACCATACATACATATGAATGTAAACATGAATGCTGTGCATCAACAAATATTTAAATAAACCGACTGTCATGTTAATAAATGGTTTGATTGCTTAGCAAAGGTGGTATTGGCCCGCTTGCAAGCCAGGAAAATGCCCCTACTTCTTCGATGTATAGTAAAATAGGGCTTTGATTGGGGACCAGCCGGCCCATCACACCCCTAGGCTCCACTGCACTTGATTCAGAAAAAGGGGGTGGTGATGGACAGAGTATCTGAATTAACCAGAACACTCCTGCCCAGTCAACAGATCAGGGCTTGATCCATCACCGTTTTTTAGCTCACTGCACCATCCCTGCTCAGAACCTGGCTACATGCAAATTAGTCTGTCCCTGGCCCAGTGCATCATGGGAACAGGGCAGACCAAACTACCAAGCCAATTCTTTTACTGGAAAGGAAACAAGCTTCCGGGGACCGGTTTCTGGCATTACAGCCGTCTTCGGCCCGGCTTGCTTGAATCCTGATGGTGCGGTGAGCAAGGGACTCATGTCTGAGCATACCCTTCCACGCTTATGGTGGACAAAACGATTCAGAAAAAGGGGGTGGTGATGGACAGAGTATCTGAATTAAGCAGAACACTCCTGCCCAGTCAACAGATCAGGGCTTGATCCATCACCGTTTTTTAGCTCACTGCACCATCCCAGCTCAGAACCTGGCTACATGCAAATTAGTCTGTCCCTGGCCCAGTGCATCATGGGAACAGGGCAGACCAAACTACCAAGCCAATTCTTTTACTGGAAAGGAAACAAGCTTCCGGGGACCGGTTTCTGGCATTACAGCCGTCTTCGGCCCGGCTTGCTTGAATCCTGATGGTGCAGTGAGCAAGGGACTCATGTCTGAGCATACCCTTCCACGCTTATGGTGGACAAAACGATTCAGAAAAAGGGGGGGTCTGCCCTGTTCCCATGATGCACTGGGCCAGGGACAGACTAATTTGCATGTAGCCAGGTTCTGAGCTGGGATGGTGCAGTGAGCTAAAAAACGATGATGGCTCAAGCCCTGATCTGTTGACTGGGTAGGAGTGTTCTGTTTAATTCAGATACTCTGTCCATCACCACCCCCCTTTTCTGAACCACTGCACTTGAAGCAATAACGATAACTATATGCCTGAAAGGATCAATGACCTATGAGGTGGCAACAGGGATATCTGCACATTCTTTAAGGGTTCAGGGTAAATATACCACCCAAAGATAGACGTGTTTACATTTGCTCCATGTGGCCTAATTGGAGTGCGAGGCCACCCTCAGAGAGCACAAGTGACGTATTAAGGCAATGACAGACTGGTCAATTGGCCAGGGCCCACACTTTCCGAGGGGCCCCATGGGTAGTGAACATTCTCACTACTGGACATCTTTCTTCTCTGTCTATGAACGTTCTAAACCTCTCTCCCGCTCGTTATCTTCCTCTTCTTTTGTCTTTCTCTACCTAGTGTCATCTTAAGGGTGTTTTGGGATTCCGAGTTTAGACAAATTGAGTCTGATTTTTGGTGACACTAGTTTAGAAATTTTAACCTAAAACTCAATATAGTTTGGCATCATGCAGACTTGAATTAGTAGGAAATGGGTAATAACATTTGACGTTGTTCTGAACAGGGGCCCATCCCTTATGTCTTGCCCAGGGGCCCAAAAATCCTAAAGATGACGGGGGGGGGGGCACTCCATTAACGTCAATAGGGGATCTAGAACTTGCCCGCAGTGAGATTGCCTTCAATAGGGACAAATCCCTTTGCCCTAAGATGTGTGTGGCTCTTCCTCTGCCCCCCCACCCTTTTTTTAGGGTAAGAGATGGTCCCTCATTGGCAAATCTGCCTCCCTTCCCACGTCTTTCAGAGTAAGGGATGATCCCCCATTGGCCAGTCTGTGGTTTCTGAATGCAGTGGAAGGCACTCACTTGCTGATGTAGTCCCCCGTCAAGATGACGCCACAGGTCTGGCACTTGAAACAGCTGACGTGCCACTGCTTCTCCAGGGCGAGCAGCGACTGCCCGTGCTTGATCTCCTCCTTGCAGCCGGCGCAATCTGAAAGACAAGGGAACACGAGCACGTAAAATAATAACTAGGCCTCCAGTTAAGCACTTCCCTTCAACACCGAGGTCCCAAACACCCCATAAACAAGTCACAGGCAGCAGCAATCTGCCTGTAAATGGTCCTCACTGCACCTCCCCGAGGGGAGGACAGAATTTATACAGCCATATCCTGCGACCTCTGATGATAACTCTTCCAGGCAGACAGAAAGAGGCACAGGAAGAGAGTGACCTGATGAAACAAGATACAATCACCAGCGCCGGACTGTCCATATATTCCACCGGTCATTTCCCCAGTGGGCTGGAGTCTTTGGAGACTAGGTTATTTTAAGGCAGGGGCCGCTGCTGACTCCCACCTACTTTCTCCAATTCCCTCGGATTCTTTGCAACTGGAACAGCGGGGGTTTAGGGGAAATAGAAAAAGGAGAGGGCGAAAAAATAAAAAGAGAGAAAATATAGAGGAGGAATGGAGTGGGGCTGATTTTATCATTTTTGTGAGAGCTGCTTTTGGCTCTAACAGG
Organism: Lissotriton vulgaris; assembly: GCF_964263255.1. Classification (NCBI taxonomy): domain Eukaryota; kingdom Metazoa; phylum Chordata; class Amphibia; order Caudata; family Salamandridae; genus Lissotriton; species Lissotriton vulgaris. The sequence goes on along the minus strand of NW_028242523.1, from coordinate 607,890 downwards.
CCTTAAAAATGGCAAATCATGGTGTAGTGGAATCATAGCTCCCAACACAGACTCTGGAGCTCAGCCTGGCGGAATGGGAGGTCTGTCTTGCAGTTACAACTGATTGCTGACCGCTCTGCCCCAGCAGCCATGCTACTGCACTCACTAAGAGCCTTATCTTTCATAAGAGCAACTTAAAAAAATGCAAATAAATAGCTTTTACAAACAGCAACACCTGCAAGTCTGAATTTCTAACCATCTATCCATACTAGAATATATGGAACTTGATTCGATACAATTTTATATCTCTTTATAATTTCCTTTATACATGTATACCCTTTCTATGTAATTATGTGTCTGTGTAGTGTATTACTAAGAAAGAAAGAAAGAAAGAAAGAAAGAAAGAAGGATAACCTCTAAACTCTCTCCAGTACATTACTCAATATCTCACCTTATACCTCCCTCAATATATTATCTACTTCCACTCTCTGACTTATCCCAAATCTCTTTCTACTACCATGATCTCCCAAAGATCCTTTCTTGACTCTTCCCTCCTCTATCCCGCCTTGACTCACCCCAAAACTCAGTCTCCTGCTATGATCTCCCTAATAACCCTTTCTAGACTCTTCCCTCCTATATACCTCCTTTGACTCACCACAAACCTCATTTTACTACTACGATGTCCCAAATAACGATTTCTAGATTGTTCCCTCTCTATCCCTCCATTATCCTATTCAATCCGACTAACAAACTTGCATGTCTTCTGCTCGAATTAAGAACTTATATTTCCCTATACTAATCCACCACTAATTCTTTGGGTTCCGGAGTAGTGTTCTACTAGCCGAAAAGTGCTTCAAAGCCTTGTTAGGGATAGTAAGGGATATATAAATACAATTACAATTTTCTAAACCACCAGTGGCCTAGAGTAGAGGCTACCTCATTTATTTATTCAGTCCTATTGCTGCCTACTAGGCTGAGAAACTTTATGGGAATTTTTGTATAGATGCAGCGCGCTGTATGCCCTGACCTTTTTGCAGGTTAGAACTCAAAAGTATTTTTTCTTTTATGTCCAACGCTTCTAAATGTCGAGTGTTTTTTTAAACCTAGAGTGAGGAGGCATCTAAAATCACCATTGGTTTACCCTTTGGCAGGTAGATTGAATGCAAGGCATGTCTCTGGAGTATGGGTACAGAGTCACACAATACTCCAACATGCGGTCTAAATACACTAATGTACAGACACAATTAAGACAAATATGACTATTACATTGAAACCCTTCTTACCCTGTTTGGGAACTGGAACTTCTCAGGCATAACCTTTAAAAAAGCCTTTAAAGGATGCCAATATAAAGTAAATGCGAATAGTCTTTTGGAGATGACAAACCATTAAAAGTAGAAGAAATACAATCACAAAAGATTTTCCATTTGGATAAAAAAAGAAAAGCTGCTCACAAAGTCCATGAAATGGCAAGGATACAAACTCTCAGCTCAAAATTCTCTTTCAATGTATGATCTTATTTTTGGAAGGATGCTTTAGGGAACTTTGTCATGATGTTCTTTCTCCTTCAAAGTGCTCGACTTTCTATCTCCGCAGTGATCACCAAGCTACTGTATATCAAAGTGATCAGAAGCATTTGCGGAATTTCTGATTTTTGTGCTGACATTGGTATTGGCATGGATGAAGTGTTGTTTGTTGATGGTCAGAGTTGGCTGCATAGGGAGGCATGATGGGGTTGGGTCAGGCTTCTCCTGCCTGACAAGTAGGTAACAAAGATTGCAAATGAATAAAGCAGGTAAAGTGGTACAACAGTGCTCAAGGCTTCTCTGGCGAGACACAACAGGCTGGTGCAGTTTGGAGGTGCTCAGATTCAGGGGGGATACAAAAGGGGATGATGGACGGAGCGTTTGAGCAAATCAAACACTCACCCCCAGTCAACTGATCTGGGTTTAATCCATCACCATTCTTTAGCTCACTCAGCCACCCCAGTTAAGACATGGCCATATGCAAATCAGTCTGACCCTGTGCCTCATGGGAACAGTCCAGCCCGAACTGCCAAGCCATTCAGGGGGACAGTTTTTCTCTCACCCCCTTAGGAAACCCTTAAAGACTCACTGGTACATCCTTAAAGAGAAGGTGAACTCTGCAACTTTCATAAAAGCCCTGCCTGCTATCTGCGCAGTGGCGGCTCCTCCGCTAAGGCGGAGGAGCGTCGCCCACTGCTATTTCAGTAGTGCAAAAAATAAAAACAAAATGATAATAACAGGATGTTATTATCATTTTATTTTTCTATGCGGGAGTCAGGCGGGACTGGGCTCTGAACCTAGAGCAGGGAAGGAGTGGTTTGCACTCCTCTAAGTGTACATGACGGTTTAGCAGGCCAAACCGTCATGCACATTTGGCATGTTCTCCATTGGGCTGTGATGCACAGCCCCGTAGAGAACATTCCCAGGCCCCCCCTAGGTACTGCCTGAGCGTCCAAACAGGATGCTAAGACCAATCACAATGCTGCTTCTGCAGAGTCAGATTGGTTGGGAGAGCACAGAAATCTGGGTGCTTCCAGCAGACCTTCCTTCAAGGACGGAGGAGAGACGTGCGGCGGCAGGATAGGAGGCACGGCGGAGAAGGTAAGTTTATTTATGTATTTATTTTTTTAATCCACCCCCGCCCCACCACCCTCGCTCCGAGGGAGCCGCCACTGCGTGTGCGGTGACTCTTCTGCGCCTGCCATGGTGATGGGCAGAGTTGGCAAGGCCAACTCACTTCCTGTTTGGGGGTGTCACTTGAATCAAAGGGAGGGGCAAACAACCTATGCTCATGACACTTTTGCTTTGCAGGTGTGAACCACATCAGGTGCCTTGACTGGTACGAATCAACAGATTAGAGATGGCCAGTTCTGAAAGCAGAAGTGGGCTCTGTGGCTCAGGTTCAGGCTTAGCTCCAGGCAGGAGGGCAGCAGCAATCAACTGTCATTTGGTAACTTGGAAAGAGTTCCTTACTTCCTTTAAGGAAGGACAGCTGGGGTGTGCGGCAGTGACTGGTTAGTGTAGTAAGGAGAGGGGGGTCTTAGGGCGTGCACAATTATTCTTGGTAGATCCTGAGAAGCGGAATGCTAGCGGGCACAGGGCATCATATAACCTGAGCCCACATTCATTTGTGAACCTGGTTCTCAAGAGCATCAGTTCTTCTTTCACTGTGGGTCACAGGCAGGGCAGGGAGTGAATAGACAGCTCTCTGGCCATTCTTCCGTTCCTTGCCCATTACCAGACCCACACAGAAACCTGTAACTCCAGTATTCCCAGGGACACAAGCTTCTTGTTCTGCTGGAATGCTTCGATAAAGCCATCATGTACCTGCGCCAGCAAGAGCTATCTAAAAACAAGGCACAGGGTCAGACGGGGATAAAGTGTTTCACCTCCAGAGGCATGACCCGTCTAGGCCTACAAAGCTAGATCTGTGTTTGGAGACAAAAACCTTGAATCCTTAGCCATCCTGGCAGCTCACACAGCCACTGTCACTTCTTAAGAGATTTATACAGAGCCAAGAGATTTATACAGAGCCTGCAAGGTCAAAAGTTTAAATCCTGACCTGACTGACTCACCCTTCCATCATTTTCGTGATTTATAAATATACTATCATGTATGATAATATTAACATGGATTCCTAGGGCCAAGCTGCAATCTTTATTTGATAAACTTTAGATTGCTATATTTACAATATTGCTTTTCCTCTGACGGAATTAAGATGCTTTCTCATCATCTTTCACACCATTACTTCCTTGCACTTTTACCCTTCAGGGAAAGATGTGTCCCTGTGGAACACTAGCATTGATCGAAAGAGGCAGTTCTCTAATTGCTGTCATGGGGCTACCTTCCTCCGACCAACCAGCCTTTAATTTGTGAGCCTGCGGTGTGACTGATCTACATTAGCTCTCATATTTAATAAGGTAGATCTGACATGTGACAGGCTCTCATCCGGCCCTCCTGGCCTTTCTGATGCTAAGTCGAATGTAACACTGACTCTTCCCCAACACGACCAGCCTTCCAGAGCTTGACTTAACGTGCCCTTTACTTTTTCCAAACCCTAATAGCTATTCTAAGTAAGGAATACTATTTGACTGATTCTGCTCGATTCCTAACATTCCTTCAGAATCTCTGGTTTACCATGACTAACTCTGCCCAGCATTCTGCACTTTCAGAGCTTAGCCCAAGGTATGACTGACTCTGCCCAACCCTACTGTCTTTTCAAAAGGTGAGCTAACCTTAAATGCTAAGAGAAGTTCCAAACAGCAGGGCAGCCTGTCGGCCTTCATTGCATCCCAGCGTAAAACGTAACTGGAAACACATTAAACGAAGCACATTAAACGAAGAGGATTGGCTACGCCTGTCCTTCTGGCCTTTCAGAGCCAAAGACTCAACATTTGGCTATATCTTCTACTTCCAATGAATTGGCCTCTCCCAGGGACCACCCTGATGGGAAAACCCCACGTTTCTGCAATTGTCTGGCCACATCCGAGAAGAGGGGGAGAAGCTTCGGGTGGAAACACAGCCGGCCTCAGACACTCCCTCTCTTCCTCATCTTCCACAGTGCGCGCGCTAATGGAACGGAGGGCTTCTCTGCTGCCTCAGCGTCCGCGCGGTTACCTCTGCACCGGAAGTCGGCTGCGGCTGGATTCCGCTTCCAGTAATTGAATGTACCCTTCTCCCTTCTCTCCCACTGCCTGTCCGGTATTCTTCGAAACGAATTCAATATTGATTTCATTTCCATTTTGAATTTTGTAGGCTCCTGTCAGAGGCACTGTAATGCCATTCTCTCCCCAGCTCTGCCCGCCGTTCTTTGCATACTCAGTCTGCTGAACCGTTGTGCTAGGAGTACTGTGTGGCCTGTATATCACCCAACCTACATTTCCGTGCCTTTGGATATATGGACAAGTGCCAGTTCCATCTAAGTAGTACTTGTGTATAAAACACTCTGCGAAATGTACTGCCAAAATAAAACATACAAAAACAATATTCATATTTTGTGCGCATATTGTATTGCTGTTGGTGCATATACAGCGCTTACTGCCCCTGACGAGGCGCTGCAGCGCTTCGCGAAGAGGTAGCACACTTTACCTGGGCTCCCTAATGTTTGTGATTTAGTAAAGCATAACGGTGGTCGGTGACAGTTAATCACGGTGTTTCCGTCCGTTCCGTGCAATTTGCAGTCATTAATTTTCATGCAAATCTTGTGACAATTTCGTGCCACCTCCGTATGGGTTTGCTAATTTTCATATAGGCAACATGCAAACATTGCAGACTGTACTGACTGCTGCAAAAAAAAATGTAGTATGTTTGCGTACGTTTATATTATTCGTAAAGAGCCAAGTAGCACATTGGAGTCAATTAGCACCATCTGTCCGGTGTGTGGACCCCGGACTGAGTTTCTCCATCACCCAACCACGAGCACAGTTCCTAGAAGTCATTTCGCGGGCAATTATTCATTCGCCAGCGGCTTGTCAAGCCATTTTGATGGTCGTCTGAAGCAGAGGGCCGTGAAGCACTAGCAGGGCGCAAATGCAATTGAGGTTGTATTATAGGGAAGCTGAAATTGATCCAGCGTAGATTCACTGATATGAGTTGCTGAGGGCAGTACTTTTCTTTCGGTCTTGCAACATTTGAGCATTTGGTGGCGCTAAAATTGATCTTTTCGTTTCTGCCTTGAGGGCGGATCCCAGGAGGTTGACATGTTTTATTCATATCAAAACATCCGCGGGAGAAGAGCGCCATCAATTATTCTTTTGTCTCAACTCCATTCATTCATGCAAATATGTTTGCGCTTCTCAGATCATGGCAATAGAAAACGGACTTAACAGAAGACGGCTAGGTAGGAGCATGTAAAGCAGGCACAGAGGAAAGAGGAAACAGGCAGTGATGCAGCTACAAGCAGGTAGAAAGGAAAGGGTAGGTAGCGAGAAGTTGGAAGGACATAGATAGGACAGTGGGTGAAGGGTTCAAAGTGGAGGAGTCAAGTATGTAGTCATACTCAGGGCTTTAAGTGGGATTAAAAAAAACAGGGGGAGGTCTGTCAACGGGGCGTGGCCGATGTAATTAGGGCATAGTTTAAAACAAGTAGGGTAAAAAACTCTGCTTAGCAACTGGTAATTTACTGCTTCTGTCATTGCATCCAGATATGTAATACAACAAGCAGGGCCGGACTGGCCAGAGCGGGCACTGGGCGTTTTCCCCGGTAGGCCGCTAGGGTGGGGGCCGGTTTTGGGCCCCCAGGGGGCCGGTTTTGTTACCCGGGGCAGCAATATTGCCCCCCTGTAACAAAATAAGCTGAAAACGTCCCTCGCAAACTGCTCAGCTGCACTCCCTCTCGCCCCAGGGGGGGCCGGCTGAGCAGGTTGCCAGGGCCGGTTTCTGTTCGCAGTCCAGCCCTGACAACAAGTAACATTACACCTACAACGAGCCAGTGGTTGTTAGTTGCATAAGATAAATAAGCAACAACTATGACTTTGTTGTATAGAATATTGAAAATGCTTCAGTTCTGAAATGATAAGACTGTGAAAGAACTATAAAGAGTCTCTTTGAAATTACATCAAAGGTAGTGAAGGGTGGTACTACTGCAGACGTAAGATTTTTTTTCACCCTGAGGGTGAGGGAAAAAATGGAGACTTGTGCCAGCACCTTCTTTTTAGAACTACTGGTGATGAGCACCGGCAGGACCCCACCCACTTAAAGCCCTGGGCATACTGGAAAACAAGTTAGCCAAGCAGTTTGTTAGACAGACAGATCTAGAATCCTTTAGTTCCCGGACTTACGGCTTGGTCCATGGATCTTGATGGGCTTGCCTGTACTCAGCGAGTGGGAGCAGCTCTGGCACACACAGTCCTTCCCACTGAAGGTCACTTTGTCTCCAATTGGAAACGTTTTTCTGAGAAAAAAAGATAAAATAAGTTATAACACCTGTAGCTGTTATAAATCACTAAGACAACCATATTTGTACACAACCCCCTAGTACCTATAAGACAGGCGACAACAGTAGTCAAACAAACAACAAGTGTTGCAGAGAGTCAAAGAGTCTCGTAGAGTGGAGTTACATGTAGTGTCGAAGAGTGGAGTGTTGTGGAGTAGAGTAGAGGGGAATAGAGTGGGGAGACATAGTGCACAGACAGAGTGGAGTAGAGTGTCATAGATTGTTGTGAAATAGACTGAAGTAAAGTGGAGTAGAGTGTTGTAGAGTGGAGAGGCATAGAGTGGAGGGGCTTAGAGTGGAAGGGCATAGTGTGGAGGGACGTAGAGTGAAGTATAGAGTCTTAGTGTGGAGTGGAATACAGAGGATTAGAGTGTTGTAAATTAGAATAGACTGTTGTAGAGTGGAGTGTTGCAGAGTGGAGTAGAGTGGTGTATAGTGGAGTGATGTAGAGTGAAGTGGCATAGAGTGGAGTAGGGTGACCTAAAATTGAGTGACAGAGTGTAGTGGTGTAGAGTGTAGTGTCATAGAGTGGAGGTTCGTAGGTTAGAGGATCGTACAGTGTCATAAGTGGAAGGCCATAGAGTGTTGTGGAGTGACGTAGAGTGAAGCAGATTGTAGTAGAGTGGGGTATAGTGGAGTAGAGTGTTGTGAAGTGGCATAGAGTGGCGTAGAGTGGAGGGTCATAGAGTAACATGTAGTGAAGTGGATTAAATTGTGGAGATGTTATGATGGTGAGATGTCCCCTAGGGATCCCTCACCAAGGCCAAGCAAACTGCTACTGAAGCCTGCATGCCTTGGTGCAGAGAAAAACGTCAACGTCGACATGGCACACTGTCTGTGTGCCATGCCAAGCAGCACAACCTAAGGGGTAAGCCACCTCTCTAGTCGGCCTTACAAGCCCTAAGGCAGGGTGCACTATATGCTAGGTGCGGGCATATCTGCATGAACAGATATGCCCCTACAGTATTAGGGTCTATTACTCTATGATTTACGTGGCAGTGAAGCCATAGAGTACATGGGCTGGAAATGCCGCAACACGGGTTCCCCAACACCATGAGGGTTTTACTGAACCCAGGAGTGTTTGGTACCAAATAACTCCTCTCAATAAACCTACACTGATACCAGTGTGGAATTTATTGAAACATGTACCCAGAGGGCACCCAAGAGGTGGCCCCTGAAAACCTACTAACCCTGGTGTGGTCTCTGACTAACTTTAGAAAAGGGGGTGGTGATGAACAGAGTGTCTGAATTAAGCAGACCACTCTTACCCAGTCCAAAGATCAGGGCTTGATCCATCACCGTTATTTATCTCACTGCACCATCCCAGCTCAGAACCTGGCTATATGCAAATCAGTCTGTCCCTGGCCCAGTGCATCATGGGAACAGGGCAGACTAAACTACCAAGCCAATTCTTCACCAGAAAGGAGACAAGCTACCGGGGACCGGTTTCTGGCATTTCAGCCTTCTTCGGCCCGGCTTGCTTGAATCCTGATGGTGCAGTGAGAAAGGGACTCATGTCTGAGTATACCCTGCCACACCTATAGTGGCCAAAAAAGATTCAGACAAGGGGGTGGTGATGAACAGCGTGTCTGAATTAAGCAGACCACTCTTACCCAGTCCAAAGATCAGGGCTTGATCCATCACCGTTATTCATCTCACTGCACCATCCCAGCTCAGAACCTGGCTATATGCAAATCAGTCTGTCCCTGGCCCAGTGCATCATGGGAACAGGGCAGACTAAACTACCAAGCCAATTCTTCACCAGAAAGGAGACAAGCTACAGGGGACCGGATTCTGGCATTTCAGCCTTCTTCGGCCCGGCTTGCTTGAATCCTGATGGTGCAGTGAGAAAGGGACTCATGTCTGAGTATACCCTGCCACACCTATAGTGGCCAAAAACGATTCAGAAAAGGGGGTGGGGATGAACAGAGTGTCTGAATTAAGCAGACCACTCTTACCCAGTCCAAAGATCAGGGCTTGATCCATCACCGTTATTTATCTCACTGCACCATCCCAGCTCAGAACCTGGCTATATGCAAATCAGTCTGTCCCTGGCCCAGTGCATCATGGGAACAGGGCAGACTAAACTACCAAGCCAATTCTTCACCAGAAAGGAGACAAGCTACCGGGGAGCTAAAAAACGGTGTTGGATCTAGCCCTGATCTCTTGACTGGGTGAGAGTATTCTGATTAATTCAGAAACTCTGTCCATCACCACCCCTTGTTGTTTAATTATTTTGTCCACCATAAGCGTGGAAGGGTATACTCAGATGTGAGTCCCTTGTTCATTGCACCATCAGGATTCAAGCAAGCCGGGCCGAAGACGGCTGTAATGCCAGAAACCGGTCCCCGAAGCTTGTTTCCTTCCCAGTGAAAGAATTGGCTTTGTAGTTTGGTTTGCCCTGTTCCCATCATGCACTGGGACAGGAACAGACTAATTTGCATATAGCCAGGTTCTGAGCTGGGATGGTGCAGTGAGCTAAAAAACGGTGTTGGATCTAGCCCTGATCTCTTGACTGGGTGAGAGTATTCTGATTAATTCAGAAACTCTGTCCATCACCACCCCTTGTTGTTTAATTATTTTGCCCACCATAAGCGTGGAAGGGTATACTCAGATGTGAGCCCCTTGTTCATTGCACCATCAGGATTCAAGCAAGCCGGGCCGAAGACGGCTGTAATGCCAGAAACCGGTCCCCGAAGCTTGTTTCCTTCCCAGTGAAATAATTGGCTTTGTAGTTTGGTTTGCCCTGTTCCCATCATGCACTGGGACAGGAACAGACTAATTTGCATATAGCCAGGTTCTGAGCTGGGATGGTGCAGTGAGCTAAAAAACGGTGTTGGATCTAGCCCTGATCTCTTGACTGGGTGAGAGTATTCTGATTAATTCAGAAACTCTGTCCATCACCACCCCTTGTTGTTTAATTATTTTGTCCACCATAAGCGTGGAAGGGTATACTCAGATGTGAGCCCCTTGTTCATTGCACCATCAGGATTCAAGCAAGCCGGGCGGAAGACGGCTGTTATGCCAGAAACCGGTCCCCGAAGCTTGTTTCCTTCCCAGTGAAAGAATTGGCTTTGTAGTTTGGTTTGCCCTGTTCCCATCATGCACTGGGACAGGAACAGACTAATTTGCATATAGCCAGGTTCTGAGCTGGGATGGTGCAGTGAGCTAAAAAACGGTGTTGGATCTAGCCCTGATCTCTTGACTGGGTGAGAGTATTCTGATTAATTCAGAAACTCTGTCCATCACCACCCCTTGTTGTTTAATTATTTTGTCCACAATAAGCGTGGAAGGGTATACTCAGATGTGAGTCCCTTGTTCATTGCACCATCAGGATTCAAGCAAGCCGGGCCGAAGACGGCTGTAATGCCAGAAACCGGTCCCCGTAGCTTGTTTCCTTCCCAGTGAAAGAATTGGCTTTGTAGTTTTGTTTGCCCTGTTCCCATCATGCACTGGGACAGGAACAGACTAATTTGCATATAGCCAGGTTCTGAGCTGGGATGGTGCAGTGAGCTAAAAAACGGTGTTGGATCTAGCCCTGATCTCTTGACTGGGTGAGAGTATTCTGATTAATTCAGAAACTCTGTCCATCACCACCCCTTGTTGTTTAATTATTTTGTCCACCATAAGCGTGGAAGGGTATACTCAGATGTGAGTCCCTTGTTCATTGCACCATCAGGATTCAAGCAAGCCGGGCCGAAGACGGCTGTAATGCCAGAAACCGGTCCCCAAGCTTGTTTCCTTCCCAGTGAAAGAATTGGCTTTGTAGTTTGGTTTGCCCTGTTCCCATCATGCACTGGGACAGGAACAGACTAATTTGCATATAGCCAGGTTCTGAGCTGGGATGGTGCAGTGAGCTAAAAAACGGTGTTGGATCTAGCCCTGATCTCTTGACTGGGTGAGAGTATTCTGATTAATTCAGAAACTCTGTCCATCACCACCCCTTGTTGTTTAATTATTTTGTCCACCATAAGCGTGGAAGGGTATACTCAGATGTGAGTCCCTTGTTCATTGCACCATCAGGATTCAAGCAAGCTGGGCCGAAGACGGCTGTAATGCCAGAAACCGGTCCCCGTAGCTTGTTTCCTTCCCAGTGAAAGAATTGGCTTTGTAGTTTGGTTTGCCTGTTCCCATCATGCACTGGGACAGGAACAGACTAATTTGCATATAGCCAGGTTCAGAGCTGGGATGGTGCAGTGAGCTAAAAAACGGTGTTGGATCTAGCCCTGATCTCTTGACTGGGTGAGAGTATTCTGATTAATTCAGAAACTCTGTCCATCACCACCCCTTGTTGTTTAATTATTTTGTCCACCATAAGCGTGGAAGGGTATACTCAGATGTGAGTCCCTTGTTCATTGCACCATCAGGATTCAAGCAAGCCGGGCCGAAGACGGCTGTAATGCCAGAAACCGGTCCCCGTAGCTTGTTTCCTTCCCAGTGAAAGAATTGGCTTTGTAGTTTGGTTTGCCCTGTTCCCATCATGCACTGGGACAGGAACAGACTAATTTGCATATAGCCAGGTTCTGAGCTGGGATGGTGCAGTGAGCTAAAAAACGGTGTTGGATCTAGCCCTGATCTCTTGACTGGGTGAGAGTATTCTGATTAATTCAGAAACTCTGTCCATCACCACCCCTTGTTGTTTAATTATTTTGTCCACCATAAGCGTGGAAGGGTATACTCAGATGTGAGTCCCTTGTTCATTGCACCATCAGGATTCAAGCAAGCCGGGCCGAAGACGGCTGTAATGCCAGAAACCGGTCCCCAAGCTTGTTTCCTTCCCAGTGAAAGAATTGGCTTTGTAGTTTGGTTTGCCCTGTTCCCATCATGCACTGGGACAGGAACAGACTAATTTGCATATAGCCAGGTTCTGAGCTGGGATGGTGCAGTGAGCTAAAAAACGGTGTTGGATCTAGCCCTGATCTCTTGACTGGGTGAGAGTATTCTGATTAATTCAGAAACTCTGTCCATCACCACCCCTTGTTGTTTAATTATTTTGTCCACCATAAGCGTGGAAGGGTATACTCAGATGTGAGTCCCTTGTTCATTGCACCATCAGGATTCAAGCAAGCCGGGCCGAAGACGGCTGTAATGCCAGAAACCGGTCCCCGAAGCTTGTTTCCTTCCCAGTGAAAGAATTGGCTTTGTAGTTTGGTTTGCCCTGTTCCCATCATGCACTGGGACAGGAACAGACTAATTTGCATATAGCCAGGTTCTGAGCTGGGATGGTGCAGTGAGCTAAAAAACGGTGTTGGATCTAGCCCTGATCTCTTGACTGGGTGAGAGTATTCTGATTAATTCAGAAACTCTGTCCATCACCACCCCTTGTTGTTTAATTATTCTGACTAACTTTAGGCAGCCTGCCACCACCAGACATGTTTCTGGACCCTTGGGTAGAGAGCCCCTGCTCTGAGCCAGAAATAAAGCCCATCCTGGGCGGAGGTGTCACACCTCCTCCCCCATGATGAGCACTGTGCTCGAGACGGAAGCTTCAAAGGCCTGGCCGTCTTTTTATACAAACCAAACCTCTGCTGCTAGTAGCAGATGGCAGCCCCGGTTCAAACCCCCGCATTTGCTGGGAGAGCCAGCAGGAAAACCTAAGTGGGAACAGGAGGTGGCGCCCCTTCGCCAACTCCATCCCCCAGGTGCTGAAGGAGAGTAAAGCACCTTTTTTGGTGGCCACCATCTTGAAGATGGTGGGATTTATCGAATCAGGGCTAGGACTAAGCCACAGGTGAGAGACCCATTGGTCCCTACCTGGCACTCCCCTGTAATGCCCCTAAATCTAACATTTAGGTGGCTCCCCCAGACCCTGGAATCAGATTACCGATGGCCTGAGAAGAGCCGGGACACTACAGCATTGCACCAGCAGAGAAGACTACAGACACCAACTGATTTGGCCCCAGTCCTACAGGCCTGTCTGCAGCAAGATACGTGTTTATGTAAACTCAAAACATGGTGTACTGAGCTGCCACTTTCCCAAAGGTCTCACAGCAGAAGTGAATCACAGACAGGGATGAGCATTTGAATATGCTGACGCAGGAAATGACATATAAATGGAGAAGCCATTTGGGACAGTGGTGCTAGTTTCTATACTTGGTTCACTCTTACAAGTTGTTGTCAAACCACCAAACGTTTCTATTGCATGGTGTCCTGGGAATGTGAAGAGCCTCAACCCCACCCACTCGCTCAGCCATCTACTCTTCAGCTGCAACTACCAATACAGCTTATGTTTTTTCAGAGAAGCTTTAAAAAACATGCCTAGAGATGCTTTGGACATGCTCTGGTATGTCTAAAATAGGAATGTTTGCTATTTCTTTTTTTTTAAAGTATTTAAATAAATATTTTGACCATGGTTATCCAGAGGCACAATGACAGTCACATTAAATAACAAATTCCTCAATATTTCTCTACAGCAAGAATTAAAAATATTACATTGAAAACACATGTTTGTGAATACCGTCAACACATATAACCGACACCTCCCAAAATCCCCGACACTAGGGCTTCTATGGGAATTTACAAGGGCTTCTATGGGAATTTACAAGGGCATATTATCAAGCCCATTATCGCCGCTTTAGCGGCAGTTTCCTGCCGATAAAAGCGGCGATAATGTATCGCCCTTTCTTGATAATATGGCCCTTGATTCTTACGAAGCAAAGACTGAAAGAATGTCTTACACAATACAGTTTGTCAGAAAAACATGATTATCACTATGAACGGCCCATCACAGTGAAAGCACTATGTTCTAGAAAGGGTTAGTACTTTGAAATAAATATTTACTCAAATAATGGCACGTTCAGAACTCCAACAAAAGCACGGCGAAAGAACACATAAAAGATATACAGCATTTAAAGTAAGCAACTGAATAGAAACCTAAAACATCTGAGCAAATCAGGGTCTCTATCTAGAAGTTCAAAAGAGTCAAATATATTGAATCTAAAAAATGTATAGATGGAAATAAATAGACACCTATAAAACAAATATGTAATTATAGATAAATATGTAGATATAGATATATAACCCATTTAATCCCATTAAACAGTTATGTTCTTGGACATTTTTAAGAACTGACAGAAAAGGGATGGGAGAGGGACTATAGACTTAATAAAAGGTGTGTGTGAAGTTACAACACTTTTCTTTTGTAAGCTTTCAGTATTTTTTACAAATAAAGCGTTAGTACCCATTGTTTGTGCCACTCTCTGCACGTGGTCTTCCATGTTAAAACTGGCACTTTTTAATGTCTTGTGTGTTGTGAGTTGCAGCAGCGGTGTCTCATCCGATTCACTACTTCAAGAAATTAGAGCATTTCCCTTTACAATTCAACTGTAAACTAGATCCTTGTGCTCCAAACATGGGTATTTATGAAGTAAGAAGAACATGTATTTACTCAAAAGCAAACAAAATTGAAAAATGAAAACGGCAGATAAAAAGTGAAAGCAGCCTTAACATTGATTAAAATCAATGGACCTTTTTTCAAATAGAAGCATAAAATGAAGTCTCTTAAAGTCTATAGAGATTTAAAAAGATTCAAGGTCTCCCTATTTGTTATGTCGGAGGGGAAGATGAGTCAGCTCAGGCTGGACAAGATCAGCATTAGGATGACATTTGACCCCTGTATAAAAAAAGAGGACTTTGAAATGTTCTTGAGCAAAAACTGTCCACTTTGAGCTAATCATGTGCAGAGGCTGGACTGAGCTCACCAGTCTCAGTTGGAGCCCTCGGTGATGCACACTTGTTGCTGTGGAAACGCTCTAGAGAAGAGAAAGCTTCTTTGGAGATTGATGACGGACGCAAGGTCACAGCCTATATTCTGGTTTCTATGCTTACTTATTTTCTTCCAAAGTTAACCGAGCTATGCTCTCTTCATTCGAAGTTTCTTGTGGTAGGGTCTTAGCACTGGGTTAGTAGCATCAGATCAGCTGGGCAGAAGCTCACCTTCAACAGCTTTTGTGGAGTTGTGTTTTTCTGAGCATAATGTGATGTATAAGGTTGGGAGAGAGCCCCTTAACCAAATAGACATATTGGTCACTCAATGCCCCCATCTGATCAAGCTCAACACTCATTTCAAAGGGAAATAGCACATGTACATCACAACCAGTCACCAAATGGCCAAGATATATGACAGAATACTTTGCCAAATCCATTGGTCGGATATTTAACTTTTATTGTTCTGTCTAGGGCTGGCCCAGTGCCTTGAAACGTGGTTTCCTGGTTTCATGCAGCTCCTCGGCTGGGTTCACCAAGAGACCTTATCAATGGACCAGCATCCTTCCTCTATTCCAGGAGAAGTGTGCCTCACTGGTTAGAGGAGGCATACCCTGAAGCAGAGGTCAGACCCGGGACCAGGGTTCAATTCCCGACGTGGCAGGGTCTTGAGCCCAATTGTCCACGGACTCGATAATTCTCGCTTCGGTGCCCACTCTAATCACAGGTTCACACTCTGCAACTCTGAGCATTAGCTTGCTTAATCTCCACAATGGCCCCCCCGTGGTGGGATGCCTGTCTTTCACCTTGTGGATGCCCAGTACGGGTTATCTCACAGGGCAAGCGCCGAGATGCCCTAGGGTAAGTCGAGTGCTATATAAGAACATACATACATTTCATATGAGAGCAGACATAATTAGCTACCCTACTCTGTCACATGTTTTCTTGAAGCAAGTGCATAAAAAATAAGGCAGGCTCACGTCTCACAAACTCAAATGAACAGTCTCATGTTCAAAACAATGGTCACAGAGATGTCTCTCAGTTCTGCTTAAGTCAGCAAGCAGGAAAAGGTTCTTTCAGCTGGCAGATGGGTTTCCTCAAGAAGGTACAATGTGCATAGCATGTAGGCATGAGCGGATTTTGCGGATTGGCAATCCGCGAATTTGCGGATTTGCGAACTCGCAATCCGCAAAATCCGCGAATTCCCGCGAATTTGCGGATTTTTTTTTTTTTTTTGTGTTCGCCCGTGTTTCTGCCAGTTCGCGAGGGTTTTTACAATTTCGCAATTTGCGAACTTACCTGTCGGGTCGCAAGTTTTGCGAACTTGTTGTTTCTACGTGTCCAACCTGTTTGGGACACTCTTCTTCATCACTGCCACTCTCTGTCACCACTGCCACTCTCTGACTACTCATGCCACCCTCTGGCCCACCCATGCCACCCTCTGTTTCATCACCACACCCTCTGGTTGTCCAGTGTACATTATTTTCGGCAAAGCAAAGCACACCTTCCCTGCCTCAAGTGACCTGAATTAATTTGGGGCTGATTAATGTGTCACAGAATATTTTTTTAGCTGGCACCTGCTTCCTTAGTGCGCCCTGATTAGTGATCTTTTGCACTTGCTAAGTGCTTTCATTGTTGCAAAATTAGTTACAACACCTGCCCTGCCCCAACTGACAATAATGAATTAGGGGCTGATTAATGGATTTTAACTTCCAGCCTGGCTCCTGCTTGTCTCCCTTAGCTGTAATTCATGACCTTTGTGGCATATGTGTAACTATTCTGAGGTTCAGAGCAGGGTCACATAATAGTTTCAACTGGCAACTGAACTCTGGAGGGGCCCCTCAGGAAGCACTACAGGAAATGGCTACTAATGATGTGCCTGAACTTTTGAACCTGGTAAGTAGTTACTTTCAGTTTTGCTTAGAACGTATTTCTGCAATTTCGCACTTATTCGCGGGGCGCGAACTCACGCGAACAGTGCGAGCAGTGCGAGCAAAATCCGCTGCTCGCGGATTTGCGGATTTTGCAGGAAATTCGCAAATCTCGCGGATTGCGGATTTCCCGAAAATCCGCAAAATCCGCGAGCGGAACGGATTTTCCGCCCATGCCTAATAGCATGCTGGTTCTCAGAAATGGAATTAAACTTGATACCTAGCTAGATCAAGTTTCTAGCCTTTGATCTGATCAGGCAGTTATTTACCCTCTCTTATCCACTCACCCTTTAATTTATTCCACAATCAGAAAACTTTAAGATTGTTATTGAACACTTCAGGGCATATTTACAAGCTCTCACTGCCACAGGAGCAACACTTTTTTGGATGTTCCGGTGGCGCAGCACCATTTTCCATATTTACAAGGTGGCACTAAGCCACCTTGTAAATATGCCCCTTTCCGCTGCAGTCCTCTGCGGCAAAGGGGCTTGCAAAGGGTGTGGCTGTGAGCATTCCACCACAATACCCATTGCTTTTTTAAGCTGCGCCAGATTTACAAGGCTGAGGCAGCGCCAACAATTAAAGCCATGGAATACCGGGCATTAGAATGGCGCAACAATGAGAAATTACTAATGTCTCCTCGTTTTTTGCTTTTTTCATATAGGAAGGTGCAATTCACTATTCTTGATCACTTATGTGCAGGAAGGTGTCCTTTCCAGCACATAAACAATCATCTCTGCAGCACAGGCACCCTTGCAACATGTCAGCAGTGTGCCTGCACTGGCGCTAGGCAGCTCTCGTTTTGCACCAGCGCTAGGGGGTACACAGGGGTGCGCTGTATTATTGTGAATAAGGCGCCTCCCTGTGTTTTGAAAATGTCGGAGTGCGGCGCTGCCAAATTTGGCACAGTGCCATACTCTGACATTTTATTGTAAATGTGGCCCCTTAGGTCTAATATATGGCTTCCTACCCAGACAAAAAGTAAATTTAAGCTTATTTGAGCTGAGCCACACCCATTTTGCCCTACTTCCTGCCAGAGTGATGAAAGGGCTCTGTACCACAGTTTCAGCTTACCACCAGGAGAGGAGGCTCCTGCATTCTTAGGGATGCACCAAAATGCCTATCGATAACAATAATATTCATGCCTCTTTCCATTCATATTTAACAAACACATTTAAGCAACGCACAAGACAATCAAATACAAATGGTGTTTTCAAAACCAGAAATAATGCACAAATCTCAAGCAGGATAAAATATGTCATTCAGAAAAGGAAAGAAACCTGCCCTTAAAAGTATATTTCGAGGAGAATAAGGTTCCCAGTCAACAGAAATCAGGAGACAGAACAAAAGGCAGGCATGGGTAGTCTTATGTCTCCATCATCTTGTTGATGAGGCTAGATACCAAAAAGTCTATCTGGGTTGTACATTTGGACTGCGTGGTTGAAGTTCTTAAAAACGAATAAAGAAATGTTGTTAGGCTTTATCTGCCATATACGCATAATCAAATGGTTATGCAGTGCTATGTTATGTACAGAGGGTTCTGTAGAGTGCTTGATCATCTCTCATGATGTCCTTATGTTGTTACTTAAAAAGTGCTCTGTTAAAGGACTGGTGATGCAATTACTGGGTAAATAATGAGGGGGCATATTATCAAGGGGGTTTATCTCCGCTTTTTTGGCTTTAAAAGCCAAGAAAGCGGAGATAAAATTATCTCCCTATTACCTAGCTGTCGCTAACACCAGTTAGCGACAGCTAGTAGGAGATAGCGACCATCTTGGGCCCTGCTTTGCATGTCAGTGAAATTTATCACTAATGACATGCAAAGTGGGCGTGCCAAGATGTTAGCGACTGGTAACAGTCGCTAACATCGCTATCTCCTATTACCAACTTTTGGAGATATTCGCGCTAAGCGCGATTATCTCCAAAAGCTAACACCTGCCCTGAGCAGTTCCTAGCCATGTTATCCAATGGTAGGTGGATAACATGGCTAAGAGCATTAGCTCAGTAATGCATGAATATCGCTGACTTTTCAGCGATATTCATGCATTTCGGACGATTTTTTCTCGCTTAGGAGATAAACCTTGATAATAGCAAGGTTCCTAAGCGATAAAAATCGCCGCAGCTCAGCGATAAAAAGATTGCCGCTAAGCCAACATAGCGATAATTATCGCTAGTTGTTGGTAATATGCCCCGAGGTCTTTTATTTTTGGATAACTTTAAAGTGATCTTAAATCCTTCATATTCCTTGTCGACAGCTAGTTGGCAACTCTCAGTTGTCTTTAACTATGAATCCGCATGCCCACCACAAATGCTGGGCTTTTTCCCTGTGAGAAAATCCGGTAGAATTGGGCTGCCAAAATTTAATGAAGGGTTCGATCTTTATCATGCCCAATAAATACTGGGTTCAATAAACAATGTGCCACTTATGATTGAAATCCCTGCCCAACCTGGCATTTGCACATTGATTGCAATTTAAAGGGCCATTGTGATCAGGCCCTACATGCTGGCTGCATAATTATAACATTGAATAGATCCTTCAATGTGAAAGTTGTTGGATCAAGTAAACTTTGGACAGTAAACCAGAGTGGGCAGAGACCTCTGGGGCCCCCTTTTTTTATTTTCTTGAGTGTTGAAGTGCCTGGTGCCTTAGAAGTGGCCTGTGATTGATTCAAAATAAATGAATCATTATCTTTGAGGACAGTATTTCCGATCCAAAACAAGACTAATCTGTGTTTCAAAGCTCACTAAAGGATGAAGTTCAAGGGCCACTGATAGACCGACTATGATCAGAGCTTTGATGCTGTTCTTGACCGTTGCGGTCTTCAGATCCTCCTGATTAAAGACTTATTCTGTCCCCTGTCCAGTTAAAAAACTGTCAGACAGGTTAGTACAATATTATATTAACACAGCTACGCCTGGAGCTCCTCAAGTGCTGTATCTAAGAATAGATTTGATTGATACTAGGGCAATTCTTCCAGGATCTTCAGATGAACACATATTCTATTTCTTCAACAGGGCCATGCTTTAAGCTTTGCTGGAGTTTCACAGGTAAGAAAGGAATGAATGATGAAGTAGCCTACACGGGTGCTAGGTTAAGACTTTTAAACAGTGTGGAAGATGGGATAAGGAGGTGACTCAGAATCGAATATTGCTCACCAAGATCCAATATTATTTGTGATTCAGATGTGTGATGTGCACAGTGACTCAGAGTTATTAAAGTGACTGGAGGGAGTGACTCACATAGCAATAAATCAGATCACCATCTCATTTGAATCGAGTGATTCCCTTAAATTCTGGCATTGGTAGATTAGATTTTTTATTAAAAAAAAGATAATCATAGCAGAACATCTGGAAAGGCGAAGGCTAGATTATACAGCAATTAGGTACCTTAAGTTTGGATGACCTAAAATGTTCTGCTTTAAGACAACTAAAATAAAATAAAAATCTTAGTGATTTAGAATGACTCTTTGGCATTTTTGTTAGCATTTTATATTATTGTTTGTGAATTAGCTTGGCCTTTTGACTGACTGGTGGTTGTTTTGTTGCCATTTTGTCTCTAACGGACATTTTGTATGTGCTTAGACAATACCTGTAGTAGGCTTTGTAAAGTAATTTAGTATAGGAATGAGCCTGCCCAGAGAAACAAAGAATGGTTTTTAAATTTTAAACATGTCCATACCAAGATCATTGGGTGATCCTTTCCTATCGGCGGACCTGTTTCATTTTTTAGAAGTTAGAATTTTTAATATTATTACTTTTAATATATTTTTGAAGTGTATCTTTTTATTGTTTGACCATGCTGTTTTTTATGCAATTTTTTTTCAGCAAGATTAAAAATTGTGTGCAAGTGTGGCTAGACCTTAATCACAACATCTACCAGGATAGAATATGTTAGGATGCTGCTGCATCCCGGCTGAGCAAATATTCTCTAATGAGCAATAGATCAAAAGATTGGGTAGTGAGACATCATAGTTGGCAGTTGACCAATCCACCAAGAAATGAGCACAAGATTGGTTCAGTTTTAGATACTTTCCACTTTATACGTTATGAAAACCAACCATATTCAATACTTAATTAAGTTGTGTGCTGGGACACCTTTGGCCCATCCACTCTCTGGGCTATATTCTATAAAGAAAACTAGTAACTGTTAAAGCCACAGACTGCAACCTGTGTTTTATTTTATAATGTTACTAATTCATTAGGATTCACAAACATCCTAAAAATACTCATTCATAGCTATGAAGAACGTCCATTTTTCTTCCATATGCTAACAATAAACTAGTGGTTTGTCTGCTGTCAGAAACTATGTATTTTTCCAGTTACGGTTCCAACACACAAGCCATCATAATGTGTTTTTCTCCTCCACATGGGATACATTTTTCCATATGGAAATATCTCATTTCCTGCCTTTCAATAAGAAATGGGCGTGCTTGAAGATCCAGCCATTTTGACTATATAATGAAGCGATCAGATAGACAAATACAAATATGTGTGGAGGTTATAATTGTCTATTCTGCAAATTATCATAAAAGTTATAATTTAGTAGATATAACCCCATTCCTAATGGCCGCCCTCTGCCTTGAGTAATACCCTTGCTACATACAGCCCATAACCCAGATCGAAAGACTGGGGAAAATTCACGCTCATGGCAAGTTCTACATGGATGTCACTTCAACCTGTGAGCATAAACGCCCAGAAGTCCAAATTTAACAATCAGAACCCTGGTGTATCATTACCACTCACAAACCAGTGCTGTGCACTTTGCACAGCGACTGGTTTGCAAATGAAAATAACATTTGTGATGCAAGCTTTGTATATTCGCAGAGGGTTGCAAAAAAACAACTGTCAATAGAGTATTAATTAGACAGGTCGCAATTTAATCACTCATTTCTGCCTACCTAACTACATATGGCAAAGACTGTCAATGCAGCCTACATACTAGGGGTAAAGATTGCCCCTACAACTAACCGTGCAGGATAAATGGCTCTCTCCCTTTGTAGGGTAACCACTGACTTTGCAGCCAACATGAACAGGAACAGAACTGCCCCTGAAGCTTACCAACAATGCATTTTGAGGGTCTCTTTTTCTTTTAAGGCAGGGTACAGCATGCCATTACCTCCTACATGCAAATTTGTCGGACTCACCAGGTGGGATACACAGTCAAAGGAAATATGCGTTCCACACTCTTCTACTCATGGTAAGCACACTCCCTTCAGCATGCCTACAGAAGGTGATTACTACTTCCTCCTGCTGCCTGCCTCAGTAAAGGCTGTCTCTACTCCTACATAATCTAGGCTAGGACTCTAGTCGGCACACCCATCGAGGAAGACTCTCCTGTCCCCTTCCTCCCCAGCGCAAATCGTATCTCCTCACCTCACCTGTGGAAGGTACGCGCGCTGACGTCTCACCCTTCCTGGTTGACTACTCCAGAGCCCTTGTTATATCAGCTGTTGTCTCCTTCTTGCTTTGTGTGCCTAACCCTAACCCCTGGGGGTCAGGACAGCTGACCTGAGCTGAGTGGCCTTTTCTTTGACACTCCTGCACAGAGCACACAGCTGTTCAGTAAAAGCTGGAAATAGCAGCAGGCACAGCTGAGACACCCCATACCCCCCAACCATTTTAGGTCTGACTTGACAATGCACCTGTTGCCAGACCTTATGTGATCCACAAAAAAAGAGCATTAACAGGCACTAACGAGAGGGGGCCTGGGGCTCTGTCCACATGTTGATTACTCTTGCATGGCTCTGCCAAAAAAAAATCCCTGTCAGTCCTATTCACTCCCAAGGGGTCCTCCCTCATGTAACATGGCCACTGTATTGAAACGTAATGATGACACAGCGGCATGCAAGGGGAAACACTTGCTGAAACAGTTTTGTTTCATCAATCCTCTGTAGCCTACCAGATCATGAGTGACTCAGCACAATATTATTAAGTTTCCAAAAAACATGAGCTGGCAGAATCCTCATGTAATTTCACCTTCCATAATCTCGAGAGTCCATCATTCTGAAGCTCAGAAGATGGAGGTGCGCTCTAGATAACACACGCTGACGTTGCATCATGATTATGACAGGATTGTCTTCATTGGAGAGTGCGTCAATGTCACGACGCACTCACATGTGCTTACAAATGAGTTCCCTCATCTGCCATAAGCACAGCTGCATTCCATGAGCCAGGTGGGATGTCATCGCAGGGGAGGCCATGGCCAAACACGCCTCTATAAGTGATAGACCTGAGGACCACCACATTTCCTATTAAAGCAGGCTGTGTCATCTGCAAGAAAGGTTTTGAAGCACGTTTTTCCTGAAACATTGGCTTACATACATATAAACGACATCTATTTAGTTAGAGTGTAACATTAATTTGCCAATAGTACTTTCTTTCCTGAAATACATGATCTTGCTTTAAACAAATTGTATACATTCCAAGCTGATCAATTGCTCCTTGTAGCCCTGAAATAGTGGCATCTAATAAAACCATGTCGTCTGTAAAACACAACCAAGAAAGATTCCCACGTCCCTTGGGAGGGATGCGAAAGGCAGATCCCTAATACATCCAATGAGAAGAGAGGCAGTGGAAAATGCTAAAATGACTGTATCTGTGCTGACAGGGCTCTGCTTCCAGGACTTCATGCAGGCCTATGGTTTGGTGTAGAAATCGCCAGCAAGGTGCACTAGTTATTGATGAAGTTTTTCTGTGAGTTTCTTCAAAAAGAGATGGGTTATCTCAAATCCCCCCATATGTTTAAAATCTCTAACATGAAGTGTGTTTCTCTTGGTTCTGTTAAAAATCTGATGAATTGTCCCTTCCGTCACCTGCAGTCTCCTCCCTCTGCATCTAACCAGTGCACACTAGACCTAGGGAAGGCTGCAATTCACTATTGGTCTTGGCCACCTAAAAGTTATTTGAAGTGTACCATTTTTTTGCTTACTTTTTGTTCCATTACCCTTAGAGTATGGTTTTTATGTCAGTAATTCAGAATTTTCTGATCAATTCGTTTTTTGCTTGATGTTTACTTTTTATGTTTCTCTCCCACCCTCTTTGCAAGCAAAGTTCAACGGGATAAGTTTATTAATAAAAATGTGAAACCAAAAACTCAATTCCACGTTTGCTAAAAACCAATTGAAATATCTTGGGTAAATAAGTGATATAAATTAATTCATATACCATCTCAGCCGTCTCCCTAAAATCAGTGTTTTCTCACGAGAAAGCTTAGCCTAAGTGCTACTTGGCTAAGACAAAGGAACCACATATCCCTTCCATGAATGCAACTGATCTTGTCTTCTGGGCGCTATGGTACCCCCTCATGGCGCACGCACCTGCACATGCTGCAGACAAAGCACTTGGGGTGGTAGGTCCTTCCCAGGGCGGAGATGACCTCGCCGGTGATGAAGTCCCTGCAGCTGTTGCAGCGCGTTCCGTACATCTCCTGGTAGTCCTTGGTGCAGATGTACTCGCCATTCTTGAAGAAAAAGCCTGACTGGGCCAGGTCACAGCTGCACACTGGTGGGGAAACAACATAGAGAGCGACGTTAGAGAAGAAACCCCACCTTGAGAACATTTAGCTTGCAAATCGAATTCATTTTTCATTCATCCCTTCATTCGTTCATTTACTTATCCATTCATTGATCGCAGTGTTAAGATAGGGGACCCGGCAGAGTCCCTTTGGGAATGATATGTTGGGAAATGCACTTACTGATGAGCCACTGTTGAGCTCTCCCCTACCTGCAATAAACAGATATGAGTCTCAGCAGTGATAGAAAACTAAGGAGCACGCGTAGACCTCTAACTAACCCTACAAGGACCAGATCCCACCAAGCCACTCTTTTGAGTACACTGAGCTCATAGGTTGCAGTAAGGCCTTGGGAGGTGGCAGGAGGGAGCTTAAGATCTAAAGCAGTCCTTCTAGCTCTAGTTTTTCTTTGTAGTCTGGCACTTTTGAGGTTACTTTCTGGTATAAATGCAAGGCTACAAGGTACTCAGGCCATTAAATCTCTGGACCAGGGCAGTACAGTCAGGCTCTATATACAAAGCCGAGACTGAGGTCTAAAACCTCTGATGATGATGAAAACCATCTCGAAAAAGACAAATTTGAGGACAAAGTTATTGCGATATTATCTGGCCGAGATTTACCCTGAATAGGCCCTCAAGTCACATGTGAAATTTGCAATAAATTATGGAATTTTCAGACAGACCACAAGTCACCCAGCAAGCACAGTGGGCTAGCATCCACTAGTGAAAATTAAAATAACCTCCCTAAGAACCGTTTGAAAGAAAGGGACAGTGTGTTATTTTACAGCACATTTCCAGTAAACATTGGCTGACAAGCCGCACTTTTCACAAACGCCATTGAAAAGGACTCGTGAAATCTTGCAGCGCTTTGAGAGCATTACTCCCCTTCTGCTGTGAAGACAGCTACAAGGAGAGACATTCCCTGAATCTCCTCAGAAAGCTGCTGAAAAAGCAAGTCTTTCAAGAGCACCTTGTTGGCCAACGGCAACGACCAATTGGCTGCTTGTCAGGGGCGTGGCTACCATTGGTGCAGTAGGTGCACTGCACCGGGGCCCACAGCCCTCATAATTGTTGTCTTTCAATATTCCAACAACTGTGAAATGGGCCTTTTTCTTTCCTTGCACCAGGGACCATGGCTTCCTTGCGACGCTACTGCTTTGCGTGCACCATGACAGCAGGCCGGGGGCGGCTCTCTCACCCTCTCTGTATGTGATTGTCTCCCCACTATCTTTTCTCCCTAGTGTGTCATGCACTATATACATACCAATGTACACATGCATATACCACATCACGAATGCCAAACCGAGAAAGGTGCACCCGGTGTCTGTGCCATAAAAAGGCTAGATAATCTATATTCTGGCCAATGGGCTCAGAGGGTTGAGTCAATGCTGCTGACATCTGGTTTGTAAATCCAGTGAGTTAAAATGTACCTCTTCACCAGAACAAAGTCATGAAATGACTCTCATTACAGAGATGAATAGTTATACTAATTACTTATTACATGTACAAGTCAGAACAAAACTGCAGTATGAAGCGCTATATAAAAATAAATACAAATGTTATTATAAAAAAACAAGTGTGCACCCAAGGAAACAAAAACATGGTATGTCTTGTGCACATTAAATAACAACATTTTTCAAAACAGTGCTAATTAATAAACTTGTTATCATCCTTCCTGTGACAGTAATTACCCTTTAAAAATGTAAGTGTCAGAAAAGAAATCCTTTCTTATGGAAATAGTTCAAGGAATGCAGAGGTGAAACACATCAGGCACAAATAACTGGAACCAAAATTCCACTCAACTATTATTATTTTTTTCTCTACTTAGTCAATGCCCAAAATCCTTTCTGCAAGACCTGGTCAGTTGAAGAGCGATGTGGGTGACCACTTGAGGTCCAGGTTTAGGCTAAAAAGGTGTCTCCAAAACTCAGATTTTAGTAATACCTGACCATATGTAGTGCAATTTTATTTATATAACTGTCCCTTAAAAACACAGATTTCTCAGCTCAGCTGGTAACTCCCTTGCACTGCCACGGAAAAATAATAAATCTGTGTTATAAGGAAGCATCAGGTGATTCCACCAATTTAAGCTAATTCTGGCTTCCAAGCACCCTGTACAGTTGCAGATTAATCAGTTGTGCAGATTTTACGGTTCTGGTACTAGGTAATGGTACTAGGTAAGTGCTAACTTCTTCGTCACCTTTGATCGCCTGTGGCATAGGCCCTTTTTCAGCAACATCCCAAAAAGTTGTCCTTTTCCACATAAGCTGCACTCGCCCTCGAACCCACAAGCGCTGCACTAGTTTGCAGCTATGGGTTCTAAGAGGTATCTGGAGTTACCTGGCACCCTCTAGGATAATGGTATTAATCTTGGGGATATCCAGGGGCAAACGTTCATTTTTAAATCCTCCATTCCTCAGTAATTTCTGGCCTATTTCTGATAGAGAGCATTGGAGAACAGAGCCTGGGATGGAAAGAAGTCACTAATGGTGCTGAGCCACTAAGGGTACTGTGCCACAGATGACCCCAAGTCACTAGTAATACTGCACAGCTGCATTCATTAGACCACATGCAATGCTCCTCACTGGTGAAAGTGAGCTGATGTTACTCAGCAGCTAACAGTTCCTACCTGTGGGGATACTGAGCAACTGAAATGTTCAGAGACACTGATAATGCGGAGCCACTGATTACACTGAGGGAGTATCACCACTGAGCCACTCTTGGTGCGGAGCCGCTATCCATCCTGAGATTCACATAATACTGAGTCACTGATGATACAGAGCTGTTGATGACACAGACCCACTGAGCCACTATTGATAATGAGTCATGATGAGCCACTGTTGACAATGTGCCACTGATGAAGAGCCCTTGAAGATACTGAGCCACTGATGATAGGGAGCTCCGATGACGCAGAATCACTGAGAATACTGAGCCACTGATGATGCAGAGCTATTGATGACACTGAGCCACTATTGATACTGAGACATAATGAGCTGCTGTTGATATTGATCCTCAGATAAAGAACCCTTGAAGGTACTGAGCCACTGAGGATAGGGAGCAGGGGATGATATGGAGCGACTGGGAATACTGAGCCACTGGTGATAGAGCTTTTGATTACACTGGGACACTGGCACAGCACTATTCACAATCAGTCGCAATGAGACACAGTTGAAAATATGCACTGATAAAGAGCCTTGGAGATACTGGACCGAACCATTGGTCATACAGAGCTATTGATGACACAGACCCACTGAGCCACTATTGATAATGAGTCATGATGAGCCACTGTTGACAATGTGCCACTGATGAAGAGCCCTTGAAGATACTGAGCCACTGATGATAGGGAGCTCCGATGACGCAGAATCACTGAGAATACTGAGCCACAGATGATGCAGAGCTATTGATGACACTGAGCCACTATTGATACTGAGACATAATGAGCTGCTGTTGATATTGATCCTCAGATAAAGAACCCTTGAAGGTACTGAGCCACTGAGGAAAGGGAGCAGGGGAGGATATGGAGCGACTGGGAATACTGAGCCACTGGTGATAGAGCTATTGATGACACAGGGACACTGACACAGCACTATTCACATTCAGTCGCAATGAGACACAGTTGAAAATATGCACTGATAAAGAGCCTTGGAGATACTGGACCGAACCATTGGTCATACAGATTAGGGGATGATATGGAGTCAGTGGGAGTTCTGAGCCACTGATGAAGCAGAGGTATTGATGACACAGAGACAATAATAATAATGATAATACAGACACTTGTAAAGCATGAAAGCTACCTCAAACAGAGGTGTCCTGGTGCTAAAGAGGCCAGTAGTGCAGCAGAGGCTGGACACAAACCAGGTCTCCGGGTCCTAGCCTGCCGTGAAGAGCCAGGTTTTAACCATTTTCCTGAAAAGTGTCTCAGTTTCAATGGTGCAGAAGTTACTGGACAGGGAATTCCACAGTTTTGCTGCTCCAAGCATACACGATCTGTCCTCATGCTCGACTTCTTGAAACGGGGAATACACAGTAAAAGTTGTTGCTTATATCCACGTAATTTTTGTTTTCGGTAGTTAGGGAATTTTCCAAGCATGGCTCGGAAAGTCAGTGTCAATGCCTTAAATGCAAGTCTCTTGGCTACTGGGAGCCAGTGAAGTGCTTTTAGATGCGGAGAGATATGCTCGCGAAAAGGAACTCGCCTGATCAAACTCGCAGACGCATTTTGCACGAGCTGCAGGCGCTTGACCAAATGATTTGGTTGGCCCAGATAGAGGTCATTTGCATAGTCCAGCCTAGATGTCACTAAGGCAGGTACTATGCTTTTCCGGCACTCCTCTGGCAGCAGATGCAGGACTTTCATCAAATTCCTTAGTTTGCAAAAACAAGTAGCTGTCACCTGACGTATCTGTGCCGAGAATGAGAGGTCAGCCTCCCACTTCATTCCTAGGTTTTTTATACAATCTGCAGGGGAGTGGGGAGGGCCCATTTCTGTAGGCCACCAGAGGGCCGGAGCAGGGGATGGCTCTCTCCCAAAAAAACAGCACCTCTGTCTTTCCTGCATTGAGCTTGAGTTTATTGCTGTTCATCCACAGCGCAATATCTCTTAAGCATCCCCTGAAACTCTCAAATGCGGCCTCGGTCTGCTCTTTAAATGTGAAGACCAACTGGGTGTCATCCGCAGAGGAGATCGCTTTGATCCCCCAGTTGGCTATCAGGGAGAACAAAGGGGCCAATTACAGATTGATGCACCAATATTGGTACTGAGTCATAATGAGCCTCGTTAATAATGAGCCACTGATGAGAGGGAGCTCCGATGACGCAGAGTCACTGAGAGTAATGAGAAACTAATTGTTATTGTTTGAGACAATGAGAATATTGAGCTGCTGCAAAACAAAGATTTCTCAGCTGCTGAATGAGACTGCTGTGTTGCTGATGGGCACTGTAACTGGACAGACAATGAGAATGTTGATCTGGTGATGGGCATTGTACTAGGACAGTAGGAATATTAGAACATTGGAATGTTGGGAGCTCCATTTAAAGCAATGGAGTGCTCTGGGCTTATAATGGCTGGTATAATCCTGGAGCTCCAACGTTCCAATGTTTCTTTGTTCACAGCTCTGGCTGTGAACAAAGGCTTCAGGGAACCTGAGGGGATTCCAATCCCCTCACGCTTCCAAAAGGCTTTGTTTTTTTTGTTAGAACATTCTGTCCTCTAATTGCAGAATGTTCTAATAGCCTTATAGCCCTTCGTAGATGGGCTATACCGCTATTAAAGTCCCTCTCCCTTGTTAAAGGCCCTCGCCTTCGGCTCGGGGCCTTTCACGCTGGAGAGGGCCTTTAATAGCTGGTATAGCCCTTTACAGCGGGCTATAAGGCTATATTGAGTCACTGGTGGACATTGCATTGAGACAATAAGAGTACTGAGTCGCTGGTGAGCACTGTTCTGAGACAATGAGAATGCTGAGTGGTTTACAGGTACTGTACTGAGACAATGAGCATACTGAGTCTCTGATAGACACTGTACTGAGACAGTGAGACAGCGAGAATGTTGATCCCACGATGGGCACTGCTCTGAGAGAATGACAGTACTGAGTTGCTGATGGGAACTGTACTAAGACCCTGAGAACGTCGAGCCGCTGAGGCAATAAGAATGCTGAGCTGCTAATGCCTCTGAAAGGCTTATAAAGGTATGGCTAGTGATGGCGGTGATGTCATGCGCTGCTTGATACTCATTGGCTCTGCTCCACCTGCCTTTCAGATGCTCCAAGTTTTCCTTCAGGCCCGTCCTCCTCCACAGCGGGGAGATGCCAAGTCTCCGGAGCGTGTTCTGGGAAGGTGAGACGCGGAACCGCCGGAACACGACGTGGATAATAACATCCTCTCTGCTGACTCAGCAGAATTGACCCATCCGTCTCTCTCTTAATGTAAATGTTCTGGGTTTCTGCAGTTTAGAGGACAGTAGGTCACATCCTCCGGCGCGGCCAGTGCCAAGTCCCGATCAATAAACGAGGCGGTGAATTGTCTCCAAGGACAGGACGAGGCAGGAAGCCAGCAGCCTCGGGAGAGGTGGGCCATCCCCCTTCTAAAGGAAGCATCTAGCTATAACAAACAAAGAATGCAGTTATGTTTACCTATTCATGCACCACCAACAATAATTCCAGAATTCCCTTGATGCAGAGACGTTTTAGGGCTTGTGCAGAGAGGGCAACTGCCCAGGGCCCCCACCTCCGAAGGGCCCCTGGAAAAGTGAATATTCCCTCTATTCCATCTCTTTTTATGCTATTTCCCGCGCTAAATCTCTCTCTCTGCCTACCTGCACCTCTGACTTTCTACCCTATATAATTTTAAGGGTGTTTGGGGTTCTGAGCAAGACATATTTCAACAGTTTTCTGTGATCTTGGTGACATTTAACATATAATGTAGTTTTGTTTGGCATCATACAGGATTGAATTAGCAGCAAATGAGTAATACAATTCAAATGTGTTTCATACAGGGGAACCAGGGCCGGACTGACTACCAGGCATTTTGGAATGCTGCCGAGCTGGGGGCCGATTTCACTGCGGTGGGGCTGATTTTGTTGATGGAGACCTGCGTGTGCTTCGAAATAATTAAAGCGAAACGAATTTCGTTCAGTACACGTAGGTCCCCATCAAAGAAATTAGCCCCCAGCTCAGCAGCATTCCAAAACGCCCGGTACCCAGTCCGGCCCTTAGGGGAACCCCAAAATATGTCTTACCCCCAAAATCCTTAAGGTGACCCTGAAGTGATGAGGTCTGTTTGGTTTTATAAGACCTATATCTGTGTTGTTAATACCCCCTCCTTTGAAGCAGTCAGAGGTGGCAGAATTATTTTCGAAACCTCAGCATCATTTCTAGTTATGGTGGCAGTGTGGGCGGGGCCCGGCAGTTGCTTTGTGCTTTTATCCAGTGTACGTCGCTGCCTCTATCCGCTGCTCCGTCGAACAAGGCGTACCTCAGGTGAAGTATGTGACTGACAGTGGCTTCGTGTGTTGGCTGAACTCAGACTGGCAGCAATGGTTGTTGAGTTTAGGGCTGGAAATGGAAACTGTGCCTTCTGGGAAGCCAGAAAGAATGGGCAGGACGTCCATGAGGGGCAGAGCCAGGAGGAGCGGAGTCAATGACATCCGGCCTGTGCATTGCTTGTTACACACTATGGGCCTCATTTACAAGCCCCTTGCTCCACCAGTACGTCACTTTTCCCCATATTAAAAGTGAAGCACCTGCGGCAGAAGGGGATAGTAAATGCGCCCTTATGTTCCCATTGAAGCGCTCCTCAAGCATACCTGGATCGCTTCATTGGTCACAAACAAACCGCATCTTATAGGGCTCAAAACACCTACAGCCACAATCTATGTTGCAGAGTATGATACTGCTAATAAAAACGGAGGTAATGCATTTTCTGGAGAGTCCTGTATGTTGGATTCAGTTTTTCGATTGATAAATTGCTCACAGTTTTGTGTGACTGTCTGGACTGAGAAATTCACGTACCATGAAGATCACATATTTCTGATCTATTTAGCATAGCCCTGTGGTTAATGTTTGTCTTGCTGTGACCCTAGGCTAAACTGCTGGCCACTGTCACAACTGACTTACGCACCACCTGCAAACAGTGAAAACAAAAAGTGATGGGTGGAGTTCTTGAATTAATCTCAGCTACTTGTAGTTAGTTACTCGGGTCACATTCCAACGCATCATTTTTTGCCCACTTTACCACATCAGACGAAGAGCACGCTTATGAAAAATACCCCACAGTCTTGCTGTAATAAATAATTAAACTTGGATTGTATGCCATACAATGTTTCTTAGTGTGCTTACACAAACACACACACACACCCACACATGTAGCTAGACATATCTGGCATTCGTAGGGAGTGCACATAAATCTATGATCTTACCTACATACAGAACTTAAATAAAAAAACAATTCCACGTCACATTTTCTCTTGACAACTTGTGAAGTGAAGCCTTCGTGTATCACCTGGGATCCACTTGCACCCACCACTTGCAGCCAGGGCAAAGAGCTTAAACAGAAGAAACTGCTGATTGTTCATGAAGTGAGGCTTTTGCAACTTGGCTGCGATTGAGAAGGTAGAAGCCACTAGGGGCTACTGCTCTGAAAGACATATTGCGCCAAATGTGCTTGAAACCCCTCAAGTTGTCTTAATGTCTTCATACTGCACTAGGACACAGTCAGGCTAGGGTGACCAGGTGTCCTGGATTTGCCTGGACAGTCCCGGTTTTTCTGTCCCGGCAAATTTCAAGAAATTAAGCTCATGTCCCGGTTTTTAGAGAGGGCCAGCTGAAGACGGTAGGAAGTATATTTTTACGTTTTGCAAAGCAGGGGATAGTTAACAGCTGTTATAAGAAGCCAATTTACTTCACCGGCATGCTACTGGCTTTAAAAATTGCATTTTATGTACGTTTTTACTGCCTCTTCTGGAATTCTCTGCTAAAGAGCACTGACATTCTTTGTGCTGGGTTGAAGTAAAATTGTAGTCCTTCTATTTTTGGTAAATGTACCGTTTTTTGGCTCTAAAATTCTGGTCACCCCAAGTCAGGCCGATCCACCTTATGTGGTGAGACAAGCATCAAAGTAGCATTTTGTCTCCTAACCCCTTCGCTGCTTCTGTCATCCAACAGCCATCGCGAGCACTACCTCCGTGATGCTGCGCACGTCCGTTGGCCAAAGCGGCCCCGCCCACTTCATCAAAGCGCTGCACCGCAGCAAAATTTACACAGTGGTTAAGTGGCTAAGGACAGTAAGTTACTCGCCTGATGTGTGAATTAACCACTAACAAGTGTTCTGAGGCTATGACATCTCAAAATGTTTATCCTTAGAGAATGCTTGCTTCCATGGTTCAGGTTTTAGGATTTCTCATGTGGTTCCTCTCATATATTTAGGAGAACAGTATAAAGCCTTGGCTTTAAACTTCAGGAGGGAGGCCAGCTCCCAGCCTTGAATTGGATGTGCATGCTTGCTGATCTTAGCTTCCTGAGTGGGAGAAAAAGGGAGTGTGCTTCTGCATATATGATACAAGGAATACACTAGTATCTGTAGTAGATTTATCTACTTACTACCATTCTTATGTGAATTTAGAGTTTATCTGTATGTATATTTTCCTTGAATTAATTTGCAACTTGCATATATGTAACTCTAACCACTAGAATCTGAAGTAGTCTTATGTACTTACTACCATTTTTATGTGAATGTAGAGTTTATATGTTTGTACCTTTGCCTAGAGTTAATTTGCAACTTTTATATATGTAAATCTAACCACTAGTATCTGTAGTAGACTTTTGTTCTTACTACCATTCTTATGGGAATTTAGAGTGTTTGAGTTTGTATCTATTATGTAACTCATGTACTCTAAAGTCCTTATGTAATGTAACAGGTCCTTGTGTAAAGCGCCCTGACCCCTTTGGGTAAAGTTCGCACTATATGAAAACCGCGTTGAATAAATAAATAAAGGAATAAAGCAAGGAAAGGGCTGCATATGGGAAAACGAAAATTAGCAAAAACAAAACCTTGTGGAACATCAGAGAAGATGAAAAAGGATGCAGCATCAACCGGACCAGGACATTGCATAGAAAAATGATCAGAGAGATGAGATAAAGTCAAGAAATTGCAAACCCAGATACCCCATTGGTAGTGTAAATCGGAGATAAAACAGGCTCATGAATTGTTTTGAAAGCAGCAGGAACAGCCAGGTATCCATTAGGAAATGTGTCACAAAGAAGACCAGTGGGTGCAGTAAAAACTGAGGACTTACCTAGAATAAAAGAGATGTTCTATTTTCATGACTGAGAAAATGCTTGTTGCATTGCAGGAGATTACAAATAGGATACCCCACCAGAAGCAAGGTAGTTTTCAATCATCCTCCATGTACAAGTGGTGTCCCTACAGCTCACAATCTGAGTGACAATTACTTATTACGTCAGCAGTCTCACAGCTGTCAACTGAACGGGGACACATAGAAGACTAAAGCCTTATTGGGTAATTATTTTCTCATTCCTATGTAACCCCCCTGTTTGATCAGGTTTCTGAATTATGAGTTTGGTTGTTTTTAACATATCCAATAATTATCGGATGTGTTAAATATCTCAACCTCTTTTAAATTTCCGCAGGTCAAAGTTGCTGAAATTTACCAAGGGAACAGTATGCGGTAATTACCATATTATGCAGATTTGTCTGCGTTAAACCCCAAAATCCACATGCTATTCCCCAAAAACTTGTAATTGCAATTGTAATTTATTGCACCCAATAAATAATGTACTTTGGGATATCGCTCTTTATGAGGTACGATAAATGGCAGCTTCACTCGTAATGAAGCCATAAGAACACAAGGCCAAACCGAAAGCGGTTTTTAAAGAGTTGTTGAAAGATAGACGAGCCGCTCTTATTGAAAGGGTGGATTAAAAACAAACTGGAAAGAAGTAAGAAGAATATTGGTGTCAAGGTAGAAGGAAAGTTGATTGTGGTCTACGTACTCATAGGCTCACAGAGAAAAGGTAACAGAGAGACAAAGAACAGTTTAGCTGCAGAATCTGGGGCAAGTGACACACACACACACACAACCACACACACACAACCACACACACACACAACCACACACACAACCACAAGAACACACACAACTACACACACAACCACAAACACAAAACACACAGCCACAACCACACACACAACCACACACACAACCTTAACCACACACACACACAACAACAGCCACACACACCCACACAACCACACACCCACACACAACCAATCACACAACACACAACCACACACACAACCACACATAAAACCAAGCACACACACAACCACAACCACACACAACCACAAATACAACCACACATAACTCTCACACAACCCCACACTCACAACCATACACACACACAACCACTCAAACAGCCGAACGCCCACACAACCACAACCACACACAACCACAACCACACACACAATCACACACACACAACCACCCCAACTATAAAACCACACACACACACAACCACAAACAAGCCCACACACACACAACCCCACACACACACAACCACAACCACACAAAACAACAACCACACACACAACCACACAACCACACACACACACAACCACACACAATCACACCCAACCACACACACAACCACACACACACGCAACCACAACCACACACATAACCACACACAACCACACACAAAACACACCCAACCACACACACACAACCACATACACACAACCACACACACAACCACACACACACAACCACACATACACAGAACCACAACCACACCCAACCACACAACCACACACACAGCCAGACACACACACAACCACACACACATACACACACAACCACACACACACACATACACACACAACCACACACTCAACCACACACACACAACCACACACACAACCACAAACACAAAACACACAGTCACAACCACACACAACCACAACCACACACAACCACACATACACACAACCACACCCAACCACACCCAACCACACACACACAACCACACACACACAACCACACACACACACAACCACACACGCAACCACACACACAACTACACACTCAACCACACACAACCACACGCACAACTACACAACCACACACACAACCACACACACCCAACCACACACAACCACACACACAACCACAGCCACACATACAACCACACACACACAACCACAAACACAACCACACACAACCACAACCACACACACAACCACACACACAACCACACACACACACACAACCACACACACAACCACACACACGCAACCACACACACAACCATACACACACAACCACACACACAACTACACATACAACCACACACACACACAACCACACACAAACACACACACAACCACACACACACACAACCTCACACACACACAACCACAACCACAACCACACACAACCACAACCACACACACAACCACACACATAACCACACACAACCACAACCACTGATACAACCCCACACACAACACACACAACCACACACACACACAACCTCACTGTCAGTGCACACTTTCACCAGACACCGACACCATCAGTCTTCAGTGCATGCTTTCACCATGCACAAACACCTCTAGCCGTCAGTGCAGACTTTCACCAGACACAAACACCACCAGCTGTCAGTGCACGCTTCCACCAGGCACACACCACCAGACGTCAGTGCACGCTTTCACCAGGCACACACCTCCGGCCGTCAGTGCATGCTTTTACAAGGCACACACACACACCACCAGCCGCAGGGCACGCTTTCACCAGGCACACACACACCACCAGCTGTCAGTGCATGCTTTCACCAGGCACACACCACCAGCCGTCAGTGCACACTTCCACCAGGCACACACGCCACCAGCCGGCAGTGCAAACTTCCGCCAGGAACACACACCACCAGCCATCAATGCACAATTTCTACAGGCACACACAGTACCAGCCATCAGTGCACACATCAATTGTTAACGCATCCACAATTAACTATTGTAGCAATTGCAGTATGGCGCACTTTACTTTTAAACATATTCATCTAAAGCACAGCATGCCACCATTGCTACAAAAATAAATACAATTTATAGACTTTTGTTGCAATTGGTGTTGCAATATTTAGCAATGCCAATAGCTCAAACTTAATTAATGCGGGGCCTATTGCATTGCAAATGCTTGATATAGGCTTCCTTTAGTAACTCCCGAATAGAGCACATAGCAGTAATCTAACTGAGATGTGACTAATGTACGAACCACTGTTTTAATTGATATATTAGAGAGGAGGTCGAGCGTCTTTCTTAACTTTTTCTGAGTGCTGAAGCACTTGCCAGCCACATAGCTGATTTGAGGTTCAAAAGAAAGATTAGTATCGAACCCCACTCCCAAATTTTAAACCTTCGGCTTAAGTTCAGGGATCCATCCCCAGGAATCCGCCCACCACGCCGTTGACCATACTCAAACACACACACACACACAACCACAAGTACACACACAATCACCCACACACAACCACACACACACACACACACACAAACACAACACACACAACCACACACGCAACCACACACAACCACAACCACACACACAACAGCACACACAACCACAAACACACACAACCACACACACAACCACACACACAACCATACACACACAACCACACACACAACTACACATACAACCACACACACACAACCACACACAAACACACACACAACCACACACACACACAACCACACACACACAACCACACACACAACTACACACACACAACCACACACACACAACCACACACATAACCACACACAACCACAACCACCGATACAACCCCACACACAACACACACAACCACACACACACAACCACACACACAACCACACTGTCAGTGCACACTTTCACCAGACACAGACACCATCAGTCTTCAGTGCATGCTTTCACCATGCACAAACACCTCTAGCCATCAGTGCAGACTTTCACCAGACACAAACACCACCAGCTGTCAGTGCACGCTTCCACCAGGCACACACCACCAGACGTCAGTGCACACTTTCACCAGGAACACACCTCCAGCCATCAGTGCATGCTTTTACGAGGCACACACACATACCACCAGCCGCAGGGCACACTTTCACCAGGCACACACACACCACCAGCTGTCAGTGCATGCTTTCACCAGGCACACACCACCAGCCGTCAGTGCACGCTTTCACCAGGCACACACACCACCAGCCCTCAGTGCACACTTCCACCAGGCACACACGCCACCAGCCGGCAGTGCAAACTTCCGCCAGGAACACACACCACCAGCCATCAATGCACAATTTCTACAGGCACACACAGTACCAGCCATCAGTGCACACATCAATTGTTAATGCATCCACAATTAACTATTGTAGCAATTGCAGTATGGCGCACTTTACTTTTAAACATATTCATCTAAAGCGCAGCATGCCACCATTGCTACAAAAATAAATACAATTTATAGACTGTTGTTGCAATTGGTGTTGCAATATTTAGCAATGCCAATAGCTCAAACTTAATTAATGCGGGACCTATTGCATTGCAAATGCTTGTTATAGGCTTCCTTTAGTAACTCCCAAATAGAGCACATTGCAGTAATCTAACTGAGATGTGACTAATGTACGAACCACTGTTTTAATTGATATATTAGAGAGGAAGTCCAGCGTCTTTCTTAACTTTTTGAGAGTGCTGAAGCACTTGCCAGCCACATAGCTGATTTGAGGTTCAAAAGAAAGATTAGTATCGAACCCAACTCCCAAATTTTAAACCTTCGGCTTAGGTTCAGGGATCCGTCCCCAGGAATCCGCCCACCACGCCATTGACCATATGGAAGGAGTCTTTCCAACTATCAAGATGTCTGCTTTATTAGCATTGAGGTTTAAGCAGCTCTTGGTCACCCAAGACGATTGATTCTAATAATGCTCTTCTTATTAGCTGCAGTTGTATAGGATCTTTCAAATCCATAGCTAAAGGGCCCAATTCACACAACACACTATATATAACCATATATAACCATGTACCTACACCTACAGGGCTTTACATTTACGAGTTTTGGGAATTCATAGACATTCCTGGTAGTATGCCTAGAAAGCTGTGCCAGTTGTAGACTTCCAAACATACTATTGGGAAAGAGATGTGAAATTTGCTATTTCCCAGTGCTGATTTATACACACTATCACACCTCATTTGATTAAGGTAACCCACTGCGCAAATGCACATTTTTACTTTTTCTTTTTGTTCTCCAAGAGGAATTCATTTCCTCGTAAAGAAACCCTGTCCCCTAAATCCCATGTAACTTCAGAGGGTTTTATTCCTCTTGCTACCTTGGAAAGGGAATTCCTCCAAACCCTTTGCTGGAGCAAATATCCATCCATTTCCAGGGCTGGAAAGTGGCAGATAGGAGTTTTTCATGGACAACAAATTCATAAGTCTTAAACTTCTCCTTTCAATCCATTCACTTATCACACCACTCTCCATCCCTTGCCTGACTTTACTACTATGTGAGTGTA
Organism: Lissotriton vulgaris; assembly: GCF_964263255.1. NCBI lineage: Eukaryota > Metazoa > Chordata > Amphibia > Caudata > Salamandridae > Lissotriton > Lissotriton vulgaris. The sequence goes on along the minus strand of NW_028242523.1, from coordinate 568,759 downwards.
TGCATTTGCAGCATTTGTGCAGTAGTAAAACCATCTACGCCAGCTAGCCTGTAGTTTCTTGCCCTTATGGGTATCGGGCTCAGCCCTTCTAGTTTCTGTCCCATTTATCTTATACCAGCAATATAATCTATAATTCATTCACCACTGGTACAATAGAAAATGCTTACCCTCGCTGCAGCCTGAGGCAGTGACATCTGTCTTTTGGCTGGCACTGGTACATGAAGGCGCCTGCACCAGCCATCAGACAGATTGTCTGGAGCTGGCGAAGTCTCAGCCCCGGCCCTAGGGGCCTGTCACGCGTCACGGCCTTCCCATCTGTGGCACATTGAAGTTGAAGTGTCACCAGCAAAGATAGCCTCAGATTTAGGCTTCAGCCCTCTAGTGTCCAGGCTACACATCAACGAGGCTGTCACTTCAGTGTCTCCCATCTTGTCACAGGGCGAGGTTGGGTCAAGAGCTTCACTGGCCCCCACCTCACCCTTTGACAAGATAGGAGAGGGTGAGTTGAAAAGGCACAAAACTGTAAGTTGGAGTTTAGGCATCATGACACAGACTCCGACTTTCAGCTTCCTGCTTTGGGCTTGGGGCAGAAGGGAGCTATGTTTCTGTTCTGATTGTCATCGGGGCACTGGCGGCAGAAGCGGACTAGTAAGGCAGCTCAACTTAAGAACAATTAAAACTTCAAATGTTGTGTACACGATTGCATGTGTGTGTGAGAGAGAGAAAGTGAGTGTGTGTGTGAATGTGTTGGCAGTATATGTGTATGTGTCTGAGAGTGAGTGAGTAATGGGGGAATGAATAGAAAAAAGTGGCGTGGGAAACAGCGAAACTGTGAGTGGGAATGAGTGAGCCAGAGAGAAAATATGTGACACTAAGGATGAGAGCGTTAGCGTGAGGGTGGGTAAGGAGTCCAATTAAGTGATAGTGACAATAAATGAGTGCGTGAAAGTAAGTGAGGATAAGTGAGGGAGTGGGTGTATAAGCGAGTGTGTGCATGTGTGTAAATGAAAGTGAGTGAGCGAAAGTGGGTGACAGGTTGTGAGTGAGAATGAGTGAGTGTGAATAAATGAAAATGAACTAGTGAGATTATGAGAGTGAGAGTAAATGGGAGTGTGAATGTGTGTGAAAGAAACAGAGTGAGAATGAGTGGGAGAACATATGAAAGAGTGAGAATGAGTGGGAGAACATATGAAAGAGTGAGAATGAAGGATTGTGAGTGCATGAAAAGAGTCTGTGCAAGTAATAGTGATAGTGTGAGTGAGTGAATTCAAGGGAACATAAGGGAGTGAGAGTGTCTGTCTTACTGTTCTTCTTCTGAGCCTGCCTCTGGCTCTGCCACAGTAAAGTTGATTCTTGACTTACATAGACATTTTAGAGATATGTTTGAAATAAGTACACCCAGATCAAAATGATAGTGCTAGCACGCTAGATGTCATTCTTGGGATATGGATCACCCGTGGCAAATCTATTGTGTGTGCATACTCAGCGGCGGCTCCTTCGTAATGGCGGTGGAGCGTTGCCCCACTGTGAGCCATCAAAAATACAATGATAATAAAAGACTTTTATTATAATTTTATTTTACTGACTGTGTTGATGCCAGTCTAGGGCGGGGCTCGGCCATGGCAGGGAGGAGGAGTGGTAAGCACTGTAAGTGCAAATGTCAGTTTCGCCGGCCATCTTAGGACAGGTAAACTGACATGCAGACTTATGTTTCTCCAACCCAGCTGCATTCCACAGCTGGTGAAGAAACCTCAGAGACTCCATGTGCCCGAGCGAGCGTCAGACCAGCTGCTCAGGCCAATCCCGGTGCTTCTCTCATGCTTGGTATAGCATGAGAGCAGAATAGAGATTTGGTGAGGGTGTCTGGGAGCCTGTTCTGTGTACTGCGTGCTGTGTGGCAGAGGAGCACTGAAGCGGGCGGCAGAGGAACACCGAGGCAGCCGGTAGTCAGGTAAGTCTGTTTTATTTAATTTTTATTATTCTCCCCAGCCCTCCTACCCCACTTTATATGGCAGTAGCCACCACTGTCCTTATTAGGCACACTAGATGTAACTCTTGGTATATGGGGATACAGTAAAATGCTGACAGCAGCATACTGGAAGTTTTCTTGGCATAGTCACTCTTGTGTCAAAATGCTGGTTCTGGCACACTGGACTTAAATCTTGGCAAAAAGGGCATCCATGGCAAAATGCTGGTGCTGGCACACTAGAGGTACTAATCGTCAAATGGAACACCCATGGCAAAATTCTGGTTCAAACATACTCGCTATAAATTTTGGCATTAGGGAGGGCACCCAAGGTATTCAGGGGAGGGGGTGGGGCAGAGAACCACAACAAAATGCTGGCCTTGACCTAAAAGAGGTACTTTTCGACATATAAGTCACCCATGGTAAATGGGTGCAGTTAAAGGCAACATTCTGGCACTGGCATATTGCATAAAATTCTTGCCATAAATGATAAGCATGAGTTTGTGGTCTTGGATGACTTCATGAATGAGGTCCAAAATGTGCTTCTTCCTTAAGTATGTATGTAGGTAGGTGTATCTAAATAGTGCAAAACATTTTCAAAGCCATCCAGATCTGCTTTTATGAGTAGGATTCCAAGAGGAAGGCTTTACAGGTTGGGGTGGAAGGAAACAAAACACAGAACAGTGGCAATGCTTTCCTGCGCACAGTGAAACTATAGTAATCCCAAATTAAGTCAAAACAAACAGTATAGTGTGCTCCAAAGGACAAGGACAGCCACTCTTGTCCCTACAATAAGGACCAGAAACCCGATCCTATACACAACAAGCATTTACAATGCAATGGTCTCGGTATTATTAAAGGTGGAGCTATTGGCATTGCCGCGTATTTTATTTTTATTTTAAATCATAAATAAATGGCATTGTCATTTACATTGCCAATAGCTTAATCGTTTGCATATGCAAGACCTATTGCATTAGCACCCACACACAGAGTAAGTAGTAGAGTGAGTAGTTGATAGTGAGTAGGAGAGAGTTATTAGTAAAGAGTATTAGAGAGCGAGTAGTAAAAACTGAAAGAGTGAGTATTCTATAGTGAGAGAGTGAGGCATGATACAAGTCCCTTGTAGGTTTATATTAAACACAATTGTTTTCTCAAGCACAGTGCAAGTGCTATACAGGTGAAACCTAAAATGAGTACCAGGCATTAGCAAACAATCACCTGAATGGAAATGTACAGATTTGTTTTAATCCTGCACTTTGGCCCTGACAAATTTGGTGGAAACCGGATACTGTAAAATATTCAAAATATATATGTTCACAAACCGAAGCACTTACTGCCCTCAACACTCTGCCCTCTGCCCTCAACACTCTGCCCTCTGCCCTCTGCCCTCAACCCTCAACCCTCTGCCCTCAACACTCTGCCCTCAACCCACTGCCCTCAACACTCTGCCCTCAACACTCTGCCCTCAACATTCTGCCCTCTGCCCTCAACACTCTGCCCTCAGCACTCTGCCCTCTGCCCTCAGCAATCTGCGCTCAACACTCTGCCCTCAACACTCTGCCCTCAACACTCTGCCCTCTGCCCTCAACACTGCCCTCTGCCCTCAACACTCTGCCTTCTGCCCTCTACACTCTGCCCTCAACACTCTGCCCTCTACACTCTGCCCTTAACACTTTGCCCTCAACACTTTGCCCTCGACACTCTGCCTGCAACACTCTGCCTGCAACACTCTGCCCTCTGCCCTCAACACTCTGCCCTCTGCCCTCAACACTCTGCCCTCTGCCCTCAACACTCTGCCCTCTACACTCTGCCCTTAACACTCTGCCCTCTGCCCTCAACACTCTGCCCTCTGCCCTCAACACTCTGCCCTCTGCCCTCAACACTCTGCCCTCTGCCCTCAACACTCTGCCCTCTGCCCTCCACACTCTGCCCTCAACACTCTGCCCTCTACCCTCAACACTCTACCCTCTGCCCTCAACACTCTGCCCTCAACACTCTGCCCTCTGCCCTCAACACTCTGCCCTCAACACTCTGCCCTCAGCACTCTGCCCTCAACACTCTGCCCTCAACACTCTGCCCTCTGCCCTCAACACTCTGCCCTCTGCCCTCAACACTTTGCCCTGAATACTCTGCCCTCTGCCCTCAACACTCTGCCCTCAACACTCTGCCCTCAACACTCTGCCCTCAACACTCTGCCCTCAACACTCTGCCCTCAACACTCAGCCCTCAACACTCAGCCCTCAACACTCAGCCCTCAATACTCAGCCCTCAACACTCTGCCCTCAACACTCTGCCCTCAACACTCTGCCCTCAACACTTTTCCCTCAACACTCTGCCCTCAACACTCTGCCCTCAACCCTCTGCCCTCAACCCACTGCCCTCAACACTCTGCCCTCAACACTCTGCCCTCAATATTCTGCCCTCTGCCCTCAACACTCTGCCCTCAGCACTCTGCCCTCTGCCCTCAGCAATCTCCCCTCAGCAATCTGCCCTCAACACTCTGCCCTCAACACTCTGCCCTCTGCCCTCAACACTGCCCTCTGCCCTCAACACTCTGCCTTCTGCCCTCTACACTCTGCCCTCAACACTCTGCCCTCTACACTCTGCCCTCAACACTCTGCCCTCAAAACTCTGCCCTCTGCCCTCAACACTCTGCCCTCAACACTTTGCCCTCAACACTCTGCCCTCAACACTCTGCCTGCAACACTCTGCCCTCTGCCCTCAACACTCTGCCCTCTGCCCTCAACACTCTGCCCTCTGCCCTCAACACTCTGCCCTCTGCCCTTAACACTCTGCCCTCAACACTCTGCCCTCTGCCCTCAACACTCTGCCCTCAACACTCTGCCCTCTGCCCTCAACACTCTGCCATCTGCCCCCAACACTCTGCCCTCTGCCCTCAACACTCTGCCCTCTGCCCTCAACACTCTGCCCTCTGCCCTCAACACTCTGCCCTCAGCACTCTGCCCTCTGCCCTCAGCAATCTCCCCTCAGCAATCTGCCCTCAACACTCTGCCCTCAACACTCTGCCCTCAACACTCTGCCCTCAACACTCTGCCCTCTGCCCTCAACACTGCCCTCTGCCCTCAACACTCTGCCTTCTGCCCTCTACACTCTGCCCTCAACACTCTGCCCTCTGCCCTCTACACTCTGCCCTCAACACTCTGCCCTCAAAACTCTGCCCTCTGCCCTCAACACTCTGCCCTCAACACTTTGCCCTCAACACTCTGCCCTCAACACTCTGCCTGCAACACTCTGCCCTCTGCCCTCAACACTCTGCCCTCAACACTCTGCCCTCTGCCCTCAACACTCTGCCCTCTGCCCTCAACACTCTGCCCTCAACACTCTGCCCTCTGCCCTCAACACTCTGCCCTCAACACTCTGCCCTCTGCCCTCAACACTCTGCCCCCAACACTCTGCCCTCTGCCCTCAACACTCTGCCCTCTGCCCTCAACACTCTGCCCTCTGCCCTCAACACTCTGCCCTCTGCCCTCTGCCCTCAACACTCTGCCCTCAACACTCTGCCCTCAACACTCTGCCCTCAACACTCTGCCCTCAACACTCTGCCCTCTGCCCTCTACACTCTGCCCTCAACACTCTGCCCTCAATACTCTGCCCTCAACACTCTGCCCTCAACACTCTGCCCTCTGCCCTCAACACTTTGCCCTGAATACTCTGCCCTCTGCCCGCAACACTCTGCCCTCAACACTCTGCCCTCAACACTCTGCTCTCAACACTCAGCCCTCAACACTATGCCCTCAAAACTCTGCCCACAACACTTTGCCCTCGACACTCTGCGCTCTGCCCTCAACACTCTGCCCTCAGCCCTCTGCCCTCAGCCCTCTGCCCTCTGCCCTCAACACTCTGCCCTCTGCCCTCAACACTGCCCACACCACATCATCAGAGCTGTGTGAATAATAACAGCTGTGAGCCCCGTGCCTGAGGTGCATCATCAGAGATGTGTGAATAATTACAGCTGTGAGCCTGGTTCTGAGGTGCATCATCAGAGCTGTGTGAATAATAACTGTTTCAGCCCTGTGCCTGAGGTGCATCATCGGAGCTGTGTGAATAATAACTGCGTCAGCCCCGTGCCTGAGGTGCATTATCAGAGCTGTGTGAATAATAACAGCTGTGAGCCCATGCTTGAGGTGCATCATCAGAGCTGTGTGAATAATAACTGCGTCAGCCCCCGTGCCTGAGGTGCATCATCACATCTGTGTGAATAATAACTGAATCATCCCGTGCCTGAGGTGCATCATCAGACCTGTGTGAATAATAACAGCTGTGAGCCCCGTGCCTGAGGTGCATCATCAGAGCTGTTTGAATAATACCTGCAGGCAGCTCTGTGCCTGAGGTGCATCATCAGAGCTCTGTGAATAATAACTGTGTCAGCCCCGTGCGTGAGGTGCATCATCAGAGCTGTGTGAATAAAAACAGCTGTGAGCCCGTGCCTGAGGTGCATCATCGGAGCTGTGTGAAAAATAACTGCGGCAGCCCTGTGCCTGAGGTGCATCATCAGAGCTGTGTGAATAATAACTGCATCAGTCCCGCATCTGAGGTGCATCATCAGAGCTGTGTGAATAATAACAGCTGTCAGCCCGTGTCTGAGGTGCATCATCAGAGCTGTGTGAATAATAACAGCTGTGAGCCTGTGCCTGAGGTGCATCATCAGAGCTGTGTGAATAATAACTGCAGGCAGCCCTGTGCCTGGGGTGCATCATCAGAGCTGTGTGAATAATAACTGCGTCAGCCCCGTGCCTGAGGTGAATCATCAGAGCTGTGTGAATAATAACAGCTGTGAGCCCGTGCCTGGGTGCATCATGAGAGCTGTGTGAATAATAACAGCTGTGAGCCCGTGCCTGAGGTGCATCCTCAGAGCTGTGTGAATAATAACAGCTGTGAGCCCGTGCCTGAGGTGCATCATCAGAGCTGTGTGAATATTAACTGCAGGCAGCCCTGTGCCTGAGGTGCATCATCAGAGCTGTGTGAATAATAACTGTGTGAGCCCCATGCCTGAGGTGCATCATCAGAGCTGTGTGAATAATAACAGCTGTGAGCCCCGTGCCTGAGGGGCATCATCAGAGCTGTGTGAATAATAACTGCGTCAGCCCGTGTCTGAGGTGCATCATCAGAGCTATGTGAATAATAACTGTGTCAGCCCAGTGCCTGAGGTGCATCATCAGAGCTGTGTGAATAATAACAGCTGTGAGCCCGTGCCTGAGGTGCATCATCAGAGCTGTGTGAATAATAACAGCTGTGAGCCCGTTCCTGAGGTGCATCATCAGAGCTGTGTGAATAATAACTGTGTCAGCCCCGTGCCTGAGGTGCATCATCAGAGCTGTGTGAATAATAACAGCTGTGAGCCAGTGCCTGAGGTGCATTATCAGAGCTGTGTGAATAATAACAGCTGTCAGCCCGTGCCTGAGGTGCATCATCAGAGCTTTTGAATAATAACTGCGTCAGCCCCGTGCCTGAGGTGCATCATCTGAGCTGTGTTAATAATAACTGCGTCAGCCCCATGCCTGAGATGCCTCATCAGAGCTGTGTGAATAATAACAGCTGTGAGTCGGTGCCTGAGGTGCATCATCAGAGCTGTGTGAATAATAACAGCTGTGAGCCCGTGCCTGAGGTGCATCATCAGAGCTGTGTGAATAATAACAGCTACAGCCCCGTGCCTGAGGTGCATCATCAGAGCTGTGTGAATAATAACAGCGTCAGCCCCGTGCCTGAGGTGCATCATCAGAGCTGTGTGAATAATAACAGCGTCAGCCCCGTGCCTGAGGTGCATCATCAGAGCTGTGTGAATGATACCGTGTCAGCCCCGTGCCTGAGGTGCATCATCAGAGCTCTGTGAATAATAACAGCTGTGAGCCAGTGCCTGAGGTGCATCATCAGAGCTGTGTGAATAATAACAGCATCAGCCCCGTGCCTGAGGTGCATCACCAGAGCTGTGTGATTAATAACAGCGTCAGCCCCATGCCTGAGGTGCATCATCAGAGCTGTGTGAATAATAACAGCTGTGAGCCCGTGCCTGAGGTGCATCATCAGAGCTGTGTGAATAATAACAGCGCCAGCCCCGTGCCTGAGGTGCATCATCAGAGCTGTGTGAATAATAACAGCTGTGAGCCCGTGCCTGAGGTGCATCATCAGAGCTGTGTGAATAATAACAGCATCAGCCCCGTGCCTGAGGTGCATCATTAGAGCTGTGTGAATAATAACTGTGTCAGCCCATGCCCGAGGTGCATCATCAGAACTGTGTGAATGATAACTGCGTCAGCCCCGTGCCTGAGATGCATCATCAGAGCTGTGTGAATAATAACAGCGTCAGCCCTGTGCCTGAGGTGCATCATCAGAGCTCTGTGAATAATAACAGCTGTGAGCCCATGCCTGAGGTGCATCCGATCCGATGTCCCACGGCTCTGCTCCCCGCCGACCTTCTGCCACTCCCAGGAAGAAAAAAAAACACACAAAGCACGACAGTGTATATGGCCACCCGACCGCGGTCTCCCCCAGACCGTGCCAGCGACGGGACCAGCTCCGATGAAATCCACGCACCCCGTCCGGAGGGATGAGGCGAGCAGGGGATGGAATGTGGGCTGCAGGCTGCTGGCGAAACAACAGGGGGAGGAGAGACGGGAGGGAGAAGTGGGAGGAGACGGTGGAAGGAGAGGCGTAGGGAGGTAGAGACAGAGGAACAGAGACTCGGATGCCGAAACAGGGAAATGTGAGCGGATATGAGGAGGAAGGGAGACAGGCAAGGGTGGGACAGAAAACAGCAGGGAAAGAGAGCGAAAAAGAGTCATAGAAGAGAGACAGGCTTGGGTGGGACAGAAAACAGCAGCCAATGACAGCGAAAGAGTGTCAAAATGGCAGCCGCAAAGCTCCGAAAATTTCGGAATCGGGGCGTGTTTTTGGCGTTCTGAGTGACGGATGCCGTCACAGGTACAAAGAACGCAAAAAACACGCCCCCGAATCCGAAAGAGACGAGGCTTGAACGGAGGGATGCCCCTCTCCTCCAATGGCTGGCCTCCGTTTAGGAAGCCAGCTAATGGAGGAGAGAAGCGGGTTCAAGCCCCCATACCTAAAAACATTAAATCTCCCACCGGAGACTGCGCAAGCGCAGCCTTCGGTCCTCGACCTAAAAAGGGGGATAATGTCCTTGAGCACCACTCTTCATGTAACTCAAAGAAGTCCAGTCTTCCTTCTTTTCACGCATAGATTTTATTCTTGCAGTATAATAAAATCTTCAGCTTCAATACATGTGACTCTCTTCTGATACTTTCTAGCCAACACGTGTTTTGTCAGTTTAGTGATGCCTCCACATTTCTGACTTCTTCAGGGCTCTAGATAAATATAAAAGAATACATATTCCTATGTTTTACAATTCTACCCACATAAAAATACCTCCACCAATCACCCAAGTGTTCAAAAGATGATCATTGAGTGACTTCCATGCGAGCTAGTTCTTCAATTTCTCGCATCACTTTACGAATTGGGGTGACGGTCCCTTCGCCAGCATCTGAAGCTGGTTGCTCTACTGGAACTGCAAATAATGTCTTCGCGAAAAACCCCATAGTCAGGCACACATAAACGAACATGCTTTTATCTGATTTACTATAAACAACCAAAACGTAGGGTACCATTTTTAACATGCTAATGATGTATTTATTTATTTCCTATTAACTATCTTTTTCATGCCAGTCGATTTATGTTAACGTGCAGTACCGCATTATGGCCTAACGACGCCATCTGCCTTCTAGCCACATTTACTAGTCGCACGAGAATCACCCTCACGTCTGATTATTATTATGTCACTAGAGCCCTTTATGGTACTAGCCGGTTTATTACAGTTTCCAGTTAAGTACCCTATATTTAGCAAACTTTTTTATACTTTCACATACCAAATATCCGAGGCTAATCTCACCAGCACAGTCTGTGGCTCACGGTAAGGCATCGCCCCAGCATTCCTCTTGAACTACAAACATCGCAATTTCTTATATAGCTGAAGCTCAGCTGCACCTAATTACCACTGCTGCCAATACAGTCTACTGGGTAAAAAACCGCCGTTTGTAGCAAAAACACGCCAGAAACCTCACGACCCAGAAAGGAACTTAAAAGCAGCCAAGCGGCCCCTTCCCATGCACGGAGAGATGCTGAGGTCAACTCGTGAAAGTAAACGCTACATGTGCCCTCGGATAATCTGAAAACAGATGTTGGTGTTGAAAGCACTGCGTATGCCCTTCAGATGAGCAAAGGCCAGGGCCACTGGAATGATGCGGCAGGAGAGGGCCAAATTATGTGCCATGGTCGGGTAAATTCTGCAGCACGAAAAGGCAAATTATGTGGCAAAAGGCCGCACCTTTGTGTAATACTTTAACTTCATTATTCCATAATTTTTAAACTTGGTAACACTCTCTGGCCATTGGTTGCACCTCATTAGTACCAGTTTAACAGCCTAGTATATTAATAAGCAACATAGTCCAGTTTTGTAAAGGACCTTCCCCTACATATGCTGTCGCATTTTTAGTAACTTTTGAACCGTTTGAGCTAGAAACAGATTATTTTTGTTAACATCTGCAGATTATGTGTGCAAAAACTGCCTCGGTCGCACAATCACGTAATTCCAGTGGCCCTAGCAAAGACTGTCTCTAGTGCCACTTCCAAGTTGCTCCATATCATGTATCACACCTTCAGTCAGTGCTAGCTATTCAGCTGACAGCACTTTGAATTCTGGGACATTTAGCTGTTTATTTATTTATTTATTTATACGTTTTATATAGTGCTGCAAGTTACCTCACCTCCACCTAGATCGCTGTGTTCGCCAAAATAATGGGACTACTTTCCCAGAATGCAATGTCCTGGTAGCTACAAAGCCAGGACTTGCGGAGGTGCTGCACATGGCATGGGTCCACTAAGCAGCTGCAACAACGCACAGGAGCATCTTTTACAAAACACAGACACACATTCATTTTTTGTAAGCACAGGGATATTAAGTGATTTGCCCAGAATCACAGGATGTTGAGCAAACACCAAGAATTGGTTCTCCTGCTCCAATGTCATCGACTCTGGCTGTTGCACCACATCCATCCTCCTAGACAAGATATCAGAAAAAGGCGTTCCACAAAACATGTTTCAGACACAATTGAAAAATATGTGATCATGTGGAGTATGGCAGGCCAGGTGTTGCCATGTTAGTAGGAGGCCAGCCACAGTTTTCCAAGAAAGCTTTTGGGACATTTACATACACATGTGATGTAAGTGATTCAAGAGGATATATACAGCTCTATTCTCTGGCAGCATCAAGAGTCAATGTGTTAGCATAGTTGGCTTATAAAGAAGATAGCCTTCCAAAGCTTCAGAGATAGCTGCACAAGAAAGCATTTAAATTTGGTCTATGAAGGAAGTGAGGACAGATGGTAGGCATACTTCACAATATTTGTTATATTACGCTTTTGGACTCAGCCTTTTGGATTGGAACATGTTAAACAAGCACCAGCAACTTTAATCAAGGTCAAATTCATTTTTCGTAAGTCACTGGTAAATTAAGTGATTTTGCCCAGGATCACATGATGTTGAGTCAATGCCAGGACTCAGACCCAGGTCCCCAGAACCAAACTCAGCACCTATGGCAACTGTAAAGTAACTGTGATGTAAATAACAAAAATAATAATAAATGTGTCAGTTCTTATTGGTAAGACTGGATTTACTGTTTCTAAAAAAGTAATATATTTAGGAAGCACAACAATCAGAAACATAGAAGAAGGTCTACAGTGGCACATACAAACAGTGTGTCACACAGACCCGGCAGCGTAAAAGAAGTGGAATAAAGGGGGATAGCACAAGTGATATAGATGGACACCAGTGGCATGTTCAACCAGCAACATTGAGGAAAGAGCACAATGGCACATACTATCGGTGACATAGAAGAAGAACTATAATGCCACATATAGACTTTGTTATGGGCATGCTCACAATGACACAAAGTCACACAATTCAGTTTGAGGAATTAAGTGGGAGTCTAAGAGAAGTAATGACACAGCTGATCAAGAAGTGTGTGAACGCTAGATAATGTCTCTGATATTTGTTATGTGTGCCTTTTCCACACCAAAAAACATTTTCTTTTAAAAGAGCACATGCCCAATAATATTGATCATTTACAAATTTAACATTTGCTTATAATGTAAAACAAGTTGCTCTTAGAGGGGAAAGCCTTATTTCCAAGAAGGCACCTAGCTACACCAAAGAGTCCTTACTATGTGCTGAAAACAATGCATCTAAGGCACTACTAGGGATGTGCTGTCTAGTAGGCTAAATGATACAATAAACTGTTACGAGAATGAGGAGTAATATGTTTACTCCGCTGGGGAACTGTAATTAAATGTTTTTATAACAGTGGTGAAAAAAGATCTGCCAGACAGGTGTGCTCAGAAGCCAAAGATAAAAAGATAGTGGTCATAGAGCTTGATCTGTAAATTATAGATTATGTAGGTATATAAACGTCTCAACTCAAGTAAATGTGTGTTGTGTGCTAAATGCCACATGCAGCTGGACACCTGTCATAATTCCCTACACACTGACAGTGTTTCCTCTGTAGTACAAGATTGTGCTAGTTCCCAGATCGAGGGGAACCTGGTGAAATTATTGATGTCTCCTTATAAGATTCTCCTTTCTAGAGAATCAAATGGTGCCGATGATAACTTGCCAAGAAGAAAAGAATAACAATTCTTAAATAGTATGCAAGATTCCAGCCCCCCTTGTCGGAATCCTGCCTTTGATCGCCTTCCTGGTACAGTTTTCTGCTAGGAATGTTTCCTCCCTGGAAAACGTGTATTTTCACACTCTCTTTATAGGGAGGGCTGTGGAAATCCAGCCAGGCAGGCACAGCCTAGGCGCGCTGGAGATAAGACTCCAAACAAAACAGGTGATGGACCGAATGTGGATCAATGTCACACATTCATCCCAGTCAAAAGATCTGGGCCCAAATCCATCGTTTTTTTGCACTCCACACCACCCTGGGTTAGACAATGGCGATATGCAAATCAGCTCTGACCCTGTGCCCCATGGGAACAGTCCAGTCCGAACTACAAAAGCTATGTCCTTCCCAGAACGGAATCAAGCATCCGAGGACCGGACCAGTTTCGAGGTAACACCTCTCATCAGCCCGGCTAGCTTGACTCCAGTGGTGTGGAGTGCCTGGGACCCACGTCTGAGCATCCCCAGCGCACTTATGGCGGTATTGCAAACAAAACAGGTGATGGACCGAATGTGGATCAATGTCACACATTCATCCCAGTCAAAAGATCTGGGCCCAAATCCATCGTTTTTTTGCACTCCACACCACCCTGGGTTAGACAATGGCGATATGCAAATCAGCTCTGACCCTGTGCCCCATGGGAACAGTCCAGTCCGAACTACAAAAGCCATGTCCTTCCCAGAACGGAATCAAGCATCCGAGGACCGGACCGGTTTCGAGGTAACACCTCTCATCAGCCCGGCTAGCTTGACTCCAGTGGTGTGGAGTGCCTGGGACCCACGTCTGAGCATCCCCAGCGCACTTATGGCGGTATTGCAAACAAAACAGGTGATGGACCGAATGTGGATCAATGTCACACATTCATCCCAGTCAAAAGATCTGGGCCCAAATCCATCGTTTTTTTGCACTCCACACCACCCTGGGTTAGACAATAGCGATATGCAAATCAGCTCTGACCCTGTGCCCCATGGGAACAGTCCAGTCCGAACTACAAAAGCCATGTCCTTCCCAGAACGGAATCAAGCATCCGAGGACCGGACCGGTTTCGAGGTAACACCTCTCATCAGCCCGGCTAGCTTGACTCCAGTGGTGTGGAGTGCCTGGGACCCACGTCTGAGCATCCCCAGCGCACTTATGGCGGTATTGCAAACAAAACAGGTGATGGACCGAATGTGGATCAATGTCACACATTCATCCCAGTCAAAAGATCTGGGCCCAAATCCATCGTTTTTTTGCACTCCACACCACCCTGGGTTAGACAATGGCGATATGCAAATCAGCTCTGACCCTGTGCCCCATGGGAACAGTCCAGTCCGAACTACAAAAGCCATGTCCTTCCCAGAACGGAATCAAGCATCCGAGGACCGGACCGGTTTCGAGGTAACACCTCTCATCAGCCCGGCTAGCTTGACTCCAGTGGTGTGGAGTGCCTGGGACCCACGTCTGAGCATCCCCAGCGCACTTATGGCGGTATTGCAAACAAAACAGGTGATGGACCGAATGTGGATCAATGTCACACATACATCCCAGTCAAAAGATCTGGGCCCAAATCCATCGTTTTTTTGCACTCCACACCACCCTGGGTTAGACAATGGCGATATGCAAATCAGCTCTGACCCTGTGCCCCATGGGAACAGTCCAGTCCGAACTACAAAAGCCATGTCCTTCCCAGAACGGAATCAAGCATCCGAGGACCGGACCGGTTTCGAGGTAACATCTCTCATCAGCCCGGCTAGCTTGACTCCAGTGGTGTGGAGTGCCTGGGACCCACGTCTGAGCATCCCCAGCGCACTTATGGCGGTATTGCAAACAAAACAGGTGATGGACCGAATGTGGATCAATGTCACACATTCATCCCAGTCAAAAGATCTGGGCCCAAATCCATCGTTTTTTTGCACTCCACACCACCCTGGGTTAGACAATGGCGATATGCAAATCAGCTCTGACCCTGTGCCCCATGGGAACAGTCCAGTCCGAACTACAAAAGCCATGTCCTTCCCAGAACGGAATCAAGCATCCGAGGACCGGACCGGTTTCGAGGTAACACCTCTCATCAGCCCGGCTAGCTTGACTCCAGTGGTGTGGAGTGCCTGGGACCCACGTCTGAGCATCCCCAGCGCACTTATGGCGGTATTGCAAACAAAACAGGTGATGGACCGAATGTGGATCAATGTCACACATTCATCCCAGTCAAAAGATCTGGGCCCAAATCCATCGTTTTTTTGCACTCCACACCACCCTGGGTTAGACAATGGCGATATGCAAATCAGCTCTGACCCTGTGCACCATGGGAACAGTCCAGTCCGAACTACAAAAGCCATGTCCTTCCCAGAACGGAATCAAGCATCCGAGGACCGGACCGGTTTCGAGGTAACACCTCTCATCAGCCCGGCTAGCTTGACTCCAGTGGTGTGGAGTGCCTGGGACCCACGTCTGAGCATCCCCAGCGCACTTATGGCGGTATTGCAAACAAAACAGGTGATGGACCGAATGTGGATCAATGTCACACATTCATCCCAGTCAAAAGATCTGGGCCCAAATCCATCGTTTTTTTGCACTCCACACCACCCTGGGTTAGACAATGGCGATATGCAAATCAGCTCTGACCCTGTGCCCCATGGGAACAGTCCAGTCTGAACTACAAAAGCCATGTCCTTCCCAGAACGGAATCAAGCATCCGAGGACCGGACCGGTTTCGAGGTAACACCTCTCATCAGCCCGGCTAGCTTGACTCCAGTGGTGTGGAGTGCCTGGGACTCACGTCTGAGCATCCCCAGCGCACTTATGGCGGTATTGCAAACAAAACAGGTGATGGACCGAATGTGGATCAATGTCACACATTCATCCCAGTCAAAAGATCTGGGCCCAAATCCATCGTTTTTTTTGCACTCCACACCACCCTGGGTTAGACAATGGCGATATGCAAATCAGCTCTGACCCTGTGCCCCATGGGAACAGTCCAGTCCGAACTACAAAAGCCATGTCCTTCCCAGAACGGAATCAAGCATCCGAGGACCGGACCGGTTTCGAGGTAACACCTCTCATCAGCCCGGCTAGCTTGACTCCAGTGGTGTGGAGTGCCTGGGACCCACGTCTGAGCATCCCCAGCGCACTTATGGCGGTATTGCAAACAAAACAGGTGATGGACCGAATGTGGATCAATGTCACACATTCATCCCAGTCAAAAGATCTGGGCCCAAATCCATCGTTTTTTTGCACTCCACACCACCCTGGGTTAGACAATGGCGATATGCAAATCAGCTCTGACCCTGTGCCCCATGGGAACAGTCCAGTCCGAACTACAAAAGCCATGTCCTTCCCAGAACGGAATCAAGCATCCGAGGACCGGACCGGTTTCGAGGTAACACCTCTCATAAGCCCGGCTAGCTTGACTCCAGTGGTGTGGAGTGCCTGGGACCCACGTCTGAGCATCCTCAGCGCACTTATGGCGGTATTGCAAACAAAACAGGTGATGGACCGAATGTGGATCAATGTCACACATTCATCCCAGTCAAAAGATCTGGGCCCAAATCCATCGTTTTTTTGCACTCCACACCACCCTGGGTTAGACAATGGCGATATGCAAATCAGCTCTGACCCTGTGCCCCATGGGAACAGTCCAGTCCGAACTACAAAAGCCATGTCCTTCCCAGAACGGAATCAAGCATCCGAGGACCTCGAAACCGGTCCGGTCCTCGGATGCTTGATTCCGTTCTGGGAAGGACATGGCTTTTGTAGTTCGGACTGGACTGTTCCCATGGGGCACAGGGTCAGAGCTGATTTGCATATCGCCATTGTCTAACCCAGGCTGGTGTGGAGTGCAAAAAAACGATGGATTTGGGCCCAGATCTTCGGACTGGGGTGAGTGTGTGACATTGATCCACATTCGGTCCATCACCTGTTTTGTTTGGAGATAAGACTCCAGGCACAGCCCAGCCGAGCCCCCAGCAGCTTCAGCTGCAGCAGCAGCTCGAGCTGAGACACACGACGGCGGGGCTGGGCGTCCGCAGAAATGTTTCCAGGGGGGGGGGGCACATTTTTACCTTCATCACCATCCCCCTTGCACCCGTCTCCCCTCTGCCTTGCACCCTTCTCGCCCTCTCCCTTGCACCCTTCTCCCCCTTCCCCTTGCACCCTTCTCCCCCTCCCCCTTGTACCCTACTCCACCTCCGCCTTGCACCCTTTTCTACCTTGCACCATTCTCCCCTCTGCCTTGCAACCTTCTCCAATCTGCCTTGCACCCTTTTCCCCACTGCCTTGTACCTTTCTCCCCTCTACCTTGCACCCTTCTCCTCTCTGCCTTGCACCATTCTCCCCTCTGCCTTGCACCCTTCTCCCCTCTGCCTTGCACCCTTCACCTTTCTGCCTTGCACCCTTCTCCCCTCTGCCTTGCACCCTTCTCCCCTCTACCTTGCACCCTTCTCCTCTCTGCCTTGCACACCATTCTCCCCTCTGCCTTGCACCCTTCTCCCCTCTGCCTGGCACCCTTTTCCTTTCTGCCTTACACCCTTCTCCCCTCCGCCTTGCACCATTCTCCCCTCTGCCTTGCACCATTCACTCCTCTGCCTTGCACCATTTTCCGCTCTTCCTTGCACCCTTCTCCCCTCTGCCTTGCACCTTTCTCCCCTCTGCCTTGCACCCTTCTTCCCTCTGCCTTGTACCCTTCTCCCCTCCCGCCTTTAACCCTTCTCCCCCTCCGCCTTGAACCCTTCTCTCCCACCGCCTTGCACCCTTCTCCGCCTTGCACCCTTCTTCCCTCCGTCTTGCACCCTTCTCCCCCTCTGCCTTGCACCCTTCTCCCCTGTGTCTTGCACCCTTCTCCCCTGTGCTTTGCACCCTTCTCCCCTCTGCCTTGCACCCTTCTCCCCTCCGCCTTCCACCCTTCTCCCCCTCGCACCATGTTCCCCCTCCCTGTTGCACCATTCTCCCCTCTGCCTTGTACCCTTCTCTAACTTGCACCCTTCTCCTCTCTGCCTTGCATCTATCTCCCCTCTGCCTTGTACCCTTCTTCTCTCTGCCTTGCACCCTTCTCCCCTCTGCCTTGCATCCTTCTTCCGTCTGCCTTGCATCCTCCTCCCCTCTGCCTTGCAGCCTTCTCCTCTCTGCCTTGCACCCTCCTCACCTCTGCCTTGCACTCTTCTCTCTTCCGCCTTGCACCCTTCTCCTCTCTGCCTTGCACTCTTCTCCCCCTCCGCCTTGCACCCTTCTCTACCTTGACCCTTCTCCCCTCTGCCTTGCACCCTTCTCGGCCACCCCTTTGCACCATTCTCTCCTCTGCCTTGCACCCTTCTCCCCCTCCGCATTGCACCCTTCTCTACCTTGCACCCTTCTCCCCTCTGCCTTGCATCCTTCTCCCTTCTGCCTTGCACCCTTCTCCCCCTCCGCCTTTCACCCTTATCTATCTTACACCCATCTCCCCACTGTTTTGCACTCTTCTCCCCTCTGCCTTGCACCCTTCTACCCTCCGCCTTGCACCCTTCTCCTCTCTGCCTTGCACCCTTCTCCCCTCTGCCTTGCACCCTTCTCGGCCACCCCCTTGCACCCTTCTCCCCTCTGTCTTTCACCCTTCTCCACTTCACCTTGCACCCTTCTCCTCTCTGCCTTGCTCCCTTCTCCCATCTGCCTTGCACCCTTCTCGGCCACCCCCTTGCACCCTTCTCCCCTCTGTCTTACACCCTTCTCTCCTTCGCCTTGCACCCTTCTCCTCTCTGCCTGGCTCCCTTCTCCCCTCTGCCTTGCACCCTTCTCGGCCACCCCCTTGCACCCTTCTCCCCTCTGTCTTACACCCTTCTCCCCTTCGCCTTGCACCCTTCTCTTCTCTGGCTTGCTCCCTTCTCCCCTCTGCCTTGCACCCTTCTCGGCCACCCCTTGCACTCTTCCCACTCCTCCAATGGAGGGGGCTGCCACCAGGAACAATGGCATAATTTCAAAAGCATGATGGACTAGGGCCTGACTGGGATCCCACCGGACGCACTGGCGATCCAGGAGGGGGCAAGTGCCCCCCCTTGCCCCCCTGCGGACGCCCATGGGCAGGGGGAGAAGTACTTTCAGCCTAACGTGGCGTTTCGCGCTGAAAGCAACAATCAAAGTGAAGTGGTGAGGTGGAGTGCGCCCCCCCCAGGGGATGCTGCGCCCCCGCCCCCTGGGGGACGCGCTCCACAGTTTGAAGACTTATGAACTAGACTATTGCTTATTTTTCATACGTAAATGAGATCAGTTAACATGTTCCATGTTGAAACAGAATGATCATTTTGTATGCCGCATTGAACTATTCCAGAAAAAAAAGAAAAAAATAAGTGAATTATATATCCACCGTCCTTTCTATGAGTTCTGGTGACAATAGCAAGTCACCGCGGCCAGACTGGTGATTCTGTCAGTGATATTTCCGCTGTAGGCTGATGGCTAATGGACTATTATCACGCAGAGTGGGCTGCCATGACCCAACCCTGCTCACACGGCTCCATTCTCGTCACTGCCACCCGAACTGTGGCGATGGGATGAATATTTGTTCCAGCCCGGCCATCTAAGCCACCCTGGCTTCAGAACTACCCTCCGCAAGGGCATTATTTATATGCTTACAATTTGCAGGACATCCGGTATTCACTGCATATGATCTAGCAGTTATTGACACAGCACACAAACAGTACTGCAACAGAGTGGAACTGGCTCGATTCCAGTACTGACGGCCGGATTCAACACCAGCTGCAAGCAAGACATGCCATGGTTGCTTTCATTCGATTTTGGACTACTGGCAGGTAATATTCATTTAATCCCTTTAGTGATGCCGTCGGCCAACGGTCGTCGCAAGCACTACCTTGCCAGTGCTGCGCACGTCCGTTGGCTGACGCGACCGCACCCGTTTCTTCGAACGTTCGGCACTGGTGCAGAACGCTCGAAGCAACAGAGGGGTTAAAGTACACAGGGGCATATTTACGAGAAAATGCCGGAGAGTGGAACTGTGCCAAATTTGGAAGCCGGTGTTATGACATTTTCAAAACGCAGGGATGCGCCGTATTCACAAGCATATAGTGCACCGCTGCGTTTTCCCTAGCGCTGGGACTAAATTTAGCTGCTTAGCGCTAACGCGGATATCCTTGCACAGTAGTGCAAGCGTGCCTGCATTGCAGGGAATGATTGTTTATGTGCAGGAAGGTCTACTAATGGCAATTTGTTACTTCTGAAAAGAAAAAAAAGGCACTTACCTGTCTAAGGCCTGCGCCACCTCTCATTCATCCTCTTCATCTTCCTGTCCTACAGAAAGCACTCGGGTAACCAGACTCCCCTAAGCCAATCACGACTCTACTGTCACCATGACAGCAGTGTCATTATTGGTCTGAGCACCGTGATTCGGCGCTTAGGTGAAGACTGGAAGCCTGTGCATGTTCCCCACCAGACTTTGAATTACAGCCTGGTGGGAAACACGCAAAGTGCGCATGACTGTTTGGTCGGCCCAAGACAGACAGTCAAACCATCATGCAAACTTACAGAGTGCCACCGCTCCTCCCCCCTGCTCTTGCCAGCCCTGGACTACATGAAACTGAGCCACGGCAATAGAAAAAATAAAGTGATAATAACGTTGCATTTTTATAATTTTATTTTCCTAGTGAACAGTGGGGCAACGCTCCTCCGCCTTAGCGGAGGAGCCACAGCTAACTAAAAGTGGCGTTCTTGTGGTGATATCCCCTTGTAAGTAGGCCCCAAAGTGATGTAGGAAACCGGAGGAATGTAACATTTTGAAAAACAAGGGGGCTTATTTACAAGGGGATGTCGCCACCAGCACGACACATATAGCGACTGTCCGTCTTTTAAGACAAGGAGCTTCTGAGTAGCTAGGGTAAGTGGTCCTAGACTGATTTCATCATACAAGCATGTGAACACACTTGTGCACACATATGTGAACTGAGCGTTTGACACTGACTGCCTGTGGGCAGATATCTGTCCACAGTTTGACTGTTGTAGAAGGGACCCTTCAGAGATTGATGCTGCCTTGCTGTAGGCCTTATGATAAGAATGGGCAAGCATATTGCAGGTCTGTAGCACTTAATTAAAATGAATGTGTGCTCACTGCATTATCTGCAAAGTCTGTGTCACCACACAGTTTGCACATTCTTAGGCAATGTTAGAATTGTAGGGTAAACATATGCACCGCCTTGAGGTCCACTGTCACTTTTATAATATCCGTACTCTATTGGTACTTAAGGAATTATCATATACCCCTGGATCAGCCATTACCAGATTCCACGCCTTTGTCCTCGTTTGTGGAAGGAGTTGATGTCTTTCATTTACCACTTCAAGTCTTCATCTTTAAATGTTCTACTGTGCTGTGCAACAGGGTTGCGGCAGGGATGGAGTGATGATGTGGCACCCTGAGATTGGGCAGATGGGCCAACCATCCAGAACTTTCCACCCCCACTTAAAAACCATTTCACGAAAGAGAAATACTTGAATAAACAGAGGACTTGGGCTGTGGTGTCTGAATAATTCCCAGGTAACCCCTGAGCCTCTGCAAGCATGGATTTTGGGACTCTGAAACTTCAGTGGGCACCCTGCACTAGGAAGGGTCTCTCCTGGGTCAGTCACGTTGGTCCCCGTATGCCTCCTGAGCAACAATAGGGGGACTGGACCTGCAGCAAAATCTTTAAACCCTCCCCGTGAAGCCAAGCCACCAGTTGTCTCTGCAACCTCTCATCCCATTTAGCTTTATAGAGAGCGGGCGTTCGTGAAGCCCCCTCACTAAAACCACTTTGGGCCTTATGGACCACAAACCTGAGGGCTCGACACATGGAGAACTATGCCAGGGAGTCCCATCCCCCAAGGCTGAAGAGCAAGGCAGATGCTCTCCTGCACCCCTGTGCTCTTTTCTAGAGGCTTGCATATGCACCCTATAGCGGTTCCCACCCGTGTTCCCTGTGGGTGGGAGAAACAAATCATGCCTGCACCGCCCCAACAAAGGCAACACTTGGTATCCAATCAGGCAAGTGTACCTGGATCAGAAAAAGTGGCATTATAAAGTTTAAATAGGCACATGAAAAGGTCATGTCTTCCTGCATTGGGAAAGCGGGAAGTCGCTAGTATAATATTCATACCATAGGGCAAGGAGTGCCCTATAAACTCTTGCAAGGGATCTTAAATTTGCATATTTAGCTTTTCAGGGGCAATACCAACATTGGTTGCAGAGTATTTGGGGCTGCAACTGCCATCTCTCGACTCCGAGCAACATCCAAGGCCCGATCTCCTGCCGACACTATCGCCACACCTTCACCCACCTCCAGACCCCGGCAGCCGCCCCCAACCCACTGGACCCCAGAGCACGCAAGTCACTAAACTGCATTCTCCTTAACATGTGCTCACTTCACAGACACTCCATAGAAATCTGGGACCTCCTCAACACTCACACGCCTTACGTTGCCTTCCTCACAGAGACCTGGACCAATGCCAAATCCGCACCTGACATCGCAACTGCCGTCCCAGATAAATAGAAGATCCTGAGAGAAGAACGCCCCACCCGCCCTAGAGGAGGCATCGCCATCACCCACAAAAGCTCCCTCCACATGACAAGCACTGACCCGGACAATGCCTTGCCCTCCATGGAACATCTCCACTTCCAGATCTAGAACTACCCCAAAACAATGCTCCGCAGAACACTCGTCTACAGACTGCCTGGACCCGTGCTCCTTTCACCAACTCATCATTGACCTCATCACACCCGCGCCCTCGCCTCCACAGACTACATACTACTCGGGGACTTAAACTTCCACCTGAATGACCCCAATATCACTGCACCTCCAGAGTACCTCACCATCATAGGACTGAAGCAACTTGTCTCCACCCCGATTCACACAGCAGGACACACTCTCGACCCCATCTTCTCAGGAGAAAACAGCGTTCTCTTCAGCCACACCACGGAATTGCTCTGGACGGACCACTACTGCATCCATTTCTCCTTTAGAAAACCCACCGCACACAAGCACATGCACCGCCTCCCATGCAGAAGCTGGAGCAAGATCACCGAAGACCACCTCACCTTCGCCCTCACATGCACCCTACCCCCAACAACACCAGACACCAACACTGTGGCAAGCAACCTCCACCGATGGATCACCAACTGCGCCAACACACTCGCCCCCCTCCAGAAGGCTACAGGACGACAAAACAAGAATGCTAGCTGGTTCAACACGGCACTGCAAGAATCCAAGCATTCCTACCATTGACTTGAGACGACATGAAGAAATAGCAAAACCAGTGAAGCACGCATCGCCTACAAAACAGCCCCTACAGCACACCAGAAACTCATCAAATCCACTAAAAAAACTCCAAGACAGAATCCTCCCCATCACCCACAACTCCAAGGAACTCTTCTCCATCATACAGGAATTTTCCAAACCCAACTGAGAAACAACAGACGTCCCACCCTCCAAAGACCTCTGCAACAGACTCAGCTCCTTCTTTCACCTCAAGATCAAGATGCTCTACGACAACTTCGATGACCAAGACCTCAGCACCGCCTCAACTCCCACCCCCAGTGATGCCACACAATAGACCCTACTCACGTGGACCCTGCTCACGACAGAAGACACCTTAAGGACCATTGAGAACATCCACTCCGGAGCACCCTTATACATCTATCCACCCCACATCTTCCACAGGGCCGCCACACCCATCGCACTTGAGCTACCATCACATTTCCCGACAACTGGAATCACGTCAAAGTCAATCCTCTCCTTAAGAAACTCTCTGAAGACCCGACTGACCTTAAGAACTTCAGGCCCATCTCGCTGCTTTCATTCACAGCCAAGGTCATCAAAAAGGCTGTCAACACCCAGCTAGAAAACGTCATCAAATCCAACAATGTCCTAGACAACTCCCAATCCGGATTCTGCAGCAACCAGAGCACCAAGACCGCCCTCCTCGCCGCCACTGATGACTTACGCACCCTCCTTGACCAGGGCCAAATGGCAGCCCTCATCCTCCTGGACCTTCGTCAGTCTTCGACACAGTCTCCCACCGTACACTAGCCACAAGACTGCACAACAACGGCATCTAAGGAAAGGCCCTAGACTGGATACGCTCATTCTTCATGGGCAGAACACGGAAAGTCAGACTCTCACCCTACCTCTAAGAACTGGCAGAGACCAGGTGCGGAGTACCCCAGGGTTCCTCCCTCAGCCACACCCTCTTCAACATATACAAGATCCCCCTCGAAACCATCATCAGAAATCACAGGCTCAGCATTGTCACCTACACCAATGACACCCAGCTAATCCTCTCCCTCACCAAGGAACCCAACATCACTAGTCACAACTTCCAAGAAATGATGAAAGCATTCGTCTCCTGGATGAAGGACACCTGCCTGAAACTCAACTCTGAGAAAACAGACGTCCTTATCCTCTGATCCACTCCCTCTGCTTGGGATGACACCCTGTGGCCCCCCACCTGCGGAAACCAGACCCACCCCAACAGACTATGCACGCAACCTTTGCATCATATAGGACTATTCACTCACTATAAAACACCAGATCAACGCAGTATCCTCAGCCTGCTTCAACACCCTCTGCATACTCCATAAAACATTCAGATGGATCCCCTCCAAATCCAGAAAAACGGTTACACACTCCCTCATCACCAGCAGACTGGACTAAGGAAATGCACTCTATGACGGAATTAACAAAAAACTCCTTTGCAAACTCCAAACCCTCCAGAACACCACAGCCTGACTAATCCTCGACATACCCCGGCACAACCACTTCACCCAACACCTCTGCGATCTCCACTGGCTCCCCGTCGAAAGAAGAATAACTTTCAAGCTGCTCACGCAAGCTTACAAGGCCCTCCTCAACATAAGACCACAATACCTCAACAACCAACTCTCTTTCCAAGCCCCCAAGAGAAATCTCAGTTCAGCCGATCTCTCCCTGGCCTCCGTCCCACGCATCTACAGGAACAGAGCAGGTGGAAAATCATTCTCCTACCTCGCAGCCAAGACAATGAACAACCTCCCCCTGCACCTCCGGCAATGCCCCAACCTGCTTCAGTTCAGGAACGACATTAAGACCTGGCTCTTCAGATGACCCCAACGGAGCTGCACACTCCTCCTCCCCCCCATTAGCACCAGAAAACCTTAACCGGTGAGTAGTGCACTTTAATAACCCCTGATACATTCATTGATTGATATAAAGTGGAATTTATGTAGGCTCCTCAAACTTTACAAAGTGGCTTGTGTATAGAATGCAAACATAGCACACCTAAGCACAAGAAAAAAACACATACTACTAATCTACTAAATATTTAACTCTAATCTTGGGTTCCATTGCCGCATGCTACTTGCCACAAATTGCTTCAGTGCCTTATCAGTGATAGTAAGTGCTATATAAATACAATTTGAAATTACTATTATAATGCTCATTTTGAATTGAATTGACAATGCTTCATTAACCCTGAAAATATTGACAATGCAGATGTATATCGTTTATTCAAGGTCAAGAACATGCCTTAGTGATAAACATAAAGTTAAGAGTCAAGCATTACATGTTGTAATCATGGTCATTGACCTATTTTGAAATGTGTCATTGCAAGGTGATATCATCCTTGATTCCAATGGTGTTGTAATGATGTATTACGACATTTTCCTGCTTTTATTTAAGTGGTGACACCGTGACAAAGTAAGTAGCCCTGTCTTTTTGATAATGACACCCCCTCATATTGTCTCTAGTATAGGTAGTGTGTTATGAGGTTATATGGTTCAGGACCTACTAGTGGTGTAATGTGTTAAGAGGGTGTCACCATTCGCGTTATGATCTGCCTAATTGTAGATATTTGTAAACTAATGCATCTTTTTAGCAGTATGTCTGTAATAAAGTACTTTACCTTTTTGTAAGAAAAAAATGTACTGACTGGACAATGATTTATGGAGTGCTGTTGTTGAATATTAATGAGCTGGGTTACTAGTCCACACCACATTCCCTGAGAAGGTCTGGGCCAGATTTGCTTTGCTACCCAGAGAGAGTCAAGAGCTACAATGGGTACTTGGTTCCCAGTAAAGAGAAAGGTGTGGATTTCTTGCTTGTGAAGGACTCATGTCCTTTGCAAATAATAATCCAGGGGCATATTACCAACAACTAGCGATGATTATCGCTATGTTGGTTTAGCGGCAATATTATTATCGCGGAGCTCCGCTGATTTTTATCGCAGATTAAACTTGCTATTATCAAGGTTTATCTCAAAAGCGATAAAAATCGGCCGAAATGCATGAACATCGCTGAAAAGTCAGCGATATTCATGCATTACCGAGCTAATGCTCTTAGCCATGTTACCCTCCTACCATTGGATAACATGGCTAAGAACTGCTCTGGGCAGGCGTTAGCTTTTGGAGCGCGAATATTTCCAAAAGTAGGTAATAGGAGATAGCGATGTTAGCGACTGTTTTCAGTCGCTAACATCTTGGCACGCCCACTTTGCATGTCATTAGCGATAGTTATCGCTGACATGCAAAGTGGGCCCCAAGATGATCGCTATCACCTACTAGCTGTCACTAACTGGTGTTAGCGACAACTAGGTAATAGGGCGATAAAATTATCGCCGCTTTAGCGGAAAAAATTCCCGCTAAAGCGACGATAAGGCCCTTGGTAATATGCCCCCCAGTTTCTTACAGTCATCTTAGACATAATTTAATTAAAATTAGATTTATGTTTCACTGGAACCCCCAATGTTCATGTTAGATAAAAACTGTGGTAAACAACTGCTACTAACAGAAATTAATAAATGCCATGGTGAAAAAAAAAGACTACTACGTTTTGACAGCATTGTTTAGCTACCTTTTCTCTGCAATAAGACAATATTGTTGATTACACTGTGTGATTTATATTTTATGATTATTACATCACACAGGTTATTCAACACTACATGTATAAATAACCTACAGTCACAAAAATATATGGAAAGGTAGTAGCAAACAGAATTGTTGAAAACATAAATTGAGAACCACATCCAGAGGGACTACCCGAACAGCTACCGGAGAATTAATGTTGAGGTAAACTGAATTACAGTAGATCATTTTCTGAGGAACCCGAATGTCATAACTAGTATGAGAAGATGCACCTCTTCTACAATTGATTTATCAGTGAGATTAAAATTCTGTCAAAATACCAGTCGACCAGTGACTTTTCTATTTTTTCTATATTTTTATGGTTCACAGTCTCGGATTTGTATGTGGCTATGAACTTACTACGGTTGTGGTACAGCTTAGATGACTTATTTTTACTACTAGAAGAGTAAACTGTATTGTTGGATGCTATATAGTTGATATTGCTTTGCTTTTCACTGTTAAAAAAGTGCTATTTTTACATCAAAATAAATAAGCAACATGCTTTTTTTCCGGTACTTTATGATAGACTTATATCATGTATTTAAATCCAATATGTGAACGTGCTGGTCTGCCAATAAGGCGTTCATTGGACCTTCAATTGTGTTTATCAAATTATATTTCATCAATACAGCTGGGTGTGTTAAATCAGTTGTTAAGGACGGTAGTGAATGATGGTCCAGCAGAGTAATGTGCACCTTAGCTATTTACTCAGATAGGGCAAATCAAGTACTAGAAAGCAGTAATAACGTTGCTCTTCTTAAATTGTATTTCCTTGTCCCATGTTTTAAAAGCAAATTATGTTGATACTACTTTTTAGGTCGAGCAGACCTACCCTCAATGCGTGAGCATTGAAGGTGTCTGCTTCAGACCTATTGTGGCCCATATTTAGGAATGTGGACAGCTATCAGACGCGCGCTTTGACAATGTCAGATTTCACCTCGGGAGCGCGCGTCTGAGCTGCGCTTGCGCGGAGCAAAGCCCTTGCTCACACACAGACACAGGCAGCCCCCACCCCTCTGCATGCACGCACGCACACACACACACAGGCGCGCGCATGCACACGCAGGCACACAGCACACATACAGGCACACGGCACACTATCCCCTGCCTCGCATTCTCTATCAATCACACACAGTCACGCATGCACACACACATTCCCTCGCGCACACACGCACACACGCGCGCACACACTCCCCCCCTACCCCCTCCCCTCCCCCACAGGCATACACACAGGCACGCACGGACTTCACATCAGCCCTGGGCCCCACTCACCGACTGCGCTCTTCGGGCGGGGCTCCTCTCGCGCTCCGCACGGCGCGGCGCGTCTCCTCTTCTGAATCGGGGCTCCCTCAGGTCAGAGGAGCCCGCAACAGGAGCCACACTCCTCCTTCTCCCCGGCCCCCTCCTGGGGACCCGGGCTACCCCGGACCGGCAGGGCGCTCCATGCCCGGCATGCCTTCTCACGGACCTCGGGAGGCGGGACTTCCGGTCGGCCGCGAGCGGATTGGCCGGCCGGCCAAGAGCTTCCGGGTCGCCGCGGGCAGCGTGGCGGCACCCTATAATATGAACTTGTTTTGTATATAGTGGTATTGTAAAGCACTTTAGGCTGCATGTCTGCAATTCCTAAGTGCTATGAATAACGTATTATTATTACCGAGTATAATAACATTTCATTTACACGCATGAAAGAAAAGTGTTTTCTACCAGAAGTTGCACTCCTGACCTAAAGATCGTAGCATATACTGGTTGTTTAGTATGAAAGGAGTGGCCCGCATCTGCAAGTAATTATTTTGTCGTGCCATATTCCAAATAGAATTTGATAATTGCTTGAGTTCTCCAAAGTAAAATATAAGTTGCAGGTCATGTGCTAAGCGCTGGTGCATGAGTAAAGTTAGACAGGGGCTGACAAGTAAATAATATCTGGTTTCAGTCTCAGCCTTTATTTTGTAACCTGCTGCTCACTGTTCTAAGGGCGCAGGACAGGGTGAGTCGGCTTGCTCTGGGCTTCTCTCTCAAAGACCTCCCCTCCCACACACAAACTCGACTGAGAGGTGTTTCTTAGCTCCAAGCTGCTTTTCTCACATCTCACTCACCCTGACTAAAGCAGAACAAGCATTTGCAATGCAATAGGTCTCGTTGTGCCTTTCTGCCCTCTGCACCACCACATTATCACTCAGCACCACCACAGCACCACTCAGCGCAGCCACCACAGCACCACTCAGCGCAGCCACCACAGTACCACTCAGCGCAGCACCACAGCACCACTCAGCGCAGCCACCACAGCACCACTCAGCGCAGACACCACAGCACCACTCAGCGCAGCCACCACATCATCACTCAGCGCAGCCACCACAGCATCACTCAGCGCAGCCACCACAGCACCACTCAGCGCAGCCACCACATCATCACTCAGCGCAGCCACCACAGCATCACTCAGCGCAGCCACCACAGCACCACTCAGCGCAGCCACCACAGCATCACTCAGCTCAGCCACCACAGCATCACTGATTCAAATATGTTCTCTCAATGTTTCAAGCTTTATTACAAATCTCACAAAAAGATGTTAATATTTCACTTCTGTACTTGGATTTTCGTCACAATAAAATACACTGAACATAATCTTAAAAGTTATTTACAAATGTTTAAGCTATTGCCATTATAAATTACAATCACTTTTATTTAAGTATTAATTATTTAAAAAAAATAAAAGCCATTGTTATTTGTAATATCAAAACATCCAAGTCACGTAAATACAAATCATGTTGCATACAAATGCTATAGGTGTCACATTTGCGAATGTTATAACTATTGGCATTGTAAATGACAAAGCTATTAATTTAGCTATTTTCGAAAACACATAAATAAAAAAAATTGTCATTTACAAGACCAATAGCTCAAACTTTCCTAATGCGAGACCTATTGCATTGCAAATGCTTGTTTATATTTGGGGACTGTGACTCTTTTTCTTCAAATTTTGTGAAATGCACGAAGTAACATACAGTTCATTAGATTAATTACTAGAAATATTGAGTAACTAAGCAATGACTATTACTTGCCAAATTATTTTCAATTTCACCACTTTGCTTATCACTTACTGCCATTAAACAGTTGGTGTGACAGACTCCTTTTCTCAAGATAAAGCTTAGTGATAACCTTTCGAATAAATGAATATAAGAATAAAGAGACCATTAATAAGGATGACATTTGGATTGCCATCTTTGTTTTCACAGAAAGGCACGCCAGCCTCGCAATATAGCACTTACAATGAGACATTGGGATCCTATGGGAGTTTAGTGTGTACCAAGTGCAGTAGCCATATGTAGCCATTAAACTGTTATTTGTTTTTGCTAGAAACGAATTGAACATGGTGGCCGTGTGCACTACTTGCGAATCAATTGCCATAGAAGAGGAGGAAGCAGTGTGGAGCCTATATAGTTTCTATTTCACAGTTAAAAATGCTTACAGAAGAGTCATTTGGTTAGGGTGTAGTTAGTATTTGAATTTATGTAAATCCAAAATCGCATATATTCTGTTATTTTCAGGCGTTCAATGATGCATAATTATGGGGCGCAAAAGCATAATTTTGCATAACAGGAGTAGAGTGAAATTACCAACAATAACACTAGATTATGCTGGCATAATTTTCCTGGGCCTACTTTGAACTCATATGCCATGGGGCTCTCCGGAGGGTCTTCTTGTTCTCCCGCTATGAGCTTACCATGAGGGTCTTCACTGTATGGGACAATGACCACAGGAGTGCTCAGCGGTCTTTCTAACTTGTGTATACTCTAGGCACCTTTACTTATCTCATCTGAGAAAAAAAACAGATACAGTAGACCATACAGTCCTACTCTTTCCTCCCACACAAATACCCATAATAGCAACGGTATAAAGGCTATACGTCATGAACCCTTATCTGTGAAAGCTTGTAAAAAAAGGAAGAGACAAAGTCGGTATAAAAAACATAAAATAGAACCTGGCCAATAGAAGGCAAGTAAAGGAAATCCATTAAGACCTCTGTGTAGTACCCAGAGACTTTACTTTAATTTGGCACTAAATGATTCCTAACCACACAGCACCATTCATTTCATCGGCACAGACATCCATGGAACCAGCGACTATGGTACCAGAAACCTACTAGAAGGTCACACGGCAAGTAGTTACTAATGAGACATTGTTCTCTTGGGTTTTACGCTATTAAGTGCATTTACCTTTCTCTACCTGTGTCGCCGGTTTTGTTGTGTATCAATATGTATGTTTATTTTAGGGGAAGGAGTCGGTTGAGTATTTTAATCTATCTGCAGACACATGCTTGTGGCTGCGGTACCTCCTCAACTTTCCTCTTAGGCCATGGCATATTCCTTTGAAGCTTAAAGGGCTGCAAGTCCTCGGGCGGGCCAGATAAGGCAACGCCAGGATAGCTATTATGGCCATTCTGTGGACAAGGAGAGCTTTGTTCTAGGAGGGAAGAGATTCTTGAGCTGGAGGTAGGCCTAAAACAACATACTTAGGACCAGTGCCACCACCTGCACTTTTGTTGTTAGCGGATATTTGGCAGAATGACCGGTATTGTAGAAGCTATCTGTCCCATTTCAGAGCTTTGGCAGGAATATCAAAGTAGACCATATAAACGGGTCACTTTTTCCACCACTTTCTCTATAAACCAGCTCATTCAAGCCTGAAGGAGGGCCACAGTAAGTAGAGTGCTCGCGAGAAATGTTCTCATGTGCCCACTCCAATTCCGATGAACACTTGTGAGCCGAGAAAACTGTTCTACCAGGGAGACCGCCTCAAAGAAATGCCATCTGTGTTCCAGAGTTGTAAGATGTGCGCCAAGATCTAAGTATATTTACCCTCAACAGTATTCTACAGTGCTATATAAGGTTACTCTGGATTGACTTCAAGATCTGGCATGATACCGGCTTGTCAGCGCTGTCAACCATGTTGAGAAGAGTAGGAAAACATAACTGCAGAGATCCCCCATAGCATTGAATGGAGTGATCATCAGACTTAGAAGGAGGCCTTCCTGAACTGATCTATGCTTCTTGAACTGAGGCCATTGAGAACTGAGAACCAAAGAAGATATTTACCTAGAAAAGCCTTATTGTGTGTACCAGTGCTTTAGCATAACCTGAACATGGATGAAATAACAAGGTGCTGAGAGGTTTTCTACAAACACCACAACAATGAGTGTCTGTTAAGAAAGCTGATGTAACAGGTATGTGGTAACACTTAGACTCTAGATGGGAAACGCTCTTTGCCAAGAAGCTATGTGCAGATCTAACCATCTTGAAGGAGCCCGCTGTGGATCGGGGCATTTCACTCATGTTTTTAAAGAATCCTCCATTGACGGCACCCTCTTTTAACAAGACTGATCCCCACATTGTCCTTACCATCCCTCTGCATTAGAGCTAAGTGATTTCCTTGACATTTTCCACAATTTTCCAGCACATTCCTGCACAGCTTCACCAAATACCCCACTGTCGCTTAAGGGCGAAACATTTTCATAGTGGTAAAGTGTTTTCAGAGAATCCTGGATAATCCACCAATTGACTTCAGACGTCTAGGTGTCTTACATTCTTCATTTTAAGGTGGTTGGTATGGACAAGATATACTACTTATTTTACTATGTTCACTGTATCGCTTGTTTTGTTGCGCCTGCCCATCAACTTCAGTGAGGAGCCTTGATGAGAGGATGCTCTCGGGGCGCAAGGGTGCTGAGTTACTGCTATGAGCCCCTGCTATGGACCCCTGTCGGTGGTAGAGTCTGAACCTAGTACAATCCTACCTCTACCTCTACTGAAAACTGACTTAGATCCTCGTGAGGATGTTCATGTGAACAACTTTTATCGCTTCAAGAAGCTGTTTGTGAAATCCTTTGAAAGATGGCATCTGGTCTGCATGGCACTTCTAGCATCTGCCACACATGGAAGAGACTCCCCAAACTCCTACACTAAAAGCCCAACCTGCTAACTGTATGCTTGCATTAAGGAAAAGGAAGGCATGAATTATTTCTTGTTTAGTAGTGTTTCCTCTCACGAAGCATGATTATGAATGCGAATGAATAATTTAATGGATATTGGAAGAACTGGAAGAAAAGTGTAGAAAGTAGTTAGATGTTCAAGGTAATTTCTGATGCTTATCTTGATTTAATTGCCATGTCTAGTTTTTGGAAAAAAGTTGAAAAAAACTAGAAACTCAGTATCTCATATAAGCATGGGTGGAAAATCCGTTCTGCTCGCGGATTTTGTGGATTTTCGGTAAATTCGCAATCCGCGAACCCTCGCGGATTTACCGAAAATCCGCAAATTCGCACGCAGCGGATTTTTTTTCTTGGTGATACAATATTGCGGCGTGCGGCGTTCACTTACCGTCATTCAGCGTTTGCCGAGTTGTTTTTCTCGATATTTTGCGAGTGCTGCGCCATTTTGGATCTTGCTGCGGGATCCCGCGGGAGTTTGGCGACGCATCGTGAGAGTTCGCAATTGCGAACATGTAGGTGCAGCGGGCAGCAACAATCTCGCACTCGCGAAATTACAAAATTTGCAATTCTGCACAAGAAATCCACTAGCAAGCAGCATAGGCCTTCTGAAAATGATGATTTTTATCAGAATAACTCCTCAGGTTGACATTTGCCTGCACTTTTTTGGATTTGAGGCCTTTTGACTTTTTTTGGATCACTTTTGGATTAGAAATCAATTTTCACAAGTAAGTTTGTTTGGGGCATTACAGTTGCTGTTCTGCAGGAAACCGAGTTTTGCAAAACTGAAAGCACTCAGGAGGTGCAAAAGTTCAAACTCATCATTAGTAACCATTCCCTGTAGTGCTTCCTGACTGGGGCCCCTCCAGAGTTCAGTTGCTAGTTGCAACAATTCCATGACCCTGCTCTGACCGTCACAGCAGGCTCATAGAATAGCTACAAGTAGGCCACAAAGGTCCTGGAAAAAAAAATGCACTGCAACAGAAAGCAAATTACAGATAAGGAAGCAGGTGCCAGACTGGAATTTTAAAACAGTGACATATTAATAAATCAACCCCAAATTAATTCCTGTCAGTTGAAGCAGGGCAGGTGTGCTTGCTTCCCCCCCCCCCACAATCTACAGTGATGAACCAGAGGGTGGCATTGATGTACCAGAGGGTGGCATGGGTGAAACAAGGTGGCAGTGGTGAAACAGAGGGTGCTGTGAACCTGTGATGATGAACCAGACATAGAAACAACATAGTCGTGACCGTTGCGAGCCGACAAGTAAGTTCGCAATTGCGAACTGGTACAAAACCCTCGCAAACTGGCAGAAACCCTTGCGAACACAAAAAAAATCCGCACATTCGCGGGAATTCGCGGATTTTGCGGATTGCGAGTTCGCAAATACGCAAATTCACGAACGCCAGATTCGCAAAATTCGCCCATGCTTAATCTCATACTACACCACAATATGTAAGCACAACATTCAGTCAGACTGTCAAAGGCTACCAGCCCAAAATGTGAATGTGGTTGCTTGTGTCTCTGTTGGCCTGGCAGTTAGGGCTAGAAAGTAACTTTGGAGTTCTTACAAAGACTTTTTTGCATTTAGTTGGCCCCTTTCCGAAATACATAGAAAAGCTAAAAACCACTGGAATGAAATACAGACTGGCATTGATTAATTTAGATTCAAACATTCCCATCCATCACTTTTGTGCTGTCTGAGTGAGCCACTGCAGGGGACACACGTATGCCCATAAGTGACTTCTGGATAAGTGTGTGCAGTTTGTGAGTTTTAACTCTGACATTTTTGCTAAGTTTCCGATTTTCGAGGCTGGAAACAAAAATCTTTCAGCTCCCTTTGTCCCGGGCTTGCTGTACTATGTGGACTCCAGCTGCACCTCACATATGGGGCCAAATGAAGGTAACATAAGCATGAGCGAATTTTGCGGATCTCGCGTTCGCGAATTTTGCGGATTTGCGGATTCGCAATCCGCAAAATCCGCGAATTCCCGCGAATTTGCGGATTTTTTTTTTTTTTGTGTTCGCCCGTGTTTCTGCCAGTTCGCGAGGGTTTTGTACACTTTCGCAAATTGCGAACTTACCTGTCGGGTCGCAAGTTTCGCGAACTTGTTGTTTCTACGTGTCCAGCCTGTTTGGGACACTCTTCTTCATCACTGCCACTCTCTGTCACCACTGCCACTCTCTGACTACTCATGCCACCCTCTGGCCCACCCATGCCACCCTCTGTTTCATCACCACACCCTCTGGTTGTCCAGTGTACATTATTTTCGGCAAAGCAAAGCACACCTTCCCTGCCTCAAGTGACCTGAATTAATTTGGGGCTGATTCATGTGTCACAGAATATTTTTTTAGCTGGCACCTGCTTCCTTAGTGCGCCCTGATTAGTGATCTTTTGCACTTGCTAAGTGCTTTCATTGTTGCAAAATTAGTTACAACACCTGCCCTGCCCCAACTGACAATAATGAATTAGGGGCTGATTAATGGATTTTAACTTCCAGCCTGGCTCCTGCTTGTCTCCCTTAGCTGTAATTCAGGACCTTTGTGGCATATGTGTAACTATTCTGAGGTTCAGAGCAGGGTCACATACTAGTTTCAACTGGCAACTGAACTCTGGAGGGGCCCCTCAGGAAGCACTCCAGGAAATGGCTACTAATGATGAGCCTGAACTTTTGAACCTGGTAAGTAGTTACTTTCAGTTTTGCTAAAATCGTATTTCTGCAATTTTGCACTTATTCGCGGGGCGCGAACTCACGCGAACAGTGCGAGCAGTGCGAGCAAAATCCGCTGCTCGCGGATTTGCGGATTTTGCGGGAAATTCGCAAATCTCGCGGATTGCGGATTTCCCGAAAATCCGCAAAATCCGCGAGCGGAACGGATTTTCCGCCCACGCCTAAGGTAACACTGGCTAGTGTTACAATACCTCATATTCCATTCAAAGAACAGTCGCTTGTTTCAGACAGTGATTGCTCCTCTTTGAATGCTGTCTCTGCTAATTCATAAAACAGTAATATTTTCTTAAACAAATGCTTTACATTCGTGTATTAAATAAAGGGGTAGTGTTTTTTTCTTTTTTTAAACACTGCACTAAGTGGCGGACAGTAAAGATTGGGGGTGGTGGGATGGGGTGGCGGGGTGGAGAGTAAGGAGGTGTACTAACGGGGGAAAACCATACGTCCTCGCTGCGTCTCTACCCTGTCGTCCCGAACGGAACAGGAATCACCCAGGCTCCCCAATGCAAATCACAATGCTGCATTGTGATTGGTCAGAGCAACGTGGTTCGGCGCTCAGACAGGCAGTGGGAGCCTGGGCATGTTTTTCACCCAGGCTGTCATACAGCCTGTGTGAGAACATGAAAGTGTGCATGACTGTTTAGATGGCTCCAGACGACCGGCCAAACAGTCATGCGCACTTAAAGTGTACCACCACTCCTCACACTGCTACTCTGTTATCAGGGTAACCCCGTCCTGCTCGCAAAGCTGCCACAGCAGGAAAAAATTCAATGATAACAACCTCAAGTTATTATTATTTTATTTTTCCTTTATTTCACTGCTGCAAAGCAGTGGGGCGACGCTCCTCCTCCTTAGAAGAGGAGCCGCCACGGGCTGCACATATTTTCCAGAGAACCACCAGTGCTTAATTTGTAAAAAACAAGTGCCAGGGCTCTTATCAGGAGCCCTCTGCAACTTGCACTACCCATTTCTCTGTCAATGACAGTACCAGCACAACTACTAAGCATCACACTTCTTCAAGTGTGATGATTCTGACAATTCCAGGCCCCCAAAGCTGTAAGAATGGCTTGGGCAGCTGGTAATAGCCATTTTTAATGCATATTTAATTAATAAACAACATTTCTTGCGCTCATCTGTAAATTAGACAGACAGTGTTACCATGTGGCACACTGTGATAAGCGTGGGTGTTGACAGTTAAATACTGGTGCTGAGCACTGGAAACAACTGGCTTAAATTAAGCACTGGAGAAGCCGGCACCTCGACGCAAAAAGATACAAATGTATGCTGCAGGGTGTTGTTCCTCCTGAAAAATGGAGTTCACATTTTAACAGACTTTTTTTTATCTCTTTCTGCATTTTTACGTTAAATATACCAGATATTGTTTAAATTAATTAATTGTATGTTGAAGAATGCTGCGCACTTTGAGTCAAATAATTCTGCTCAGATTACAAATTAACCCTATTCATAATATCATAATCGTGTACATTAATTTACAGAATTTTGCATTGAAAACTATTCCAACTCAGCAGGAAATTACAAAACAAAGAAGCACTCGCTGATTCCAGCTGCACATTCTCCAACTCTTAGTTTTTTAATGAACTGCCCGAGATTTCGTAGCGGGCTGCCCCACAGCTTCTCCACAGGAGAATAAACGTGGGCAACGAGCAATCACGTTCAGGGTCAGTGGATAGAGACTGGAGATTAAAACAGGCTCTTGGGCCTGGAAAGAAGACCAAGGCCACTTCTGTGTGTAGAGTAACCTAGCATTTTTGTGGTGTTGCAACGCAAAATGATGCCCCCCACCCCTCCGCAGAATGTGATGAGGGTTCCCTGAGTCTTCTATATCACACCCAGAATGGGACCCCCTGGCGCATTGGGTGCCCCATGAAGGACTGCCCCCCAGTGGCAGAGCGTGGTAGTCTGGGCAGGGGGTGGGGTGGGAGGGGTGGTTGACCCGGGCTCAAAATGTTCACACAAAAAAAATCATACTACTAATTTTTTTCTTTTAAAATATTGCGCCAGGAAGTGCTAACGGTCCACAGGTGGCGCAATACTTGCCTTGTTCCGGGTGCTGGCAAGCCCCCCCCCCCCCCCCGTCCCCTCCCGCACCGCAGGGGCCTGCGTTACCCCCTAGATTTGTGGTTAACAAGATTCTCCTCCGAATGCTGCCTCAAGGATGAACAAACACAAAGCTGCCACTTCCCACAGAGGATCACTGATGTCTCAGAGCCGAGGGATGATCACAAGGTCCAAGGACTGCTGAGAGAACAAGAAGCTGGCAGGAAAAGCCCAGCATACCTGTCAGTTTCTGGCTGTGTCAGATCAGAGAAGGTTCAAAGCGGGCGGTGCACAAAAGACTGGGCAAAAAAACACATCACATGTGAGGCATATGGAATGTTAGGGCATTCCATATGTTTCAGTTACTAAGGGGCAGATTTACAAGCCCCTTGCGCCTCTTTTACGCCGCCGTTGCGTCACTTTTGTGACGCAGTGGCGGCGCAAAAGATGCACCATGGTGCGGGATATTTACAACGTGACACATCTCCCAGATGCGTCACGTTGTAAAGTACTGCGCCAGAAGGAGGCGTACCATTGCAGGGGGAGCGTTCCGGTGCAGGAACGCTTCCCAAAAGTGGCTGGGTGAAATCTTCAAGATTTCACTCAGTCACTTTTAGGCCCATGCTGCGTCAAAACCCTGCGCCTGCTTGAAGCAGGCGTAAGGATTGACGCAGCATTGTGGAGATAGGGCCCCAGAACATTGCTGGAGCTGCGTCGCGCTTGCGACGCAACTCCAGCAATGCGCCGCTTTTACGGCACAGATGCGTGACGCATCTGTGCCGTTTTTGCCCCATTGTGCGCCGCATTGTAATTGCGGCGCATCCATGGTGGCGGAGCTGCGGGGCACAATAACTGGCGCATCCCTGCTGATATGCAGGGATGCGCCAGTTATTGTAAATCTGCCCCCAAGTCTTGCTGTTTCACGTCCATGAGTGTGTAACTCAAACACAACGCACATTCTGCGTAATTGCCTGTGTATTCTGCTCGTGCATATTGGCAATTTAGACCTATTTTCTAACATCACGAATGTTTAACATGTGCTATACATATAGAATGATGGCTGTTGTAAGGAATATATACCAGCTCTAAAGTTACATTCTTTTTTTGTACCTGCACACATCTAGAAAACCTACATCGATTAATTACATCAACCATCGACTGAACTTCCACCAATCCTCCAGACTCCTGCACTCTTCTTCACTCGCCCTCGTGTACACACCTTGCATCTATCACAGCTGTGGCCACTCCTTCTGCTACATCACTGCCAAGCTCAAGAATGACCCTCCCCTCCAGCCCCCCACAGTCTCCTCACTGGCAGACTTCAAAAAGAGACTCAAGACCTGGCTCTTCGTCAGAGACACAGGGCCCAGATACCCCTAGGGGTGACTGTGTTGCGCTTTAAAAATGCTGATTAATTGAATAGGCTTACTGCACTTTCTGCACAATTTACACTAGGGTCCTTCGTTGTAAAATTAGTGCCCACATAACTGTAGTGAATGGGTTTATATACTATATTTACCATAAACACCATCTAGGGAGGAGGAGCTTCCGACTTTGGAGCTGAAACCCCAGATCCGAGTCCTGGCGTCAGATCACCATCCTGTGATTCTGGACAAATCTCCTCCTTTCTTAAAAAATAAACTGACCTGGTGTAATGTAATCTGGTGGTCATGTAACGTGTTCTAATGCCTTTCTGCCAAATTGGCGCTTGGCGCTACATAAAACGGGGGCGGTAATGACTCCTGCATGACTCAAGAGCACAATGAGCCGATGTATGTTATTTTTGAATGACCATTCTCTAGGTTTCCATTTCTATCTTGGTTGATGCATTGGAACCAAATAGAGTTATCTGCATAGCGCTTTGTAACCAAGTTGTATTAGAGTTATCTGCATAGCGCTTTTTAACCAAGCTGTATTATTTGCATAGCTCGAATTGTTTGTAAGCTTCGTTATTTCATAGCGCTATTATCCCACAGCGCTTAGATTGCTTGAATTACATTGTTGTGTGTGATTTCCCCCGGCGCCCTGCTCTGACCTCCCCTCCATTTTGTTAGTGCTGTTGTTGTGTTCCCCTGAGCCCGCCACGCCTCCCAGCTGAGCCGCCCTCCCACAAGCACTAAAAAGCATTCCCCAAACCTCTCAGCGCTGTGATTCACTCGCTGCTCCAGCCTTGAGTGATCGCTCCCCTCGCTGCTCCTCACAGCGTGGTATTGTATTGCTGCATTGGAACCAAATAGAGTTATCTGCATAGCGCTTTGTAACCAAGTTGTATTAGAGTTATCTGCATAGCGCTTTTTAACCAAGCTGTATTATTTGCATAGCTCGAATTGTTTGTAAGCTTCGTTATTTCATAGCGCTATTATCCCACAGCGCTTAGATTGCTTGAATTGCATTGTTGTGTGTGATTTCCCCCGGCGCCCTGCTCTGACCTCCCCTCCATTTTGTTAGTGCTGTTGTTGTGTTCCCCTGAGCCCGCCACGCCTCCCAGCTGAGCCGCCCTCCCACAAGCACTAAAAAGCATTCCCCAAACCTCTCAGCGCTGTGATTCACTCGCTGCTCCAGCCTTGAGTGATCGCTCCCCTCGCTGCTCCTCACAGCGTGGTATTGTATTGCTGCATTGGAACCAAATAGAGTTATCTGCATAGCGCTTTGTAACCAAGTTGTATTAGAGTTATCTGCATAGCGCTTTTTAACCAAGCTGTATTATTTGCATAGCTCGAATTGTTTGTAAGCTTCGTTATTTCATAGCGCTATTATCCCACAGCGCTTAGATTGCTTGAATTGCATTGTTGTGTGTGATTTCCCCCGGCGCCCTGCTCTGACCTCCCCTCCATTTTGTTAGTGCTGTTGTTGTGTTCCCCTGAGCCCGCCACGCCTCCCAGCTGAGCCGCCCTCCCACAAGCACTAAAAAGCATTCCCCAAACCTCTCAGCGCTGTGATTCACTCGCTGCTCCAGCCTTGAGTGATCGCTCCCCTCGCTGCTCCTCACAGCGTGGTATTGTATTGCTGCATTGGAACCAAATAGAGTTATCTGCATAGCGCTTTGTAACCAAGTTGTATTAGAGTTATCTGCATAGCGCTTTTTAACCAAGCTGTATTATTTGCATAGCTCGAATTGTTTGTAAGCTTCGTTATTTCATAGCGCTATTATCCCACAGCGCTTAGATTGCTTGAATTGCATTGTTGTGTGTGATTTCCCCCGGCGCCCTGCTCTGACCTCCCCTCCATTTTGTTAGTGCTGTTGTTGTGTTCCCCTGAGCCCGCCACGCCTCCCAGCTGAGCCGCCCTCCCACAAGCACTAAAAAGCATTCCCCAAACCTCTCAGCGCTGTGATTCACTCGCTGCTCCAGCCTTGAGTGATCGCTCCCCTCGCTGCTCCTCACAGCGTGGTATTGTATTGCTGCATTGGAACCAAATAGAGTTATCTGCATAGCGCTTTGTAACCAAGTTGTATTAGAGTTATCTGCATAGCGCTTTTTAACCAAGCTGTATTATTTGCATAGCTCGAATTGTTTGTAAGCTTCGTTATTTCATAGCGCTATTATCCCACAGCGCTTAGATTGCTTGAATTGCATTGTTGTGTGTGATTTCCCCCGGCGCCCTGCTCTGACCTCCCCTCCATTTAGTGCTGTTGTTGTGTTCCCCTGAGCCCGCCACGCCTCCCAGCTGAGCCGCCCTCGCCCCTCCCCCTCCACCATCCATATATGACAGTAGTTCCCGCGCGCAGCGTTCACGCGCAGCGACCGCGTCCAATCCGCGCCGAAGGTGCGCCAAAGGTAAGCCCGTCTACGCCCGTCCGCGCCTGGACCGCGCCCAGCGCCATACCCCCTGCCCCTCGCGCTGCCCAGCCCTCCCGCATTACCTACGATGCCGCCACCCTCCTAGCCCTTAACCCCGGTCGCGCCCCCAACTGCGTCCAAGCCGCTCCTGGACGCACCCATGGACCTTTCTCTTGCTACTCCTGCAAATTCAGCGGCACCAACAACATCTCCGCCACGACCACACCACAGATTCCAGACCCCAACCACCTAGAATGCATCCTTCTCAACACCCGCTCGGTCCACAGGCACGCCATTGACCTTTGGAACCTACTAGACACCATCTCTCCTGACGTCGCCTTCCTAACGGAAACATGGATGAACGCTTCCTCCGCCCCTGACATCGCCATCGCTATCCCTGATGACTATAAGATCACACGCAAGGACCGCACCGACCATACAGGAGGTGGAATCGCTATCGTCCATAAGAAATCAATCCGCATCTCAACCAGCTCTGACGCCAACCTCGCTAACTCCGAACACCTTCACTTCCAGATCCACATCGACCCCAAGACCACACTCAGAGGCACCCTCCTCTACAGACCACCAGGACCCCGCGCAAAATTCAGTGAAGACATCACGGACTTCATCACTCCACACGCGCTCCCCTCCAAAGACTATATCCTTCTGGGAGACCTCAACTTTCATCTTGAAAAGATCAACGACCACAACACCGCCACCCTCTTGGACAACCTCGCCAACCTCGGACTTAAACAACTGGTCACTTCCCCCACCCACATCGCAGGTCACACACTCGACCCCATCTTCACCTCCAGCAACCATGTCTCCTTCAGCCACACTACGGATCTCCTCTGGACTGACCACAGCTGCGTTCACTTCACCTACAACAAGCCGAAACCCATCATCCACCTCCAACCAACTCTACAAAGAAACTGGAACAAAATCACCACGGAGCAGATCTCCACATCACTCCTTCAAACCTCCCCAACCCTATCTTCTAACGCCAACGAAGCCGCCTCCAACCTCACCCTTTGGTTATCCAACACCGCCGACACCTTAGCACCACTGAAAAAACGTCAACACAAACTTGGCAACAAGAAGGCCTCATGGTTCAACGATGATCTCAAGAAGTCCAAGAAACTGTGCCGCTCCCTTGAAAAGGCCTGGAAAAAAGACCCATCCACCAGCAACAAGGACGCCTTCAAAAGCGCCATCCGTACTCACCACCAACTGATCCGAAAAGCCAAGAAAACAGCATTCAAGGATCGACTTGACAACAACGCCCACAACAGCAAGGAACTTTTCAACATCGTCAAGGAATTTTCCAACCCCTCGGCCAACTCCAACGACATCACCCCCTCTCAAGCCCTCTGCGATTCCCTAGCCTCTTTTTTCCACAACAAGATTGCTGACATCCACAACAGCTTTGACAACCAACCCGGAAGCCAACCCACCCTACCATCAGCTGACCATCTTCCCCCCGTTAACACCCTTAACGCCTGGAACCCAATCTCCACTGAGGACACCATCCGCCTGATGAATTCCATCCACTCTGGATCCCCCACAGACCCATGCCCTCACCACATCTTCAACAAAGCAGACTCCGTCATAGCTCCGCACCTCCGAGACGTCATCAACTGCTCCTTCAACTCCGCTACCTTCCCAGAAGACTGGAAACACGCTGAACTCACCGCCCTTCTGAAAAAACCAACAGCAGACCCCACCGAACTCAAAAACTACCGCCCCATCTCGCTTCTTCCATTCCCGGCCAAAGTCATCGAGAAAGCCGTCAACAACCAGCTCGCCGCCTTCCTCGAAGCCAACAAATCACTCGACCCCTCACAATCTGGCTTCCGAGCCAAACACAGCACTGAGACCGCCCTCATCGCAGCAACAGACGACATTCGAACACTACTGGACAATGGAGACACAGTCGCCCTCATCCTCCTCGACCTCTCTGCAGCCTTCGACACAGTCTGCCACAGCACCCTTCTACAACGCCTCAGAAACATCGGAATCCAAGGAAAGGCACTGGAATGGATCACCTCGTTCCTCACCGGAAGAACCCAGAGAGTCCGCCTCCCACCATTCAAGTCCGAGGCCTCTGAAATCATCTGCGGCGTACCACAAGGATCCTCACTCAGTCCCACCCTCTTCAACGTATACATGAGCCCCCTCGCGGCCATTGCCCGCCAACACAACCTCAACATCATCTCTTACGCGGATGACACTCAATTGATCCTATCTCTCACCAAGGACCCCAGCACCGCCAAAACTAACCTACACGAAGGAATGAAAGAAGTCGCCGAATGGATGAAACAAAGCCGTCTGAAACTGAACTCAGACAAAACAGAAGTCCTCATCTTAGGTAAATCCCCCTCTGCATGGGACGACTCCTGGTGGCCGGAAGCCCTCGGAAATGCACCCATCCCGACAGACCACGCACGGAACCTTGGCGTCATCCTGGATTCTTCACTCTCAATGAACAGACAAGTCAGCGCCGTATCCTCCTCCTGCTTTAACATTCTTCGCATGCTCAGAAAAACATTTCGCTGGATCCCCACCGAAACAAGGAAAACAGTCACCCACGCTCTAGTCACGAGCCGACTGGACTACGGAAACACCCTCTACGCAGGTACCACCGCTAAACTCCAGAAGAAACTACAACGAATCCAAAACGCCTCAGCCAGGCTCATATTAGACATCCCACGCAACGAACACATCTCTGGCCACCTTTAAGACCTCCACTGGCTACCCGTTAATAAGAGGATTACTTTCCGACTACTTACCCACGCACACAAATCACTCTACGACATCGGACCAGATTGCCTCAACTCCCGACTGTCCTTCTACACCCCCTCCCGCCAACTTCGCTCCTCCAGCCAAGCCCTCGCCACTGTACCTCGCATCAACAAGACCACCATGGGAGGCAGATCCTTCTCATACCTGGCTGCCAAAACATGGAACTCACTCCCCGCTTACCTTCGCCTCAACCAGAATCACCTAGCCTTCAGAAAGCAGCTTAAAACGTGGATATTTGACAAATAATCCTCCTCCCCTTCCTAAGCGCCTTGAAACCCTCTGGGTATGTAGTGCGCTATATAAATGTTATGACTTGACTTGACTTGACTTGTGCTTAGGGAGCCTCCATTTACAAGAATTGAGATCAAGAGTGGGGC
Organism: Lissotriton vulgaris; assembly: GCF_964263255.1. Taxonomy (NCBI): domain Eukaryota; kingdom Metazoa; phylum Chordata; class Amphibia; order Caudata; family Salamandridae; genus Lissotriton; species Lissotriton vulgaris. The sequence continues at coordinate 524,454 of NW_028242523.1, read as the reverse complement.
TCTGAGATCGGGGCGATCCCAAAGTGAAGCCACCTGCTAGAGAGCAGCTACTGCTAAATTCAAGTTAAGCTAATCAGTGGGGAAAGAACAATAGTACATTATGAAACATCTATTAGTTAATGCGCTGCAGATGTCTCAGTATGTAACCAGAGAACCACAGAATTGAATCGTGGTTGGTGCAACAGAGAACAGTGATGTGTATTTCTAGTCCTACAAGGTCCAAGCCTGCGACAGAAAGCACTGTGAATATGTAAGTCATTATTTTAAACTTGCATCACACACAGTATAAGATAGGCTACTACAACATGCACAAAAAGGTTTAGGATAAAAAGGTATCTCCAAAACTCAGATTTTAGTAATATCTGACCATATGTAGTGCAATTTTATTTATATAACTCTCCCTTAAAAGCACAGATTTCACAGCTCAGCTGGTAACTCCCTTGCATTGCCACTGAAAAATAATAATTCTGTGTTATAAGGAAGCTTCAGGTGATTCCACCAATTAAAGTCAATCCTGGCTTCCAAGCACCCTTTACATTTACAGAATATTCAGTTGTGCACATTTTATGGTTCTTTCAGGCAAGCAGGCATCCTGGCAAGAAGGCTTGTTATCTTATTTAGGTCCCTTCCCGCCTTTAGATTCACAGCACAGGAGACTGCCTATTCAGCCTTACATTTCATCAATGGTGGCTGCTACTTAAAGGGGGTGGCATAGAGGGGGCTGAAAAAATACTCACCTGCAGGCCAGCTGACGCCTCTCAGTACTCTTTGGTTCACTGACTCCAGAAGCAGGAAGCACACAAGCTCCCAGGCTCTCCTAGCCAATCACAACGCTACTGTCAGCAGCATGACAACAGTGTTGTGATTGGTCCGAGCGCCATAGTTCGTCGCTCAGACAGGGACTGGGAGCCTGTGCATGTTCTTCACACAGGCTGTGCAATACAGCCGGGTGGAGAACATGGTAAATGTGCATGACTGTTTGGCAGGCCCAAGAACAAAGGACAAACCGTCATGTGCGCCTAAGAGAGTGCCGACCTCCTCTCTGGACAGCCCAGCCCCACCCCGCTCCCACCTGAAACTGAGCCAGTACGGAATAATAAAATGATAATAACATTGCGTTATTATAATTTTTTTCCTTTTTGAACTGCTCATAGAGCAGTGGGGCAACGCTCATCCGCCTTAGTGGAGGAGCCCCCACTGCACTTCATCTGAAGCATTTCAGCTGTCAGAATTACCTCTCCTGGGACAGTTGTATTTACACAAAAAGTAGGGAAAGTGTGTCCCTCCGATCACGCAGCCTTCGACCTCTGTTTACCCTTATCCATGTCCCTGGAGCTGCAGAGTGGAAAAAGTACACAGCAATATACAATTTCAAAGAGAGCGGCTGTAGATCACCCCTAGAGCTAGGAAATCTTACCTTCTTTTGGGGGGAGGGGGTGGTACAATGTTACTATGATTTTAAGTTTTAACATCATTTGAATACAGAGATCCTGGTGATCCTGCACCCTTCATGTGCAGACTCCAGTGACTGCATCCACTTTGCATGCCAAGGATTAATCCATGAGAGGGCTCTTTAGGGACGTTATAGTTAGGAAATGGAATTTAAAAAAAAACGTAGAAATTCACTGAAAAAAACAAAGGTTACAGAAATGGTATAGTTAGGCTCAGGTTTCACATCATCAGTGATGTCATTTGAGATGTCATCAGTGATGTCACTGACCATGTCATGAGTGATGTAATATGTGAGGTCATAAGCAGTGTATTGCGGGGACGCGAGTTAAAGTTAGCTCAGCTAATGATAACTGCTGAATTACTCTGGTTTTATACAAGTGAAACCTGAGCCTAACTATAACGTCTCTGTAACCGTTGGTTTCTTTGTTTGAATTTTATTAGGTTTTTTTTGTTTTCCATTTTTAATCTATAATGTCCCTGTAACCTTCGTTTTTTGAGTGGAATATATATACATATTTCTCACCAATGTCCCAAAGGAAGGAACCAAGAGCACTCAGCGTGTCAAAATTTCCATTCAATTGTGATCGGCAGACGCGTTTTGACTACACCTTCTCTTTATCAATGCCATCGCATGAAATCACTTTCTCGCCGTATTCTTTTGTACCGAGGCTGCTTCGCTCTTATTGGTTTCCTAACAGGCCAATTATTTATGGGCTCCACGATCATGCACCAATCCTCTCATGAGCACTTTGATGCCGTTCATGAGTCTTTAGTGGATATTTCCAGCCACATTTGATCACAATACCACAATGCATTTCATTTGGTGTATGCTAAAAAATGGCAAATACAGGACCTTAAGAAAGGAAGTGACTGTGACATAGAGCTTTGATTTTCACTGTGTTTATCTTTATTGCATGTGCTGTTTGTGTATAGAAGTATTTTTTATTTTCTTAAAGTAAAAAGCTTGTTCCAGACCACTCCCATAGCGTGCCGTTCAGTGCATCACTTTGAACAAGCTCATACTGCTTGCATTGTGCCGCTGGGAAACTCGTGCCTAGCTCACGGGCATCTGCTCATCACATGTCAGGGTGCTGATGAGTGAGCAGCATGCAGTGATGCTGCATGTGGGAGGATTAAGACAAAGAGGGATGTGGGACTGCAGCACTATTGAATAAGAGAAGAACAGCGGCAGGGGTACTGGAGAAGCCTTCTTTAATATCATAACGGAACAAGCATTGCAAAGCCTAATAGGCCTCGCCTTTGGGATCTATTAGTTTTGCAATGATTTTTGGCGATGCTAACATCACCAGTAAAAAACTAAATGTTTTGTACTGATACGGTGGTGAAGAACATCCCAAAAAAAGGCCATAGTGGCGCGGCTGCTTCGACAAAGGTGTCAATATTTAGGCACGCACATGCATTTTGACGTGGACATGTGCATGCATCAGCAGAAGCGTATAAACCTGCTAGCATACCCCTCCCCTTTTGTTCCTTTTCTTGCTTTTTGCTATTTTTGTGGTGGTCACAGAATTAAAATGGTCATCTCTCTAAGTACACTTCATCACCGTGGTACAAAGAAAAGTACTTAAAGAGCAGAGCCAATGTATAACATGATGCTTAGATTAGGGGGCATGGTAAAAACACGCTTACAGTGAAACAAGCATCCCTCTTGGCCAATCAGAAGACAGATGCTGGAGACTTGGCCAAATTATATCCACTATTGATGCACAGTTAGAGATTTGTTTATAGACGAGCATGTAACAATGGTAGAGGTATATTGGGGTTAATTTCACTTCGAAACATATAGGAGTGATTCGCTTCCGGTGGGGTTCTGACCCAAGAGCCGAACACTCCTCTCTTCAGCAATCTGCAGATGTGCTATCTGTACAATTTTGTCTTGATGTACATTGCTATTGAGCCAGCAACCAGCAAGACATTTTATTTTGTTTAGAAGTTTTAAAATGGAATGAACAAGGCGCATTTATTGCAGTGCAGTAAAAGCAATGAACCTTCTTCCATGCTTGATGAGTTATTGGGCACTTCAAAAATAACGGAGGGGCCATCATAAGAGGACCCTTTAGTTTCAATGCTATGAGAAGTGAGAATGCAGCAAGATTTCTGCCTGACCTTCTGCCAGTCTTGAGTATACAAATAGTGTCAGAAGCCCCAAAAAGCCTTCTGATGCATGTTGGTGCTCTATAAATGATTCATTTATACATCCATCTAGCAATAGCATGGCCAACCTCCGTGGGTACGGATAAAGCCCAAAATATTGTGCAAAATGTAGCCAAGTAATTAATTTGTGCTGATGGCTGTATGCGGTGGCCAGAAGCACTGATTTATGTGGACTGGCACTTAGTTTTAATTGTCAGACATTGGCCCAGAGAAAGGGAAAGAAATGCAGAAGGTGGAGAAAGCATCAGGAAGCGAGAACATGAAGATATTATCAAAGGGAGAAATAAGTAATGAAAAAGAACTTGCAAGAGCGAACCTAGGAGACAAGCAGTGCATGCTGCTGGAAGACGGAAGCATTGTGTGGGATGGACCGGGCACCATTGGTATTAAGCAATTCAGGCACCTGGCTCAGGTAGCAGAGGGAAGCTAAGAACGGCTTTGAGCCTTTGGACTACTTAAAATGATAGTGATGTTTTTTTTTATTTTGTTATGTGATAAATAAAATACTTTTGACAGTTCTCTTGGTACTGATAAAGCTCGCCATATTGTGCCACGATAATCCGGCCAATGCCTAAAGGCCCTCTTAATGCCACCAGCCCTGTGAATGGCATCTCTTAGCACTGCTCTGTAAATACTCGTAAAGCCTCTGACACGGTCCCTGGCATGCCTTGACCCAGCACTCTGGGTACTGCTAAAAGTAGCCCTGAATGGGAACATTTCTATTCCAGCCATGCAAGCACTGATGATGACCAAGCAATTTACCAAGTATCCTTTACCCTCCTTTGCGGGCATTAACAATTCCCAAAGTCCAATACAGGGTACTAATTGCCCTCACTATGGCGGGACGGATAATGGTCCTAGGACTGTGCATGACATCACTTCTGACGTCCTTGGGAGGAATCATTTGTGCTGGCTGTCAGCTCGCTGACTCGCCCGCCATGCCCAGCTAGGAGTCCCTGGCACCTCTGTGCCCGGATCTGCTGCGGTTCCGATGGCACTGTTAGCTCTCCTAGAATATGCCCTAGTCTGGTGGAGTCCATCTCTCACTGCTACCCACGCTTCAGCTTAAAGGGTATGAACAGAGCTTGAAATTGAAAAATAGAAGTGCAGGTACTCTGTACCAGAGCGCCTGCTTGTTTCTGAGAAGTGCCGGTACTATCCAAATAAAAGTGTAGCAAGTCTCCTGAGAAGTGCAGGTACTCTCCCTCTCAAAATTAGTGACAGTACCGGACCATTAAAAGTACTGCATACAAACATGTCTGTGACAGGCCCTGCTGCTCCCCTGAAGGCACCAGCTGATCCTGGCCAGGCCATGCTGCGGCTGTGAGGGCACCATCATCTCTCCTCCAGAGCTGACCCCAGCTCACCATCATCTCTCCTCCAGAGCTGACCCCAGCTCACCATCGACTCTCCTCCAGAGCTGACCTTAGCTCACCATCATCTCTCCTCCAGAGCAGATCCTAGCTCACCATCATCTCTCCTCCAGAGCTTACCCCAGCTCACCATCATCTCTCCTCCAGAGCTGAACCAAGCTCACCATCATCTCTCCTCCAGAGCTGACCTTAGCTCACCATCATCTCTCCTCCAGAGCTGACCCCAGCTCACCATCATCTCTCCTCCAGAGCTGACCCCAGCTCACCATCATCTCTCCTCCAGAGCTGACCCCAGTTCACCATCATCTCTCCTCTAGAGCTGACCTTAGCTCACCATCATCTCTCCTCCAGAGCTGACCCCAGCTCACCATCATCTCTCCTCCAGAGCTGAACCAAGCTCACCATCATCTCTCCTCCAGAGCTGACCCCAGCTCACCATCATCTCTCCTCCAAAGCTGAACCAAGCTCACCATCATCTCTCCTCCAGAGCTGACCCCAGCTCACCATCATCTCTCCTCCAGAGCTGAACCAAGCTCACCATCATCTCTCCTCCAGAGCTGACCCCAGTTCACCATCATCTCTCCTCCAGAGCTGAACCAAGCTCACCATCATCTCTCCTCCAGAGCTGACGCCAGCTCACCATCATCTCTCCTCCAGAGCTGACCCCAGCTCACCATCATCTCTCCTCCAGAGCTGACCCCAGCTCACCATCATCTCTCCTCCAGAGCTGAACCAAGCTCACCATCATCTCTCCTCCAGAGCTGACCCCAGCTCACCATCATCTCTCCTCCAGAGCTGAACCAAGCTCACCATCATCTCTCCTCCAGAGCTGACCCCAGCTCACCATCATCTCTCCTCCAGAGCTGACCCTAGCTCACCATCATCTCTCCTCCAGACCTGACCTTAGCTCACCATCATCTCTCCTCCAGAGCTGAACCAAGGTCCCGAACTAGCGGCGAGGCACAGAGAGCTTTCTGCGGGCCCTCATCTACTTCCAAAGGTGCTGATGGGTTCCTACCAGGCCAGGCTCCAGGTCCGAGTGAGAACCCAACAAGTTGCAGGCAAGCTGCGCGGCAGCTTTTAGGGTACAGAGACTAGCAGGCAGGACCGGCCTTTCCTCAGACAGCTCCACTGCCGAAAGTATCTATATTCGGTGCCAGTCCTAATCCTTCATCATCTGCCCATTCCCATTGGTGATACAAGTGGGTGGGCCTTTTGTCCTCATAGGTCAGGTCCAAGATGAACGCATTAAACCAGTGACCAGCCTGTGATCACCGTGTGCACCTTGTCCCCTCACCTCAATCGCCTCCTCTGATGCTACACTGCAGGCGAGAGTCCCCGGGAGGGACGGGACATGTTGGAGAAGGAAGGGGGAGTTGGAGAGAGGTAATTGAAGCAGGCTGAGAAAATGAAAGAAAACATGATTTCCACACAGCTTCAAGGAAATAGCCCGAACAGGCACCTGGAATGAGAGATTTCTTCAAGGCAGCTCAGGAGGTCGTCAACAGTGTGAACCCCTCCAGCTGCAGCCTCCCCGGGCCTGGGCCCACGCGAGGTGAAGCCGCGGTTCTTTGGGTCCAGGCTGGCAGCTCCAGGCACCGGCTCTAAGTGGGCCGAGAGTTGGTAAAGTATCGGCCGTGCTCCGCCGAGCCTGCACCCCGCTCGGAGGGCCGGCTCCTGCCATGGCGCGCCGCCAGGTACCTCCCCCTGCTCGTTTAATCTCATCGAACACACGGTAAAAAGCAAACGAGATTAACATCATAAAAGGCTTTATGGTTTGGCCTCGCGCTCCGAGGACGCGCTGCACATTATTTATACGGCGATAAACCGACTCCCGCGCTAATTTAATTAGCACCCGTGTGGATGTGCGGCAGTACATGAAAGTGGCCGGGAGCCCACCCACGGACCAATGGGGCTCACGTGTGAGCGGGAGAAACCATGCAGGGCCGGGGGAGGGGGGTTAGACCACAGAGAGGCGCGGAGACAGGGCAAAAAGAGAATGGGAAGGAAAGACTGAAGATAGAGGCGGGGATGGACGGAAAGGGGGGAAAAGAGAAACGGATGAGAAGGGAACGGGGAGAGGGTGTGTCTGAGATTACATCGGAAAAAATAGAGGCATAGATGGGGGGGGGGGGGGGAAGAGAGAGAAAGAAAAGAGAAGAAAATACAAAGAGCAAGAAAACCAGAGAAGGATAAAGCATTTTAGAAGGGAGAAGATGGCTGAGTGTAGTAGAAAAGGGAAATACGGGTGTGTCGTGCAGCTACAGGGAGGAAGAGGGCAGATGGGGGAAAGAGAGATAACAAGCATTGGAAATGCAATAGGTCTCGCACCATTAGAGTTAGTGTTTTTAGAATTGTTTATGGTTTTTTTTTTAAATGTTTAGCATTTTTGTTTCCTGTAGCCAATGCTAAAGTATTACAAATAAAAAAAGCCATAAACATTTCTAAAAGCTCTAACTGAAATGGTCTGAGAACTATTGCACTGTGTGAGGGTGAGGGTGAGTGAGGGTGAGGGTGAGTGAGGGTGAGTGAGGGTGAGGGGTTGAGGGTGAGTGAGGGTGAGTGAGGGTGAGTGAGGGTGAGGGGTTGAGGGTGAGGTGTTGAGGGTGAGTGAAGGTGGGTGAGGGTGAGTGAGGTGTTGAGGGTGAGTGAGGGTGAGGGTGAGTGAGGGTGAGGGGTTTTGGGTGAGTGAGGGTGAGGGGGAGTAGTTGAGGCTGAGTGAGAGTGAGGGTGAGTGAGGGGTTGAGGGTGAGGGGTTGAGGGTGAGTGAGTGAGGGTGAGGGGTTGAGGGTGAGTGAGGGTGAGTGAGGGTGAGGGGTTGAGGGTGAGTGAGGGGTTGAGGGTGAGGGGTTGAGGGTGAGTGAGGGTTTGAGGGGGAGGGGTCGAGGGGGAGGGAGGGTGAGTGAGGGTGAGGGTGAGTGAGTGAGGGTGAGTGGTTGAGGGTGAGTGAGGGTGAGGGGTTGAGGGTGGGTGAGTGAGGGTGAGGGTTTGAGGGTGAGGGGTTGAGGGTGAGTGAGTGAGGGTGAGGGGTTGAGGGTGAGTGAGTGTGAGGGGTTGAGGGTGAGTGAGGTTGAGGGTGGTTGAGTGAGGATGAGTGAGAGTGAGGGTGAGTGAGGGGTTGAGGGTGAGGGGTTGAGGGTGAGTGAGTGAGGGTGAGGGGTTGAGGGTGAGTGAGGGTGAGGGTGAGGGTGAGTGAGGGTGAGGGGTTGAGGGTGAGTGAGGATGAGTGAGAGTGAGGAAGATCACCTGCCAATGTGAGCCCAGCATTCACTCGAAAACTGAACTCCAGTTGTCTTACAGGAAGTATGCAGCGGGTGTAGATAAATGGGTGAATAGTTGCGACAGTCAGAGAAAGTGTATCAGGCCCTGCGAAGATTATATTTCTATAAAGCGTACTGGAGCTTTACAAGGCCCCTTACTATGTCAAACTCAACCCTACTTGTTGGGCCCTCCGAAGGAGGTGAAGCTGGGTTGGAACAGAGGGAATCGAATCAGTAATTCGAAATAGTGCTCCCAGACATGTCACATTGGCGCTAGGCAGGAGTAAGTACGCCATCTCTGCAAAGAATGCTCATCAAACCAGAAGGCAAAATGAATATAGTTTCTACCCTGGGAGTCATCCATTAATTCTATTTTAAAGTGCCCCAGAAGTAAGGCAATGCAAGAACTCAGTTAAAGACGGTGCGAGATAACTGTATTCTAAACTTTTTTTTTCCAAACAAAAGGGGGCAAGAATTGTTCAGTTACAAAACAGCTGAACGAACTAAGTAGTGCAAAACATACAAAATATCAGGCAATAACTGGAGCCACGGTGGCTTGCACTTGAAATCTAGTAAAGCAAGCTTTGCCAAACAATGTCCACAATAATGTCACTCAATGGTCAGTTTGTGGCATTGTTTTAGAACAGTCGACGTTTCGATCCCTAGCTCCTAGATAAGGGGGATCATCATCAGGACTAATTTAAATACAATTGCCTGGTGTCTATCGTTGGAGCCTGTTGGTATAAGGAACAGGAAAAAGGGGGGAGGAAAAACAGACAACAGCGACCTGTCAGAATTACTGTAATAGTTGCATTTCAATATGTCAACAACTGGTGTAGGGATCAAGTGCCACCATATTTGTAGACAACATAAGTTAAAACAATGTTGGAGTCGGGTACTCGTGCCACCTGTGGGATGTGTGCTCCTAGATAGCACTTGTGCATGTCAGGAAAACTGCTAGCTTTGTGTTATTCGTGGCGAGGTATACTGTGCAAGTGTTTTCACAAGTGTTCAAGAAGGTGATACTTATGTTCTAATGGATTTATGGGGGTGATCGAGTGTGTGCGGAGGGTCAATTAATTTAGTGGCGAGACGTGGGAAGAGAAGTTTGCAAGGCGGCAGGGTAAAGTGAACGAATAGGCGGAACTTCGTAAATGGACTGCCTTACCCTAGTTCAAGCGAAATATTGCTTGAATCCGAATGATTAAGGTGTATAGAGCGCTGCGTCATTCCTTTTGAAAGAAAGTGATGAATGTCAGGGCTGGTTGCCGGGCATATGGCGTCAGAAAAGAATGTGAATAGCCAAGGGTTGAGCATTACCTTTTCTTTGCTCAGTGCGGTCCTTGGAAGTGGTTCCATGGTTCGTATTTGCTCGGAGTGGCTGGTAGGGCAGCTTAACCTCGCTGATTAGCGGTTTCTTGCTGTTGGAGCTGGGGAGTGGGAAAGGGTGTAGGTTGTGTCAGCGGTGCCATCCTTTACCATTGAAAGGTAGAAGGCATGGGGAGCACAAGGGTGCGCTCAGCATGATGATAAGGGCTTACCTCTTAGGAGTCTCGTGGAGGTTGCAACGGTGTGCGGCTCCGGTCCTCGGCACAATGGCAGGAACCTCGATAGTCTGAACTAGGCTTCGAATAAAAAAAAATGCGACACGGCGGGCAGGGGAGGGGGCGGAGCGGGTAAAATAAACAAACGAGACGGAGGGAAGAGAGGGGAGGGGGGAGGAGAAATGCGACACGGCGGGAAGGGGAGGGGGCGGAGCGGGTTAAATTAAACAAACGAGACGGAGGGAAGAGAGGGGAGGGGGGAGGAGAAATGCGACACGGCGGGAAGGGGAGGGGGCGGAGCGGGTTAAATTAAACAAACAAGACGGACGGAGGAGAGGGGAGGGGGGAGGAGAAATGCGACACGGCGGGAAGGGGAGGGGGCGGAGCGGGTAAAACAAGACGGACGTGCACGCGCTTATAAGCTCAATGCGCATGCGCATTGAGCTTAAAAGTCACGGGCACTGCAAGGAATCGCCACGATTCCTTGCAGTGGATAAAGAGTGGATAAGCCCCCATAGTCTCGCTTGTTCGATGCGCATGCGCATCGACAGGCGAGACCTAAAAAAAGGGATCAGATGCCCACAACATTACTTATGTTTTCAAACTCGCTTGATTGCCGAGTCTAGACTTTTGGCTTTGCCAATGCCTTTTCTGGTCAGTCCCTCTTTCTGCTCTATATATCTCCAGAAACAGAGGATGCCATCAGCTGCGATTTTCCGTCTAAAATTAAAAACACTGTATCACGATAACACAGCAGCTTCCACACCTCGCATCACCCTACATTCAGGTTATAAACCAATCAAAACAAAGACACCTTGCAGTCAGTAGAGAGTGTAAGCTACAATCCGTTGCACCACAAGGGCCTTGCTATAATAGGGTTACTTGGTTCCTTTTGCATAGATTTCGTGCCACTTTTCCCGTGCCTACTCTTTCCATGCTCAGCGCACACATCAGTACACCAACATCAGTGATACCCAACTGCAACATGGCACCGCCACACCTATTAAGGAGGAGCTGTGAGCCCCCCCCCCCCACCCTCTCTCTCCCCCTTTCTCTCCACTCTTTTCCTCTTCTCCCTTGGGGCCTTACAGAAACTCCTAACCACCAAGACCAGCCTATCCAGACGTACGCCTAATGTAACCACAAAGGCACCAACTATTATACCTGTATCGCCCTTGTATTACCACTGTATTGTATTATAACATTTCTCAATAAAAATCTTTGAAATAAAAAAAAAGAAGGAGCTGTGAATTTTAATTATATTCATTTGAGAATTTGTATAGTGTTGACCAGGACTTCACTACAGCCAGAGACATGAAGCGAAACCACTGGGTGAGGGGACCATGGCATGGGAGAGGTGGGGCGCCGGAGCACAGGGCTTACGGTTTGATGGCCGTCGGCAGCTCAGCTCTGCACCATGTGACTCTGGGCAATAGCTTACTTAATCTCCCCCCAACACCCCCATCACCTTTAGAACCTTAGGGATATGTAGTTTATGCTTCACAAACACTGGATTTAGATTTAGCATATGTGTATATAAACAGAGGACCTGACAGCGCTCAGTGCAGAACAGTAAAGAAGTCCTGAGGGACACAGGAACCATGGTTGGTCACATTAGACCGTCTCAGTAGCTGCGTCTTTGAGAGTTATTGTAATGTGCTGTTCAGGTGGAGCAGTACTTGACATTAAATTAATGACAGCGGTGATGTAAGAGCAGTGGCGTGTCATCAGCTTGCGTCCTCTTACCTTGGCAGGTGAAGCACTTGATGTGGAAGTGGTTGGTTTGCACGCGCACCACTTCGCCCTTGCAGGTGTCGTGACATCGGAAGCACTGGATGGCACTGGAGGAGCCGCTGCTGGGGCCGTACGAGTTCTGCTGGTAGGGCACTGCTGGCAAGAAGGGGAGACTTGAGGTTAGCAATGAAGGCAGCACGATAACATTTACTGTCCAACTTCAAAAACGTTGCTGGTTGCATTAATTAGAAAAATAAATAACACTTCCATGCAGGGGCAGATGACCTACAGGATTTTTGGAGATTTCCTGAGCGGTCTTCCCATCTGAAATCTAGGAGTTGCTGCGGCAGAGTTAGCCATGTGTCATGGGCTCCTGACATATGATTAAGTCCGCCGTTGTCATACTGGTATATCTAAGACACTGGACTGTAAGTAAATCCTCCAATTTGTAGGTATGACCTAGAGTCACCTTAGCTATCACACAAACCTCTTTTTCACTTAAAATGATGATAAAATATATACTTATAGACATGCATGCAGGGGCGATTGACCTGCCTTCTTCATCTATTGATCTCTTCAATTATCGTTCACGTTTTGCTTACACCCACCACAACATATGCACTGCTTTGGGCGATGGGTCAACCCACTTTATTCATTGACTCTGAGGGACGCCATTTTGCCTGATCACTGGTGCATTCCTGTCTGAACAGGAGTGCACTTGTGCACATGCACCGGCATTCCTGGACTGCTGCGGCACATGTTTATGTGAGTTCCCAAACCCAAATCTGTGTCTCTGACCCAACGGCTCCCTACCCCCAGAATCAGTGGCTTTTTCACAGTGGTTCCCTACTCCTAAATTGTGCGTGTCTCTGTGCCAGTCATGGTGTGTTCCTGTTCCACAGTCACTGCCTCCGTCCCAGTGTCCCTTCGCATTCCTGTCCTCGTCCCAGAGTAAGCAAGCCAATGTGCCAATGTTCCTGTCCCAGACGCAGCATGGCTCAACTCTGTCGCAAAGTCAATAAACCCCTCCTTTCTTTTATTTCCCAGATGTGTACTACTTTATATCAGCTCATCTTGTACCCAGATCCTCACTGCTCTGTGTGTCTATGTGCAAAGAGAGACCTGGGAACAGCTTTTCTATTCTTTCACTTAACACACATAGGCCGTTACTTCATCTTTATACAGTGACGCTCTTAAATGTTCCTAGAATCAAGCCGGAACCCCCAAATCTTATCTGAAATAAACACAAATACTCAGTTGCACTCCCTGCTGAAATTATCAATGGTACTGATGCATTCTGGGATGCTTCACAGCTGTCGGCACAAAATCAATTTCTCATGCATGGGCCACCTGCCAGCCATTTCGCCACATCCTTTGGAACAAGGCCAATGCAGGGACACAAACACTCTGCTTCAAAGTTCACAGAAAACACAGACATTCATATTTCATTTGGAAAGGGAGAATAATGAGGAGGGGCTCACAAATGAAACGCATGTTCACACATTGAAATGAGCAGCATTGTTTCAATTACACCATGTTTTGGGCCATTAGAGAGAAATCCGTTGTACAAGAACAGACAACACCAAGAATGTGGGCCATATTATCAAGAAAGGGCGATACATTATCGCCACTTTTATCGGCAGGAAACTGCCACTAAAGCGGCGATAATGGGCTTGATAATATGCCCTTGTGAATTTCCATAGAAGCCCAGGTTAACACCAGAACCTGGGCTGCTATGGGAATTCACAAGGGCATATTATCAAGCCCATTATCGCTGCTATAGCTGCAGTTTCCTGCAGCTATAGCGGCTATATGTGTTCTTTGAGCCGCAGCCTCACATTACGGGTGGTGAGGCTCTGCACCGCTCAGTTTTCCAAAGCATTATGAGAGTCTCTCTGGATGAGCAAATCTCAGCCTGACAGACTCTGACCATGTCAGGGTCAGGCAGCCTGACGCTTTACATGCTTAATGTGCAGGCACCTGGCAGCATGAACCAAGCATTGTTGGGCGGAAGATTACACAGCCCTGAGGGAAGTTACTTCATGAGCTCCTCCACCTCCTACCAAGAAGAAGTATCATCAACAATCAGTGCTGGGTGCTTCAGGTTTAGGCCCTGAAAAGCCCAAGGCTGAATGTCAAACAATGACGCTGGGTGAGGGTCAGCGCATCTCACTAACCCCACCTCCCTCTGAAGGTCCACCTCTCATTGGCGGACCCATGACAAGGTTAGCCAATGAAAGAAGATGGCAGGATCTTCTCTTTTTGCCTTACCTCCCCAACCCTCTAGTTCCTTTTGGTGCCTTTGTGCACTATTGTCATCTCCTAGTCCTGCGCCATCACTGCCGTGGGCCTGGGGAGTTCTTTTTGAATGTTTGGGTGCGTGTGTATGAATGTATGTGCATTTGAACACATGTGGATGGGTGTGGGTAAGTGTGTGCATGTATGTACTTGTGAATGGTGAGTCTGAGGATGTGCTCTTGTGAATGAATGGGGTGAGTGAGTTTGCTTGCGGATCGGTGGGTGCATGTATGTGTGTGAGCTTGTGAGTGGATATGCATGTGCACATATGTACCTGCCTTTACCCTCGCCTCTAGTTGAACATTTTTGAGCCGCCACTAGTTGCTGTCAATCTGGCAGCAGCAATACATTAAATGAACTCATCACAACAGTGGTATAGAATGCAATACTGGCCCCTTTCTGCACAATGTGGTGCCTGACCACACAGATGGTCCCAATTTACAGATATAATAAGGGATTATTAATAATAATCAATAAGAGGTGGTCAGTGGCACACTGTAGCAGCATCTCTTAAACCCCTTTATCAATACTGAAACCAGTGTTTAGCAAGTTTACTATGGTCCCTTGTGCAAGAAAGGAATATAAGCTGCCACATGGCTGAACATTGAAAGACAACCTTTACTGGGCACAGTGAACCACTCACATGCCAGGGCTGGATGCCACTGCATCCCCTGCACTAAAATAGTTAAACCCAGGAGTCCTCTAAAAGTGAATTTTGAGTGTATTTTCGTCATTAAGCTCTCACTCAAACGTACCCCATTAACTTGTTTTTTAACTCTGAAATATGTCTGTTCTCTTTTTATACTTCTTGATTTGTGTTCCTTATCCCTTCAATTTATTCCCTTCCTAATATGGGTTTTAATGTTTAATGTTGCGCTGTTGTGTCGTTTATGTTTTTCTTCAGCTCTCTTCATCCATTGGCCTGTTGTCGTGCCATTCACATTTTTCCTTCAGCTCTCTTCACCCATTGGCCTGTTGTCGTGCCATTCACATTTTTTCTTCTGCCCATATCAGCAGAGAGCAGAGTGTGAGCCCACTTCAGCCATAGGCTAACTTCGCTGTGAGTGATGGCGTTCTTCTTTATCAAAAAGAGCGCATCCACATGCCAAGCCATTCAATTCAACGCCAGCGACTACCATCAGACTGCATGCTATTTTAGATCCCAAAATTTTTTTACTTTTACCTATGTTTTTGTTTATAACACTGAGGGCCTACAGGTCCTCCAAAAATACAGTTTTACCAAAACCATGACAAAGCAAACAAGCATTGAGAATGCCAAAAAGATGGCGTCCAACTGCACAACTATTGGCTATGCCTAGGCTTGTTTCACTGCCCCTCACTCCTTTATTTACCTTGTTTCCCCTTCTCTTTGTTCTTTGTGCCATTTGTCCCCCTCTTTAATTTGGCGCAGAGTCGGCTGTACCTGTGTAACCAGCCTCATATTTTTCATGTATAATAACCACACAGAACTCTCTAGGGCCATTGGTGAATTCAAGCGCCATTCACATTTGGCTTCTGGCCAGCTTAGCCTACATCATCGGGCAACATGTCCGCCCCTTTTGG
The DNA here is from genome assembly GCF_964263255.1 of Lissotriton vulgaris. Classification (NCBI taxonomy): domain Eukaryota; kingdom Metazoa; phylum Chordata; class Amphibia; order Caudata; family Salamandridae; genus Lissotriton; species Lissotriton vulgaris. Next base: position 509,055 of record NW_028242523.1, on the reverse strand, counting down.
TCATTTATTTTCTTCACCGAGAGTGACAGCATTTTGCTCTTAGACGTGTGCACGTCCACCTAGAAAGTAGTCCAGATCAGAGTCGTGGCTGGTGGGCCAAAGTCTGCTTTTATGTTTTCTTTAATAATAATATTTGCAGTGATTTTTTTATTTATTTATATTTCCAATCGTTTTTTTTTTTGTTTTGCTTTTTTTGGTAAAACAGATGCACACCATCCTTAGACAGCCCCGTTATGTTCCTCTTCTGTGCCCCGGATCTCAGAAACAGTATATCCGGCCACCCGGAGCTCATGCCGCATGCGGCCCAAAGGCGTGCTCAGCAGGCATTAAATAAAATAAATACATGGCCACACGTGTTTGCAGCGTGTTTAGTTTGAGGTGGAAATGTCTGCATGACGCTGTATTACTGCACGCTGTGACAGGCTAACCTGACCTGCACCATGTGCTGCTTTGAAATGTCATGTTGTCACACGCTGTGATACATTGTCCCCTGCAGTGATGCGCAATATGGAAAACCTCGACATGAATAGATTAGCCCCAGGTTCACTGTGCCTTCCTCGCGCCCTCCTGGCCTCCCGCCACCCCGCACGAGCCCTCTGCATGACCTCACAGTCTCAGGCTGTTCTTCTATACTTACAGGATCTCTGTCTCTGCTCTACCTTTTCCCTCTAACCCAGGGCTGGACTGGAAACCCAAAGCAGCCCTGGCAGTTTTCTCAGACCAGCCCCTGGGGAAGCACTGCCTGGCCCGGGAGGCTGGAAACACATGCTTGCTGCTTTTGTTACTGGGGACCGGTATTGTAGCACGGTGGCAAAACCGGCCCCACCCTGCCTCCCAGGTAAACGCCCGATGCCCACTACAGCCTGTCCGGCCCTGCTCTCTGATCCCTTTCCCCCATTCACCACGGACTCTGCCTCTCCTCTCTCTCTGTTCATTTTACCCTCCTTGTCTCTTTTCTCCAGCCCTCCGTTCATAACATACATCTGTAAAGCACAGGTTCACCCAAGGGTACCTTGGTGCTGAATGACAGATGTTTGTTGCCCAACTCAATGGTACTCATTTTATCAATCTCAGAAGGCTGAGTGGACCTGCCAGGATTAAAAACTGTGACCATGAGGTCCCCTACAGTGGACGCATTTGACTCTGTTTTTTTCTGTCCCTCTCCAATATTTGCATAAACCTCCACAATTACTTCATTCTGATTTCTAGAGGTGTTCTGTGGCAGAACAAAGCTTAACATGTAAGAAAAGAAAAGGAAACCCTGTGGCCAACACGTTTTTAGGTCTCGCCTGTCGATGCGCATGCGCATCGAGCAAGGCGAGAGTATTGGCACTTATCGGCTCTTTATCCACACTGCAAGGAATCGTGGCGATTCCTTGCAGTGCACGATAAATTTAAGCTCAATGCGCATGCGCATTGAGCTTAAATGCGCGTGCACATGCACCCAGCCGCCTACTCTCTCTCTCAGCCTTCCCACAACTCCGCCCCCTCACTACTTGATTGCACGGCCGCTAGGCCGTGCCTCCCCTACTCTCCTCCCCCCTCCTCCTCTCCTCCCATGCCTGCCTCTCATATTGCCTTGCTATAACACTCTTTCTTCGTTTTACAACTTCTCGTTATTCACAATGCCCTTTCTTTTCCGCTTTCTTTGTGTTACATGGGGACCTTTGTGTGCTACTAATGGTGGCCTTTTATGTACATGAGCATTTTTGTCAGGATAGCCATAATACGGCCTTAAGATTTAGTTGGAGCCCCTTCATTATACTTTTGACTTCTCAGTTTTCACTTTTACTAACGAGACTCCGAACCTCCCTAATTATATTTTCGGGACTTTTAACCTCCGCAGCGGTAATTCAGCCCGTTGTTTATCTCGCCATCCACAACGGAGGTTCGCATTCTAGGCTTTCTCTACCTGTGGAGGCTATAACCTTGCCTTCCGGGTCGGGTGGTAGTCACTTCCGGGTCGAGGACGCGAGTCTCATCGAGGGTGATTCTACACAGGTACGGTTGGTTGGTGTTATATTGCGGACTTTATCTTATATCTTTTGGACACTGCTTGAATTAGATAAGTAGCTTTCAGTACTGGGATCGATCTACTAATAGATCGTTTTTTTTTCTGACTTTTTAGAATTCGAACACCACACGAACCCATGTGGTGTATTTTGAAGAATTTCTTAAACTCCACGATTGGAACCATAGATTTGTTGTTCGCATAGATATGCGTGAAGTTGGCGTCTCCTCTACACAGTGTGTTGAACCGTTTTAAGGGGTAAGAGACCACCTTTGTGTGGTGGGGGTAGGATTCATGACAGCTCAGTGCATGTACCCAATTATAGGCTACTTCAGTTTAATACAGGGGGCTGTGTCAATACATGTACCCGGGACACCAGGAACACTAGAACAAAATGTCATGGGTGCAATTTTGAAGACATGCGTCTCGTAACTGGAGCCCCGTTTCTGTCTTATCTGTCTATACAGCGCTAAGAGGGGTGTTATGATAATAAAATGGCTTCCAGCTCCGGCCCCCAGGTTGAGTTTGCTTTCTTTCCTCTGTTGACATTTCACCCCCGGCCTTCTCCAGATTCCGTTACAAGTGGACAAAGCACTACAGCAAGTGGTTGTGTGTATGGAACACCCTCTGCGGAGGCCACAGCGTTGTGTCGTTCTCATGCGGCCAGGGGGCATTTGCTAGCTTTTCCGAGAGGAACCCCTCACCCTCACCCTCAACCCCTCAAACTCACCCTCGCTCACCCTCACTCACCCTGACCATCACTCACCCTCAACCCCTCACTCACCCTCAACCCCTCACTCACCCTCACTCTCACTCATCCTCACTCACCCTCAACCCCTCACCCTCACTCACCCTCAACCCCTCACCCTCACTCACCCTCACTCACCCTCAACCCCTCACCCTCACTCACCCTCAACCCCTCACCCTCACTCACTCACCCTCAACCCCTCACCCTCACCCTCAACCCCTCAAACTCACCCTCACTCACCCTCAACCCCTCACCCACACTCACCCTGACCATCACTCACCCTCAACCCCTCACTCACCCTCAACCCCTCACTCACCCTCACCCTGACCATCACTCACCCTCAACCCCTCACCCTCACTCATCCTCACTCACCCTCAACCCCTCACCCTCACTCACCCTCACTCACCCTCAACCCCTCACCCTCACTCACCCTCACCCTCACTCACCCTCAACCCCTCACCCTCAACCCCTCACTCACCCTCACCCTCACTCACCCTCACCCTTACTCACCCTCAACCCCTCACCCTCACTCACCCTCAACCCCTCACCCTCACCCTCAACCCCTCACTCACCCTCACTCTCACTCACCCTCACTCAGCCTCAACTACTCTCACTCACCCTCAACCCCTCACCCTAACTCACCCTCACCCTCACTCACCCTCAACACCTCACTCACCCTCACTCACCCTCAACACCTCACCCTCAACCCCTCACCCTCACTCACCCTCACTCACCCTCACTCACCCTCACTCACCCTCAACCCCTCACCCTCACCTTCACTCACCCTCAACCCCTCACCCTCACTCACCCTCAACGCCTCACCCTCAATCACCCTCAACCCCTCACCCACCTTCACTCACCCTCACCCTCACTCACCCTCACCCCCTCATCCTCACTCACCCTCAACCCCTCACCCTCACTCACCCTCAACCCCTCACCCTCACTCACCCCCACTCACCCTCAACCCCTCACCCTCAACCCCTCACCCTCACTCACCCTCAACCCCTCACCCACCCTCAACCCCTCACCCTCAACCCCTCACCCTCAACCCCTCACCCTCAACCCCTCACCCTCAACCCCTCACCCTCAACCCCTCACCCACACTCACCCACACTCACCCACACTCACCCACACTCACCCACACTCACCCACACTCACCTTCACCCTCACTCACCTTCAACCCCTCACCCTCACTCACCCCCACTCACCCTCAACCCCTCAACCCCTCACCCTCCCTCACCCTCATTCACCCTCAACCCCTCACCCTCACTCACCCTCAACCCCTCACCCACACCCACCCACACTCACACACACCCACACTCACCCACACTCACCCTCACTCACACTCACACTCACCCACCCTCACTCACCCTCACCCTCACTCACCCACCCTCACCCTCATGCTAAAGATTTACAAAAAAACCCATTAACAATTCTAAAAGCACTAACTCTAATGCTGCGAGACCTATTGCATTTCTAATGCTTGTTAGTAGGAGTGCGCAGCTGGTGCTTCTGAATTCTGGGACTGACAAATCCAAAGGGTGCGTAGTGTTAATTCCACCTCATGCCCCTTTCACTCACCATTCTACACTTCCTGCCTCTTTATTTCACTGTTGCAGATTCTTTCATATATCCCTTTTCCCCTTGTTACTATTTCCTGTCTTTCATTTCCTCTTCCTTCACCCCTTTTTGTCTTTCTTCCTCTTGCTCAAAGTCTAATGTTGAAAAATTATCCCCGGCCACCAAAAATGCACTCCTATCCCCTTTCTGCAGAAATCAATCAATGTGTTAGCTTCCATCGCAGGTCCTTACACAAGTGACACACGCATGACTGTTTAAATAATTGATTAACTAATTGTTCCATTGTGTCAATTTTTTATAATTTTTTGTTGCATTTTGGTCGTAGTGACCTTTTGTCTTAGTTTCTATACTTTCACTATTCCAGCACTACCCTTCCCTACTCCATTCTTTTAGGGGCATTATATGTGATTTAATATGTACTCATTTTTATGAATGAATCTTATTTAATACACGTTGTGATTAAAAACAATGTTGTTATAATTATCTTTGTATGTACCTATTCTTGTTACGATTTAGTTAATTGCGTGTCTATCTGGGACCATTTTGTTTGTATCAATACTTCGCCCAGGTCCCAGTGACTTCTTGGGTTAACCCGTGTTTTTGCAGCACATAGGGTTCCCAGGCAAGCCCTGAATGCATCACTTTGTTAAGATGGGAAAAAATTCACAAGTTTTCCAAAAACAGGCAGGCCAGACTGGCCGTTGCGGGCACTGGGCAATCCCCCAGTGCGCCGCACGGGTGGGGGCCTGTTTTGGGCCCCTGGGGGCCGTTTTTGTTACAGGGCCGTTTTCGGCCCTGTAACAAAATCGGGCGAAAACCGGCCTTGGCAAAGAGCTCGGCGGCACCTCCAACCCCCGAGTGGGGAGGGGGACCGGCGAGCACTTTGCCAGGGCCGGTTGTGGTTCCCAGTCTGGCCCTGAAAACAGGGGTCTTCCAGTAATGGGGAATGGACAAGGTGGAACAGCTTTGGATATGTTTTCCCACTTTCATTACTGGCCCGCTTTTTTTCTATTGTTTTTAGTCTAGTGTATCCAACCTCTTGCATTCAATACACAGAGAGTGGGCTTTGGGCCAGCCCCCTCTAACACCTGGCTTGTTTGGGAGGGCTCCACTCACTCATTGGCATGAGAAATTGAAAGCACACTTTAGATCAACAAAGAGGAGTATTTTATTCTCACTGTAATGTTATTGGTTATTTGGGTGTATGTATACGCCTGCCTTCTAGGAACTGCTTCCATTTAACCTCATATGGGCCTATTTTACATCATAAACTAAACTCAACCATCACACGTTTGTCACATCCAATTCTATATCGAAAGCATGCATTGCATACAAAAAGTACGTTTTTAAAAACCTTTTTCTTACTACTGAAGGACACATTGGTTCACTTACGGCAAAACAAACGAATCTGTAGGGACTCCAGAGAGCTGTTCCTTCAATGTTTTGCATTAGAGGAACACCCCTTAAGAGTCCTTCTCAGCCACATTTAGCTACTGCGCCTCTGATAAGATTTAGTGTGCCTGGAATATCGCCAGCTCCTGCCATTGGGCTTCTCCTGAAATATATATTCACTGCACTCAGATATTCTGTCAAAGCAAATTGGTCTGGCTTAGAACAGAAAGTGCAAGACCAACATTTTGGCTTTGCAAATGCTTGCTCTCTACTGAAACTCTGACAGCTTTGTACTATTCAAAATTGGCAAAGTATATATATATATATATATATATATATATATATATATATATATATATATATATATATATATATATATATATATATATATATATATATATATATATATATATATATATCTGTGAAGTTGCAAAATGTTCAAATTTGATCGTTTATTTGTAGAACTTATCAAACCGCTCTCCACGAGTAATGATTGTGTATGAGCATAGAAATACCTTGAGACTGCATAATGTAGGACCTATAGCGTAGAACAGGAGGATGAAAGGATTAGTTAGATGGCTCGCACAGTTCATATCTGCCATCTCTAATCATGCAGCTATATATTTTAGCAAGCAGGCACTCCAGAATGACGTAAAGTTTCCCATTTCTTGTGTACGAGTAGCCCAACGAGTTCTGTTTTTTCTCTGCTTTCTTGTGCCTACTGAGACTACATCTCCAGAAACCTACTCAGACTCAGATCTGCTACAGGAATCTTGAAAGTCTCTGGGAAATCACCTTCATTTGTGGGCACCAGAATTTATTTCTTATCATCAGGCACAAAAGGGGGCTGTAAGGGGAGGAGAAAGATGGGAAATCAGCGAGAAAGGGAACAAGCAAGGGTGAAAAAGAACCTGCAGGAGTGAGAGTGAGGGGTAGATGAAAGAAGCATGAGGTGGAATCAAAATCAGGCAGCCTTGATAATTGTCAACCTCAACATTCAGCTAGGCCGGCAGCAGGTTTCTGAGAAAAGCTTTGGGCCTGGCACTTTTACTTTTCCAAATCAAGCACCGAGTGCAAGTATCAAAATGAAAATAAGAAATAGAGTACAAGTATCGAAAGTAAGAACTGAATGAGTTTCAAACACCTGAAAGTTTAAACTGGAGCTTTTGAATAATGTCACAACATTTAGAGCTCAGGGGTGAAAGCAGCAGTTAAGAAAGCAGGCGGCGACTTGGATGAGTGGTTCAAGTGAGCAACTAGACAACGTAACATTTGTGTTGTGTTGTATTGTATTGGCTTTATCTAACGGTTACTACCACTGAAAAAGTATGATTTGGTGGCGAGTAGAGCAATACTCCAGGGCCTATTAGTGCTACGCTTAACTTGGCTTGAGATGGAACAAGCTTTGGCAAAGGTCTGACTTGCATTTTGAAACCTGATTAAAACGGAAAAAGCCTATAGCAGTGAAAAAAACACAACAAAAAGCTTGCTTCTGGAATAACGTGCAGCTGTGATTTAAAGTATTTAGGGACTTACAAGCCCCCTGCGCCGCTGGTACGTCACTTTTAACGTGGGAAAAAGTGATGTACCGGCGGCGCAAGAGGCTTGTAAATAAGCCCCTTAATGTGCAATGATACAGATCACTTTTGAGATGTAAAATATTCCTTCCTTCATGCATTGCAATGCAAACAGTCCACAGGAGCCAGACCGCTGCGCCAAACAGCCAATAGCATGAGAAGTGAGAAAAACACTCTTCTGGGCGGAGCCAAAGGTCCCTCTAAAGACATTTCAAACAATTGGTATCAATAGTTCTGTGCTGCGGTGTCACTGCCAAGCCAGGCCTGCGTTAGCCAAGGAAATTGGCCAGTAATGCATTTAATGTCCTTTTTTCTGCACAAGGAGTGTCGTACGCTCAAATCTGTAGAGCTTTAAGGCAAACATAAGAGAAACAGCAAATTGATTATTGATAATTGATGAATGTTCTTGATTCCCGGTGAGGAATCCTGATCAATTGCAATTGTCATTGGCAAGACAAGCCGTTAAGTCCCTGAAGCAGAGTCTGAACACCTCCTTCCTTTCTTGAAATAACTTTCTTATTCCCCTAAAGGTTAAATGAATGAGTACAGTAATCTGCAACAGCCCCGAGGGTCAGGAGTGATCATTGTGAATTGAGCTGGTTTCCGCCGCCTCCACATCCACTCACCCCCGCCCCTCCTTTGAAAGCTCTTTGAAGAAGAATAAACTCTACATTATATAGACCTCAGTTTATTTGAGCAGTAGTGGTAAAAGCAGATTTCATTTTAATCACAGCCTATTTGTGGTGAGTAAAAATCCCAAATATGCCTTTGTAAAAGAAAAAATGCAGAGGAAACTATTCACCGTTTATACAGTGCAACGACAAACGGAATATTCTCTCACCACTTAAAAACATATTTATGAAATGCTGGTATTCAGTCACGTGACGCGCAGAGCCCTGCGGCCGCCGTTTAGACTAAACAGTGTATTGGTCCCATTGTTCAGTTGTAGCTCGTGGGAGGGCACCTGAGAGGTCAGATCTTCGGATGTATCCCCACGAGTGCTATAGGGTGGGTTTTATAGTACGGTTTGTGTGTCAGTGTCTCCTGCCCCCGTGTGTGTGTGTCACTGTCTCCTGCCCCAGTGTGTATCACTGTCTCCTGCCCCAGTGTGTGTATCACTGTCTCCCGCCCCAGTGTGTGTATCACTGTCTCCCGCCCCAGTGTGTGTGTCAATGTCTCCCGCCCCAGTGTGTGTGTCACTGTCTCCTGCCCCAGTGTGTGTCACTGTCTCCTGCCCCAGTGTGTATCACTGTCTCCCGCCCCAGTGTGTGTCACTGTCTCCTGCCCCAGTGTGTGTGTCACTGTCACCTGCCCCAGTGTGTGTGTCACTGTCTCCTGCCCCAGTGTGTGTGTCACTGTCTCCTGCCCCAGTGTGTATCACTGTCTCCTGCCCCAGTGTGTGTATCACTGTCTCCCGCCCCAGTGTGTGTGTCACTGTCTCCCGCCCCAGTGTGTGTGTCACTGTCTCCTGCCCCAGTGTGTGTCACTGTCTCCTGCCCCAGTGTGTATCACTGTCTCCCGCCCCAGTGTGTGTCACTGTCTCCCGCCCCAGTGTGTGTGTCACTGTCTCCTGCCCCAGTGTGTGTCACTGTCTCCTGCCTCAGTGTGTGTATCACTGTCTCCCGCCCCAGTGTGTGTCACTGTCTCTTGCCCCAGTGTGTGTCACTGTCTCCTGCCCCAGTGTGTCACTGTCTCCTGCCCCCGTGTGTGTGTCACTGTCTCCTGCCCCAGTGTGTATCACTGTCTCCTGCCCCCGTGTGTGTGTCACTGTCTCCTGCCCCAGTGTGTGTCACTGTCTCCCGCCCCAGTGTCTGTGTCACTGTCTCCCGCCCCAGTGTGCGTGTCACTGTCTCCTGCCCCAGTGTGTGTCACTGTCTCCTGCCCCAGTGTGTGTATCACTGTCTCCCGCCCCAGTGTGTGTGTCACTGTCTCCCGCCCCAGTGTGTGTGTCATTTTCTCCTGCCCCAGTGTGTGTCACTGTCTCCTGCCTCAGTGTGTGTCACTGTCTCCTGCCCCAGTGTGTGTATCACTGTCCCCTGCCCCAGTGTGTGTCACTGTCTCCTGCCCCAGTGTGTGTATCACTGTCTGTGTGTGTCACTGTATTCTGTTCGTGTGTGTGTCGCTGTCTCCCGCCCCAGTGTGTGTGTCACTGTCTCCCGCCCCAGTGTGTGTGCCATTTTCTCCTGCCCCAGTGTGTGTCACTGTCTCCTGCTTCAGTGTGTGTCCCTGTCTCCTGCCCCAGTGTGTGTATCACTGTCTCCTGCACCAGTGTGTGTATCACTGTCTCCTGCCCCAGTGTATGTGTCACTGTCTCCTGCCCCAGTGTGTGTCACTGTCTCCCGCCCCAGTGTGTATCACTGTCTCCCGCCCCAGTGTGTGTCACTGTCTCCCGCCCCAGTGTGTGTGTCACTGTCTCCTGCCCCAGTGTGTGTCACTGTCTCCTGCCTCAGTGTGTGTATCACTGTCTCCCGCCCCAGTGTGTGTCACTGCCTCCTGCCCCAGTGTGTGTCACTGTCTCCTGCCCCAGTGTGTCACTGTCTCCTGCCCCAGTGTGTGTATCACTGTCTCCTGCCCCAGTGTGTGTGCCTCTGTCTCCCGCCCTAGTGCGTGTATCACTGTCTGTGTGTGTCACTGTATTCTGTTCGTGTGTGTGTCGCTGTCTCCTGCCCCAGTGTGTTTGTTACTGTCTTCTGCCCAGTGTGTGTCACTGTCTCCTGCCCATTGTGTGTCACTGTCTCCTGCCCCAGTGTGCGTCACTATCTCCTGCCCCAGTGTGTTTATCACTGTCCCCTGCCCCAGTGTGTGTCACTGTCTCCTGCCCCAGTGTGTTTATCACTGTCCCCTGCCCCAGTGTGGGTCACTGTCTCCCACCCCTGTGTGTGTATCACTGTCTCCCGCCCCAGTGTGTGTCACTGTTTCCTGCCCCAGTGTGTATCACTGTCTTCTGCCCCAGTGTGTGTATCACTGTCTCCTGCCTCAGTGTGTGTATCATTGTCTCCTGCCCCAGTGTGTGTCACTGTCTCCTGCCCCAGTGTGTGTGTGTGTCCCTGTCTCCTGCCTCAGTGTGTGTCACTGTCTCCTGCCCCAGTGTGTGTGTGTGTGTGTGTGTCCCTGTTTCCTGCCCCAGTGTGTCACTGTCTCCTGCCCCAGTGTTTGTGCCAATTTCTTCTGCACCTCTGTGTGTGTCACTGTATTCTGTTCGTGTGTGTGTCGCTGTCTCCTGCCCCAGTGTGTTTGTTACTGTCTTCTGCCCAGGTATGTGTCACTGTCTTCTGCCCCAGTGTGTTTGCCTCTGTCTCCTGCCCCAGTGTGTGCCTGTCTCCTGCCCACTGTGTGCCACTTTCTCCTGCCACAGTGTGTGTGTTGCTGTCTCCTGCCCAAGTGTGTTTCACTTTCTTGTCCCCCAGTGTGTGTGCCTCTGTCTCCTGCCCCAGTGTGTTTATCACTGTCCCCTGCCCCAGTGTGTGTCACTGTCTCCTGCCCCAGTGTGTGTCACTGTCTCCTGCCCCAGTGTGTTTATCACTGTCTCCTTACCAGTGTGTGTCACTGTCTCCTGTCCCAGTGTGTGTGTGTGTCCCTGTCTCCTGCCTCAGTGTGTGTCACTGTCTCCTGCCCCAGTGTGTTTATCACTGTCTCCTTACCAGTGTGTGTCACTGTCTCCTGTCCCAGTGTGTGTGTGTCCCCCTGTCTCCTGCCTCAGTGTGTGTCACTGTCTCCTGCCCCAGTGTGTGTCACTGTCTCCTGCCCCAGTGTGTTTATCACTGTCTCCTTACCAGTGTGTGTCACTGTCTCCTGTCCCAGTGTGTGTGTGTGTCCCTGTCTCCTGCCTCAGTGTGTGTCACTGTCTCCTGCCCCAGTGTGTGTGTGTGTGTGCCTGTCTCCTGCCCCAGTGTGTCACTGTCTCCTGCCCCAGTGTTTGTGCCACTTTCTTCTGCACCTCCGTGTGTGTCACTGTATTCTGTTCGTGTGTGTGTCGCTGTCTCCTGCTCCAGTGTGTTTGTCACTGTCTTCTGCCCAGGTATGTGTCACTGTCTTCTGCCCCAGTGTGTTTGCCTCTGTCTCCTGCCCCATTGTGTGCCTGTCCATTGCCCACTGTGTGCCACTTTCTCCTGCCACAGTTTGTGTATTGCTGTCTCCTGCCCCAGTGTGTTTCACTTTCTTCTCCCCCAGTTTGTGTGCCTCTGTCTCCTGCCCCACTGTCTGTATGTCACTTTCACCTGCCCCAGTGTGTGTGTCATTGTCTCCTGCCCCAGTGTGTGTGTTTGTGTCGCTGTCTCCTGCCCTAGTGTGTGTCACTGTCTCCTGCCCCCGTGTATGTGAGTTTCACTGTCTCCTGCCCCAGTGTGTGTGTGTATCACTGTCTCCTGCCCCAGTGTGTGTGTTTGTGTCGCTGTCTCCTGCCCTAGTGTGTGTGTCACTGTCTCCTGCCCCAGTGTGCAAGGAATTTTCCACTATCCCTCCACAAATATGATATCCTCATAACTAGGGCGTGAACCTGCGAGGCCTACAGATGGGAATACAATGCTATACACTGCTGCATAACATGCATCAGTGCACCCCTGTCTCAGCTAAGTATGCACACCTGCCTGCCCTAGTATCCTAGCCAGAGGTCTCCCTGTCTGGTGTCATCTTCATCCAGTCTCTGCGTACCAGTATGTGTCTCTGTCCCAGTATGCCCATCAGTGTCTACCTACTACACGTATGTCCCCCATCTTCTCCATCGGCATTCAAAATCGAGCCCTCGGCTGACTGTGCTCTTTCTTCTCTAACACGCGGTCCATCTTCCGCCATCTTGCTCCTGCTTTTTTTCTTTGCTTGTGAGGTCCCTCAATGTTACCTCACTGAGCCCCACTCTTTTCAATGCTTACACTATCCCTCCGGCCTCTCTAATTAGAACTTTGAGCCTCTAAATAGAATGTCTCATACTGATGACACCCACATCATCATGATAATCTCATCTGCACTCAAGTAAGATACTTTTCCTGTATATCTGCAGTCATTATCTGTATAAGTAGCAATTTTCTTGCGATAAATGGGGATAAAACAGTGGCTGTCTTCATGGGCACTCACTCTTCTGTGTTTTCATCCCTCTGGTGGCCTTCAGACCTGCACCCCATGGCGGTCCCTCGTACCTCAGCAGGGAATCTTGGTATTCTTTTGACTCTTCCTTATCCTTCGTTGGTCTGGTTGGATGTCTTCCTCCTCTTTCTACTATCTCTGAATGGTTCGGGTAACAATCCCTCTTCTCATTTCTTCTCAGAAAACTGCTGTTCAAATTGTCATCCTGTCCTGTCTTGATTATGGGAGCTAGGTCTTTCTTGTTTCCTCCCGCTATCTGTTCTATCGCTGTTAGATGGTCCAGAATGCTTCGGCCCACCGCATTTTCATATTTTCTGACCTCCCCAATCTCTAACCATCTCAAACCCCTCTATTGGATGCCAATGTACACACTCTATACTTTCAAAGCTCGCTGTCTCTCCATCTGTCCCTTCATATTACTGGCCCTGAGCGGCTCCATAAACCTGGAGTAAGGCAACGCAGCGCACACTCTGCCCTGGGGAGGCGTTCCATGACCACTGAGTAACTCCCATGGTTTTTGACACATTCCCAGATTTACCAGAACTGGTAAACCTGGGAATGCGCCAAAAAGATCCTCCTTCCCAGGAGCGGTGTAGGAAGGACAGATATATTTCTCCTTGTTACTTCTTCTTTCTAGGTGTGCTGCATTCTGCATAGAGCAATATGCCTCTCAGGATTTTTTTGTGTGCAGGAAGGGGGTGTATGTCATTACAACGCAATGTTTTACATCGCAGTACTTTACGCATGTTTTACAACGCAAGTCGTTACCACGACTTGCGTTGTTGGGGGCTGGATAGTGAATAGTTTAATTTACTATTCCAACCCCAGTCCCTGTGGATAGTAGAGAAGGAGTTGGATAGTAAATTAAACTATTTACTATCCTGGAGCGCCCCCCCAGCGCAATTCATTGTTACAACTTGTGTTGTAAAAGTTGCGTCATAAGGGAACTGCGGTGTAACATCCGCGTTGTAAAGGATGTTCCCCGAAGGAAGCGAATGGCGTAACAATAGCGCCCTCAGCCCCTGTGATGTGGGGGGGCCCTGATCTCCAGGTGGCCCCCTCAGGCACTGTACACGGGCGTGCCTGAGAGCTCGTAACAGGCTCCAGAGCGTGCGGGGGCCTCTTCCATGCACTTTGCAGTGGGCCTTCTCCAGTTTTGTTACTCCACTGCAGGAAGGTGTCCCATCCTGCACAAAAAGAATCCTGCATGCAATGCAAGCACCCTTGAACCATGGTGCAAGCGTGCCTGTGTTGGAGCTAGGCTGCCATAAGGGCTCTAGAGCAGAGGAAAAAGCAGGAATTTGTGTGTTGCCTTAAAAACGGCGCAATCCTACCCTTCCTGTCAGGCAGCGCAGCAAGGTGACATGCCGCGCTGCACTGAATGATTTCATAAACATGTGTCTTTCCTTCCCAGTGTACAAGTTCTCTAGTTCGAGTACAAGCGTTCCCTCCTGCCAAGAAAGAAAGCATCTGTTATGCTGCTGTCAGTGTCAGTATTCCCGCTCTAGTGCCATTGTGTTCCCTTTCTCAGCGTCAGAGTCTCACGTGTCCCAATGTAAATATCTCCCTGAGATAGACTCCGTGTTCCTAGTCGAGGTGTGCATGCTCCTGTCTGAATGTGTGTTTCCCTCTTCCATAAACTGGCTTCCAGTGCCACTGCATTCACTGCATCCAGTATCAGGCTGAAGAGTGAATGAATATAGCTTTATGCCCAGTCAATAATTTGACGTAATGAGCATTTTCATTGCCATTATTACACCCAGCCCTATTTATTGAATTCCCTAAAAAAGGCTCATATTGAGTAAGTTGGTTTTTCAGCGTTTTCATTTAGCAAAAACATAGTCCGAAGGATTGAGAGTGATTTACAGAGGAACCAGACTACTTTAGACATTGTTATGTCTAAATTTATACAAGACCTTTTGAGTTTACTAAAGGAATATAATGTACTTAAAGGAGCTTTCAGCCTGCTCGCCTCCTCCACTGTTGTGTAGCGATGTCGTTCACATTTCTCTTTTTTTCTAGAGTTTTATATAACGCAAACTTGACCCGAAGGTATCAGAGCGCTTAACATGAGCACCAGTTACTTTACACAAGGACGCATTTATTTCTGTTGGGCACGGGGAGATGAAGTGATTTTCCCAGAATCACAGGATGTTGAGCGTCATTGCCGAGACTCGAGCTCCCCAAATTTGAGATCAAACGCTGTAGCCCGTTAGGCCACATCCTCGCTCTTGTATCCTCCACAGCATGCAGGAAGGGCCCGTAGGACAGCCCATTTCAGCCGCTGGATAACTTCACTGTGAGAAGTCCTCCTTGTGAATGCCATCACTCACAGCCACAGTATTCCACGCTATCACAAGAAGCATCCTCTCACACAAAGTAGTTCCCTTCAGTGACAGGGACCTCTGTAGAAATATGTGCTTTTTGAACCCAAAAGGCCTTTTTGCTATCGTTTTTTTTAGATTGGCAAGAGTGGCAGTTCCAACCACAACAACTTTCACAAAAACCATACCAAAATAAAACAATCATAGACAAAGCGAAAAAGCTGGCAGCCAAGGTTATACTTATTGCCTTTGCCACTCTTACTTTTTGACGCACAAGGGAGGGCAGTGGGGGGAGAGATTAAATGATTTGCTCAACATCACACGATGGTGAGATGAGACCGAGATTTGAACCATGTTCCCATTTCCAAAGTCAGCAGCTCTAGCCCCTAAGCCACATCTGTTCCCCTTGATTCTGTGGCAGTGACATCATCAAGAGAAGGCAGGCATGGGCCTAATGTCCAACCACAGTGGCTCTTTTTATCTGTTTCTTCGTAATGTTCGTTTTCTAGTTAGACACTTTTTTTGTTTCATTCTTAAAATCTCCCCTTAAAGAACATTACATGGGATTTACATCAATCCTCCTATTCTAATGATTCAATGGTAATTAATCCCAGTCAACATCATAATATGTAGGGGGAGGTATGTGGCAAGCATCAATGACTAATTTGCCATCAAACATTTATAGGAGTATTCCAGTTCACGTTCACAATTAAGCCTGGGCGGAAACCTACACTACGCTCGTGCGGTTTGAGTATCTACGCACTACGCGAATTGCACGTGGCAAGGTGTAAAAACACGTAGCGTAGCGGGCATTTTTTGCCTGCTCACGGTCCTCAATGTCAATTTGGCAACCGCGAGTGAGCAAAATGACATCTGGCGAGACTTTTTCCTCGTTCGCGATCAGCAACATCAAGTTGCCGATCGCGAGCGTGGAAAATAAACCTCCAGGCGAGATTCCCAAAGCGGGGAGGTCAGGTTTCTCATTGCGAGTGGTCGCGTATGCTCGTGACCGTTCGCGATGGGAAACTACCAGTCAGCGTTGAGAAAACTGCTGCTTGAGTACAAATCTACTCGAGCGGCAGAAAATGACCACTTGCACTGTGCAAGATGCCGTTTGCAATGATTGTACAGTGCGGACAAGCATGCGGCACTGTGCAATCATTGCGGACAGCATTTCCCTACCGCACTACGAAGTTCGCCTAGTGCTACGCGTAGCTCAGGTAGTGCGAAGTGCACTACGCGTAGCTACGCGTAGCACTACTACGCGAACTATGCCCGGGGTTATTCAGAATATGCTGTGGTGAGATTTGTAGTAAGCATCGATCAACAAATGGCTACTAAGGAATTATAGGAGCGTCCCAATCCTCTTTCATAATGTGCTGTAGGGGGTTATGTTTGCAAGCATTGATGAAAATGGCCACCAAAGAAATAGAGAACAATTTTTGTAGCATTGTCGGTAGCCGTGTAGTGATCTTGAACCAAACTATAATATGTTTGTGTGCTTATTATATACAAAACTTGTATTGAGAGTCACCCGAATTCATATTACTACGGAAGAATAAAAATCGATTTTCAAGAAGAAAGGTTTTCTAAGATATTCATGACAGGTTCTATGAGAGCATGGAAACAGCATCCTCGATTTCCAATGTATTTTCAAATTTTAGTGTTTTAACTCAGTGCTCAGCACACAAAAATAAAATGCATTATTGGCAAATGTGTTCCAAAACTAGAGTCGCTGATGGAAATTGTGCTAAACAATATTCCAATATCAGATATCACATATCAGCTTCTGATAAGTAATACGGTGGGAGAGTCTTTCACTTCCGCTTTCCTTATGTTTCTTTAAAATGTATGGAGTTTTAAAAATGAACAAAAGTAGGCTTTTTCAAAAATCTCACTCAAACAGTTCTGGGGTGCTGATAACAATCAAGGCCGGACAGATCATCTGTGTGCATTGTGGGGTGATCTGGATTCAACCACCACCAGGTTCTTATTTGAACAACACCTGTCATCTCCTAGACACATCTGTTTCCTGATATTAGATATGATATGTCCTATCAGGGACAACCGCGAGATATTACACAATTATGGTAGATATAAAAGGGGGATCTCTGCTAAACTGGTTGAGAGGATACATAGATTATTATTCCTATGTCAATGGAGGGTGATAATTACACATTTTAATATGTCAAATGTAGCACGAAGGAGGTATAGATGGACATCTTCACACCTTACCATTTCTTCAAAGAAAAGAGTAAACACTCAATGTACTTATTCCTTCCCCTTTTCATTTACATAAAATGCAGCAATGTATATTCATTGGCATATCTTAGAGCTCTCAAATCAGGAAAGGATGTGGCCTAAAAGCTAGAGCGGCCGAACTCGGAACTGGGGAAAACATGTTCAGGCTCCCCTTTCCATTGGCTCTCCGCTGGCGTACTGTTCTTGGTTTGGCTTGCCATAATTCTGGTTCTTCCAAAAACACTGATTTATATCTAACTTCTTCACTCTCTATGACAGTGATACTCAAAGTATCGCCCGGGGGCTACTTGTGGGTCTTCTCATATTCACATGTGGACCCCCTCACCCCCTGCTGAATGACTGCACTCGGCTGCATGTCACTTGAGGGAGTATTAACATCTAGAAATATGTTGATTAAATGGGCCAGTATTTTATTTGCAAGCTAACTGAAGTAAAAGAAAAGAAGCAAACAAGGTACCCTGCACCACTTAACTTTAGAAACACATTCATTTTTCAAGACATCATGCTGCAAACGTTTAAAATATGACAAATTCTCTTCAAAATTCAAAAACGTTTATCATTAACAGTCAAAAGTGTTTCCCCTTAGTACATCAAATTATATGAGTGCTTTGAGGAGTATTTTTCAAAAGTGATAGCTTTCAAAAATGAGCGTAGAAACATTAATGCCTCCTCTCACACTGACAATGCCAAAGTGATCTAAGAGGCAAGTGGGTTGTCACTCATAACCCTCTGGGTGGCCTTGGTTGTTCGTATTCATGGACAACAATATAGTTTAACTCCTTAACCGTGGAGTGAATTTCGCCGCTGTGCGGGAGTTCTTACGAGTGGGCGGGACTGCGTCGGTCAATGTTCGTGCGCAGCACTGGGCAGGTAGTGCTGCCGACGCGAGCACGGAACGGGTTATTAAATCGAAACCAAGAGAAGTGTTTGTAGAGTGCATATCCTGAATACATGTATTTCAAACTGCTCTTTCACATTATATTGAAGAAAAATTAGGCAAAGTGAAATAAAACAATTATCAAGGTTAACACAATTTAGTCAAGTGGGAAAGACATGATTGATTTTAGGTTTTCTGGTTTCATATTGTGCAATTCTATTTCATTCCAATTAATAATGATGTTACATCTTTTTTACACTTGACTGTCCCGAGGTAGTGTTAGCAACTAGAGAAGGCGTACCCTAAGGTGCGGTAGAGGGATGGTGTTTCAGATATAGCATAACACAGTACTGTCAAAACTATGACTTTTCTAGCGACCAGAGGCTTAATTAACAGGGCAGGATTGGGTGAAACCCTCACAATCACTCTATGACTCTCTGGCGAGGCTATGTACAGGCTTCTCTTTCCCAAAGCCCACCTTACAGCTCCCCTCAACACAGACCTCCACAGCAAACCCCCACTCCCACCCTGCTGCCATCAATGTGCCCCCCCCCCGCATGCCACAGGCCATATTTTGTATTCCCATGGAAAATATTTGAGAGTATCCATGCTCTAGGGCAATGTATATTTACATCCTGCCTTTGAATTCGAATAAAAAAGATTTGGACAATCTGCTTAGTGCCAAACAGACTTTCCTGAGACACAAGAAATGATTACTAGAATCTTAAATTAACCCCTTCACTGCAGCGGCTATTCCGCCGCAGTGCTAAGGGGGCGGGGCGGCCGCGCGGCGGCCGCATGCTGGTGATGGAACCGCTCCGTCACCAGCGTCGGTTGACCTGTGCTTGTGATGGAGCGGTTCCGTCATGGCCCGCCCCGCTCAATAGAACGTCAGCGCAGGCGCGAAATTTGCGCCGCGCAGGCGCGCCGAGCGGGCCATGACGGAACCGCTCCGTCATCAGCACAGCTCACCCGTAGCTGATGACGGAGCGGTTCCGTCATCAGCACTTAAGGGGTTAATGACATATTTCATGCATCACTTTATGGGTATGAGGTCTGATGTTTTAAAAAGCTTCAGAAGAACAGAAATCGAGGTTAATGATGTGTTTGGGATGACAGGAACTAAAAATGTATTTTTCCTTGCACCACTGACAGGGAAACTCATATGGATTATTCTGCAATTTAGTATAACGCGAGAAGGGGGCATGCATGTCATGTTCTTTGACTTAAAGAAATTATAATTTCTGTTTTAATATACCTTAGTCTGTCAGATTTTCCAAACATATATTTTAATTCTAAGTTTATTAGGGTCTGCACTGGTCATAATACCCAACTGTAGCATCATGTAAAGATTAACCAGCTAAAGAGTTGTGATTGTTGCCACGGGAGCTCTGTAGGGCCCAGAAAGGTATAAGGCAGACAAAATGATTATCCCAAAAGAGATCACACAAGACATTTAAATGCAGGCTGACGAACTGTCAAATTTATGCGTGGAATTACAAAGGAGATGTAGACATGGACAAAGGCTTCCATGGCTGCAAAGAAGGGTGTGTTGTTTCTTCTCATCATATCTAGTGCAAACCTGGAAGCCAGAAAATAGGATACTTGAATCCAGCTGTACTTCTTTCTCTGCTTAAGGAATCTTGGGGCATATTACCAACAACTAGCGATAATTATTGCTATGTTGGCTTAGCGGCAATATTATTACCGCCGAGCTCCGCCGATTTTTATCGCAGATAAACCTTGCTATTATCAAGGTTTATCTCAAAAACGATAAAAATCGGCCGAAATGCATGAATATCACTGAAAAGTCAACGATATTCATGCATTACTGAGCTAATGCTCTTAGCCATGTTATCCACCTACCATTGGATAACATGGCTAAGAACTGCTCTGGGGCAGGCGTTAGCTTTTGGAGATATTCGCGCTTAGCGCAAATATTTCCAAAAGTAGGTAATAGGAGATAGCGATGTTAGCGACTGTTTCCAGTGGCTAACATCTTGGCACGCCCACTTTGCATGTCATTAGCGATAATTATCGCTGACATGCAAAGTGGGCCCCAAGATGATCGCTATCTCCTACTAGCTGTCGCTAACTGGTGTTAGCGACAGCTAGGTAATAGGGTGATAAAATTATCGCCACTTTAGCGGGAAAAATTCAGCTAAAGCGGCGATAAGGCCCTTGGTAATATGCCCCTTTCAGCTAATTCGGCTGTTATTTCAAAATTATTCTAAGTTATTTCTAGATTTCATCCTATCTCCTTTTTTTAAAAATTAAAAACCTTTGAATAAGTGTATTGGTTTATCCAAACTGACCTTCTTTCAAGGAAGTAACTAGCTGATTTCAAATGCACATCTAGGCTTTTGCAGTGTTACTTCTGCATACACTGCTCTACTATTTCTAACCATTTCTAACTTTCTTCATCAGGTACTTCACAATACACTGTCCACCGTACACGTTTGTCCGCTGCTTCAACGTGGAGGATCACCTTATTCCGTTGGATTCTCATTCTTCACTGTGCATCGCTGAATTCTTGTAATATTCGAAGGGTTCTATTTCTGCACTTCAACCTGTCCATTTTTGTGCTACGTGGCGAATTATAATGGGTCACTCAAAATTTCTCTCTGTGCTATAAAATTACTTCCTATTATATCTTCTTTTCGGTTTGAAACCCAGTTTTGCTAGGACAACTCTAATTATATTTTACTCTCTCTTCTTTCTCTACGTCTCTCCAAGCTAGAGGCCCTGCCTCCCTCTTTGTAGTTGAGGCATGATTCCCTCTCACCTTTTTAAACTAAATCCTAAAAAAAAGAAACACCTTTTTAACGGCCCTAGCACTCATTCCAGCTCTTTCTGCAATGGTCCGTCTTTTATATCGATTACTTAGTTACCAACATTTATAACCTTGTCTTTGTTGTTGATTATTCACTTAACTTTCCATATTAAAACTTTTATGTCCCTAATACCTGTCGCTTTTACATATACAACATCCACAAATTCAAATATCTTTTTCTTTATACCCCTGTGGAACTACTGCGCAAATTTTACATCTTTTTAATCTTAAATATTGCTTCTATCTCCATCTGTCATCCTAAATAACTGCTCTACTTCAGATTATTCAACAAACGTGTGTCTGTCTTTTTCTTTTTTTCTATGACATGCACACATCTCTCCGTCTCTTTAATCTTTGCTTGCTTCCTTTACGTTTACAATTTAGCTTCTACTTCCTCTGTTTTGTCCTCAAATCTGTCCACTACTACCTCGCCTTATCTGTGGCCCTTGCTTCCTTACAGACTCTCTCCCAAACTCTTTGCTCAGCCAACTTATCGCTTATCTTTCCCACAACCACTATGTCCTGTTTTTGTTAATTTTACTTCTAGTTCCAAAATTGTAGAAACACCATCCGGTTCATATCAGGTGAACATCAAATTTGTGGAAAGACCTCCTCCTTTAATTATTTCACCAACCTTGATTATGTGCTGGCATTTGTTTTTATTGTGGTCTTCATCAATCATTGTCTTTTACACCTGTTCACATTCAAATGGTCCCACTAAATACAGTAACTGCAAAAATAACTTCACAGCAGAGGTAGTGAGGCATACTTTCTGCAGGAAGTGCTTGTTAACTAGCAAGGTAGGGGATCAGGTTAGACAAGGGGGCAGCAATGTATGTTTCTCCAAGTAAATAAAGATGTACTAACAGAGCAGGGCGGTGTTTCAAATACCTCCCTGGAAAGCTACACGTAATAGTGGATCAGTCTTTCATTCTCATATTTTTGTTTGGAAAGACATTGGGCCCGACTCACAAAATTAACTTAAGACAAATTCCTAAACTTACTACTTTTGGTATTCACAGAAGTTAGGATTTTGTCCTAAAACAGACTTCAGACAGACTTAAGACAGAATCCTAACTTAAGTCTGTCTTAAGTCTGTTTTAAGACAAAATCCTAACTTCTGTGAATACCAAAAGTTAAGTTTAGCATTTTGTCTTAAGTTAGTTCTGTGAGTCGGGCCCTGAGTGACATTCCTGCAAAGCAATTTTGACCTGAGGTTCTGTCAGTTTTGTATCACATAGAAGTTGTTTTGCTCAAAGTCTTCTGAATAAAGAGACAACATTGACAATCTAAAATTGTAACAACGAGGAATACTGTGGTTTGGCATACAGAACCGTGGGACATCCTCAAATTAAAGTAGTTCAGATCACGAGGTAAGAATAAACTAAAAAAATACAAAGAAAATCGTGTGAATAATATGCTGCTTATTAAATGCCCTGTCAACATCATTGGGTCATTTAGTAATAGAACTCTTCAACACCTTCTTGGTGTTCCCTAACCTTGCAAAATACAGCAATGACTGTACAGTGAAACACTACACCATACACTATTTTATCCATAATTCATAAGATTAAATATTACAATTATTGCTGTCAAAGTACACATCACAAACAGTATCATACTAAGACACTAAAATAATACCTAACATAAACATATGGCCCAGGCAGATGAAAAAGCCCTTCTGAAAATTCCCTGTAATGAAAGATTTGATTGACAAGATGCACATGAAGAATAACAAATCACCCTAGACGTGGATTCTTCAACGTGAGATTCCAACTGAAATAATAAAAAGAATACTAGAGGAAATTGATAAAAGTGACGTCTGTAAATTAAAATTACAAAATGGTTCAAAGACTGACTTTACAACAGATGTAATACCTGTGC
This sequence comes from Lissotriton vulgaris, assembly GCF_964263255.1. Classification (NCBI taxonomy): domain Eukaryota; kingdom Metazoa; phylum Chordata; class Amphibia; order Caudata; family Salamandridae; genus Lissotriton; species Lissotriton vulgaris. The sequence continues at coordinate 486,487 of NW_028242523.1, read as the reverse complement.
TTTCTGACTTGAGCCTGGCTTTGCTGTGATTCATATTAAGTCAGGTAAAGCAGTGTCTCTCCACAGCAGGAGCGACTGGGAACACTGTCTACTTTAACCCCTTCGACGCTGATGACGAGCTGGGCTCGTCATGGCGTAGCCTCCTCGCACGCTGATGACGAGCCCAGCTCGTCACGTAAAGCGCGTTTTTTAAAAACCCAGCGTGCGAGCGGAATTCCGCTAGCGCGCATGCGGTTAAAAGAATGCACCCGCGACAAGAGAAAATGGCATACGCTAATGGTGCAATAGCTAATTCTCCATATGTCGTGCATAAAAATCACACTCCTAACTAACCTAGCACCAATCAAAAAGCCTAGAATCCATAATTCCACATCAATGTCTATTAGTATACATCCCCCAAAAGATTTGGCATGAATGGTGCTAGAGCGCCATTCTGACCACATCTAAAAAAGATTACTGCTGGAAGACCACCCAAGAAACCACCAACCCGGTAAACATTCAAAAACACCAATATAAATAACAGAATTGTGTGATGTTTTCAGGCTCTTATGCCTTTTATCATGACTGGAAAAATGCTTTATTTTATCAACAGATCTGAAAGGCACCCTTGCTGGGTTTATATTTCTCTCTCTCATGGTTGCGCCCACTTGATTCTTGGTCTCGGCTGGACCACCTTAAACAGAGCCCCAGTTAACCAGAGAGGGTTAAATTCCTTCTGACACTCAGCAGTTCAATTCACCACTGCATAAAACTTTCTGTAGCAACGACATGAACTTCAAGCTCTCCCTTGAGAACATGATCAGACAAGCAGCACCTCCAATCATACACCAGAGCTCTCCAGCTGCACTTCACATACACTGACAGTCTCATTAGCAGCAAACAAAAGTGACTGATGGGAATGCTATGCAGCTGAACCACTGATATCTACTCTTTTGTAAATTTCAAAAAATATGTTTATTGTAAATATAACAAGATATAACATCGTATAACAAAACATCACAATCCAATATGAAAGGTATCAATAATAGCATATAGGCAAGTATTCTTACAAGAAAAGAAATAATTATGGCTGGAAAAAAAAGAGAGAATATAAAAAGAGTGAGAACGGGATACAACTCAAATAGTGCATTACTAGATTAAAATTAGAATGAGACAAATATATAGCATAATGATCACAAAAAATCAAGGGGGTTGAGCAACATCTTGAGCACTTGGTAATGAAACATGAGATTGTTTAGCATTAGTATCAAGAAATGGTGTAATCGGAGACCACAAAAATAATCTTTTATGTTTGAGAGATAAAGGATATACAAATGCCGTTGTCAAGTCTATTGTTGTGACAAATAGAATACCACCAAGCTAAGTACGAGAGTTTGGAAGTATGTATCCTTCCAGTTTTTTGTAATTTGCTGAAATGCAATAGCCAATAATAGATCAACTATTTTCGTTTGTGAGTGTATTGTGTTCCAATTAGTAGAGAGGCTACTTAGAAATATGTTTGCAAAAGATAAAGGAAAGTTAGTCCCAAAAATATTGTTAATTTGGGACCAAACCGATTTCCAAAATTTCATGACATGTGGACATGAAAAAAGTAAGTGAAGGAGATCAGCTTGTGGAGATGACATTTGTCAGGAATAACAGAATGTATTCTATGTAAGGAGACTGGGGTTAATAGTAGTCTATTATAGATAAAGAAAAGTGTTTGTATGGCGCTAGCTGCTCTGGAGGACTTCCTAAGCTTCACCCAAATCTTATCCCAGACCGAAATGGGCCAGTGTGCGTCTAAATCAGTTTCCCAAGAAAGCTCAATTTTTGTTTTGGCTCTTGTTGCAAATGGAATTAATAAACAGGTGTATAGGGTGGACGCCTTATGTGAATTACACAGGATGCGCGACCAAGGGTGGTATGGTAGGGGAGAAGGGGCAGGCAAGGAGGTCAAATGTGAGTAAGAGCCTAATATAGCTGAGCGTAAAAGTAAAAATGTATGTACAAATGAGGTAGGCAGGTGAAAAAGGGAGGATGCCTTAGCAAAGGTGAGGAACGTGTAATTCTCAAAAAATTGATGAACCCAATATATACCTCTATCTCTCCAAGTTTTCCAATAAACAGGGTTGTTCTTAATGCATATGAAATTATTGTGCCATATGGTGGAGTTGAGAAATGTGACTAGATCGATCATGTGGTTCGCAGTGAAGGAGGTTGTTTAGAGTTTTACAAGAGTATTTAAGAATTGGCGTACATAATGATTGTTGTTTCTGCATGAAGGATACATATTCTTGGAAGGTAAATGGGGAAAGGAAAGAGCTTTCCAAGTCGACCCAAAGAGGCAAGCCAGGAGAGGGTTCAGAAAGCCATTTGGAGATATGTCGTAATAAAAAGGTTTTATGATATTTGAGAAAGTCGGGGAAGCGAACATCACCTTCAGATTGTGGACGCGATAACTTTAAAATGGACATTCTGGATTTTTTATTCTACCAAAGAAAAGAGATGAGAATGGAGTTAATTTTGTGGAACCATTTTGTTAAGATGGGTAGGGGAATATATGAGATAACATAGAGGACTGATATCTACTCTTAGCTCATTCCATACCATCGTTTTAGTCTTGGCTGAGAGCACAGCTGTCACACAGACCTTTTGCTTACAATATATTTAGATTGTGATTAGGCTCTGACATCTTCTACCGCTGCTTTATTGACCAGCTTCCTATCAGCCATGAGCTTGAGCGTGAGACTTCATCAATCACATCTTGGCTCTGTACAGAAGAGTATCTCTCTTTTCTCTGACACTATTGGCTGTTTATATGTGTCCTTCCACCTCCAATGTAGTGCTTGCATTGAAATGCATGAGGGACTTCTTTACAACTATAGGACTCTCTGTCCTCTCCTCCTGACTCTTTCCAGTGGGTTTTGATCTTTGTTTCTCCTATTTGCCACCCCGCTGGTTCCTTCCTTCCATTGCTTAATGGTGTAACTTCATGAGTCATGTTTACCCTGCCCGCCAACCCCTTATTCTCTTTCCCCTGCATGTTTTTAATTCTCCCATCGCCTACCTTCTCTCATTCCTTCCTTTGCCTCTCCTCTCCTTTGTCCAAAATGTATTCCCTATTCTGGTCACCATATCTTGCTCGACCTTACCTCCCTTACTTTTTCCTCTGTGTGCTCCTATCCCCCGCCTCCCACCCCTCTCCCCCCTCACTCTTCTTACTTGATCTTTCCTCCCAGCAGATTCTCATGGTGCCCTGTGACAAGGTATATATTCTTTTTCTCATTTTTAGAAACAAACACCAGTCTCTATTGAAGTCTCCCTTGCTTTCATTATGGCCTTATTTTTTTTAATAGCTACCCTTCTGTAAGAGGAATGTGGCCTTCTTGAACCGAGGTCCTACTGTATGTTATTAATCTTGAATTGGGATTATAGGATTCTTGCTTAGGTATTCGCCAGTAGGTTGAGCCCTCTTCTTCCAAGTCTGGTGCACCTGGGTCAGTGTGGCTTTGCCCTTAGGCATAATCCTCCTGCCAGTGTCAGCAGACCATTTCACATGATAGATGCCCTACCTGACGATGTGTTCTATGCAATGATCCATAGATATAAAAAATTGGTTATACAAACTCGGACTCTCGCTACAATGGGGATCGACCACAAATTCATAACTGTGCTTGTAAATTATGTTCATGCCCAGTTGCAAGAACTAAAATGGGTGCATTGCTCTCCTCCCAACTCTCTATACATAGAGGGACGAGGCATGCTCATTGTGCCCATTGCTCTTTTCCCTCACTATGTAACCCATAGCCTGCTATGTACATGCAAGAATTGGGCACACAATATGCTCTGCATATGTATAGGGGCTATATCATATCATCCTTTTATATGTCTATGATGTTCTAAAGGACATGCCAAGGCTCGCCTGTAGAAATTTCGAAGCTTGAAGACTTTAGTCGCATGCCTGAACTTACGTTTCATGTGTCCGAAAATTGTGTGCAACCACTGGCAGGGTTGCACGCACCCGCACCATGCACCACACTGATGGCCTCGAGGTGAAGATACACACCTTTAAATACCTGGGATTTCATGGGTACAGAGACAGAATCAACACTCCTTCTGGAAACTTACTGCAAACTTTAGCGACAACTAGGGCTCCAGCACTAGGGATCTAATGGAATTTTGGTTGTGATTCCCGTTGTCCCTGGTGGAGATGGATTTACCTAATTGCACTTTGGAACTTGAAAATTGAACCACAATTCTGACGATAATCTCCATGGTTGATGTGTGTTGGCTAGAACATATTAGATACACAATTTGGTGTGGCCTTCTCTGACAGTGTCTCCTACGTTTCTATGTATGGCGCTTCTTGCACAATGCTCCTCTTCTTTATCTTTTCAACTTCCCACTTCTTTCCTTCCACGGTACCCTCTGATCTTAAGATACATCCAAAGCTGTACAAACTCTTTTTAATTTATTTTTTCTTACTGTTAAATTTTTACTTTGTTCTCTGGTATCTGTTAATGATATAATGTGTGGACATGCATCGATATACACATTGTCGTGTTTTGTGGGCGCTTCACGCTTATGTTGTAACAGTGTGGTAGATCCATCACTGAATTGTTGCTCAACATTCTGTTTTGGAAATAAACAAATAAAATATATTGTAAAAAATTATCCTCTTTTTTTTTTTTTTTAATCAATGGAATCTCTGGTGGCAAGGTAGTCTTCAATTTAGTCCTTCCTTTCCATCTATGTCATAGAAATTAGAGGAATTTAGGGCCATATTATCAATAAAGTTCGATACATTATCGCCGCTTTTATCGGCAGTTTCCTGCCGATAAAAACGGCGATAATATATCGCAGTTTCTTGATAATATGGCCATAAAGAGTTTCCTCTTTTTGATATAGAAGCAAAAACATGACTGTATTGAAAGCAAGAGAGCCTTTAACACAGACTCCCGTCTACCTAATTTTCTGGCTTGAATGTGATCACGCCGCTTGTGTTAGTACGTAAAAAACAGACCTATTGCTTTAGCCAATGCTTTTTTACCTTGCCTGTGATTTTACAGATGTAGATCAATGGTGTGCAACTCAGCGCTGGTCTGGTTTTTATAGAAATAATCCAGCAAACTGTCAGGTCAGGCTCCTCCGAACGGGAAAGCAAGCAACCTCAGACCATTTTCAGACTCACTTCATCGCATCTGTGAGGCGAGGCTTGAATCCCTATGGCACAGCGAGCAAGACAACATCTGGGCACACTCACAGTCTAATGCCGCCAAAGTCCTAACCCATGCGCAACACCGACGTACTCTAGTGATATCATTTTGTAATACCGTACCTTACAACTAATCTATGTTTTCCCCAAAAACTAATATATATAATTAATTTAATTTATTTAATTTGAGTTTTATATAGTGCTGATACCCAGGGGTATCAGAGCGCTTTACATGTTTTGAGAGTACGTTTATAATAGGTGCAAGACGTAAGTCAGGTGAGATTAACAAACAGTCAGAAATGTAGTGTCACTGCTCCAGACTTGTCCTGGTGTTTAGTATTAGAATCTGGTTATATTGAACATTGGGAGGTTAAGAGTTACACTTTGGTTACTCGGTCAGCGTTTGTGGCTATTCCTTTAATGCGGCAGTTCTGAAATCTAATAACCAAGTGGGGGTCATTGAATCGAGGTCTCCGTATATAAAGCTACATGAACAATGTTATATCACCCACAATCTTGTAAACTTGCACCATTGCATTTACTCTTAGAAATGTTGGTCAAGACTGGTAGCAGGAGTCAAACCCTTGACCTTGTCAATGCCCTTGCACACATCTTTCGGCACATTGGGTTTTTTCCATCCTGACCCACTATGCCATCCACATACCCATTTCCTTGCAAGCCATCTCCAGAAAATGTGATAGCCTGATGTTGCCACCCTGCAGGTTCTGTGTTTTCCACCCTATGCCCTCCCACACGCCGGATTTATTTGAGGACTTAATCACCACTTAAATCCACATTTAATAAAACTTGAACAAATTCACCCATCAAATGCTCAAGATGTCGGTTGCTAAGGAACCCGGGTGTCCATAGAAACCTGTTGTCATGCTACAGGGGCAAATGCTGAAAAGTAAGAGGCGCGGGGATTTGACGAGCTGTGTGTATGTGTATGGCTGCACCCATAGTTGAGTGTGCATGCTTGTGTGTGTACATATTTGTACCTACAATTCTGTCTTTGCATGCATGTAGGTGTGCAATTTCTGAAAATATTAGTAAGTGAATTTTATTTCTGTGTTTGTATGAGCATTCCCTTTGTGTGTGTTTCTCTGAGCTAGTCTTTATGTCCAAGTTCCAGTAGCAAAGTTCCAACTACTGAGTATTGCACATACATGTAAACTCTTTATTTCTGCTTTTTCATTAAATAAAACTCACTTAAGTTACAACAATGTTTGACATAAATCTGATTATTTCTCTTTCTACTGGTGATAATCAAAGTACTATAGGTTGCTGATTCATTAGGGTCTTCTGATGTGAATAAGATGTACAGTGGACTACCAGTCTCCTATGCGTTTCACTTAAAAAATGTCAATGTCCCTGCTGGTATTGGAAGGTGACGCCTACAACTAAAACAATCGCAACAACTGGGCATTCTTTCTTTCTGGCATTTCCCCACAAGGTTGAATGCACGGCTGGCAGCTTTCTAAAATGGTATGATCTCATCCTGCTTGTTTTTGTGCTTTTCTGTTGGTTGAACGACAGACGCACAAATGGGTTAACCATACGTGCCTCTACTACGCGGCCCCAACAACAAATGTGTCTAAACAATGCATTCCTTTATCATGCATGCCTTTACCGCGCATGCCTTTACCATGTAATTCCATCATAAAGGCATGACTTGTAAAGGGTTGTGTGGAAAAGATTAAACACAACTTCCCCGCACTGAGCTCTAAAAACGACCCTGAGCCCTAAACACCATCCTGACCCCCGACCCCTAAATACTATCCAACCCACGTTCCCTAAAAACTACAGAGCCATTAACACTACCCCACCCCTGAGTCTTTAACACTACCCTGGCCCTCCATAGCCCTAAACACTACCCTGATCCCTAAGCACTACCCCGACCCCCCCAAGCTCTAAACACTAACCTGACCCTCCGGAGCCCTAAACATTACCCTGACCCCGACCCCTAAAAACTACACGATCCCCACTGAGCCCTAAACTCTACCCCGACCCTGAGCCCTTAACACTACCCAACCCCCTGACCACTAAAAACGACCCCAACTCTCCTGACCCTAAACACTACCCCGACCTTCCTTGAGCCCTAAACCCTACCCAACCCACCGTGCCCTAAACTCTACCTCGACCCCACCCCCTGAGTCCCAAACCCCACCCGACCCCTCTGAGCCCTAAAATATACCCCCAACCCTTAAGAAGACCCCTCACCCTCTCCCAAAACCTGGCCACAGCCTCATATAGCTCATTGCCTCAATTCCTGATCCTTCCTGTGCTTGGGCCCGCCCATCCCAGCATGTAGACCGCGCAATGACTTAACCACGCATATGTGTGGTCAAAACATGCATGGTTGAGCTTGCGGGGAAAGGGCCTACGCGGCTCTGCCCACGTTGTAAAGGACGTTTCCCTTGTCTGTTACTCTATGTGTGTGTGTGTGTGTGTGTGTGCTGATGTGCGTGCATGTGTTTGTGTGTGTGCTCGTGTGTACACATGTGCGTGCGTGTGTGTTGATTCTGGGTCTCTGTGACTGTAGCTCTTTGTCTGAACACGGGTTTAGCTCCACTGTGCACGGATGAGATTAGGCGCTGTGGAATGCAGCGCTTGTTGTGCATTAGTGATTACTCCTGACAAAGGGGCCTCTCTATGATCCTTAGTCGTGTGCCTTTCTATACTGTCCTTCAGATCATCCTGACCCCGCCGGATTTCCTGATCACACAGTGTAGGTAGGGTTTTGCCTTCCATGAAGATGCACCCTTTTTTCGCGGTCCTCCGCGGCTGTCTCTGGCTCAGGGCCCAGGGCGGCATTACACCGCTAAACTATAATGCTCTGGGCTGCCGGAGCCTGGCTAGCCCAGCTCATTAGGCAGCGTAATCTGCTAATACTCTAAGAAGTATTAGGTTCGGGGGTGGTAGGAAGAGTAGTGCTCCGCACCGGCTCCACCTCGCTCTAGCACACCAAGGACCGCGCGGGGCTTGAATGGTATGTGAAGACGGGACTTCATTCATTCTATATCACTATGTGTCTGGTGAAGCATGAATACCCCCAGCCTATCAGCAAACGCCAATCTAATACATCCCTCACTGCTAGACAGCAATGCTAGGTGGAGCTAAACAACTCCTTTCCTGTGTCAAGTGCGTCACTTCCGCATCCAGTGATCTGGTGGTTTTCCATTTTGTTTAATGCACTTAAACTGCACATCCTGAGGAGGCTTACCAGACGCAACAGTATACATAAAATGCTCTCCAACCACACCTTGCACATGAAACAGAATAAAGAACACTAAGATATAGTACCGGTTGAATACGTAATATATGTTACCGTACAGACAGGAAAACATCGGTTCAAAGTGCGCATCACCTGAGTTAAACCCATGAGTGAGAGAAAGATGCCCGCCCCTTCGCTCTGTTATTCTCTGACTCAGGTGTGTGTTATAGATAGTGATTTCAAGTCTCCTGACAGCAGTGCACCCCCCTGGGGAGCCCACCCATATTCAGGAAAACCGACATCCGAAGGAATCCATGTGCCTTCTGCTCATTGTGAAAAAGTGCTGCGTCCATTGAATATGAGCACACCACCTGCCAACTTACAAATTAGGTTCACCATGTGACGAGGGGCGGGACCTCATGCCGAGTGCTTCCTCCTGGGATATTGTCTCACCTCTTAATGGACATATACCTCTCATAACACCACATGAAGGCCTGCTGTATCAAAAGGTTTTACCCATCCTGTGTCTATGGGGAAATGTGCTGATATATAAGGGGTGAAATACCCCTTTCCATTGGAATTAATAAACACCTTTACTATCTACTATGAGCAGGCGGTAAATGTTTGCTGGGGCCTCTGTATGAGGTGGAAGTGTAGTGAGAATGGTGTAAGGAGTAGGGCGAGGCGGGGTACTAAGTTTTTGAAGAGGAAGCATTGTAGGCCAGAAAAAAAGCAGAGAGAGGCTTGGCTGCTTCCATTTCTCTGGATGGTTTTCCTGCCTTGTAAAATCGAGCCTGGTGTGGAAACTGGACGCGGCAACATCACCCACTCAGAATCAGGAAGAGCCGAATTCCATACCATAATTCCAGTCTTGCCGGATTCATAGCCAGGGCCTCAATGTCTTAAATAACTCAAAGTCTCATCCACCTCAGAAAGATGAAGCCTGAATAGACCCAACTATGATTGAGACTTGTGAACTCATGCTGTTGAGATCTGACAGCGGGTGGATCTTTAGTGGCAGGTTCCAAATAGATTACTCTTGCGGTTTTCGGCTGGAGTCACCTGCATCACCCTTGGAGTTTCTCTGGAGGATTACAACTAGGGCACAAGGCCCAAGCCAAACAGATTTAAATAGGCAGTTCTGGTATACCCTAAGTCTCTGGACATTGTATAGCGCTTCACAGTAAAATGGATAATAAAACCCTGACACACATTTTGTGATTGTACCAGGCTGCACGGCATCAATATAAATTTCATAGGAATGACGGGCAAATTATTTCTCTGTCTGTTATTGCTGCTGGTTTGCGTTTCATTTTACCATGACATTAAAGAAAAGGATCAACTGAAATGTATATGTGGGAAAGGGACAAATGGGATGCCCTGAGAAGCGCTTTGGGGGCCAGGGATATGAGGTCATTCTGGAGAGTTGTCAATTTGGCCAGCTCTGGCCCCTGATCATCGGTAGATCCGAACCTGGGAGAAGAGGTTTGGCGAGAATATTTTGAATCCCTCTATTCTAAGGAAGAAACACCAATGGTTGAGCTAGCCGAAGGTTGTTCTCTAGGGTCCGACCACTCTCCCAGCCCCAGTGAATGTCCTCTTTAATGCAATACTGCAGGGTATGAAGATTTCCCCTAGCTGGGCGGGAGCGGAAATAATCCTGATTCACAAAAAAGGCTCCCCACTCCTGCCAAATAATTATAGACCAATCAGCCTGATAGACATCTCACAAAAGGTTTTTTCTCGTGTAGTGTTGCTGAGGTTACATTCTTGAATGGAAGAACAAAAGATATTAACTCCCTAACAGGCAGGGTTTAGTGAAAAACTGTCCACTGTGGACCAAATACTTAGGCTCCAAATGCTTCATTAGAAGACCGTGTGTCTTGAGGGTGGCAGCCTCTATCTTATATTTGTTGAACTCCGGTCCGCCTTTGACTTGGTTCCAAGGGAAAAACGGGGGACTGTCCTCCACGAGATGGGGGTCCCTGTGTATCTACTCCATGTCATCAAGCTGCTCCATGAGGGTAATTTTGCGCAAATCAGGTTTGGTAAGGATGGGAAGCTTACTGCACCGATCCTGATTAAGCAAGGTGTTCGCCAGGGTTGTATACTGGCACCCACTCTTTTTAGTCTTTATATTAATGGCTTGATAGATTCTTTGCTAGCAGAAAAAGACCTCGATGCCCCCAAACTAGCCTCACGACTCATTACGGCAATGATGTTTGTCGATGATACTTTATTAGTATTTAAATCACCCATGGGGATCCAGAGGGTACTCAATACATTTGATGTATTCTGTAGCCAAAGAGGCCTAGAAATTAATTTACAGAAAACCAAATGTATGGTGTTTAATAGCCCTAAAAGCACAAGAGCTAACCCTACATTAAATGGCAAATCCCTCAAAAAAGGTACCGCTTTTGATTATCTCGGGATAACAATTGTAGAAACTTTGGACTGGGGGGCTCAGATTAAAAAATCATCATTAAAACTAGCGCAATCGTCAGGTGGTATCATGAAGGTCTTTTGCAAGTCTAGCCAGAAACCATTGAGTCCGGCTATTGAAATTTATAAAATGCAAGCCCGGGGAGGGGCGTTATATGGTGCTGAACTTTGGGGGCACGTATGCCAAGAGAACCTCACCCAAGAAGAGAATAATTTCCTTAGACAGATGCTAAAACTCCCACGGAGCACTCCGCTAATCCTGCTCCGTATAGATTTGGGCCTTATGGCAATTGGGGATGTATTAAATTAAAAACCTTTATTGTATTGGCGTCGCTTGTGGGGGACCCCCGAAGGTCTACCTTATAGGGAGGAACTATCAGAAATATTGAACCTAAGAGGGACTTTTAAACTACTGTGGCTTGCCTATATTAAACACCGGCTAATTAGCATGGGGTTAGGCGAGCTTTGGGACCATTCGGAGACCGCCTGTTCTTTTCTACATTGAAGGCCCACTATGAGGAGTTCAATTTGGCACAGCTTCATAGCTTCTCTCGAACCGGTGGACTAACAACAGCCTTTTTAGAAATAAAAGAAAGGTCCAGTTTCGAGCCGGCCCTGGATGAAATTAAACCGGCAGCTGCTAAAAAGCTCTACCTACAGTTTAGGCACGGGACCCTCCCTCTCCGCTGTTTTACGTATAAGTGGGGGGATATGCAAGTTTTAAATTGCCCAGCATGTGATTGCCCTGAAGAGTCCGTACTCCACGTGTTGTTTAGCTGCCCTGGCTATCACAAGGCAAGAAAACGATGGCTGGTGCATATCTATAGGAACTTAGGAACTAGATGTTGTTCTGAGGCCTTCAGGATACTGAAGTATGATACTAGTATCCCGATAGTTTACTCAGTTGAAGTTTTCCTATTTTCCTTGTGGTGTAACCGCAGGACACACATAAAAGCGACATGAAAAGAGTTATAGGGTCTTCTTGGTGGATAAGAAACAATCACACTTATTAATTAATGTCAGAGAAAACATCTACTGTGGCTATTCTAGCCAGTTTTATAATCAGGCCTTGTTTGAATAAATTATGCTTGTTTGGCACTCCAGTTACACTACAGAAAATTGGTAACTTAGTACCCTATCACATTAATCAACTTAAATATTCTCTGTAGACGTAGTCGCCAGCATAGAGAAACTCCAGTCCAAGGGCTCATTGATGTAGAATGCTAGAATACGGATCATCCTTTTTAGGAATTTTGCTAGGTAATTGTTTTTAGATAAATTATTTATTTATTTGTACTTTGCCCTTTCCGAGTATGGAGCATTATGGACTGCCATGTACTACCCCCTTGTAAGCTTTTACTCCTTATATTCTTCCGTGCTTAAATTGCTGATGTGCAGGCTTTTAAAAAAATGTTGTACTATTATACTTGTGCCAATTGCGTTTAATTATTGTTCCTTCTATTTTTTTTCAAATTTAAACTGTAATTGACTCATGCTACAATTTTAAATGTATTAGCTTGCACTGTGAATGTACTTTTTAGGTCATGTTGACCGAAATACAGTTTATTCGAAACAAAACGAAATGTATAAACCAGGAGGGAAAGGTTTAAGGGTGATTTGTACCAGTTGAAGCCGTAAAAATGGGCACCAAAACAGTTGGTGCTGCTTTTTATGTCAGACCTAGAGAGAGCATATTACCTTTATCTGCTTACCAAAAATCATGATTAAAAAATCTACACCCAAGCATACAGGGACTTTCAATCAGCCCTCTTCGTTCAGTGGTTGGTTGAAGTGTATTTCACATCTTGCTTCAACCTATCACAACACAAAAGAGGAGGCAAAGGTTCAGAACACTTCAGTCATTGGCTCTCTTCAGAGCAAGTGATGGAATTTCGCTAGTGAGCGTGTGCACACCAACCTAAAAAAGGTCCACTTCAGTTCAAAGACTGGTGGGTCGATTTCTGATTTCTTTTTCCTGTATTTCCTGTATTTTTTTTATTTATTTTGTGATGGCTCATTTTTGTTGTACTTGTGTTTTGTGCAAAAATATGTACCATACCTTCAGCAGCTGGCATTTTTACTTTTAAACTTGTAATGTCTATTGCAAATGATTATAACAAAATAAAAATAACAATTTAACTTGCAAGCTTGTCAAGGCCGGGGTTATTAGTTTTGTCAATGGGCCATTAAAGCAGTATTGGGTGGAAGCTGGTCAAGTAGAGCAGATTTTGCAAATTGGTGATCAAAATTAAAGGTTTGAAAGGAAATACTCTAGTTTTCTTTTAATTTTTAAATGTTTAAGTAACATTTCTAAGAAAGCCTTCGATAGGTGTGAATGTGACAAGAAATTACAATATGTTTCCCTCTAAAATATTGTCTCTCCCCTCCCCCCACGCTTCTCTAGAAAATCGGTATCCCTGTGACTTCATCAAGTAAAGGAATGTGATCAGAAAGAGCCAACTGAGAGGTGTGATCAAGTGACTAGTTAAGGACTTAAGAAATTCGCATCTTACAATTGAATCCCAGCTTGCCCACTTAAAGACATTTGTGATCCTGGGTATATTGCGTGTATCCCTTATTGGGAATGCATATATTTATCCCTGATTGCTAGCAAAGACAAATCATTTATAGAGAGCAGTCTGTTAGTTATGCTGCAGGCACAAGACACAATAGCATGGGCAGTGCAAGAAGGAAGCCAGTGTGACACATTAGAGATTGAAATATTATTAAGTTGTTGAGAAAAAGGACCTTGATTTTTACTGGCCCAGTCAGTGTATTTTAATGTTTCATTCTGTACTAAAGAGACAAAAAATGTTTCAACACATTGTCAGACCTAACAGATTTATTTTTTTCATGAACAACGTTTGGAAGCATTTCTTGCTGGTGCTTCTGGGAGACTAGTGTTCCTTCAGATATGTGTTCCATTACACTATAGTGAAAAATGTAATTTCAAGATTTCACAGTCAATCCATATCATTACAATATGAGACACCACAATGATTCCATCATCATTGAACATTGAGAAATCTGCTGATAATTTAGCAAATATTTTACCCACGTGGTGGACAGCATCCGGGAGATTAAGGGCGAGCATATCACAGCAAATGTAATAGTCTTAAGAATGCACCAATCAGAGAGATGGTTTTAATTCGTAACCTCAGAAAACAATGAATGGTCACTGATCACTAACAAATATGAGAGAGCAGGAGAGTGATCGGCCCGTCAGAGACATACGCCTGCTCTTTACATGCCCATATGTCAGCATCTGACGCCCCTGAAAGTCAACAAAGTGCCTTTCTATACCATTAGCCCACGCCTATGCATGTTAGCAGACCACGTCATTGCATGTCAACAAGTCCATTTACTTAGGTCAAATCAGTAGGCCACTCACCACTTGTAAAAAGGCCTATGAGCTCTGTGCCAACAGGGCACACCCCATCGTGCCGACAGTCAACGCCTGCATTGCCAGGTCACTCTACTACATGCAAACAGGTCACATACCACATGCCCACATGATTGTCTCAAAATGTCCCCAGGAGATTCCTCTTCACGTAAGGAAGACATTGTAATTCAACAAGTCCCTCCAATGTCTGTCAACAGGTGATCTTTCATGTCAGCATCAAGCAGACACCTACATTTCGGCAGATCACCGCCTCACAGCTCAGGAGGCCGTAGGTACGACACTACGTAATTTCCTCCCTGTCAGCTGGCCAATCTCCAAATGTCAACAGGTTACATTTGATGCATTAGTTGCACTGTCTATCTTGCAGCGTGTTGGGAGAGGCCCCCTGCCCTTCCTCTGGCTGTCAGCATGCCATAACACATACAATACGTGTGTTGGTAGCCCACTCACTCCTGTGCCTCAGAGGGTCAGTGTACATCATCTTCCAAACAATCCTGCATATTAGCCTGCCACCTTTAGCCAGAATCGCAATGCAGTGTGGGAGCTGGGGATCCATTTTTAGCATTTGAAGTAAGGGCTCAAAATTCCAGCACACAAAGTGCCCTTGGCTAAAAAGCTGGGAGTAACTGAAGGTGTCACACTTGACATGGGGCCAAGTGAGGTCTACGTTTCCTGTCTGCATATGAGCGCCACCTCATACTTCCATAATTTACCCATCACTAGACAAATAGCATAATAATCTGAAGAATGCAGCAAACATATAACACTTATTTGCAGAGATTTGCAGCTAAGAATCATTATCAATAATAATATATTATCCAAAGGTCGGTCAGACTCATATTATGATGCAAACAATGTGGGGCTTTTACATGTTTCTCCATGTCACTGTGCATTTAGTTGAACATTGCCAACAAGTGCACAATAACCTCACCTAGGAGTTTGTGAAGTGGTTTCTGACTCTAGTCTATACTCTTCTAATCCACTATGTTGAGACTGCTAAATCTGCTGTCAAATATGGACCAGTTCAATTTTTGGAGTTTTGTGTGACTTTGTATGGATGATAAAGAAAGCGAGTAGATTTCTAGTGCTTAATTTCAGCAAGTGGTTGAAGGTGAGGCCCATTGGCCTCTCATTATTGTGGACCAGACCTCTATTTTATCATCAGATTTTGCCCCAGAACTAGAGAGAGAAGAACAAAAGGGAAAGGAAGAGGAAGAGGAACACGGAAGAAAGTGACAAAGAGAAAGCAGTGATATGAAAAGAACCTAAAAGAGTGATATCAAGGGGAAGGGAGTCCATGGTGGTGGGTGAATAGGTATTTGGCGAATCAAGACAAGACACACTGGTATTCGACAAGCCCAACATTCGGTAGTGCAGGCAGTGGGGTTCTGAGTAAAACTTTGGGCCCAGCACTTTTTCTTTCACAAATTAAGCACTTAGAAAAGAGACACAAAAATATGGAAATCAAGGTGGGATAGAGTAGGAAACCAACCAGAAGTAGAAAAACTGAACAAAGATAGAGATCAACCAGAAATATACCACATGAAGAAGGTGCGAGAAACGACAGCCGATAAGACCTGAGAGAGAGCGTGCGAAAGGGCGGGAAGGGGACGTAAGAGCTTGGACAAGTTGCTTGTTTTCTGGCTGGTTGTTTGGAAATAGCTTTCCCTGAGGAAGTTCTCACTTGTTCTGTTATGGGGTTTTGTATGAACTCCGGGCACAGGGTTACACAGCAGCCTGTCGATGTGGCTCACACAGTGTGTGCAAATGCGTTCAGGATGTTTATTCTCTGCACCATCACCGCCAGAAAGTACAGATTTATGGCGGGAAAACTCTAAGAACAAATCACGACCACGTGACCTCTATGCCTAAGCATTTACGCATTGCAGATATATATATATATATATATATATATATATATATATATATATATATATATATATATATATATATATATATATATATATATATATATATATATTGGAAAAAATAGCACATCTTGATTTTACTGTAAAACTACAGCCTTCGTTCTGCATACGGCGAAGCGGTATCCACTGTGGGGCTGCCATTCTGCAGCACTAACATAGGCCCAAGGTTGCAGGACCCAAAATTAGCGGGTGTGTGGCCAAAGCAAAATAATGTCCCCCCCTGCAGAAAGTGATGAGAGGGCCTGCATTCCCCCATGTCTCACAAATATTCATTGGTCTTGAGCAGAACGGGGTCCAAGAAAGGTTGGGAGGCCCATTAGACTTGCATATGGTTTAGGACATGCCCTGTAAAAGTCTCAGTATTGGGAAATCAGTGCTTGATGGATGTAAATGTAAATGTACATGTATTTATATAGCGCAAATCGCCCACATCGCAGGCATCTATGCGCTTGCTTAGTGAACCCGTCCTGGTATTCCCCTGTGAGATACCCCGGCAGGGTATCCACAAGGTGAAAGCCAGGCATCCCGCCGCAAGGGGCCGTTGTGGAGATTAAGCAAGCTATTGCCCAGAGTCGCAGAGTGTGAACCCGTGAGTCGAATAGGCACCGGAGTGAGAATTATTGAGTCCGTGGAATTATTGAGCCCAACCCCTGTCGGGGCGGGGAATTGAACCCTGGTCCAGGGCCGATCTCAGCTTCCGGGTCTGCCGCCTCTAACCCCTGAGCCACACTTCTCCACCTAACCCCTGAGCCACACTTCTCCACTATGAATGGAGGTACATTGTGAGCGCACTCAGGGTCAGATTTACTAAGGGCTTGCATTGTCCTTGTACAGAGGTGTGCAAGCCAACAAGTTAACAGGCAGGGCTGAGCCAGAGCCCAGCCAAGGGTCTGGCTTAGATCTCTGAGCCTGTGCACGAGCCAAGACCTGAAAATATTTGCTATGTAAACCATACAACAAACATCAAGTAAAATATGATAAAGTCTCTTCGACATTCAAAAAAGTGCATTTCTTTAACAAGTGGAACTTGTGACATTAATACGGCGCGTTATAGCTCTGCAGTGAGAAGTGCTTATGAAAAGTGATAGTTCTGTACAACTGGTAGTCTGATCTCACATATTTGAAAGTGCTTTCATGCGTGATAATGAAGAAAAGAGAGATATGGTGAAATAAAATATTTGACTAAGTTCACACAATTTAAGTGCGGAAGCTGCAATTTACCCACATTTTCTGGTTTAACTGTACAAATTAGCAGGCAAAGCGTATCTCTTTGTCTTTCCATATGTTAAGGCTTTGTTTTTACCTTTTAGTACCTTTTTCTGCAGAAAACTCAACCCGATGGCTGAGTGCTTTACATAATCACCAATCACATTATACTAGGTCACATGCATTTTTATAGGCACAGGGAGATTAAGTGATTTGCTCAGAATCACAGGATGTTGAGCCAATGTCAAGACTCGATCCGGGATCCCCAGTTCCACAGTGAACATATCTAACCATAATACCAGATTGTGGGTAGAGGGAGGCAGGCAGAATCTACTTGAAAGCTTGGCTAGTTATGATCTTGAGGTTCTAATACGACTTTGACCTGAGCCAGACTTCAGGCTCGAGCTCTCCACGGCTCACCCATCTCTATCCTTGTGGCATGTAAGGCAATACAAGCTCTTAACTGAGATTTTCTAAGCCACACAAAGAAACCTTGCTTGGATCCGCTTGGTTTAGTAAATTCAAGGTAACACAAGGCAGATCATCTTGCTGCCTTGTCTTACATTCTGTCAATGAGTGTGGGGGTGTTCCCACACATACACCCTTATTTCCTACGAGGGCTGAAACATGTTGACCGTTTACAACATCTAGATGACAGTTATTATTTCAAACTGTCCAACACTCTGTTTTATGACTTTGACACCATGATTTCTCCCTAATAAAAAAATTCCCTTACGTCATGGTAGCCAATTTTATATTGCACTTTTTGATCACTCCTACACAATTTTTCAACACTGCAAGTTCTATCCCACACCACAGAAATACACATATTCAATGGCATGATCCATCACTGGTGGTTCCTTCGGATTGGAGCAACACACAATACCATCAAGTGTGTGGCCCAATATCTGGACCATCTTTTCAGTAATCCCAGATGATGAAGCTCTGCCATCGGGTGGGCTGATGGGATTCATTTAATTTCTTTTCCTTGCAAACACATCCTGGGTAATCACTGAGTTTACAGTTTTTTCGCCCATGCCCACTTATAGACCAGTGACATTTGTTGTTGTTTAATAGTGCTATGTAAACATAATTACTCAACTGCAAATAAACAAACATAAGTAAAAAAACATTGTCATTTTCAACACAGACAGCTCTAACTTTAACAAATGCGAGACCTATTGCATTGCAAATGTGTGTTGCTCTTTTTATGTGTGCTACAGAAGGAGCAAATCACCTTTAATAATTGTTTATGTGCAGGAAATTACACCTTTCTGCACATAAACAATCGTCCCTGCAATGCCGGCACCCTTGCACCATGGTGCAAGGGTGTCTGTGCTGGCACTAGGCAGCTCTTTTAGCGCATACGCAAGGGAAAACACAGGGGTGGGCTGTATTCTTATGACTACGTGGCATCCCTTCGTTATTTAAATGCTTGCAGCTCTACACTGCTTCATTTCTTTAGAAATATGCACCTTAGAGTTTTAACCCCTCTCATGCTCATGACGAGCTCAGCTCGCCATGAGCCACGGTTGCGCTGTGCTCATGACGAGCTCAGCTCGTCGTGACCATCGTGGCACTCACACGCGGGGATAATTCCCCTGCTGTGCTGAACGTTCCACGAAAACGGGTGTGGTCATGACGAGCTCAGCTCATCATGAGCACAGCACCACCGTGCTGCATGACAAGCCGAGCTCATCATGAGCACCGGGGCGCTGCACGCCCCCCCCCCCCCCTCAGCACAGCGGGGGAATTACCCCCTCGGCGAAGGGGGTAAAAACAGTCCTAATATCCTCTAACTGCAAGTTATTTCAGCTCTGCATAATTTGTGCCGATACTTCCAAGTGATCACTGTCAACGACAGACTTCGTACCTTTTAAGTTCTTGTAACTTAACGCTCATTGATCTTAGATTTGCTGACAGCCCATATTCGATCTAAAGATTGCAGGAACTCTATGGTTGAGGGTTTGTGACCTAACCGCGTACAGCAGTTCAAGAGTAAGTCACACCTAATATAAGAAACATCTTTGCGACTCAATGTTGCAGATACCATGAATGCCAGTGGTCTTAAAACTAAAGACATGCTGCCACCTTCCTCCCTAAGTGGCTAGAAGGTACGTATGACAAGACGCCACGTAATAAGAAAACTCAAACCCTTCCTACCATCCAAGGACTTCCAAACTGTGGTACAAGCCTTAGTCATTCCTCGCATAGACTACGGAATTGTGGCTCTCAGCGGGCTCCCCCTGACAACAACGGCTCCCCTAAGAGCCTCCCTGAACGCGGCCGCGAGACTCATCACCGGCTCAAGAAAACACTCGCATATATCCCCTGACTTAAAAGCCCTGAACTGGCTGCCTATTGAAGCCAGAATTCAGTTGAAAATTGCCTGTATGACACACTCGGCCGTACACCACAAGACACCCAACTACCTCTCTCATAAGCTGACCATATCAGGAGGCTCAAGATGCAACAGAAGCACAAACACTCTCCTCCTGAAACCACGGAGATTCCGGAAGGAAAAAACATACAAACGCTCCTTCTCTGGAATGGCACCTAGGATCTGGAATGCACTCCCGCCAGAAACCAGGCTTATCCCGTCCACTATACTCTTCAAGAAAGAGGTGAAGGCCATCCTTATGGCTAAATACACCTGAACACTATTGATACTGGAACAATGACAGAATTTGGCTCCCTCATTATCGGCTGTCTGAATACTTACCTTTGTACACTAGGACTTGAGTGCCTCAATAACCTGCAATGCACCCACTATTGACTATTTCTCTGCCTTCAACATTGTGTTTATTCACCCTCTGGGGTGCTATAATCTTATCCGTTTAGACATTGTACTGTTTCCATATTATTGTTTCTTGATTGTTATTACTCTGTATACTCTTGTATGATTGATACCCTATTTTTGCAACTCACTGTCTACGGAATCTCATATTGATTTAAGAGTCTTGTTTATCCTACCTATGGTTTCTGTAAAGCGCTCTGATATCTGCAAAGATCTTGTTCGCGCTATATAAAACTTTAAATAAATAAATAAATATGATATTGGGCATTTTACCTACTAATTGCTAAAAGACATTTCAGGCTTCGTCATTTGTGGGGAACTGGTGGATGACACAAAAACCTTTTACCAAACAGCAGCTGAGGAATAAAACTTTAAATACCGCTCCTGTAAAGCCTAAGGAGGGCCTGATTTAGTTTTTGTTGATGGTCTTTATTCAGTCATGTCTTGTTTCAATGCATTGCACAGTTCCATATAATTCATAACTTCGTACCCCTTATGTAAAATGTGAGCAAGGGTGCCTACGTTGGCGCGCTATTCAACAGATTGTGCGCCAGCACAGGCAGAGAGTAGTAATGCGGCATATATTGGTAAATGGGGCACATTCCTGCCATGGCCCGTGCAGGTAGGGTGCGGTAGGACGATGAGGCCGGGTGTGTGTGTGGGGGCGTATTTCAAAAGACGACTATGAGGGAAAAATATCTATTTACTTAATTTTCCCTTGTGGTCGTAATTATTTATTTGATGTTTCCGTGTGGCTGTCTGTCGAAAACCCCCGCCAACTGGCCCCACTGCCCTTCTGCTCTTACCTGCACAGGCCACGGCTGTCCTGCCATCACCCATTCATTTAGTGAAGCAAGTTGTCTTGCTGCGTTAAGTTACATGAAATATTGATAAGTCTGACCCTTACTGTCAGGGGAAAAGTCACACAAGCCTTGGTCAGAGCAGCCAATCTGAATTTAACCAGTGAAACCAACCCTGGCTGCATATACCTGTTGCAGACCAAACAGCATACTTGGAGCAGAACAAGCTTTTCCGAGCCTAACAACCAGACATACCCCACCCAGGCTATCCGAGCAATTAAATGATATCCATATCATTTTTATTTGAGGCATAAGAAGGCCAGAGTAATGGAGGAAAAGGCTGAATAAGACATCATCTGGGCAAAAGATACATCGACGTCAAGCCTGACAATAAATACAACCTACATGTTGTCCCAGACAGAAATGTAAATTAGATTGCAAATTTGATGCATCTTTTTTTTCAAATTTTTAGGCAACGGCGTTCAAAACAGTGACCGGTTTTAGCGAATTTTCTTATTACAAAATTCACTGGATTTCTGACGAAAGACTGAATTTGAGGAATTTGAGTGCTATCGATCTGCCTTTTGACGATTTACTAAATATAGTCACCCCTTCATCCTCCATTCTTATCTATGACCCCAAGCCTTCTTGCCTGTTTTTTTCCAAACATTATAATTATTTCTGATGATTTCTTGCAAAGTCATTTAAAAAAAGAGGGTGTTCATGAATGTGGCGGTGTAGCTTTTTGGATATCTTTCTGGGTTCATCTGCTCGCTGCAAAGATCCATATGTAACCTGCAGGCCAGAGGCTTTGCTTGTTGTTACAGACTATGACTAGGCGCCCAAACTATTTTTTTCTGAACTATAAAAAAGCAAGCTTTTATAGTATTTTAAAGCATAATGAAATGAAAGTCGGCTCATACATATATAATCACATTTCTAAATCATTTTAAAGAAATTGTGATTCAGGGTTCGAAATAGGTCTTTGGAAATCAAAATTGCCGTGCAAGACAAAATAGCACATTTTGTAATCCAAATGATAAGCATTTGGAAAAATTCGACTTTGCAGTTGCTGTATGAAGAGGATTCTCAGGCAATCAATGTGAGTGGCCTTGTGAATTGTGATATGTGTAATTACATTTTTCACTACATATATTCAAAGTGCAAGTAATATGGACAACGCAGCAGCAAATACTCACCCTCTCAGTTTCGCTCAGGTCACTTCTTTCAGAATGTTTCACCTGTTGCTGATTATCTACGCATATGGATTTTGGTAAATACAATCACCATGGTATAACATTATTATCAGATGCGATCAATCTCACGTCAAACTCAGTACCAATTGCAATAAGGGCCTAAATATCTCCAACATTTAAATGCGTACCACATGGGTGTTCATTTTATTTAAATCAACATCAAGAAAAGCTCAGTTCGGCTCTCTAGGGTTCAAAACTGCAGCATCAGGCTTACACACAAATCTCAACAGCACATGTGCAACCCCTAGAGCTATCTTACCTGTAGCTGAACCCCGAGTCAATCAGAAACTGCTCTCCCCAGAGAAATATTCTTTCATTTTTTCGTCTCTTCCGCTTTTACCCCTCCCTCCCCTCTCACCCTCTTTCTGTCTGCATGGTTGGGTCCCCTGATGAAATTCATTATTTAATACATATTTATGGTGAGACGGGGAGCTTCTTATCAGCGCTACACCAGGCACATGGAGAGCAGGGGCTCATTCATCCCGGTGACAGGGGTCTCGCCTGCTCCACCGGTCCATGTGACTTCCAGTCTCCATGGAAACCGCTGGCTGGTGGCGCTAGAGGGTCCTGGTCGATTTGCCAGGGGCACGTCCACCGGGTGCGGTGCACTCATCTGCGCCCTAAGCGATGATCAGGTGGCAAGAAGCATATCTAGGCCACACTGACGTCACACCCCGCAGGTCTGTGCGCGAGCTGCAAAACACCCTTTGATAACGGCCCTGCCGGAGGACGAGGGGTGGCGGGGACCTCCCTGCTGCCGTAAGAGACAGCATAAGGCGCTCAGAGCAAAGGCAGCCTTTGATCAAAGGTATAATGAATAGCAGCGGTGGGTAACACAAAGTAATTCACCCCACAGAATGTGACGAGTGTCTCCTATGTCTCCCATACCTCACAGTTATTCATTGACCTTCGCTTAAAGGAGGCCCACTTGAAGCGATGGGGGCCCCTTGGAGTACTGCCCCACACGCCACCCACGCGTGTCTCCTGCGCTATGTCCTTGATTGGCAGTAGCAAAAGCCACACAATTGATGGACGGAATGCAGAACAAATCAAAACATTCTCCCCCAGTCAAGAGATCTCGGTTAAATCCATCATTCTTTTGCTCACCATGCCACCCCAGTTTAGACCTGGCCATATGCAAATCAGTCTTGACCCTGTGCCTCATGGGAACAGTCCAGCCCGAACTGCCAAGCCAGGTCCCCCCTGGACCGGAAACAAGCATCCTAGGACCGGTTTCGGGGTTTCACCCCTTGAATGGCAGTAGGCACATCTACTACATCACACTGCCGCGAAGGACATTATATGCATGATCTGTGTGAGAACTTGTGTTCCTATCAATAACATTCAGTGACTGTATCATAAACGTCTGCCTTCACACAGGGAACAGTTGTGCTTCTCTTTTTATGTGATTGCAATGTCAAAAGAACATGCCTTTAACTCGGAGTTTCTTTGAGTTAGTGCATGAGCTGCAGACAGCACAGTCCACACAAACAGTAAGCAGTAGTCGCCTCTCTCTGTTTCCAAGCTTTGCTGTCTTCAGCTCCGGCACTAATTCAGAGCGATTTTGAGCTAGAAAATCACTGGTTCCGAGGTATGTTACCTTCAGCTCGTGCAGTAACTCAGAGAGACTCCGGATAGAAAATAACTCTGTTTCCGAGCTATGCTGCCTTCAGCTCATGCACTAACTATAAATGCCGTGTTAACATTCTTTTTCCGAGCTATGCTGCCTTCAGGTCATGCACTAATTCAGATCGTTGCAGAGTTAACATCCTGTTTCTGAGCTATGCTGCCTTCAGCTCATGCAATAACTCAGATAGATGCCGAGTTAACATTCTGTTTCTGAGCTATGCTGGCTGCAGCTCATGCACTAACTCAGAGAGATGCCAAGTTATCATTCTGTTTCCAAGCTATGCTGCCTTCAGCTTATGCACTCACTCAGGTAGATGCCAAGTTAACATTCTGTTTCCAAGCTATGCAGCTCATGCACTAACTCAGAGATATGCCCAGTTTACATTGGTTCTGAGCAATACTGCCTTAAGCACATGCACTCAGGTAGATGCCAAGTTAATATTCTGTTTCCAAGCTATGCTGCCTTCAGCTCATTCACTAACTCAAAGTGATGCCGAATTAACATTGTTTCCGAGCTATACTGCCTTCAGCTCATGTACTAACTCAGAGAGGTTCCGAATAAGCCTCAGCGGTGAACTCCACTCCGTTCGTGTAGTTTGCAGAGTATTTTGCACTCTGCGCTCCGTGGAGCTCATGGAGTTCCAGAGTTTTTCTTTGCTCGCGCTTGCCAACAGTAAGTTGGTGAGCGTGAGCGAGGAAAATCCAACTCTAGATCAGTTCCCTGCAAAATTTCTCAACGTCAGCGGTTGTGGGTTGCCGTCACCACTCATGTTGAGAAACCTTCCGTTCGCATTGAGGAAGCTGCCCCTCGAGTAGAACATCTACTCGAGCAGCAGAAAGAAGCAGCGACCTCGTGTGCTACGCATAGTGCAGTTCGATCTGATTTTCCAGCGCAGGACTAACAACTGTCACTAAAAATCAAAGCGAACGGTGCGAGGTAACCCACTCCGCGGCTCACGGAACTCCGAGTAGCATGGCAGAGTATTTTTATCACTGGAACTCCGCAAACTCTGCCCAGGCTTAATTCTGAGTTAGAAAATCATTGTTTACCATCTGTGCTGCCTTCAGCTCCTGCACTGACTCACAGAGATTCAGAGTTAACATCCTGTTTCAGATCTATGCTGCCTCCATCTCATGCACTAACATAAATCCCCTATCCGATCTATGTTAGAGAAATTTCGAGTTAGAAAATCCGTATATGAACGCCGCCATACATCACATGAGGTTACGCTCTCACTTGGTAATGTTTCTATATGGTATTACCAACATACACCAATGTCTTCATTACATAGAATGTCTTTGAATATGTGTACTGGAGAGTGAGGAAAGTATATTTCCCTACTACCAGTAGCGCTGAAAGGCTCGGGCAAACTGTCACAATCCAGAATGTGTTTGTACGAAAGTCGTTCAATATGCAAGCATGTCTGTCAGCTTTGGCTATGGTGCGTCTCCAAGGCGAGAGGCAGGGTCGGCTATAGCAATGTTGGAACATGGTGCGACAATCATTTTCGGTGCCCCCACACCACAGGACCACCTCCCGGATTCTCTCACTACCACTTGGCAAAAGTGCCTGTCATCTGTCCAATTATAAATTATTGCTAAACACAGCGCCCCCCTGAGGTCAGCTCCCCCTCCACATGTCAGCGCCCAGTGCGGCCGCTCCGGCCACAAAGCCACAATGCCCTAAAGCTGCCCCTGCGAGAGGTATCCTCAAATTTTGTGTGCAGCAGGGAGAAGTAAAGCAGAGAGAATGCAGTGTTCTAGAAAGGGCGAGGCGGAGGGGATAGACACGGACTCGGCTCCAAGAGCAGAGAATGGGGCGTTGGAGACAGCTGGCAGCGATTCTATCAGGAAATAATGACAGTTTAGCCCGCGCCGGCTCGTGCGGTTAAGGCTCCTCCTAGGGCCGCGAGACCAGCTGCGGCGCGTGGGCCTGCGCGCAGTATGTTTTATTAAGCGCTCGGTTGGAAGCCATCGCTTGACGAGATAATGGCTCCTGGCTCTTACGCAGCTGTTATTACCTTATATGGCATTCGGTTTGGTTCTCTCCAAACACTTGTCCAAAAGTTTGAGAGCCCATCCCCTAGTCTCGAGGTCATGGCACCACGTAGGTGGTTAAAGTTCCAGCCTAACTTGGGCCTCGGCCCACCATGTGGAGTTCATATGGAAGATGTATTTTCTTAACTCGTGTCGGTCCCACCCCTGGCTGCACCTCCTCTGCATGGGGTTAGGGATCCCAGGCATCACAGATGCTGATCAAATAAGGGGAATAGCTGAACGATTGCAACACACTTAGGAAAATATATAGGCTGGGCCGCTGGAATTTTGTGACTGGGAGAACCAAATTATACAGGAGGGTTAATTAAGTTATGTGGCAACAAATGATAAATTATGCAGCTCAATGCAACACATTTAAAGCTTGTATTATCTCATTATTTGGGAATTTTTAGAAATGTTAACCTTATTAGAACCACTTTCACACCCAAATACAGAAGTAAGCAAGCAGAAAGTGACTAGTCAGTCTTTGCAAAGGACATTCCATTGCACCGCAACACATGTTGCCGCGCTTTTAGGAACATTTGATCCATGTGAGCTTAAAACACATTTAAAAAAAAATCTGCAGGTTATGCAGCAGATGATGGATTATGTGGCAAATGTAGGAAATCCATACATGTGGGTACGCAACAGACACAAAATCACATAATTCCAGTAGCCCTGTATATAGTTAGAGTGTTCAGTGGGACGGTGACGCGACAGGGGTGCAATGCATCTTGATGCAAACAAGGAAAATGTCGTCCATTGAGCACTAAAAGGCCAACTAAATAAGGGTGCAGTGTGCACCACTCACGCCATACTGCACCTGCTGCACCAATATTAGCCATACCCTGCTGTAGGGTCTAATTGGACTTTGGGGTATTCTAGAGATGTCTTTACAGGCTGCAGACTCTGAAAGGCCGGTTAACGCAAAAGCATAGGTCAAAGTTTAAGTCATCAGCTAGCAACGCAATGTGAAGTCATTCTTAGAACCAGTTTAAGACTAGGAGTGAAGCAGAGTCTGGATTAAACTTTGAAATGAAGACGAAGCACACTCTCTTGGTTTTTAAATGCCAAGAGCTGCCTGCACCTGCAGGTAAACGTATTGATTAGTGAAAGGCAGCAGGAATGTCTGTCATTCCGTACTGGCCTCCTAGGAAGCAACAAAACAAGAAATACACTGGCCAGAGAGTAAAGCAGAAGAACCATGCTCCCTTGTCACTGACAGCAGATCCATTTCTTGCTCAGCTAATAGATCCCTTACTCTACTGATCCAGCGGGTGTGCCAGGGATAAATATTCCACACAATTCAACAAGGCCCATACACATTTACCCACATTTTCATCACTTTTCCTTGAATTCTTGCTCCATCACTACCACTGATCTGTCACAGACAACATAACTATCTGTCAGGTCAGATGCCACTGACAGCAGAGCTATCCCTGACCTTTGGCAATGCAATCCCTTACTCGGCTGACTAATCTGCCTCTCTCCCCCACTATTCATGTAGCTAGGTCTTGCTCCTCTGATACATCCGTTACAGGCGAGTACCAGTTTATTTGACTATGTAGCTGTTTGCCTAAAAGTCTGTTTTTATACCGGTTTTTCCACATCCATCGTCTACCTTAGGGAGCCCTGAGACACAGACGCTCAAGAAATGAGAAGTTCAGGAGACAAAGGCCTTGAGGAAAGTGGATCTTATTGGATTAGGAAAACAAAGGGACAGGGAGAAATGGCATAGGAGATATTGAGGATGAAGGGCTCTCAGAATGATAGACATCACGCTGTGAGACATGAAACACAACAGGGACGACGGATCAAAACACATCAGATGCACTGCAAAACATTGAAGAATATGGAGCAACTAAAAGGAGATATGGGAAAAGAACTCAGGCTAACATAATATCAATAGGTTCTAAACCATGAACAATATACCCAAGATATCAAACAAACAGAAAAGCCGGAAATATTGAACTAGGAACCAGGAAGATACTGCTAAACTGTTAGGAAGGGCACAAGATCCATTACCAAAAGAGCAACACAACTGCCACAACCCAATCAGTTTAGAGAGAGAGTTATAAGAACTGAACCTCCCCTTCATAAGCAGGTAGCTCTGATTCACACTGGTTGGGTTGGAGGTTTGCAAGATCTTTTCCACCCCACAAAACACAATCATCTTACAACCCACAATTACTCAGGCAAGCTTGAATGACTCCCAAAAAAGACCCTCTAATTTATCAATCCCACAATCACAGGCGATACTTCTAATGCGAAGGCAAAGCCCCAAGGAGCCGGGGAATTGATGAACACTGCCACACAAGGAGCAAATTCCCTGTTCTACTATCCTCGTGACTCCCTGTCCTCGTGCCACCTGGCCCCTCGGTAACCCTGTTCCCCTTCTCTGTGTTCTTTCTCCATTTGTCACAAAGTCTGTGCGTCTCTCTTCGTCTCCCTGTCACTATGCCTCAATTCCAAGTCACCCAGCTCCCTAGTTCATCTAGCCCCATTTAACACAAAAGCTTATGAGGGGCGGGGAATAGCATCCTGAAGAGAGGAGCGGTGTGGGAAAGGCTTAAGGCAACTTTTGTGATTAAATTTACAAATCAATCTTCCTTTTCAAAATTACTAATTGCTTCAATGTATAAAATATGACAGAGGAAGCTCTGCCAATTATAGTTGTCTTTATTCCTTATCGCAATTTCGTACTGAAGTGAACTTTGGGTGTGAGCATACCTTCCTAATCAGTGCATGAATCCACTTGCTGTAGTCACTGCTTCGAATGAAGTTCTTTTTCTATATTTTTACATGTTACACTGTCATGTATGCTTTATTTGTCTGAGATGTTTTAACAGAGACTCCTGTATTAGAGCTTATTTGTGAGTGTCAGATGTATGTTTGTAAGTAGTTAAGTTTGTGTGTATACTAAGGTGCATGGCGCGTATAAATTCATAGCTATTACTGTATTCGGACTTACTCAGTTCCAATTGTGTGTCTCAGTGTTATCTGTGTATCTAGTCATAGTTGTGTTTGTGGAAGAGATAGTGTTTTTTTCGGGGGGCTTGTTAGTGTATACAGGCTTATATTTAATTATGGTTGTGTCATACACGTGTTTTTTTCTGGGGGCATATCATTTTTTTTAGTTATGGTTGTGTGTTTGTGCCAAAGAAGGGCATTTTTCTGTGCAGTGTCAGGTCATGGAGTTACTGCTGGATCAATCTCTATGCTCTTATTTGAGTGGGTCATTGTGCACGTGTGTGTGTGTGTACTTGTGATCTGAGGTTTATGCATGTGTGTTTCTATCCCCCAGCATGAAGGTGGTCGTGTTCATGTGCTTTATTGCGCAGGTGAGCTTTTCTCAGACAACATGCCAGGTGTACCATCATTTATAGTTAGGCTTGTGTGTAAGGTGTGGGCAGTGTTTGCGTATGACTGTGTGGGCAGTTCCGGATTACCAAATAGGCACCGGCCTATGGGCCCCACTCCAATTAGGGGCCCCACGACAGAGGATCAAAATAATATTGATATCATCTTTAAAGAAAATTTCAATCAAGCTTTCTCAAATTGTTTCCAATTCGTTTTTGTCTAATAAGATTAGTAATTGTTAATGTTTAGATTTGTGTAATAAAATTGGTTTACTAAAATTGTTGGTTGGCTAAATTAGAAACGCATTAGGAGCTAATTTTCAAGGAGGGCCACGACATTTCGACTGCCTAGGGGCCTCCACGTGGTTTAATCTGGCACTGTGGGTGGTGCTTTGCATATATGTTGAGGGGGGAGGGGCAGTGAATATATTTGTGTGAATGTGCTCTTATCATTGATTGTATCTCAGTATATGAAGTGAGCTAGAGATGTGTCACTGTCAGTATGTTCAGTGTGAGGGGGCTGTACGCATCAGTGTATTCCCATGAGTGTGTGTGTGGGCCGGAGGGAGTGTGTGTGTGGGTTCAGTTCTGCTCTTGCACGCGCGTCCCTCTGTACCGCCATGACCGGTTGTGACGGAGGCAGACAGGAGGCGGGACCCGCGCAGCGGAAGGTGCTGTTTATGTGCCTCACAATCTATCATAATCCCATCTCTCATTAAGTTAAAGACAGGAAACAAAGCTTTTAATTGGGCGCAGAATGCCAGGATTGCCTTTGAAATTTAAATGAGACACTTTAACGAATGCGCACTGATTACAGGGCTGTGAAATGATCCCATGGGGATGTCGCTGAGGTGGGCACTGGAAGTAGGGGGGCAGACCAGATGTTCAGGGCCAGGCTGGCCCGTCAGTTGATGTCTCAGCAGAGCACAGCTTCTGAAGAGCTGCTAGGGCTGGGACAGGCTGAGTCACACTCAGGGCGCTGCTTGCCAAGTCCTGTACTGTCCGGCCAGCCCAACTGGGTGAAATCCCTGCTCTGAAAGGTCGGACGAAGTCAGCATATGCCTTCCAGCCAGGAGAAGCTGTACTGGATCATCCCAAATTAGGAGAAAATTTCACTGCTTGAGAGTTTCTGGGATGCCTGACTGAATACACAGAACCTTTCACCAAAACGGATCTTCCCCGTTGCCCTGCGGACTCTTTGAAAGTGGCATTGCCCCGCTGCCTTGAAGCAGGAAAAGAAAGGAAAACAATAACATGATAATATAACATAATGTTATCGCCAATGAGAAAATAATGGTATGGGTGAAAGGATAAGCACAGAGAATTAACCATATACATTTTGTATTAGTTAACCAATTCAAAAAAATTCTGTGCACTCGACCTCCAGCGATCTACCGTTTGGACCCCCACCAATCCAGAGAATCACTATTCCAAATGAGGGAGCGTCGTGTTACTCAAAGATGTGTCACAGGTTCAAAGATGTTGATTCCAAAGTTTCTTTATTGAAGTTAGATTCATAAAGTGATGGCGACACCTTTTCATCAAATTCAAATTCTCCAAATTTTAATCCATCAGAATAAAGTATACAGAAAACAAAACAGCCAAAACCGCCAACGCATTTCGTCTAGCAACGGACATCATCAGGGCTCAAAATGTTCTAACTGTATGAACGCAGAATAACAATCTGTATCTTTAAAATAAAAAACAGCAGCTTCTGGCCTCCCAATTGTAAAAAGAATCTTTATTTCAATAATGTATCACCTATTCAGGCCTGGACATATATATCCGTTCTTATCTTATTCTCGTGAAATCTCTATTTAAGCAAGTATGAAGTAAAATCCCTCCACTTTTGTCGCCGGCCTGGATCACGCTTAGAGGATTACCCGCATTATATAAGGCACAGAAGAATTTTGGATTCTTTTTTGAAGATACGTTGAATTAAGAATCAATACAATAGTGGAGGGATTTTACTTCATACTTGCTTAAATAGAGATTTCACGAGAATAAGATAAGAACGGATATATATGTCCAGGCCTGAATAGGTTATACGTTATTGAAATAAAGATTCTTTTTACGATTGGGAGGCCAGAAGCTGCTGTTTGCTATTTTAAAGATACAGATTGTTATTCTGCATTTATATAGTTAGAACATTTTGAGCCCTGAAGATGTCCGTTGCTGGACGAAACGCGTTGGCGGTTTTGGCTGTTTTGTTTTCTGCATACTTTATTCTGATGGATTAAAATGTGGAGAAATTGAATTTGATGAAAAGGTGTTGCCGTCACTTTATGAATCTAACTTCAGTTCAATAAAGAAACTTTGGAATCAACATCTTTGAACCTGTGACACATCTTTGAATAACATGACGCTCCCTCATTTGGAATAGTAACATAATGTTATCATTTTATTTTGTCCTCAAGCTGCAGCAGATTTGCATGAGGGGACGGGGCTGAGGAGCAGGGGATGAGTGGTAGAACCCCGAACCCTCCTAAGTGCAAAAATATCTGTTTGGCCGAACGGTCTTGTTCCGCCCAAAACAGTCATGCACACTTTCCCTGTTCTCCATGCAGGTTGCACGCCCACCCCTCCAACCCCTGGCTAAGATCAATTTCACAGTGCTCAGACCACTCACAACGCTGCATTGCAGCATTTTGATTGGTCAGGGAAGCCTGTGTGCTGGGTGCTCTCTGTTCCTGGAGTCCGACGCAGGAGAGAAGGAGCAGAGACGCATGACCCAGTGGCAAGGTAAGTGTATCCCCCACACACCACATAAAAACCGCACCGCCCACCACTGCTTCCAGTGCTCGGAAGCAGCGGTGTGCGGCGCGGCAGTGCTTGGAAGCCTGGCCCTGTACTCCTCCTAGTAAGCGCCAGCCTCTAGAACCAGAACCCAGGAGAGCACGGGTTGGAGCTCTTAACATCTCTGATGAGGACACTCCAGGTGGAGGGCTCATTCCTGTGACATCCCAGCGCTGTGTTTAGTCATCGCATGACCAACCACAAGGGATCTGCTCCATCTTGCTGCTCACCCAGAAGTGGACGTTGGATTGTCGGCCCTTCCCAGCGATGGAGGTGAATACTCAGAAGACAGCCAGACAGCTGACAATGGGCAGAAGAGCTGCTTTGGTCTCTTCCCACAACGAACACACGAGTGCTGGTGCCGACCCAAGTAAGCAAGACCACCACTGCGCCAACAGCATCCCAAAATCCAAGGGAGATCACCCACCTGGCAAGCAAGCCACTGCCTGCCACACCCAATATCCTAAAACCACCTATCTAACTATATTGAGCCCCTGAAACCTGTCCTGGAGAGCTTCAGGGAACATGCACGTGCTCTAGCCCAAATGCCACCAGTCAACTGGGCAATGCAGAGGAGCCCACCTCACGCGCAGCGGGTACAGGGTTGAAAGCTTGCAGTCATAGAAATCTATGAGACTCCAAGGACACTCTCAAAGGCGAGCGGGCTGGGCTTTCCACACAGCGGCACCCTCTTTTCAGAGTCAAAGGAAGCTCTAGCATTCATATAATTTCCACGGGGCGTGGCTTGGATGCCGAGGAGATAGGCAGCGTGAGCTCGGAGCTCCGCGCCCGATCCCAGTAAATATCCTGAATTTTTGATCATACCTCGATGAAATCGATATAATCCGACACTGGACGGTACCACGGAGGGTCCGGCGCCGACGGCAGACGACTCGGGGCCATTCCAAGCCCAATATCTGACTTTGAAAGCTGCACCCAGGCACGAAGCCCTCGACCTAAAATGGCGGCGGTGGCATGAGACACGGAGACAACGAAGGAGCTGGCCCGGAGTCACATTAAGGGCTGCTACTTCCACAGATAGGAGGTGTGGACGGCTGCATCGCGCCCCTCTCGGGGTGTTGGAGTGGGCCTCTAGTGCGCCACCGGCGGTGGTTGGGATCCGAACCCTTGGATAGTGGCGGCGACGGCACGGCGACGACCCAGTGACGATGGCCCCAGGCTACTGAGCACGACTGGCGCCAGCTGGATTAGCTGCCGATCGAGCACCCTGCTCCCCAGAGGCGGCCTTGCATCCGGAGACTAGAGCAGTGCCCCAGGCGCGGAACGCGGCGGGCCTTTTCCACTACTGCTGCAAGGGGACCTTCCTGAGGGCGATGCCCGGCGACGGGCGGAGCAGGGGCAGAGACAGCTTTGGAGGCCACCGCTCGTGCCAGCCCAGATGGGGAAGCCGAAAGGGAAGGGAGATGGTGCGACCGATACAGAAGCCGCGGAAGGAGCAGTTTCCGAGACCAGTCGGCGCTACAAAGGATGCAGGACCGTATCCTGGAGGCCATCGCCACCACAAGGGACGCTTTGCAGCAGGATATAGCCCAGGTGGCGACGGGCCTGGGCCTCCTAAAAGCGGACCACGATAAGCTCAAGGATAGGGTGAAATCCGTGGAGATCACGGTCCAGGAATTGGCCCCGAGCCATGCAGCGGTGAAGGCGCAGATGACGGAGGTGATGGATCGTCTGAAGGTGCTGGAACGGAGGGCCGAGGACGCGGAAAACCGGAATAGGCGCAACAACGTACGCCTAGTAGGCCTGCCGGAAAAAATCGAAGGCGACGATATGGTGGGCTATCTTGATAATTGGTTGCGAACGGAGGTGGCACCGGAGGGACTGTCCCCCTTCTTCTCCCTTGAGCGAGCGCATAGGGTTCCGGCGCGCCCGCCGGCCCCGGGCCTCCCGCCTCGCCCAGTGGTATTCAAGTTGCTCCATTACCGGGACAGAGACTGGCTTTTGCAAAGGGCGAGAGAGGCAGGGCCCTTTCAAGTGGACAACAACAGGGTCACTATGTTTCCGGATTATACGTTTGAGACGCAGAGGCTCAGGGCGAATTTCCTATCCCTTAAGCGGGAGCTCCGTGATGAAGGCATCAAGTACTCCCTGTTGTTCCCGGCGAAGCTGAGGGTGGTGATAGATGAACAGACACTATTCTTCACGTCCTCGGCGGACGCTTGGGCCTGGTGGGACAATTATAAAGCGGGAACGGATGGTGCCAAGGCCAGGGAGGAGGAGGCTAAGGTGGCACAGCCGATCAGGAAATCTCAACGGATCAGGAAGAACCGCAGGAGGACCGGCAGACCTTCGGTGTCACAGACGGAGACGGAGAGACAGGCGGCCTTACAGGCAGTGGCGGACTTATCCAAGACTACCAGAAGTCAGTCCGGGAAGGGCACGGATTCGGAGGGCCCGGGCACGGGCTCGGAGACGGGACTCTCGGAATATGGTGGAGCCAGGGGCCCTATAGTGACGCCGCAGACTTCGGAGGAGATACTTGAGACGTGTTGATTTGGACTAGTGGAGTGGACTCGCTGGTTGGACACCGGGGCGCTGGGCCTGTGGCAGTGGAACACTGTTACTTGAGTTTCGGGGCGCTATGATGTGGGGATTGTGGGGTGGAGTGCGGGGGGTGGATTTGCTTTCACGAACCTTTCGCATCGTACCACGCCCTATTGGCCCTTAAGGTCATCGCAGTGGAGACTGCGACCATTACTGCCTTTCTTTGAGGGGTGGTTGGGAGTGTTGGTTTGGATGGGGGTACTTCCAGTTGCGGGGGGCCTGTCCTGGGGGGGTGGGAGTTGAGAGCAGTTGGGGTTGCTCGGGGGGTAGTTGCTGTTGGGGGGGTTTGGCTTCCTGTTTGGAGAGGGAGGGAGGGTTGGTCCGTGGTCGCGGAGCGAGCGAGGTCAATGAGCTATATTGTTCGATCTGTTTGTGTGAAGGGGAATGGCTAATAATGGGGCGTTGAAATGTGTGTCCTGGAATGTGCGGGGTAAGCAGTCCATGACACGCAGGCACAAAGTTCAGGCATATCTCAAGCGTAGGGGGGTTCATATAGCGTTCCTGCAAGAAACACATCTTAATAAGCAAGAAGGGATTGCATTGCAGAGGCGTTGGAGGGGGCAGCTGTTTAACACGACGTTCTCAGCTTTTGCGAGGGGGGCACTGATTTGGATAAGGGCGGGGGTTCCCTTCCAGGTTACAAAAACATTGGTGGACCCTGAGGGTAGGTATGTGGCAGTGGAGGGGAGGCTGAGAGGCAGGGTGGTGTCTCTCTGCAGTGTGTATGCTCCCAATGTGGATCTGCCTGCATTTTTGACTACACTCTCGGGTAAACTGGCGGGTTATTTGGCGGGGCCGGTACTCCTGGGGGGGGATTTCAACTCGGTCGAGGATGTGGTATTGGATAGGTCCCATCCCCCACTGCGCGCGTCCCCAGTGCATAGAGTAGCCAAGCGTAGGTTGGAGTGGCAGGAAAGCTGGGCCCTCACGGATGCATGGAGGGTGTTACACCCCACTACTAGGGACTACTCCTTTCACTCGCAACTGCATGATCTACACGTTAGGCTGGACGCATTTCTGTGTTCATCATGTGTACTTTCTGCGGTGGGAGGGGCGGAATATTTGGCCCGTACGATATCGGACCACAACCCTTTGTTGCTATCCCTGAACTGGATGATGACTGCTAACTGCGTGCCAACATGGCGCCTGCAACCCGACACCCTGGATGACTTGTTGTTCAGGGAGGCCCTGGGAGAACGCATTGAGTGCTACTTTGAGGAGAATAGCGGTTCGGCCTCCACGAGGGCGGTAGAGTGGGATGCGTTTAAGGTGGTGGTGCGGGGACACTGTATTGGTCACACGGCTGGGGCTCGCAAGACTTTGTTGGATGACTTGGATAAGGCTGAGACGCGGTTGAGAGAACTGGAGAAGGGTCGCCCGAATCACCCTGAGTTACAGGAGGGGCTTAGTGGGGCCAGGGAGGGGCTGGCTGTGGAACTGGAACGGCTGCGCAGCTTTGATCACAAGGCGTACGTGACGAGGGCGCACGCGGAAGGCGATAAGGCGGGGTCTATGTTGGCGTGGCTCGCTAACCCAGTCAGGAGGGGTATGCCGATCATGATGATCCAAGAGACAGGGGAGGAACCCTGCCACACCCAACCTGGGATCCTGAATAAGTTTCGGACTTACTATGAGGGTCTCTATGAGAGTGGTGGGACAGGGGGACCAGATGAGCTAGGAGACTTCCTGGACGGCTTACGACTGCCGAGGGTGGAAGAATCGGAGGCAGAGGAGCTGGGTCGGCCCATTACGCTCGGAGAGATAGGGTGCGCAGTGAAACAAATGGCTAGAAATAAAACCCCGGGACTCGACGGACTCCCGATCGAGTTTTATAATAAATACCTGGAGTGCCTTGCTCCCCGGCTGCGAGAGGTCTATAATGAAGCGCAATCGAGGGGCCGGCTCCCGGGCTCCATGTGTGAAGCCCTCATGATCCCGCTGTTAAAACCGTCCGTTGTCCATGTTGACGACGGACTACAAGATCCTGAGTAAGATTCTGGCCAACAGACTGCTGGGGCACATGACTAGCCTTGTTCATAAGGACCAATGCGGTTTTATCCCGACTCGAAACACTACCCACAATATTCGCAGACTTACGAGACTGATGGGGGCGGACTGGCCGGACGCCGTCTCTCCGTTTGTCCTTTCTATTGACATAGAGAAGGCCTTCGACAGCCTTGAATGGGAGTACTTGTTTGAGGTGATGCGACGCTTCGGGCTGGGGGACGGATACATAAACTGGACCAAGGTCCTGTATACTGATGCGGTAGCAAGAGTCCGAGTGGGCGCTCTGATCTCGGGGCAATACCCGGTCAGGCGCGGCACCAGACAGGGGTGTTCCCTATCTCCGCTCCTGTTTGCCCTGGCGATGGAACCCTTCGCTGTGGAGGCCAGGCTGGGACGCCACTACACTGGTCTATCGTTCAGGGGCAGGCCGCATTGCATTTCTTTATACGCAGATGATCTGCTGATGTTTTTGGCTGACGCGGGCCCCGAGCTAGAGGGGGCACGGCGGTTACTGGGGCGGTTCGGCCGGCTATCAGGCCTGAGGGTCAACTGGCCTAAATCCTGCTTATTCCCCTTGAGGTCAGGGGAACCGTGTCCACTCACCGCGCAAGAACTCCGGTGGGAACCACGCTGTCTGCATTACCTGGGAGTCTATGTCTATCATACCCCGGCTGATTTGCTGGAAGGTAACATCACCCGCTGTATTACTGCCCTGCGAGGGAACATGGATTTCTGGTCTACCCTGCCGCTTTCTCTGGCTGGTAGGATCTCCCTGCTCAAGATGGTGGCCCTGCCCAGACTATTGTATTACTTTAGGACGCTCCCGGTGTGGGTCCTGAGTTCTATTTTCAAGCGCCTGAGGTCTCTGGTCATAGCGTTCCTATGGGGCACGGGACGGAGGCGCATAGCGCTCGACACTCTGCTGCGCCCCAAGGATGAGGGAGGGCTGGCGGTACCTGATTTTGAGGGATATTATCTAGCCGCGCAGCTGCAGATTTTTACTCAGGAGGTCGCGAAAGTATATAGAGGCCCTGAGGACGCGAGAGTGGAAGGCACCCCGCGGCATGTGCTGGCGTACATCACGCTACACCAGAAACTCCGGCTGGGAGATTTGACGGTCGAGGAGCAGACGTTCCGGCTTTGCTGGAACCGGGCCCGTAAGCGGGCGGGAGTCCGCCTTATGTATGCCCCTGAAATCCCGTTGGGTATGGTTACGGCCCTTCCACATGGAGGAGACTGGTCGCGTTTGTTGGGTTGGGAGGAGGCGGGGATACAAATGCTGGGTGATCTATATGAGGATGGAGTACTACTGCCGTTTCAGGAATTACAGGAGCGGTTCGACCTACCGAGGGGCGACTACTTGTTGCACGCAGCGGTCGCGGGCGCTATGCAGGCTCATTGGGGGGAAGGATTGCAGGAGCCAGGCACCTCCATGGCATGTCAATACACTATGATGGCCGCGGGGACCTTTAAGGCAGTCACCTGCTTGTACTCCAGGATACAGAGGGAGGCCTTGCAGCCTCAGACGGCTCTGAAGGCCAAGTGGGAGCTGGACCTCCAATTAGAGATCCCTGACACGACCTGGGGCCAGCTACTGAGGCGGGCACGGAAGAGCTCGAGAAATGCCAGGTTTCAGTTAATCCACTTCTACATCATTCACAGGGCATACCTCACGCCGGGGAAAATACAACAATACTTTGGGATAGAAAACGCTGCTTGCCCCAGATGCAATACGATTGGGGCGGACCTAGGTCACATGTTATGGGATTGCCCCTCTCTGGGAGACTACTGGCAGGAAGTGGGGCGAGCCCTCAACAGTGCAACAGACAGGGACATTCAATACACGAAAGCGGTAGGCATCCTCCATTGGTTCCCGCACACGCCTAGAAACAAGACTACCAGCAAATTTATAGACTTAGGGCTCATTCTAGCTAAGCGGGAGATAACGAGGAACTGGAAATCGAGAGTGGGGCCCGCGTATAAGAGATGGTATGGAGAATGCCTGAGGTGGGCGGCGTGTGAAAGCACCTTGAGGTACCAGATGGCCTGGAGGACGAATGACGAGAAGGCTCTGGAGAGGGCAACTGCGTGGGAAATGATGGTGCAGGCGCTCCGTGACATAGATGATGAGAAGCAGGAGGGCGAGGAAGAGCTGGATGTAGCAGACCCTGACACCATACCGGGGGGCACACCTTAGCGAATATAGGTACTCCCTGTATCACAACAGATGTTCTTACAACGATGAATCAGCGCAGCGCGACCACGGGGGAGGGAGGGAAGGAAGCTGGAATTGGCGGGCTGTTGGGGGAACGAAATTATGGGGCGGGGGAGGGGTGAAAACCAAAAAAGCAACCCAGCAATTCCTAAGTACCAACTGTGTCGGACAATGTAAGGTGATACGAGAAATACCCATGGAAGGAGGTTAACCGTACCCATGGAAGGGGTGGGCCTCCCGGACAAGACCACAATGAACAATGTTATTTCTTGTACACAGAATAATTATAGTTTTGATTGTCTTGTCTGTACAATTATATTGGTGATGCAATAAAAATGAAGTTAAAAAAAAAAATTCATATAATTTCCACATTAACAGATCCCCCCTGTCACTGTTTCTTCACAGCCATCGCCTTTAACTCCTCTCTCGCCACTGCTCCTAGTACGGTCCGTTTCCAAAAGACTTCACATACCTTTGAGCAGAGAGATCTCATCTTATTGCACATAGTTTACTCTTGCTCACTATTAAATAACAGTTCAACAGCGCTATATGTGTCATCAGTGGGCAGTCCCCATTCCTTCTAAAATTAGACCATGCATCCCAGAGCACACCTCTCTATTAGGCTGCTTTCCCGGGGTGGAGAATAACTTCCTGGCCCACACCCCTCTCTTATATGTGTGTGCAAAGTTAAATTTGTGGCAACACCCGCTCCTTGGAATACCGCCACCGCTCCTAATTGCCAGGAATCCGATCAAACGGCTCCTCCTGCCAGTACACGGCGCGCTGGCAAGGCCTATAAATCGCAGGTTCAGGCTAAAAGCAGTCAGGCCTATTAGGAAATCAGCAGCAGCTGCCACGTGACCCCTGTGCGACAGCCTACCGGCCTTCCAGGCCTCGACCTGTGTCGACCAATCAACAGCTATCTCAGCCAGGGGGGTCTCTGGGCCTTCTCTGTGTCAATATTCCAAGTCAATGAAGGCGCTCGAAGGGTAAACGGACACAAACATCTTGGACCTGACAGCAAGTAACTTCCGCCGCTGGTGAGCCTCCACATTTCACAGACGTCACACTTACCACAGCGCCACAACTCCAGAACATTCCCGCAATCGAGGCCTACTGTTGTACCTGCTGTCCATCTGTCCACACTACACCTACGCACACAACATGAACAATCTAAGCTGACCTGATTTTAGCTCATGTGAATGTGTATACATTTCCTGTTTTTGTGTAATTTGTATAGGGCCGGCCTGTGAAGCACGTTCTTTGTTTTTCTAGTTCAATTTAGGTCTGAAGGCCTCCGACCGTTAAACTCAAATAATGCATACAAATAAATAAGGCAGCCACCTTCCAGCGAATTGGACGAAACCACAATATGTGAATACCATGCGTGAGTAATAAAAACCTTGCATAGTGCTGGTCAAGAGCTGTTGCATGTCCTCCTGTGCTCTGTTTACCGAAGGCCTAGTGATGTCCCACTGTCGAGAGATGGAGCCCAGTTGAGCCCACCAAGGAGTAAAACAAGACAAAAGCAGTGACCTCAATAAAGTGCAGTGAGCCAAGAGTGGACATCCTTACTTGGCGTTACTAAACCAACTTTACAATGCTCATGCACTACCCGGCTGCACCCTACAACCAGACTGTGAAACCAAGTTGTTGGGTGCCATGTAAAGGGCTGCTACCAGGCCTCAAAATACAAACTACTGTACCCTACAGGATGCGACTCCCGAGCAATCATTACAATGGCAGCCATGCTGTCTTGAGTGTCCCCTCACTAATCCTATTGAACTCGTTTCCATTATTTGAGTTCGGAACCATTGCCATGCAACGCTCGCATCATCCTGTGGAGTCGGTGTCCATTTTGTGCTCCCGAATACGGATAGTCAGGGCCACTGGAATTATGCGATGGAGAGGCTGCAGCGATTGGCGCATAATTGAGCTTTGACGCATTTGCCACATAATCCATCATCCAACGCATAATCTGCAGATTTTAATAAATTTCTTTTTTATTTCTAGCTCAAATGCTTCAAAAGTTAGTAAAAACCCAGTGTAACATGTTGCCGCGCAGTGGAAGGTTCTATGGAAAGGTTGACTGGTCCTCTTTGTGTATCTTATTGCTATATTTGTGTATCAAACTATTATTAATGAGGTGCAAACTGATGCACAGATAGTGCTAAGAAGTGTAAAAATGTCAAAATAATGAAGTAATACAGTCACAAAATGTGCTGCATAATGCCGCATAATTTGCCTTTCTTGCCTCCTAATTTACTCAACCCTGCTGCATAATTTGGCCCTCCTCTGCCCCATATTTCCAGGGGGCCTGGGTATAGTGTACTCTCTTTGGTCACCCATGGACTAGGAGAAACATGATCATCGACCATGCTAGAACAAGAGTCGTCCCTTAGCAATGGAAGTTGAGATTCATCCCTGCTCTCTTTCCCTTCCCCTTGTTCTCTCAGCAGCAAACATTTTTATTAAGAACATGTCAGGATGTCAAGACAAGTACAACAACAATGTCCCCACCCTTACAAAGCAATTGGCGGTATCAATCTGAAAGATGCATTTTCTGACGTTGAGTTGTCTGTGGTGCTGACTTGGCAAAGAATACAATTACTCCATTGACTAACATTGAGTGTATATGAAATCCCTGGCCCCACACCTGCATTTGACGCTGTCGGTTATGGTGCACTATTGAACTGTCCTGGCACAAACTGTGACACTCATAGTCTGCCCCTGCTGGTTTACTCACTTTATGTTCAACAGTTCTCACATGGTAAAACTGGGCTTCTTCTTGCCCAAAACCTCACCAATTCTCCTATTCTCCTCAATGACTACATTGCAATCTTGCAAGTATCTCTTTTAACAGTACCATGGGTACCACATGTATGCCAATGATACCTTTGCTTTTAGTCCTCTGCATTGAAGATCATTTTCCTAAATCCAGGAAGTTCCCTCAGATACACCTGCTCCTCAAGGCTTTTGGCCTGCTCCACAGCTGCCAACCCTTAACCTGCTGTACAAAATTATTTCTGTCATCAGGGTTGCAGAGCTTCCTGCTATTAGTTCCCCTATATCTCCATCCCTTGGAAAGTGTTGTGAAGCATCTGACTGGTCACACTAACATTATGCAAACCAACAATAATAAAAAAAAACAAGAGAGAGACAATATGGTTCTTACAACGCCGATTACACCCTGTTTAGATTAGTTCTTTAGAGCAGTTGAGGAAAAAAGGCTGCTGCTTTTGCCTCCTTTTTTAACTTTTCATTAATGATGTTGTCTATTAAAAATACATTTCTTTTTAACCGATGGGCTTGACAGGATATCTATCTTATTTGCCTTCCTTTGGGTCTGTGTTATAGTGGAACTGGTACAGAACCTCAAGTTACAGTCTTGAGAGCTGTGGTGTAGCAAGGGGAGAGTTTTGGGGGTGGCGGTCTCTCCCCAATCCCCGCCCTTACCTGCAGCCATTGTGGGGAAGCCGCCACAGGAATCACCAGCAACCCCGCTCTTCCATACAGCCACCATGGGGCGGCAAACGCAGGAGCCGCCATGGGCGGCCGAAGGTCTAGCTACGCCACCGAGTTGAGGCCTGTGATTGCTTGACAAGTCCTACCATAGTTCGGCTGTGTGACCAATACGGAGTGTACATAGAGCCGCAGGGGCCACCGCGTGTGTTCTGTTTGCTACCAGGATTTGAGGAACCATGTGACAACAACAGTAAACACCCGTCACATGGGTTGTTACAGGCTTGGATTAATGCCTTCGCTTTCTTCTTTTCTGGGACTTGCAAACAATTTACAAAACCACATATTGAAGTCCCAGACTGGCTTGGAGGAAGCGCAGGCAATACGCTCCTGTGACATCACTTCCGGATTAAGTCATGAGGTGATGTGCTTGCAAGAAACAAAGATGAAAACAATCAAACATAGAAAGCAACGAAATCACCTTTATGAAAAAGACTCGTGCATATAGTAGAATCTGATATGAATGATTTTGTTTTATGTGACACGTTTCAACATTTCAAGTGATAAAACAAGCCAGCACAACACAGGCATTTTCTACTTACATAGTATCAAGTGTGTGTATACTTCAAAACTGAATTGTGCAGACTTTGTATTTC
Organism: Lissotriton vulgaris; assembly: GCF_964263255.1. Lineage (NCBI taxonomy): Eukaryota > Metazoa > Chordata > Amphibia > Caudata > Salamandridae > Lissotriton > Lissotriton vulgaris. Next base: position 443,518 of record NW_028242523.1, on the reverse strand, counting down.
TTGGTACATAGATTTCTTTGTTATAGCTGTCATCAGCCTATCAAGGCAGTAATATTATGATTAACAAATCTAATTTAGAATCCCAAGAAAAGCACTGCGCTCATACATCCTTTATATATCGGACGTATGCCCTTGAAGTCCTGGCCAGTAGACCAATGCATTACCAATTACCTTTTGAATATTTATGCGACCTTACTATGGAATGAGCTTCTCACTGTATTGATGGTGTATGGATGAATGACTTTACATCACAGTCTGTTGCAATGCATGCCTTTACCACGCACGCTTTACAACGCGACTGCCATTACAACACAAACCTTTACCACATATGTTATTTTGACAAATATGCATTTACCACACATGCCTTTACAACAAATTCCGTTGATTGATAAAGCATGTATATCAAAGGCATATCATGGCAAAGGCTTTCCTGACCCCTACCCTAAACCATAATCCCGATCCCTAGAGTACCCCACCTCCTGGCCCACAACCCTTCTAAAAAAAAAACGTTCCCCTACCATATACCCTGAAAACCAACCCCTGCACGACCATCCTCCCAGCCCCCAGCCCTTCCCCTGTGCTAAACCCTAAAACCCTATCCCTGCACTCCCCCCCACCCGGGCTCCCAGCTCTTCCCCTACTCTAAACCCTAAAGCATTACCCCGGGACTCCCAACTAGATCCAGCACCCAGCCCTTCCTCTACCCTAAATTCTAAAACACTACCCCAAGCCCCCGATCACCCAGCCCTTCTTTAACCGAAACCCCTAAAATAGTAGCCTCCCGTCCAATCACCAATTCCAGTCTGTTGTTACACCAGATGGATATTACACGCATTAAGACTATGTTGATACAATATTTACTCAACCTTTGCACTCCAGACCAATAATCCTTCATTGAAAGGTTGTGGAACCAGACACCACAGACCTGGCTCAACGCAGCTGTGCCTGGCAGAGCAGGACAAGAACAGGGTCATTCCACACTGAAAGGGAATGACCTTATGTTTCTCCTGTTGCCTGAAATATTAAAAATCAATGCCCACAGCTGACCTTCACCCTTCAAGCAAGAATGGGTGAGGGCTGAGGCTGTTCTTGACACCTCTTGTAAAACCTATGCAAGAGCAAACCTACAAAATAAGGATGGAGCAATGACTTTGCAAACGTATGTGTGGTAACAATAGAAGCTCCCTCTGCACCTTGTAATGGGGCCAACACAGGTACGTGTGACACTGACATGAGGTCCTACGGTTGGTGGTGCCTTAGATTAGGGGCTTGGCTCCACTTGTCCTATGACACTTCTGTGTGTAGTATTCAATCAGATTTCCTACATTTCACTGTAGCAGAGATGGTGTTAAACATCAATTTCATGAGGCAATGTGTCACTGCCTTAAGGCACCATCCAAACATCAAAATCAGAAAATATAATCAATTAAATAAATGATTTGGGATCGGGTGGGCCAACCCAATTAATGAGTTTGATATCAATGAAAAGCTAAAGGGCTTTATTACAGACTTCAAAAATAAGATGTATGGAGTCAATGTCATGATTGATATCAGTTCAGAGTTATAGAGAGAATGCAAAAATCTAAAATTATTCTAAGTCCCAAGTGGGCAGCAAAATCAAGAAAGAAAAGGACAGAATCCCTAGAAGAAAACGAAAGGAACCTGGCTCATTCCTAATTCAAAGGGTTTTTATACGTAATTTTTGCATACATAATTACATAATCTGCAGTCTTATTGTGGTGTGAGCATGAATACTATTTCATCAGCACGTCACAGCGCATGAAAAATAAACGTGTCACAGCCTTAACCCTTTCTATGCTGATGACGGAACCGCTCCGTCATCAGCTGCGGTGGCGCTGTGCTGATGACGGAGCGGTTCCCTCATGGCCCTGCCGCCGCGCCTGTGCGGCGCTGATTTCGCGCCTGCGCGGCGCGTTCTATTGAGCGGGCGGGGCCATGACGGAACCGCTCCGTCATGAGCACAGCCCAACCGCGGCTGATGACGGAGCAGTTCCAGCATCAGCATGCGGCCGCCGAGCAGCCGCCCCGCCCACTTAGCGCTGCGGCAGAATAGCCGCCGCAGCGATGTGGTTAACACCTAAGCACTATTCCACTACATGGATAATTATTTAGCACCCCTACGCTAATATTATTCGGAGATGCTAGAACATACATGAACAATAATGCGTTATGTGAATGAATGGCCACTGTGAATCAGCAGAAGGTGCTAGGTAATGTAGCAGGTCGTGACTGAACGCTCATTGAGAACAGGACAACAATAACAATGGAAATAATCCTAAATCCTAGCTTGACTGTGTGCTGCAGAACTAGCAAGGAGAGAAGCTGGGCAAGAGGGGAAGAAACATAAGTGACAGGGTTGGCTGTCTAATTTGAGGCCTAGTTAGTACATGTTAGGAAAACACATCTCTACATATCACAGAAAATGTGTTTCAAATGCAACAGTACTATATAAGTATGCACATGTGAAACCAAGAGTGAAAATACATTCTGCTCATTGTTAATAATGCACAAAAATATAAATTCTTAAAAATCGCTTACACCCCCTCACTAGATTGTGTCCTTTCCCACTATAATTCAATGCATATGCATGTCTGTGGCTCATCTGGCTGCTGAAAGCATGGATGCCATTTGAAGAAAATGAGTTCAAATTGAAAGACACTTAATTTGCTATGCTTCTAACAAATTACAAAATGGGATATTGGATGACTCAATATTCCTATTAAAAGAAATAGCTGTCACACAGATTTAGTAAACAAACATAACCTAACTATCACATTTGTAGCAGGTGAACAGCTAGGGCACAACACTTCCGAACCAAACACATATAATGCTTAAGCAAACGCACAGCAATTCTTCCCCAAACATATATCTCACTTGTAATAAACACACAACAACCACTCTCCATAAACCAATATCACATTCATAGCAAATGCACCCCCACCCTCCACAGACTTATGTCACACTCACTCCTCCACCAAATGTACATCACACTCTTAACTTGTGCTTCATCTCTTCACCAGAAATACATCACACTCATAACACACAGCATTGCTCTATCAGAAATATATCACCCCCACACCAACTGTACACCCTCTCTTCTCCAGACAAATATCACACTCATAGCAAGTGCATAAACACTCATCACCAAATATAACACTCAATACAAACACAAAACCCCTGACCAACACACATATACACTCACATGTTGTGCACATCTCTTCTTTGCTGGGTAAATATCATGCTTATAACAAACAAACAACCCACTTGACCAGATACATATCACACAAATAAGCACGTGACCGTCTCAATGACAACCAACTCCTTAATATTATTCAGTCTACTCTTTGAGTCAACCACAGCATGGAAACTTCCCTCATCGCTGCCGCGGATGACATCTGAATGACCCTAGACGGAGGAGTCACATCAGTCCTCATCCTCCAGGATCTCTGTGCAGCCGTTGACACAGTCTCCCACCCCATCCTCATTCAACGCCTACATGACATCTGAATCCAAGGACATGCACTCTGATTAATCTACTTCTTCCTGACTGTAAGGACCAAGTAAGGCAGCTTGGCACTGTACAACTATGATGCCCTCAATCTCATCTGCAGAGTTCACCGAGGATTCTTCCTGGGCCCACCTCTACTCAAAGTATGGATTATGGGAACACCATCAATGCCGGGTTCAAAACAATTCACCAGAAAACTAGAGACAACTCAGAACACAGCAAACAGAGTCACTCTCAAACCACAACGTTGCCTCCACATCACACCACACCTGGAGGAGCGCCACCTGCTCCCCATGCACAAGCAAACACAATTCAGACTTCTCACTCACACTTCCAAGGCACTTATAAATACTTGCAGAACATACCTCCTGGTCACTACATAATACTGACAGAGCATACCTCTGCAAGCACATCTATTTTCACAAACCTTCAGACACCTTTGCTCATCCAGACTCCTACTTGTATGCGTCCTATGCAGACGAAAAACAGATCCGGTGGTCGAGCTTTCGCCTATATTGTTCCTAAAGCATGCAACCACCTGCCACTACACATAAGAGCCTCCTCCTCACTTCTTGAATTCCACAAGAAGCTGAAGACTGTTTTTTTTCAAGTAGTCCCACTAGGCCCTCGTTTTGGTTAGACTCACTCCTGCTCAGCCCCAGGATACTGTCACGTGTGACAGTGCACATTACAACCCTGCATAACATAACAAGTGCACACCACGCTTCACCAGTTAAGCACAAAGCCCCTCATCACCAACATATCTCTAATAGTATAGCAAGTGAAACTTCCTCTTCAGTAGACAAATATCACCCTCATAGCAAGTGCACTGCCACCTTTCACCTGGCAAGCACTATACTTGTGGCAAGTTCACAAGTCCTCTTCACCACATATCAAACTTCTGGTAAGTGCCCTGGCATTCTCTTCTCAGGCACGTACTACACTCTCACCATTCACAATTTCTCTCCATCATGCAAGTATCACAAGCACAACAAAAACACACCATATCCTTCACCAATTGAACATTTAACCCCTTTGCAGCAGGGATAATTCCCTCGCAGTGCTGGGGGCGCGCACAGCGCCCCCGTGCTCATGACGAGCTGAGCTTGTCATGGGGCACGGTGCTCGTGTACTCATGATGAGCTGAGCTCGTCATGACCACACCAGTTTCCGTGGAACGTTCAGCACAGCAGGGGAATTAGCCCAGCGTGTGAGCGTTCCACGGCTCATGACGAGGTCAGCTCGTCATGAGCACCTGAGCACCGTTCCTCATGACGAGCTCAGCTCGTCATAAGCACTTAAGGTGTTAAAAAAAAAACTACCACCACACAAGCATCACACTAACAGCAGTTGCATCTTCCACCCTCAACCGTATAAATATCACACTTATAGCAAGTGCATGGCACACTTGACGCATAAGCCCCCTTCACTGCCTATTACTCTCATGCCAAGCACACATTTTTCCCCCGGAACATAGTACACTCATAGCACAAACAATTCCCCTTCAACAAATACAACATGCATAGCAAGTGCAGTGCTAGTCTTCACCAGACAAATACCGTACTCGAGGCAAGTACACAAGCCCCCTTCACCATATATCACACTATTGGCAAGCCCACAGCCATTCTCTTCCCAGGCACGTATATGTTATGTTATGTTAAGAAATTGCTAAAGCGCTCATATACCCTAAGGTGTCTTGGCGCTAGCTCAGCAGAGAAACAAGGGAGAGACTGTAAGAATGTTAGTTATTAAGTAGCCAGATTTTCGAGAGTTTTCTGTACATCCGTAGAGTTGGAGCCGACCTGATGTGTACACTCTTACCATGCACACTTCCTCTTCACCAGACAAATACCACACTCGAGGCAAGTTCACAGGCCCCCTTCACCATATATCACCCTACTGGCAACGCCCACAGCCTTTCTCTTCCCAAGGCACGTACACACTCACACCATTCACACTCTTCTGCATCATACATGTTCACAATTTCTTACATTTATTTTTGAGCTCAAAAGAAATCCGCAAATAATAGACACCAGTAAAATTTCACAATCACAGCAAGTGATACAAACACACAACTCCTCTTTGCCAGACACGTATAACACTGATAGTGAGGACACAGCCCCAGCTCAACATACACCAGGCACATTGCAGGTGAATTGTCCATCTTTCGAAATTAACTTGCGTGGTGATACAGAGAGTACATTATCTGTCCCAAGTCACAAACGCTTTTCACGATAAACTCAGAAGTGGACCTACTGGCTTTGTCAATATGTTTGAGTAGTTTGGTATTGAGGTGGATTTTTAAAAAATCCTTTTCCATTTTGTTGTTCTCCACAATTGTGCTGTTTTTGTGTGATGGCTGTTGCGCCCTGTGAAGCACTGCTTGAGCCTGTCTAATCAAACAGCCCCTGCACTGGTTCTCATGGCTCACAGAGGGTGTGCGGGGAAGTAGGGGGTATCATTAACATTAACCCCTGCGGTTGGTACCCAGAGCTGTCCTGGTGGGCCAGAGGCGGTATTTCCTGCTCTGAAGAGGTTCTTGTTCTCAAGCCCCCCTTTGCCCTCGCACAGCCCCAGGGAAATCTCCCCTTTCTTGGTAAATTGCTTCACTTGCAGCAACAAGAGCCTGTCTTTTGAAATCCTCCCAGAGCATGGGGGATGCAACGTCTCCATGGCAACCAAGTACACAGCCTGAGTGCGCCGACCGATGGAGCAAGGAGAATGGCGCACACTGGAGGTCAGCAGAGGTCAAGTGCAGCGGCATTTACAGGAGTCTGCTTCCGTCTTTTCCTGTATTTCTTTGTTCTGCCTCACTTTTCTATCTACCGTCAGAGTTCTCCCTTTGCGAGTCTACCTTCAGGGCGTACTTATTCTCAAAAGTATTTCGCACTGCTCCTCATTCTCTTATGAAACGTCTCTCTTTTTGTTACTCGACTTCGCTCTAATTTCCCTCCTTCTTCTCTCTCTCAGCCATTTCTTCTATACCTTCTCCTTCTTCTCAGCTTTCTCTTCTTTCACAAGCAAACACATACAACATGGTTCTATCTTTATCTTCCCTTTCCCCTCAATCATTCGGTGTGGTAAGCCGTGTATTTTACTCTCTCTGTCTACATCACTCAGGTTGTGCATTTTTCTTTCTATCTATCTAGGTTTCTCTAACCCTTGATCGAACGGTCTGTCCCTCCATCCACCCTCTATCTATCCATCTATCTGTCTGTCTGTCTATCTATCTATCTATCTATCTATCTATCTATCTATCTATCTATCTATCTATCTATCTATCTATCTATCTATCTATCTATCTATCTATCTATCTATCTATCTATCTATCTATCTGTCTGTCTGTCTGTCTGTCTATCTATCTATCTATCTATCTATCTACCTACCTACCTACCTACCTACCTACCTACCTACCTACCTACCTATATATCTACCTATCTAGCCCTCTCGTTTCTTTACCCTCAAATTAATATATGTTATACTATTTGCACTCTGTGGGCATAATTACTCGATTTAAACGTGACATAAAGAAGAAAAATATATTTATTTTTCTCTTTCTCTTTCCCCCTCTCTTCCTCTTGCATCTAGTTCTCTGTCTTTATTCCTATTTTTTCCACATCTCTTTCTCATTTTCACTCTTTCTTTCCCCCATAACTGTCTGTCTCAACAGCCTTTCTTCCACCTGTCTAACTCTTTATGTCTTCTTGTCTATACGTCGGTCACTCTTTCTTGCTCTTGCCTCTCTGTCTTTTAACTCCCATTTTCAATGCTTGTGTTGGGTATGTACATATGTTTATGGGAGCGGTCACGAGCGCTCACAGAGGCCTGCTCATCTCTTTTTGTCTTTTTACCTATTTAAGCAGTCTTATGCCTCACCTTATTTTACCTGGTTCGTTATTCTCCTACTTCCGTCCAGCTCTCGTCTTTGTCACTCTTCCGCTGGCCTTACATCCAAAATCTCCAACTACTGGACTCCTGCAAAAGGAGACCCGTGAAGCAGCGGCTCTGCCATTAGAAGAGTGCCCAGCAGCATGGTGGCAGTCACATCACGGCTACTGGCAGTCTTCCGGGCGTTGGGAGCACAGAAGCCCACACAAGCAGGCTTCCTCCTCCTGTATAAGTATTAGTTCGATGGAGTCTGGAGGCGTCTTGGGTGAACAGGGGGAGAAGGAAGGTCCAACGATGGATTTAAATTTCAGTCAAAGAGTCAGACATCTTTGCTGTGGGCCTTAGATGCTTTTGCCCACAATGTTCCCCACCTGGATGTTATGCGTTTCCCATCCCTGCTGAGTCCACAGATGAGTGTGCATTTTTATGTTATACTCTCATTCTCCTCCATCTCTCCTTTACTCATCCCAGACCTCAGCTTACTACTATGATCTCCCAATTAACACTTCTGGTCTTCTTCCTTCTTCTGTTGCTCCATTACTCTATTCATCCCAACTAACAGACTCAAATTCCGCTCAAATTAACTCGTATCTCACTATACTAATAATAATGCAAAACTCCTATTTCCCTATAGTAATCCACCACTAATATTTTTGGGTTCAGGAGAAGCGTGCTACTCGCAGAAAAGTGCTTTGATGCCTCATCAGGGGTAGAAAGCTCTATATAAATACAATGACAATTGTTGCTTTAAATGAGATTGGGTGCCTAACTGAGGTTGTGTTTTTAGTTTTGAAGGCTCAAGCTTTGCACAGGATGCAGACACACACCTGTGGAATCCCATATCACTGTTTTTCTACATTTGCTGTTTTAGCCCTAGAAGAGTGGGATTTGGAGCTCTAGTGGTGACGGTGGGGGCAGGAAGCGGCACTTATGTGGCGGTTCCTAGGTCCTTGACTGGAACTTCAGTTTAAAGCCTCAGGACAGGGAGAGATGGTCTTGCGTCAGGTGACCAAATTATTGCCTGTTTGCCCAATGATCACATCTCTCAGAAGGGTGTTAGTGTGAGATCCAATATGGTGGCCTCTGTTATGGTGGCAGGTCCATCAGAGCTGTCCTTGCTCTCCGGTAGGGGAGCTTAGTGTTTCCTTTATCTCAGAAGGGGCCTGTTCTTTGCTCGAGGTGCTACATCACATGGCGGAGAGTAACTGAGAGACAGGGCATGAACCTTCAAAATTGTTATTGCTAAGTGGTGATTCTGATTGGAAGTGGTAATTAATGTCTTGCTTGCACTGTAAATATGCCATACACAGAATATTATTATTCTGATGTAAATTTGCAAAATGTAATTTTTGTTATAATTTGTTTAATGTAGTAAATATGGCCTGAGAGATATTCTCAAAATCAAAAGTCATGGTCTTGGGTCAGTTTGTTTGGTGGTCCTTGAATAGAGGATCTCCTGCTCAGCGCGCCCACCTTCTACTCTAATTATTCATTTATGAGACTATGTATTTATTCGGAAAGCCACACTGTCACATGGTTGTCACATTGTGGCAGAGCACGTTACAAATAGTAACATTTTATAATTAGGGAAGTCTATGGGATTGCTTTCAAGAAAATAAAATACTAGCACAGGCTGGAAGAAGACAATGTCAGTGTATCAAAACATGCCTAATAAAATGAGAACACGTAAATTGATGTACATTGAACCCCCTTTAAATTGAAGCAAATAATTAAAGTTAATTAAATGGTCAGCCAGTAGCACATCTATGTCTGCATGTTGGAAATCTAACCAGGGTGAGTTAAAAAAAAAGCTCTTGAAAATCGCAAAACACATACTGTAAACATTGCTTTTTTAACTTAAAATCGCTTTCCTGAAATATGGTAAGTCTCAGAATGGCGGCCTTTGATGCCAAGAAGTGAACCGCAGATACTACTTTCTACCACACCATCATGATATCTCATGCTTGAAATTATACAGTAGTCCTCTTTTTTGTGCATTTATAAAACCAATACTGGAAAAAAATACAAATACTTGACATTGTCTATGACAAAATAATGTCATATTTGCTCTATTTCCCAACTTCTACTCAAGGCACTTCCAGTAAAGATCCCCATTGTGATAGCGGTCACAATGATAGGAGCGGAAACTTTGCATTTGAAATCCTCACAGGCAGGACTGCGCGTGCTTTAAAATGCCACACGAGTGCAATGCTGGCCTCAAAATAGGGAGATTGTGTACCTTAAATCTGAGATCGTTTTTGCCCACAATCATCAAAGACATAAGTTGTGCCTGAAAAACTCAAAAGATTGACATACCGTCTCATAGGGCCCAAAGTTTGATTCAATTTTTAGGCCCAACAATGAAGGTTTTATCTTCCATCTGCAGCAAGACACAATAAGCTTTTACACTCCATCTCTCCTCCAGTGATCTGTCATCTCATTGGCACCTTCCACGCCACAGTCAAAATCTTGAGGTTGCCCCTGACATGCTCTTTCCTTGGGTTCGGAGGGTTAATATGTCACCAGTTACATTTGTAATTTAATCTGGGATTGCTGGAAAATGTCACTGGTTTTGTTTCAAAACGAAGGAGGGCAATTTATTGAGGCTATGGAGAGGTTGCAGGTGGACTACAACAACAATGGCCTTTATTTTATTCAGGCTTGCTCAACTAACTGAAAAGGGCACAGAATGCAAGAATCTGGCTGCCAGGCAACTGTGGAAGTGGGGCTTGGCTTCCTTCAGTGCCTTGGCTCTCAGCGGAGGTAAGGAATGATCTTACGTGTACTTGTATTCTGTTTAAGTTCCTACATGGTTGAACACCTAAATATCTGGAGGATATCATCGCTGTCCTTCTTCCTAATTGATATTGCAGACCAATAGTGGTCTGCAATCTTCTGTAGCATTTAAGCTTTTTATTGAGTGTGGACTGTGTCAAGGGTTGTATGGATGCCTATGGTTCAATGCCAATTTTTCAATGTCCAGCCAGATTTTCTGTGCTTGTAAACAAGCTTCTTTAATTTTAAATGCCAAACAAAACTCATCTCTTTTATAAAGGGCAAACAACCATTACACCACATGCTTTACAACACATGCTTTTACACCACATGCCATTACAACGAATTGGCTTACTGAAGGGGGTTTAAGGTGTTATATTTAACTCAAACACCTTCCCTACTGTTACACAGACTGAAGTTGGAAGGGTAAATTATACTATTCCAAACTCCAGCGCATCCCAGACAGCAAGTCGTTGTAAAAACTTGTGTTGTAATGGCATGCAGGGTAAAAGCATGCGTTGTAACGTCATACAACCTTTTTACATGCTTAGGCAAGCTTCCCTGTATAGATCAATGCTTTTGTGACAGTTGTCCGGCTGTATAGAGTGCTCTACAAGCGTCATCATGTAAGATAATAGCACAGCACAACGTAAAATAACATGACATAACATACCAGAGCATAGCATTGCATAACATAGCATAACCTACCTAACATAACATATCATAACATAAATAGCATATATTATGAACTGGTCTCACGCTTGCAAATGTCACAAAAGTCACATTTTAGACCTGCAATCATGGCAATATTAAAACACTGCACTCAAGATTTTACTTAATGATCAGTTCCATAAACTCTGAACACTCCCCTAAAAGATGTCTTCGGCTTGCACTTAAACATTATTAAATATTTGTGACTGAAGGGCATTTATGATCCCTCCTTAATTTTATGCTAACCATAGAAATTACATGAAAGGTCCTATACGTGTGCATCTGCTCCTGACCATGGCAAGTGACAGAAATGTCTGAACTTGGCTGGAATGTATGAGATTAATGCTGGAATCTGGACCACCTGTATGTCAACTGGACGCGAATCATGGAAGGCATCTCTGGCAAGGAGAGAAGAAATCCTACGAGGAATGCTGCCTTAATGGCCCTTTGTCTCGAGGACTGCACTCATATTTATGGGTATTTATTCTTCACTGTTAGTTCGTTTTGGAATGTGACACCTGGACACACTGACTCAGGCTGTGTGCAATGCTGAAAGTGCAGCCGGCTATAACCAGCCCAAGGCTTCCGCACCATCCCTCTCACAACAAGTATCTGGCCGTCTATAGCGACAGAAAGGAGTCAGGCACATTCCTTTGTTTACAACCTTATTGGAGGAAGTTTGAGTTTTATATAGCGCTAGCTAGACCCGCTGGTATCAGGGCACTTTACATGACATGAGATAACGTTTACAAGAGGTACATGAGGAGATTCCTAAGAGTCGCAGTTCAACAATACAGCATTAAGTGGTTATAAAGTCACACAAGTCTAACACAAGGATGCATTGAGGAATGGCATCGGGGACAGAACAGGAGACCGAAGGAGTCATCAGATGTGACTTCGGGTATCGGGTCTTTGGTGGTTCTGGAGGACTTAGAGTGTCCTTGCTTCAAACAGGTCCGCTGTTCACTGGAGGTCTTGGTCTTTATTGAAGGCAGGCAGTCCTCCCAGAAGATAAAAACACTAGTTACTGTGTCTTACCCCTTTGTGGGTCTTCGGTCCTAGCTTAGATCCACAAGTTCAGTAACATGCAACAACTAATGCTATTGACCTGCTCTGTGGATCATAATGCTACAGAAGTCTCATTGTCTATTTGGAAAGTGCAGCACAAATTATAATACTGACACCAAATGATGGAAGAAGTCTTTGTATAAAAGAAATAAGACATGGGTTGAGACCGTAGTGCACACCACAGGGCAAGGTCTTGTGAATACATTTTTATCATGAACAGCATTCTCCACGCTAGATGTGACTGCATGGAGAATTCTATTAATTAAAGAAAATTCCTAGAAAAAGGTTCCAGAGAACAGTGGCTGCAGAACGAGTTTCCACAGGTCTATAATTAAATTGAAATGTATAGAGCCACAGGCGGGCGAAACCTTGTCTCAACAGAAAGAAACTAACTGGTCCATTTTGTACAAATATTATTATTAATCAAACACATGAGCACCTTTTGTACATAGCATAGAGTCTTCCTGAGGCTAGCTTCTCCCTGGAAATGACGGCAAGCCATTTCGCACGACCTCAATGCACTGCTAAACGGCTTGCGAACGGTCTGTGGAAAATGAAGGAATTCCTGGTTCGGTAGGGGCTGTGATATACATGATTTTAATATGTGAGTGTTTTACGCAGGAAAAAAAGTTAGGTGACCAATTGCCCATTTTGAGAAAAAGATATTGTATTATAATGCCACAATTCTTGCAAGAACTTAGACCAGCTTTAGTATGGAAATCCAGTCCCATCATAATTTTAATCGCTAATATACATCCTATGCCCAAGGGTGTCAACCTGCATTTTGTCAGCTACTTCTTAGCAACAACTCCCCAACACCAAGGGGCATATTATCAAGACGGGCGATAATGGGCTTGATTTTATGCTCTACGGAATTCCAATTGAAGCCCATGTTAAATGTGAAGGACATTTAACAAGGGCTTCAATTGGAATTCCATAGAGCATATTATCAAGCCCATTATTGCCGTTTTAGCGGCAGTTTTCTGCTGCCAAAACAGTGATAATTTTATCGCCTGTCTTGATAATATGCTTCCCAAGTTTCTACCAATGTTTTGATGAACAAATCTGGTAAAACGCTAATCTACCACAAAATATCCCAGCTCCTCGCTAGGAATATCGACTGCAGCAGATTAACACTCAGTATGGAAAGGAGTGTTTAGTATTTGTCAAAAGTGCCACATCCGGACAGTATAGGCCCATAGTTTATTCTTTTTTTTCCCGTTATATACCACTTTTACCATTAATTGCTTCACCGATCTACACAACACACCAGAGTCCATCTTCAGCAAGGGTGAAAAATTGCCTCTGTTATGATGCAAGCCTATACGCGCCAATGCGCTTGATCCTTAGTGCCTTTGATTGATGGTAGTCTGAATGTGCTGAAGTCAATATGGCATTAGGCGCTCCTCGCAGGATCTATGTGCCCCACACATCACACACTAAATGATCCTGGGCCACAATATCCTCCCACTGTTTACTCAGAGACTCTATCTACCAGTCCAAAGTGGCTCATACCCTCAAGAGTGCCCTAAAACTTCACATTGTTTATGTGCCCCAAGCTTCGCAGCTTAGTACTAGAAGTAATGACCAGGCGTAAAATTGCAGCTGTACAAGCATTCGGGCTGTACAAGGTATTTGTGAAAGCAAGATAGCAGTGCGGACCTGCACTGGCCCCGGTGCCGTGGGCCCGTGGGCTCTTGCTGCACCGCCCTGAGACCTGTAGTGAGTCTTTCACCGCATGCGCGCTAGCGGTTTTCCCGCTGAGCGCTGCGATTTTAAAAATCCCGCGTTACGTGACAAGGTCAACTCGTCACACGCACAGCGCAGATAACGCCCATGACGAGCTGACCTTGTCACACGCATCGAAGGGGTTAAGCTGAGGCGCGGTGGGACCGGGCTGCGGAGAGTGCCAACGACATCGGCCATTGGCGGGGCGCTGGAGCTTCCCCAGAGGGCTTGCCACAGTGCAGTGGGTGCACGTACGTGCGTATAACATTTCAAAGGGGGTGCCGACCCCTAGCCCTTAAGGCAGTTGAGACCTGCAGAGAATCGGGGCCCTTTCGGAGGTTCGACCATTCTGCTGAGCCCATGCCAGGGCAAGATGTCTACAGCCTGGGTTGACTCCCCCTGTTCAGCGCATGTTCTACCTGCAGACTACTGCAGCCGCCTTCACCCAACAACATCAGGCCTTCTCCCCTACGGCCATCACCAGCTCGGGGATCCCTCCAGACCCAAGATCTCCGCTTGTGAGTGCAACAACACCCTGAGGGCTGGGCTGAAAGCAAGAACCATAGCAATGGCAAGAAGATCTGCTGTGTAAATATGTCATATATATGTGTCCAACCCTAATCACTTCAACTTTCCCTAAAATGTAATCTTGTGCAAATTTACAACCTGTATATATGTAACTCTAACCACTAGTATCTATAGCAGACGTATGTACTTACTACCATTCTAATGTGAGTTTAGAGTTTACCTGTTTCATATCTTTTATGTAATTCATGTACTCTGAAGTCCTTATGTAATGTAACTGGTTGTATTGTAAAGTGGTCTGACACCTTTGGGTAAAGTTTGCGCTATATACAAACGCATAAATAAATAATCTAAATAAATAAATAAATAAAATTGCCAGACTCCACTACCCCGATTGGACCAATCTCCTCTCATTGCCCATCCCGGTGCATAGTCCAACCGTGTGCTCCGACATACTCACAATATCGGTCCTATTGCTGCATTTTCAGAGTACACAAGTTACTATTACTGTCTTTCCTCGTCCCCTATGCTCCTCGCCTTGTCAGTTAATTTGCCCCAGTGCTCGTGCTGTCTCAAGTGTCTGAAGCGCCTCATGCCACAGCATGCGCCTTAAGTCCCAGGCTGCTAACCCATCCTGGCCTCGAGCTCCTCACACTCCATGCACATGCAGCCCAACCGTCCCGTGTGGGAAAACAACATTACAAACAGACCCTGGCAAAGAAAGGAAGAAGTTCAGTTGAGTGGCAACAGGGAGCGTGTCAGGGCAAAGGATCATGGGAGGGGGGGCGTGCGGCTTGTTTTGAGGGATGGACAGGTAGGATTAAGGAGGGAGGAGAGAGACTCATGAGGCTGACGTCTAGGAAAATCTAAAAGATAAGCTTCTTTTCTCACTTTGCGATATTCCCCTGAGGAAAGACAGGTGCATACTTGCAAGTAATATCCCTTACGGCAGAGTGAGAGAAATTTGCATCACAAGTTATCGCTGAAGGACAGTAAAATGTTAATATCGCTAAATAAACTGAAAAAGTATAGCATGAGTTAGAAGAGTGTGAGAAAAACACTCATAGGCCCAGATTTACAAACGTTTTGTGCGGGGGGGGGTTGCATTACACACAAGTGAGGCAAACCTGCACAAAATGTTTTCTGGGGGGGATTTACTTTCCAGAGCAAACCCTGTTTTGCATTGGAAAATTGCCTCAAAGTAATGCAAAGCCACGAAAACGCTGCTTTGCTTTACTCTGCGTCACGCGGGCATTCGATGGATGGTATATGGGCATTCTCATGCTAGCCCCCAGGGTTTTTGATGCAAAACCCTATCTACTAACAGTTGTAGAGAGGGATTTGTACCAACAAATAACGCCATTTTGAAGCAGGGTTAAAAAAACTGAAATGTTCATATTTCTAATTTTCCCACTTTGAATGTGTGCTGCACTTTACAGCACACCTCCGAGATGTTAAAAGTTTTGAAGTTCATCTCATATCCCTGAGACACCTACAGGTGGAACCTGACCCTTTCAGAAAATTACTGACATGCTCTATATTCAACAACAATAAAGTACTCAGCACAATATAACAAATGCAACATAGGTTAATTCTCTGCACCAAGAAAATATAGAGTGCCTCAGTAGATCAAAAGCTAAAAGGCAATACCTTGACAGTAGCTACCCAGAATTGCAATCCAAACCAAAGAGCGAGGACTTTTGAATCATAAAGATAGGTCACATACACAACAGTTTGTGGTCCTGCGTTGCGGAAAAGGTGAGAATCCGGATAAAAGCTCTTGGGCCTAGTACAGAGCAGAAACATGATGAGTTGAACTTCTGCACTGTGGGTGCTGGTGTATGTGGAGGCACAGCATCTCATGTTATTTGGGCTCCGTGAATGGATTCCTTGGAAGGCTGGCTACCACTGCCAGGTATATAAAGGGGCATAGAGTCCGGTGCCAGGTGGATTATGTAGCTAGATAAAACAGCAGGAATTCAGACATGGCAAATTGTGGTGTAGAATTTCTCCAGGCCACAAAGTAAACTCCATTGTTACACAAAGCTTCTAAGTTCTGAGATTCATGCTCCCTAGCCCCTTCCTCAGGGTAGATGGGCTGTCCTCCCTCAAATGGAAATGGGTTTCTCTCTGGACTCATCCTAGCATAGACAGGGGAAAATTAAACATTCTAGCAGACTTTGTAGCAACGGTGATGAAAAGGATACTTGAGCAGGACTTTAGGCTAAAGAAGCACAGACTGGATCTGAAGATAGATAGTCTCTGGCTCGGAGACTAAAGGGGGTTTCAATGACTGACAGGCTTGACCATTGAGACCTTGTTCATCCATCCTTAGAAGCCCAGGCCAGAGGCAGAGAGTACAGGATCACAGCAACAGCATCCTGGCCCCCAGAAACAGACTCAAAAATGAAAACAAGCCCCTCAGCCTCAGTCTTATCCCCCTATCTCCTCAGAAAGCTACAAAGGGACATGGCCAATCATGGAGGAAAAAATGATATATTCATCCAGTGGCTACTGACTTCACAACAGGGAGATCTCCCGCACTCAGGTGCCGTATTAGCTTTTGGTCTGAATGTTTTTTGTTAAGGGCATAGAAACCTGTCTCTTTTCATTCACCCCGAATATGGAAGAGGACTAGTCTGTGTTGGCTGACTCCAGTTGTGGGCTTTCTAAATTAATGCCACAATCCATCCAGAATGCCACCCAAGATGGCTGCTATGTCCATTCATTTAAGGAAGGCAACCAAAAGCATCAAAAGAGCTTTGATGCATGACTGTTAGCATATCCTGCATTGAAGAGAATTTCATAACACTCACACCATGTACAATTTTCATCTACCACTCCTGATGCAGGCAGTGGAAGACTGGTCTCCATACCTGCTCTGGACGATCATGGGCCCATTTTACCAGGACCACAGAGAAAGAAGAAGTGCAGACTTGGTTTCTTCTAGCCGGGTACGGGAGCCAGATAGCTGTTAGGCAGAACCCTTTTATATTCACCCATACACAATCCTACCTACACTACGTGATAGAGCAGGAGCTGGGACAGAGACAACGTGAGCTTCAGTTGCCAGAAAACCCAGTGTCTTTGCTATGCTGCTAACTTCCCTTGAGAGTTTTACAGCCAGTGCAAACTGGTTGTGTCCACCAGGGCCATACTATACAATGCGGTGCAATTTTCTTGTTAGCGTCGGGTGCATCTTTCAAAAGGTGCGTTCAGCGCTAACATGGAGAATGTGCCGTATTGTTTAAATGCACTGCCCCAAGGCAGCCGCAAACTAGTGCTGCCCTGGGGGCCGCACACTCAAGTAAAATACAGAGCGGCTTTGAAGCAGCCACTCTGTGTTCCACTGTGCAGGAGGACACCTGTTTGCACTTTCAAGAGGGTGAGAGAACCACTTGCATGCGGGTGCAGCGAGTGACTGCATCTGCCTGCAAGGGGATGTCTGGGGGTCCATAGGACCCCCTTCAGCCCCTCCAGGGGGTTGCCACCAGAAAGCGCACTGACGATGTACTGTCAGATTGCCTCCTGACAGCTTCTTTTCCTTTGCACACCCATCTAGAACACAGCGCGGGCACCAAGTCAAAGAGATTCCCTCATTTGCATCAGGCCACGCCCACACGCAAATAAGGTAACACCCTCTGATGGTAGCGCTGGTGATATATATGTGCGCCAGCGCTATCTGTATTACAGAAGGGGGCGCACAAGGGTCTGGGGCACCTTCTGTAATACCAAAGTGCCCCGAGGACACGCACAGTGGGCACAAACACCTGTTGCACCCCCGGGGCACCTGGTATAATACGGCCCAAGAATGGTAAGAGACGGTCCAGGTGAACCACAGTTGGCCCTTCCTCCTGACCGCTCCTGGTCTGCTGAAGGTGCACTAAACAATCTCCATGCATTGTCTGGTTTGGCTGGTTTTGACTGGAATGAAAAGGATTTTACCCTGAAGTGAAGAATATCTTGCAATGTTGAAAAACCTTTGCTTGGCGGAAGGTGAGATTAAACTGTGAAGCTTCACAATCTTTGAGGAGGGCAAAACGTCTCTTGTGAAGAAAACGTTACACAACCTTAGAGTTGTGATGACCACCGGTGATGGGCAGTTTCTGTAGTGGTCAACACGTTTCAGGTAAGAGAGCAGGTCTCAAAGATGATACAGGCTTGAAAGGGTGGTCCGTGTAGGTAGAACAGTGTAGGAATGATCTTATGCAATGTATGTCCATTAAAGAGACAAGTTGTGTCAAGTGACAAGTATGACACCTGTCACTAATGTGGACCACCTGCAAAATAACCAAACTGATCGACGCTGATTTTTAACATACTCTTCAGATTAAATTAGATGTAAGCAAGGTGTCTAGTGGAAACAGACGTGGTTGAGGAGAGGATGGGGCCTAAAGGTCAAAGCTACAGAATTTGGACCTGGAATACCAGGTTCGAGTCCTGGTGTTGGTTTAACATCTAGTGAGTTTGGGCAAATCACAACTTCCCCATATTTCAAAATGAGCTCCAAAGCTCTTTGGATGAGTTAGTGCTATGTACAACTGCAAACAAAAAACAGGTAGCTGCAACTAAATGGAACCTACGCTTTTCATTGTATTTTAGATGATAAAGGATTGTGAGGCTGGATTTCAGTCTCTTCCAATAGTCTGGCACAGGAAATTGTTAAAACTTCAGAACTCAGAACAGAGACTGCCAACATGGCGACAAGAACACCCGACAGCTGTAAATGAACCCCGGGGTGCTCGTCTGGAAACTACCCATCATACACTGCGTTCAGGCCTGCAGGAAGAGGGCGGCGCCCTGATAGAGCAGTTCATGCGCGCTCGAGAATGCGTACACGCTTCAGGACAGCATGATTGGCTGACTTTCCTATTTAGTTAATGGATTTATGACAGGTGGGTTTGATCCTTCCAGCGTGAAAACAGCTTAGTCAGAATAGCTAATTACCTGTTACCTTAAATGCAAATCAACAAGTCTTTCCGGTTTTCATTAATTCCCTGTGTTTGTTTCAGGGTGGGAATGTGTGCAGTTTGGACTACAGATTTAGAAAACTTCAATTCAGGTTACAACTTCATCGTTTGTCATCACCCTACACTGACTCCGTGTGTGTTATACCATTCACTCTGAAGACCGTACAGAATCCAAAATATATTAGCAGGATGACTAGTACAATTCACCCATCTGCCCACAGCTCACCTGCCACTCAAACACATCAGTGTCGACCCCTGTCCAGAAGGTCCTTCAAGGCGACCAGCATTGTCCATGGGGACGCTCACAAGGACGCGACCTTCATCCTGTGAACACACTTGCAGAAGAGAGCCCTGCACTCCAGACTGGCACTTAGAATGTCTGTCTCTTCCTACAAAAAGGTCATTAGTAGACCCACATTCTCTATGTTGGCTACAAACCCTTGTAGCTCTCCTGGCAGGGACAAGAAACAGCAATGATCACCTAGAAATCAGAAGGGAAGTTAATGCCTGGCTCTTCGAAACTGATGAAGGGATGCTCAACAAGCAGACCAACTATCATAACAAGCAGAAACTACACATAAAGTTAAACAGAACAAGTAGAAAGGCACACAAGAAAGGACGATACTAAAGTAAAGAAAGATAAGAAAGAACGAAAGAGCAATAAGTAAATGGAACAACTAGACCGTGGAAAACAAAAAATACACACAAATCAACTGAAAAAGGGAAACAATATTCATAGGGTGTAACACAAAGGAAAACCAGCATTGGCAAATCCAATAGGCCTGGGTTTATTAGTCTAACTAATGCATGCAGCATTGGCACCTTAGACCAAGACACATAGGAGGAAGCCTGCATTAGTGGACGGAGGGTTGTAGTTGTAAAGTATTCTCACAAGCAGTTCAATACAAGCACCTGAGAGGAGGAAGAAGAATGCGTCCAAACTGTCAATATCATAAATTAAGTGAGGTATGAATACGCCCCTCGATTGACAAAGTATCAAGCAAATGGTAGAAAGTAGCTGGTCAAAGAAACCCGGTGGTTGAAAAGGATGGGCCCAAACCCCACTCTGTGTATATTGTTAGCAATAGAGCTGTTTGACATCAGCGCTGTAAAACCTCGGACCTAAAACATGAATGACGTATTCCCAGAATTAAATTGACAACTAAGAACAGAAAACTAAGGAGAATGTAAAAAAAAAAACTACGAAGAAATACAAAAGATTAAAAAAAAAGAATTAAAATTGAAGTGACAACAGGAGACAGAATGAAAGAGCAGCACATAAAGAAAGCTGATAAGCAAAACGCCAACCGAGATGTTACTTATGTACTGCTCATCATCAAGACATACTCCTCCATCTCCCTGACACTCCTGCCCACTACATACTGAATAGAACATGTCATTGTACCAACCAAGAACTCTTGGTTCTCTCTAAGCCTAGTTAAACTCCTTCACACTCCCTATACTTTCATTTGACATGAGCCCAGCATTGCATCGACCTCCCCGCTACACCCTAGCGGCAAATAGCATCCTTCACGTTTAAAGCTCATTTGCTTTGCTCTGAGGACCTACAGGGAAAACAGCCAGGAAAAACAAGTAGGACTCCGTTCTAGGCTATAACGCAACATCCTCATCTGTCCCTCAAATGTAAATATATTAACATTTTATTATATTCATGCTGTACTGTGTGAGTCATGGCCCATCCACCACGCTTCATATTTTATAACATGATCCAAATGTTCCCAAACAAAATACTGTAATTATCGTATATGTGCACATTGATCGCCTCTCTTTCAAATGGTCTTGCTCTCATTTTCATAAAATAAAATAGAAGAAAAGAAGACTTGCAAACAGAAACGGAAAAAGGGAAATGCACTTCAATCTCATCAAATAAATAAATTAAACATTACAGTCAATACACATCTGCCTTCGGGAAGTGTGCTGGGAGAACTAGCACCGGATGTGGTTGTTCAGACCGGATCTGATTGCTCAGTTGAACGTCTGTGCAACAGGTGCTACAAGTACAGGCGCATAATATCAGAAAAAAACAAGAAACAAGTCAGAAAATGTCTTTGAGGGGAATGGATCCTGTTGACACCTGAGCAACATGCAAAGATGTTTCTAAAACAGGCAAAATGAGACGTTTTGATGAATGAACCCCAGTAGAAATACAAACTCATCGGTTCGTGCTGAACTACACATGTTCTATGCTCTGTCTAAACCAAGCACATAGTGTGCTCATCTGTGGTGAAATTGTGTGCAAACTGACGAACAACATTTCCAATTCCACTAAACCCAATTTGTCTTTCTTTCTTCCAAAGACAATATTATTAATAGCATTAGGATTGGTAATACAGATATTAGGGATGAACAGATTATTTCTATGATATCCATGCAAACTTTTAAGAGGTATTTGTTAAATATGTTTCCACTAACAAACCAGCAACATACCCAAGTACATATTTTTGTATGGTTTTTTATTATCAATAACAATTGGCTGACAATGTGCAAATTATAGTAGCTCCACTTTATAATGCCTGCAACGTCATTAAATCAGTCTGTACGAATCCCTACCCTATATTTCTTGCTGTTGTTGACACCTTTTATTTTGCACATCGGATAGGTCAAAAATAATTGTGTTTATTTTAAATGTTAAGAACAGTAAATGCTGAGGCTATTTATTGAGTAGCCATTTAATGTGTTACCTTACTATCACCAGTTGTCGTTATCACCTGTTATTGACACCTGTTATTGTCTGTTACTGACCGTGCCTAAAAGGCTTTGGCAGTACTCGCTGTCCAGCAGTTGTATACAGCAAAGTTGTTGTTGCTAATGTGAAATATTTATGTATATATTAATTGTATAGCTCATGTTGCAAATGTATTTGAAAGCATACATTTTGTATTTTATTTGAATATGTATAAAAAAACGAATTAAATGCTTCCACGGCTGCTCCATGTATTTGTATCAGACATTTACAGAATTTTTGTTTCATGATTCTACAGCTGAATAGCCTGACTCTGCCACTTGCATGGCTTCACAACGCGGAACCTTGTCTGTTTTGTTACATACACCTTCAGTAGGTATAACTGAAGGTGTATGTGGATGAAGCGTGACCTTTGATGGAGGAGTACTACTCCGAGCAGTGCCACTAAGGGCCCGATAACGAGTCTGGCGGTCCGAGGACCGTCAGACTCCCACAGCTATGGCGGTGGCAGTCTCCCAGCCTCCCGATTACGACTCAGGCGGTGGGACCGCCATAGGACTGCCAATGACACCAGGGAACTGCCATTTCCTAGAGGTGATGCAGCAGTTCTGATGCCGCAGTAAGCTTGGTGGGACCTCTGTGGTCCCACCAAGCATATTACAAGATTCCTCTCTCCTCTCCACCAGGGTGTATATGGCTGTTCCTCCTCCATCCAAAACCTGGCAAGGAGGAAACAAAGGGGCCCCTGTAGGGCCACCTTGTGCCTCACGCCATTTGGATGCACATCAGTTCCTCTCCGGCATGGAGTTTTGAGTCCATGCCTTGCAGGGACATTTATTGATGATTCCATTACGGTGCTTGTATTTAAAGGCACCATGGTGGGAATGCCCAAAAAAAGCCTGCCAGACATGAGAAAACTTGTAATCTAGCGAGCGACCTCATCACAGGTTTGCCGGTGCAGAGGCAGGGCGGACCTATCGCCATCTGCTAAACTCTTAATCGGGCCCTAAGTGTGCACATTGAGGGGCGAGTATTATAGTCATATGTACACAAGCTTTACCATGAACCTCCAACTTGGCCTGGTGAACAGGCAGATCTTTGGAAGAGTTATCCCTGATGACCACAAGAAGATTTAATGTTCAAAGCTTCCCAGACATAAGCGCCTGGGTCCAGGGTTGTGATGATCAGGTGGGTCCTCCCTACAGAGCATGCCTGCTGTTGGTTGACTCTATATGTCTCCCGTGTTGTGCTCCTGGTCTGGCATTTGTCATCACAAGACACTACACTGCTGACTCTGAAATGTTATCAGCGGGGAAATACAACTGTTACAACAAAAGAAGATGCCATTACCGCCCATGAGAGATGTTGACGCAAATATGATTATGGCTCATTAGGTCTAAACGTCAAATTAAGAATTTTTATGAAGGGCAGGTTGCTAACAGTAGATATGACTGGTGATGCTTGACATTGAAGAACATGGATCCCACAACCAATTAACTGCAGAGGGAATGAGCTTGAAGAAATAAACAGGGGGAAAAGAACACTGTTGATTTGTTGTAGGAAAAAATAACTACTGTTGATTGTGTTGTACCTTTCTTTTCTAAATAAACATAGTGAGCTTGCACTGTGCAAATGAAGAGACCTTGTTATATTGCTGCCTATAATCTCAGTTGTGTGTGGAAGAGAAGCATGCACTGCTGCCACCTCTAGTCTGACTTTTGTATTAAAAAGAAGCTTGCCCTGCTGTTTGTACTTTCTATGTAAAGAACACTCACACTGGTGTTAACCAGACCAATATAATCTGAATGTGAAAGAAGCTTGCACTGAGGCCCCCTCTAGTCTATCTTTAGTGTGCGAGAAAAGCTTGCGCTGCTATTTCACTCTGTTTTTATGTAAAAAATACTTACACTGGTGTTATCCAGCCAACATATTCTGAATGGAAAAGAAGATTTCACTGCAAATCTCTCCATTCTACCTTTAGTGTGTGAGAGAAGCCTGCACTGCAGTCGTACTCTGTTTTGTATGCAAGGAACACTTACACTGGGGTTACCAAGACCAATATATTTTGAATATAAAAGAAGTTTGCACTGAGGCCCCCTCTATTCTACCTTTAGTGTGAGAGATAAGCTTGTACTACTAGCGTACTCTGTTTTATATGTAGAGAAAACTGACACTCGTGTTACCCAGACCAATATATTCTGAATATGAATGAAGCTTGCACTACGAGCCCCTCTATTCTATTTTTAGTGGGTGAGAGAAGCTTGCACAGCTGTTGCACTCTGTTTTTATGAAAAGAACACTTACACTGGTATTACCTAGACCAATATATTCTGGATGTGAAAGACGCTTGCACTGTGGCCCCTTCTCTTCTACCTTAAGTGTGAGAGAGAAAGAGAGACGCTTGCACTGCTGTTGTACTCGGTTTTGTATGCAAGGAACACTTACACTGGTGTTACCCAGACCAAAATATTCTGAGTGTGAAAGAAGCTTGCACTGCAGCCCCTTTTGTTCTACCTTTAGAGCAAGAGATAAGCTTGCACTACTATCATACTATATTTTGCATGTAAGGAACACTAACACTGTTTACCCAGACAAATAAATTCTGAATGTGAAAGAAGCTTGCTCCTTGGCCCCCTCTATTGTACCTTCAGTGTGAGAGAGAAGCTTGCACGACTACTTTCTAACTCTGCTTTGCATGTAAAGAACACTTACACTGCTATTACCAAGACCAATATATTCTGAATGTGAAAGAAGCTTGTACTGCGGCCCGCTCTATCTTTAGTGTGTAAGAGAAGCTTGCACTGCTGATGTACTCTGTTTTGTATGTAAAGAACACCTACACTGGTTTTACTAAGACCAATATATTATAAGTGTAAAAGAAGCTTGGAATGCGCCCCCTGTATTCTACCTTAAGTGTGTGAGAAAAGCTTGCACTGCTTTTGTACACTGTTTTTATGTAAAGAACGCCTACACTGGTGTTACCCAGATCAATATATTCAAAATGTAAAAGAAGCTTGCACTGCTTCCCCCTCTATTCTACCTTTAGTGTGTGAGAGAAGGTTTCACTGTGGTTGTACTCTATTTTGTATGTTAAGAACACTCACACTGGTGTTACCCTGACCTATATAATCTGAATGTGAAAGAAGCTTGCACTGCGGCCCCCCTTTATTCTACATTTAGTGTGAGAGAGAAGCTTGCACTACTTTTGTACTCTGTTTTTATGACAATAATAATTACACTGGTGTTAGCCAGACCAATATATTATGGATGTGAAAGAAGCTTGCACTGCTGCCCCTTCTATTCTACCTTTAGTGTGAGAGAGAGATGTTTGCACTGCGGCCCCTTCTATTCTACCTTTAGTGTGTGCGAGAGAGAGAGAGAGAGAGAGACGCTTGCACTGCTGTTGTACTCGGTTATGTATGTAAGGACCACTTACACTGGTGTTACCCTGACTAATATATTCTGACTGTGAAAGAAGCTTGCACTGCAGCGCTTTCTATTCTACCTTTAGTGTGAGAGAGAAGCTTGCACTACTATTGTACTCTGTTTTGCACGTATAGAACACTTAGATTGGTGTTACGCTGACCAATATATTCTGAATGAAAAAGAAGCTTGCACTGACTGAGCCACTCTCCATTCTACCATTAGTGTGTGAGAGAAGCTTGCACTGCAGTCATACTCTTTTTTGTGTGTAAAGAACACTTACACTGGTGTTATCAAGACCAATATATTCTGATTGTGAAAGAAGCTTGAACAGCTGCCCCCTCTATTCTACCTTTAGTGCGTGAGAGATGCTTGCACTGCTGTTGTACTCTGTTTTTATGTGAACAACTCTTACACTGGTGTTACCCTGATCAATATATTCTCAACGTAAAAGAAGCTTGCACTGTGTCCACCTCCATTCTACATTTAGTGTGTGAGAGAAGCTTGCACTGCAGTCATATTCTATTTTGTATGTAAAGAACACTTACACTGGTGTTACAAAGATCAATATATTCTAAATATGAAAGATGCTTGCACTGTGGCCCTCTGTATTCTACCTTTAGTGTGAAAGATAAGCTTTCACTAATATTGTACACTATTTTACATTTATAAAACACTTGGAGTGGTGTTACCCAGGCCAATATATTCTAGATGTGAAAGAAGCTTGCACAGCGTCCCCCTCTATTCTATTTTTAGTGTGTGAGAGAAGCTTGCACTGCAGTCGTACTCTGTTTTGTGTGTACAGAACACTTACGTTGGTGTTACCCAGACCAATAAACTCTGAATGTGAAAGAAGCTTGCACGGCGCTCCCTCTCTATTCTAATTTAAGAGTGTGAGAGGAGCTTGCATACAAAACTCTGTATACAGGGCAGGCTTTTGGGCGAGCATGGCCCACAGTGGACCTACAGTTAAGAGGGGCGCAAAGGTGGCTGACCCCCTGAGCTGCCTGGAATAAATCTTTTATTCCAGATCGATAGCCCCCCTTTCTTTTCTAACAGCCCCCTCCCAGGGACTCTCACGTCCAGTTTAGGAACTGAATAAGTGACTGAGGTGAGGGGACAAGTTGCAAATGTGTGTTCACAAGATGGTTAGTGCTCTGAGGTATTTAGCAAGGACGTGACCTGTGAGTACAAAAGCGCGCACACGCCTTATGGCCTGCGTCCTTTAAATTCAGAGGGGCAGATTTACAAGCCCCTTGCGCCACTTTTAACATGGGAAAAGTGACGCAAAAGTGGCGCAAGGGGCTTGTAAATCTGCCCCTCTGAATGTAAAGGCTGTCCTTACACATATCTTGTTTATGTGGGGGAAGCTTACACCATTGACTCCCGTGATGGACCTACTTTGTGTATGCAATGAAAGCTTCCGCCACTGCAGTCACTGCTGTGCTTTCTCTGTGTAAGTAAAGCTGACATTGAATCGAACATGGCGATGTTTGCGGTTTCAACAGTGATTTGCATGGAAGAGCCCGCGGGAGGCAGATGTGAAGAAAAATAACCGTTTCTGTCCGGCTTTCATGTATCAGGCGAAGCACTGGTTGTGTTACTGCACCGAGGCTTTGTTTATGTGTAAATAGTGATGCACTTTGGTCTTCACTGCGGAAAAAGAACTTATGGCAGGTGTCCATAGAACTTATGGCGGGTGTCCATAGGGTAACGCCTGAAAGCTGGGGACCGGCTTTAGCGCGTGGGAGCTGGCCCACGCCCAGGGCGCACAGCTTTGGCGGGGCGCAGGAGCCGCCTACAGCAACCTTCTTCCGACGTGGCGCCAACGAAAAATGAATTTAACCGCTGTTTCTGAAGGCTGCTTGTGTCAGTGTATACATTTTGATTGGCTTTCCTCTCCTGACGCTCCTCTGTTTCGCCCCCTCCCTCACATTTAAAAAAAACAAAAAAACATACAAACAGTTAAAAAGGATGAGAGTGGAGCAGCGCCAAATTTGGTTTCGCCCAGAACGCCCTCACAGTAAAGGCCTGCTCTGCTGGAATGTGTTTCTAATTTATACACCACTGTTGACATGTAGGCCAGCCAGACTCATGAAGCCGGACTATTTTTCTGCCTCCGCTGCCGTCAAGGACCCTTGGGACTGTTGCCTCTATTGCTCCTCTTAACCTTATACGTCACTCGTTGAGGTGGCTCCCCTGGTGCTTTGTTCTTTCAGTGAAAAACGTTCCTAAGCCACTGACCCTTTCCTCCTGCTCAAAATCAAATGTTACTGAACAGTTCTGCTAGAACTGTGCTATGCGCATGCACACATGAATCAACATGTAACCGCATTAATAGAACACCATGCGTCTGGCACATGTTCACGTGATCAACCAAATGTAAATGACTGAGAGTTTGAACTGTCTCCTTCATGTTTCTCCTAACAGCAGGCAATTCTTGAATGGCAGACTTATTAAGCCTGTTAAATTCACTTCTGGGGCGTGCCAAGGTTTAATCTGGAGAAGTGAAGAAACTTCAGTTTTCGCAAATAAGAGCGAAATTTCCTGACATCCCCTTCTTTACCTGGGTCATCGTTTTACTAACTCGCTCCCACTCCTCTATTTTATTCATTTTCATCGAAGAAGGGCTGCACATTCTGTGCCTGGGAACCGATTGGTCCCTGGCCCAGGCTCTGGCTCTCACCAGAAGGTCTTGGTAAGTGCTTCACTTGGAAAGTAGAGGTTCTGAGAGTGGGATGTGGCCAGAGATGGGAATTGGGTTCTGAGCAGAGGGCTGAGTCGAGTGGGTAATAGCTAGGCCTGGGTGGTGAACTCCGCTCCGTTGACAGAGTTTGCAGAGTTTTCCACGCACCACGGAGCTCGCAGAGTGCAGAAAACTCTGCTCCATGCAGTGTAGCGACGTTTTTTCCCCCACTTGCACTCGACAAGGGTAAATTGGCGAGCGCGAGCTACAGCTCGGGGAGAATTTCTACTCGAGCAGCAGGAAGCTCAGCGCGAACTGCATTCTGCAACTTGTGGAACTCCGCTGAGTTTTTTTGGAAGAACTCTGCGAACTCCGCTCAGGCCTAGTACTAGCTGGGCAGCAGCAACCCAACCACTGCCCTGTGTTGCCCTGTAGAATAGGTTTACAACTTAGTGGACATTTAAAAAAACTTTGCAAGCTTCAAACGCACCATGCCTGAACATTTTAAAAAAAATTGTGAGTTAGTTGTCTTTGGGACATTAGCTCTCCAATAAACTACATCACTTCTTGACTCCCTTTTACCATTCATGTCGTGGGGACATCCATTAATCCACACCTGCCTTGCAATCATTATTAATCAGGGCTACTGGAATAATACTGCGGGTAAGGACCAAATTATGAGGCAGGGTTGACTAAATAATGCAGCAAGAAAAGGCAAAATATGAGGCGCAACACAGCATATTTTGCGACAGCATTACTTCATTATTTTATTACTTTTGCACATGTTAGCACTGTCTTGGCGAAGGGTTCATCTCATTAGTACCAGTTAAACACCAAAATACAGCAAAAAGTAACAAAAAGATAACCAGTCAATCTTTGGGAAGGTCTCCAAAGTTGTAGTAACTTTTGTCCTGCTTGAGCTGGAAACTGTTTTTTTAAATGAAAATCTGCAGATTATGCAGCAAATTATGGATTATGTGCCAAGTGTGACATATCTATAATTGTGAGGAGAATGCCATGGCCACAAAATCTCATCATTCCAGAGGCCCTGCTGTTAATACACGTGTCAAAACCCCTTTCAAAGAACCACGGGGCACGCAGGGGCTACTGTGCCCCACTGGGCTTGTAGAGGCCTTTTACTCCTGAAGTCCCAGGCCCGACCTATTATGGATCCCACTGAACTGGGCCAAGTACCCTTTCTGAGAGTGATAGCTGTGGCCGAGCAGTCACGGCTCCCTCGGAGGGGGCTGTAGACACAGGTAAGCGAGCATGACTCATATCTCAAAGTGGAACCAGCACAAATAATAATGTCCAGCCAAATACTTACTTTTATGAGAAAAAGCAGTACCATATTTCTATTTGTACACAGGCGAAAAAATGCAACATTCAAATGCAACACATTTGCAGTCAGGGTTCTAGCAGTTGTCAGGCAAATATCTTCCCCACCCCCTTCATGTTACATATTCAGCGTTAGTCCATATTCACTGGTGGCTGCATCGGGGAATGCAAACTATTAGGCCGTACTCAAGAGCTGTCCCTTTTGACCCTTTAGGAACTTAGTCAAAAATGCCTACGGTGTTGCAGCACCATTAGCAGCGAGTCACCCCAGGGCCCAATTGGTCCAAATGGCCCAGTTCACATCTTACCTGCTCTCGCAGCACAGAAGAGTTCAACGATACAGTGGGCTGACTTCAAACGTACACCTCCGAGTCCTCAGTTCGGAGAGGTCAGGCTGCTTGCGGCCCACGTGGCAGCACTTGGCAGCACAGGCTCCCTCTCCTAAACGGCGCTGCCGGAGGTCTCCCAGATGTTGAAGCAGCTCTTTGTTCATAAAGGTGCAGTAAGCTGATTTTCTTCAAACGGTGAGGGGAGAAACATTTCTTCAGTCTTCAGCTCCAATCTGGAGCCAGCGAAGGTGCGGCATCACCCACAGTGTCTCAGGCAGTCCATAGTGGTGAAGTAGCCAAAAACAATCTTGAACATGGGCAACAGCCTGATCGGTGCTCAGCTGAAACCTCACACCTCGCACAGGGAGTCCACATGCTAGGGCTCCCTACTGGACCTTGTTCCCTCCCTAGGGCGACTGACTCCGGAATCTGGGATCACGGTTCGATCCCCGGCACCGGCGGCAGATTAGCCCAACACCATGTGACTCTGGGCAATAGCTTACTTAATCTTCCCAACGGCCCCCAGCCTCTAGAGACCCTTACGGGTGATTGTGTCAAATGTGGATTATTATTATTATTATTATTATTATGCTCTCTTCTTCCTCACAGGGCACACTGGTCGTGGCAAACAGGCAGAGGCTGCTGCTCCTGGCTCAAGGGCAGGTGGTCTTGGTTCCCCATGGGTGAAGTGTCCTCACCCAGCAGGGAGACTAGCAGGCCTTGGCTCCCAGTCCTGGTCACAGGCAGTAGTATTGCAGAACGTCCCCTTCTCACACACTATGTCTGGCTGCTTTGTAGATGACCAATATTTTGGGCATCCTTCTTATAAACCTTTTCCCACACACCAAAAGGGATTTAGGGTCTGGGTCTTTGAAGTTTTATTTTGAGGTTATGTTTCTTTTAAATTGGACACTTCTCTTTTTCATCTTCCTTCATGAAAGAGATCGGCCACAGCAGGCTCAACTCCAAAGCTGATTGTCTCATGGAAGTGACCAGAGTTCACACTTAGATATCAGCCACAGTGATATGTGCATCACAACATAAATCCAAGACCCTAGCCCTTCTCTTTATGCCTCTTATTAGCCCCATCTCCCTTCCTGGGATGCAACCAGGCCCCTTCCTTGTGATCTATCACTGAATCAAAGAACAGTCTTTTGAAATGTATGGGACTATTTAGCTTGTCCCTCCAGAGTGTCCCCACCCAGCTCAACGGAATGCAACAGCACACAAATCTGTCTGGGAGAATTCTCTCCTCCTCATTTCTTTAGCAGGCAGGACTGAGCTTCCAAAACCAGAGTCCTCCATACAGTGTACCATTGCAGGCACACTCACTCAGTGTACTTTCACAGCACAATTCCAGTTCAGCACTGTGCCTCGATGCATTGTACCTTTACACATACCGAAGCATCAAGCACACACACTCGGTCTGAGTGCACTGTTGATAACTGAAGCTTTTCTATATTTAACCAGGGTGTATTCTTGAAAACCATACACACTGCCAGCACACACACTCTCTATGTGTGCCCTGCACCACACGTCACCCTTCATGGAAGAGGTGTGGCGCAGCGGCCATGGCGACTGACGCTGGACACTGGGGATCATGGTTCGATCCCCAGCACCAGTGGCAGGGGTCTGCCCAGCACCATGTGTCTCTGGGCAATAGCTTGCTTAATCATCCTGACGGCCCACAGCGCCGGGAAACCTACTACGGGTAGCTGTGCGCTTTACAAATACAGGATTATTATGTTGTACTCCACACAAGCACACATACACTGATCACATGCTTTATCCACACATGTACTGCACAACATTTCATCTCTCATGTAATGTATTCCTCTCAGGCCTACATACACTCAATACATGTACATGTACTAACCGCAATTGTACCGCACAGTACTGATCCATCCTTGTACCGTACCCTTCCCAGGCACACATACAGTTAATGCAGTGTTTCTAATCATGCGCTCTGCGGCACTCCACAACGTATCTCATGTACGCTAAGGGTGAGTTAAGCACACAGAAGTGGAATTATTAAAAAGTTGAGTGAGCCTTTAGGCCTCTCTCTAGTGACACAGGGTAAAACGGTCTTGTTCACCGCAACTGAACACTACACTGTATGCTGCCACCATCGCGCTTGTGCTGCCTAACACCAGGTGAAGCCAGTAGCCTTCCACCACTATGAGCGTAGTGATTTGGGCGCCCCTCCCGATCCAACAAGACTGCAATCTGTGAGACTGGCCTATGTCATGGCGCACACGCATGATCTGTTTTCATCTATTTAAAAAAAGAAATCAGCATTAGGGATCCAGACAACTGGACAGTTGGGTTCTCAGGGCAGGGGTGCCAGCCTTTACCATGCATAAGACTTTTGGGTCCCAATAGCAAAGGGAACACCAACTGGAGTGATCAAAGGGTGGTCAAAGATGTAGATGGGTCTAGTAATGGCTGTAGAACTGTTTTAATAGGAGTAACACATCAATTAATATTTAAAATGCATTTTAACTTGTATATGCGTTTTTTTGGAAGCCTGAACAAATGTGTAAACCTTTCATGGACATTAAGTTACCTAATCAACTATCTGATGATCTCATTAAAAAATTGAATATTGCATGTTCCTGAGATTGACATGGCCCTCTTTGTAGTTGTGGGCTGTACATAAAGCAACAGGTTTTCAATTGTTACTGATATTACATATACCTACAGACAGAAAACAATGTGTTTTCTCTCTATATTTACTTTAAAAACGTTGTTGTGTTGTTCTCTATGCAATCAAGCCTTGACTGCCATGCCGAAAGCTTGAAGGATTGGCTGTAGAAAGAGTAAAAAAAGGAAGAGCTTTACTTAAAATACATGCAAATGTGCTCACATATTTGTACTATATAATACTAGGGATTTAATAAGAATTAATTGTTGCAAGACTGCTGCTAGGCAGGGCCACTGGAATTATGCGATTGTATGGCCATGGCGAGTTTTGCATGACTGTGAATTGCTGCATTTGCCACATAATCCATCACCTGCCGCATAATCTGCAGATTTTAACAAATTTAAACAATGTGGTTTTTAGTTCAAAAGGTTCAAAAGTTACTAAAAATGCAATGACACGTTGACGCACAGTGGAAGGCCCTTTGCAAAGCTGGAATGGTCACCTTTCTGTTACTTATTGGTATATTCGGGTGTTAAACAGGTGCTAGTGGTGTGCCACCAATACCCAGAAATGATTCTTAAGTTTAAAAATTATGAAATAAAGAAATAATACTATTACGAAATGTGGCGCATTTTGCTGCATCATTTGCCTGTTCTTGCTGCAAAATTGAATGGACCCTGCCTCATAACTCCAGTGGCCCTGCTTATAGGGGTAAAACCTGACAAATATTCAAGTGTATTATTACCGGTAAAATAAACAAGACTATATTTAAGGTGCAAATGTATTCTTTGACAGAACACAGTAAATGTGGATTAATGCAGATAAAGCAAG
Organism: Lissotriton vulgaris; assembly: GCF_964263255.1. Lineage (NCBI taxonomy): Eukaryota > Metazoa > Chordata > Amphibia > Caudata > Salamandridae > Lissotriton > Lissotriton vulgaris. The sequence continues at coordinate 410,369 of NW_028242523.1, read as the reverse complement.
TGAAAATCAAGTATGGATAAATACAGATGGAAATGTCATAAAAGCAAATACCCAAAAAACGGTAGCCCTACTTCTCCAGTGTTCTTGCTGCTTTTTCCTGTTAAGTTATTGCCTTGTGTGAGTGGGTTTGCATGAGTGTGCTTGAGTGGGTGGCAGCCTATGAGACAGTCACCGCTGCCTCTGCCCATTCGAGTCAGTGGGCTTTACACAGCCAATGAAAGTCATGAAGAGCAAAGCACACAGACAGCTTTTCAAAACTGGATGACTGCTGAGATGAGTAACTGTGAGACATCGCAATGAATTGTAAATCGATTGGTTAAATTGAGGAATACATTGAATTCTGATTAACTAAAAGTACATAATTCAACATAGTGAAATACTTGTAGAATTACTGCGATACAGGACCCCGCCCCTTGGGCCTCATTGGTGAATAATCGTTTGAGTCCCAGTGGCAAAGGGTTCTACACCTGGACATACCAATGCCATTCACGAGATCTTACTGAGTACAAGTGATGGACAGAATGCTTGAAACAATATCAAGCATAGGTGCTTACGATGAACATTCCACTCCATTATTTCGATGTTCTCTGTGCCAGGACTAACCAGGAGCAAATAAAGCCTTGCGACCACCTCATGAACCAGAGATTTTAGAAGCCCTATTAGACACACAGTCTGTATTAAAATGACGGCAAATTCCAGTGTAGATCACCCTCTTGCGTGCAGGCAGAAAAGATCAATTTAGCCTGGGAACATCTGGAAAGACAGTGCAACCAAACCCTACATCATAGGCGTCTCTCGTCGCACACGGTTAGCTATGCCTCATGGCATTAGTGCACAGTGTAATAATTTGTGTAGCATGCAGAGTTCCGAAAAACTCTGCGGAGCAGAGTTTTTTCCTTGCTCGCGCTCGCCAACATTAAGTTGGCGAGCGAGGAAAATCTTACTCCATACCACCTCCCAGCGAGATTTCCCAATATGAGTGGTCGCAGATGTTCGCCACCGCTCGCATCGAGAAACCTTCCGTTCACATTGAGGAAGCTGCTGCTCGAATGGAACTTCTACTCGCGTGGCAGAAAGAAGCAGCGCACTCTTGCGTTACACGTGGCGCCATTCATGCTGATTTTACAGTACAGGATAACCATGCAGTGCTAAAAATCAGTGTGAACGGAGCAACGTAACACACTCCACCACTTGCAAAACACCTTGTAGCGCAGCAGAGTTTTTTGGTCACTTCACGGAGGCCCAATTGAGACGCCCACCTGCGCCCACTCCCTAATTCTTCATCATCACTGCCCGGCACCTGTAACTCTAGCCCTTCAAAACCTTGCAGATACAATTGCTTACCACTTTCCCTGATGAAGGGCATCCCTCAAAATGCATTGCTGCTATGATTATGAATGTGCTGATGAGGTACTAATTCACGAAATAATGGATTTGTAATAGCATCAAATGTGTACATATTTTGTGTATTCAATATGTTTTTAAGCAAACTTTTAACTGTGAATTAAAGCCACGAAACACAACTACCCATGAGCACCACCGTATGCATCCTACTTTGTAGGGTTTGGCTACACTATCCCACATCATAAGGGACAGCCTGGACTCAGCTGCTAGGTCACATCCCCTTTGAACAGGAACATAAACAAGTTTTTGTTTTTACATTACCGGACGTCGGCGAGGTGCACCTTAAGCTCCTGTAGCAGAGAGAACTTGGCATTCAATTGACAATTTTTGGGCCAATTTAGAGTGATTTACATTGTATTAAAAATTATGGGTTGAATGTTTGAATCAATCCGGACCCCATGCTTGTTGGTGCAAATTACAGAAGGACACAAGTTTGGGGGGGGGGGGGGGGGGGGCGAAGAGACACAATCCCCATTATTAATAGTCCAGAATTAGACCTAACTCCTGAGATGAGTCGTTACAGTAACATTCGGCGGCTCCCTGCAGGCTTGGACTCTCTGTTTAGAAGCCTCCTGGTCACTGGACACGTTGACCCCATGACCTTGTTGTTTTATGTTCCCTTCTAATAATAACTTCAGCCCTCCTCTTACGCAGCTGTTGATGGTTTCCCCATCCCATTGCTGTCTCGTAGCTGACAGCTCCCTGATCCCTGTTGCATATTTTTCGGAATATGTCTCTTTTAGGAAAGTGGAGGTCTGCTATATTCCATGAAAGATCTCAGGAGTATGCGAATGTCTGCTTTAGAGGTTGGTGTCAGTGAAAAGTGGTGGGGCAGGTGATGGGACAACAAAAACAACATACAAAAAACCCAAAAAACTGACATGTCGCCCGCTGCATCGTCGCTGTTCTGCTCCACTGCAGCACAGGCTGAGGCTCCCAGACTCTCCTACGGCCAACCCAGATGCTGCTCTCATGCTTATGGCAGCATGAGAGAAGCGTTGGTATTGGCATCAGTGGCCTGGATTTGTGGTCCTAGAGAGTCTGGGAGTCTGTGTCTGATGTCTCCAGCCCTGGAACGCAGCTCAGGTTGGAGACATCGCAGTGTACATGCCTGTTTGGCCATCCTAAGACGGTCGGCAAAACTCACATGTACACTTGCATCATGTACCCACCACGCATCCACTCTTCCTGTTATCACATGGCCCCGTCTCCAAGACTTGGCCCTGTGACGCAAAATAAAATGATAATTAACCTGTTTAATTATAATTTTTCTTTTTCAAGTTTTGCATCAGCTGGGGGGGGGTGAAACTTCTCCATCACAATGGCGGAGCTGCCACGGTATGTCTGACGAGAGTCTTATTTTGGTCTTTTGTGGCCTTGGGGCTCTGTAGAAGCTCCTCTCTGATAGGTTCCCTCGGTTAGTTTATGAAGCCAAATTATTAGTGGTAGAAATGTTTACACAGTGGTCAAAGCCGCAATACGTAGGTGGTTGCATAGTGTGGTCAGGCGGGAATGGGTGACAAGACGACTCTCCTAGTTTGGGCAGATGACAGTTTTTAGTGGCTGGTTACGAGTGCATGTGAGTGCTTTTTTGATCCAGTAGTTGCAGGTGGGGCTCACCTGTACTTATTTTTGGGTACCAGCACCTCCTCTTCCTTAGCAGGCTTTGACTCGGGCAAGAGAGAGCAAAACACAAAAGGAGGAAAGGGGAGGGAGAAAAGGACAGCAACACAAGGAGCAAGCATGGATAAATATAGTACCTTCAGGCAGGCGGGCGAATAGAGCCACATTTCGGGGGGGGTGAAAAATATTTCGGGGGGGGCTAATTCTTCAAACCAAAGACAGAGGGGCTGTAAGAAGGGGTGAACACACAACAAACGCCTCATTTACACATAAATGGTCTTTAAAGACCTGTTAAGTACTCGGGTGCGGCTGCAATTTGGATGGTCGCCAGCCCGCGAAGCTGTGTCAGCCCGGGCTGACACACACGACGGGGGGGCTGAAGCCCCGTGAGCCCAATGGGTGTTGCGCGCCTGCCTTCAGGAGTGAAATAAAGGGGCTGGAAGCGTAGGGTGGTGGAGAAAAGAAGCAAGAGGTGGAATCAAGACTACACAGCCTTGGTATTCAGAAACCCCGACATTCTGCAGCGCTGGCTGCAAGCTCCTGGGACAAACTTTGTGCACCAGTACTTATTATTTTGCAAACTATGCAATGGCGCCTGTTAAACGGGTCTGTGTGCAACCCACAAGCCACACGTAGGCGTGCGGGTAGGAGTGATTCAGAGATTCATGGTTTCGAGGTGGGTTTAATCAACACCACTGAGTTGGATAACAACATCTCATGTTAAAACCTTCAACCAGAAAACCTCACTGTGGTGTGAGTCACATAAACAGTGATTGTGGCAATATATTATTGGCTGTTGCCTTTGATATCTGTAGGGAGTCTGAAGTAAGGGATAGACTTCTGGACTTCTCATGTGCTGCCACCAGCTGTTCATCACTAGCGGTGGAGTCCGGATGTGCAGGACTGCTACTTGAAGGCTTCCGGACGGATTGATTCTTTCTTGATCTTGCTCATTTGTGCAATTGTTTCGTTGTTTCCCTCCACGAGTGCGCTCTCAATGGATGCGAATGGGAAACATCCTTTACGACGCAACTTTTACAGCGCAGTGCCTTTACAACGCGGTATTTACAACGAATACCATTACAACGCATTGCACTGGGGGGCGCTCTAGGATAGGGAATACGTTTAATTTACTATCCAACACCTTCCCTAGTGTCCACGGGGACTGGAGTTGGAATAGTAAATTAAACTATTCACTATCCAGCCCCCAAAGCACTATGCGTTGTAAAGGTTTTCGTTGTAAATACCGCGTTGTAAAGGCATGCGTGGTAAAAGTATGCGTTGTAACGTCATACATCCAATGCAAATTCACCCAGGTGGCAGGGCTAGCAGGAGTGGCATCTAACACCCTTTAGTACTCAATGGCATCAAGGGGCTGACTCCTCGACTCATGGACTACATCACAAATGCCTCCATTTTTATTGCTGAGGGACTGTGGGAAGGGCAAGGAATTAAAGCTATAGAAAGTAAACAACTTTGAGAACGCTGCTAGTTGTTAATACAGCTTCTGCCACATGAGACCAGGGCTAGGAATGGCAGAAACTTGGGTTTCAATGGCATGCAAGGTGCAGCAGCTGCTAATCCCGACAACCATCCATTGACGTCCACAGTGCCCTTAGATGTGCACATGGCAGTAGGGCGACTATGACAGTTCCAGGTAGATAGGTGCCACTGAAGGCCTGGGGTTGGCCCAGAGTCATTTATATGCCGGTCCCAAACATAATAAGTACTCGCCCCATACCCTCCTCCACCATGGAATAGAGGAACACCAAACTGCCCATGTAACCCAAATGAAGTGGTGGAAATCAAGGAGGAGAGAGAGAGTCACCTTTACAAATAACTCAAAGGTGAGTAGGAAAGAGCTGTTCATACAAATCAATGGGAGAGAATGAGGGAGATTGAACTGCCCGTGAACTCAAATGGAGCGAATGAGCAAGAATGAACTGCCAAAGGAAGACAAAGATAATTACAGGAGAAGATGAAACTGTCAATACGACCCAAGACGGCAAAGACAAAAATGTTCATTTAACACACATTCAGTGTATGGAGCTGAATGAATTGCCCCTGCAATCCTGTGACCCAACTAAGAGAGACAGAATGAGCCATATACCCTGAATGGGCTGACTTAAAGAGAATGAGCTGTCCTTGTGACCCGTGAGGGCAGAGGGAGACTTAAATGCCCCACGTGCGTTGACTGGGCCAGATGGAATCGCCTATGCAATCTATTTTGTTTCTCCATCCTAAATACACTATTCTTTCAATAGCACCAGGGGGGTGTCCACATGAATATCGAAGATGGAATATTGTGGTATAAGAATATCGAAGGCAAATTATCGAAACCAAAATATTGAAAGGGAAGTAACTATAGATTTTCTATTCTGAACTCTGCACCTAAGTACCGTGGCGATATATATAGCTTCATGGTACATAGATGTGGAGGTAGGAATAGTACATTTATACTTTCTCTATATGCACTTACCTTCGAATATTTTGGTCTTCAATATTTTGTCCACGATATTTTGTACCCAGTGGCTGCTGGCATGGATGAGGGGTGGCGGTGAGGGGGCGGGAATGCAAAAAATAAAATTTAATAAAACGTACCTTATCGCGGCATCTCTCCGTCTCTCCTCCTTGTCGGATTTGGTCCAGAACAGAACGCAGAAAGCTTCCAGGAAGTACCCAGTCTCCCCTGACCAATCACAACACTGCAAAGCAGTATTGTGATCGGTCTGAGCACCATGGTTCAGCACTCAGATGGGGACTGGGGGCCTGGGCATGTTCTCCACCCAGGCTGTAATGCAGCCTGCGTGGAGAACATGAAAGGTGCACAAAAATGTCATTTATGCGCACTTGGAGTGAGCAAACCACTCCTCCCCTACCCTGCCCTGAGAGCACAGTAGTCCCGCCCGCCCTGGCCACAAAGCAGCAGGAACAAATAAAATGATAATAACATTGAGTTCTTTTTATTTTCTTTTTATTTTAGTTACACTGCTTAAAAGCAGTTGGGCGACGCTCCTTAGCGGAGAAGCCACCGCTGCTTGTATCAATACCTTCCTATCCTCATTATTCAAAAGTACAATCACACCTTTTTTGGCTCCCTTACCATATATGTTATACTCTTAGTGGCTGTTTTCACAAAGTGGAAGGCAGCTCTACAGCTACTTCTGTTAGTGAGGGTTTCCCGCCTAGGCAGCAGTGTTCCACAGCATCAGCCGAGCTGGCCCTTCACCTCCCATCCACAGAAAGGTTCGAAAGATGCTGTGAAATTTGTGTTGCTTTGTTCTATTGCAGGCCCAGGTTCTCTTCAGAAACCCCCGCTAATTTATAGATGATTTGTCTCTGGGCTCCAGATTGTTCGTCCTCTTGAACCTTTTCCAGGAGTACAGTAAAGACCAGGGCTATTTTTAAACGGGACCCTGGAGCACGTCAAAGACCCCTCTTCACTGCCAGGAGCACTGATTCCAACTCTCTTTCTAAAAATAAAATATAATAGGCTGCTCTGCAGGACCAGCAGACAATCTGTTAGCAGATGGATGGCAGCAAAGACGAGGCTAGGAGACCAGCTGCGGCTGCACGTTGGGTAGGAGGGGCTGGATATCACCCGCCACTAGCTAAAGTAAAGACCTTGTGATTTCAGCTGGTGAATATGTCTCCTATCAACCAGAAAAAACGACCAACTACAGTGAAGTGAGCACTCAACCCCACTGTCAACAGAGTGATTAAACACATTCGGTTAATTTGGTGACCAACTACCTATACCCAACTGGGTGATCAGTCAACCTCAGACAACTGGGTGAATAACCACCTCTAGGGAACTTTGGGATCAACCCTGCTGCGCATTTGGGTGACCGATGAGCCACCAGCAGTCAAGCATGACAAACCATTCAGGCCAAAAGTTACAACAAACAGTTGTTGTTCCCTGGTTGAGCAACCACCTAAAGTCAAGTAGGTGATCAACCTTATACTCAAATGGAAAACCCACCAAACACAGTCAGTTGGATGATCAACCACCTTAAGGTAAATAGATGATGAACCACCTTTTCCCAACTAGCAACCAAATTATTTAAGTCAAGTGGTTGACAACCCATTCACAGCCAATGAGGCGAGAAGCCATTTGCGTCTACACATTCAACAGCCATGCTTGGTACTCTTGTCTAACAAAGCATCCCCTTCTCATACTCTACAGCTGTCGTGCTTTTTTCATCAATATTTGCCTTGTTTCTAAATGTTGACCACCTTCTCATATGTCAGGTATGTACAATGTACCCAGGTTGTTGCATGCCTCTTGTGGTTTGTTCGACTGTGTTTTTGAGTGTATTTTGTGTTGGTTTGAGTCTATTTTTGAGAGTGAGTACATGTTTGCTTGTCGATCCTTTTCTGTTTCTTTTCACCTGTTGTGTGTGTTTCATAACTCCTCTAGTCACGTCAATGTTGTTGGCATTTTTCCAGTTTATTTGGCTGTCAGGTTCTTTGAATCGACCTTGTTTTTGAACCTTCAATACAGCTCTGCATGAGTTCATTATATTCCTCTGATAACGTCCATAATATCTGCTTCAATCCTTAATGGAAAAGTTATTAACGAACCGAAGGGAAGGAGCTGGATGTCGAAGGAGGCGGCTCCCCGCTGTGATACCATTCAATAATTCCACCATGAAAATGGTAACATGGCGACATCGTCGTATTATAAATCCAGGCGGTTTTCCACAAGGTGAGAGAAGATGCAGACTAAACATAAACCCTCTCCATTTCTCCTATACGTAGTTGGGCCCACTGGAATTAATGATGTTGCGGCTGCGGCATTTTCCACATAGTTAAGGATTTGCTGCATTTGCCACCCAGTTCATCTCCTGCATAATCTACAGAATTGTTTTGTTACTAGCTCAAACGGAACAAAAGTTACCAAAAACGAGGCACCATGGGTTGCTGCACAGTGAAAGGTCTTTTGCAAAGGTTGACTTGCCATTTTTTTATGCGTATTGCCTTATTTGGTTGTCAGACTGGAAATAATGAGGTGAAAACATTGGCCAGATGCATGTTAAAATGTTCAAATGATGAGGTCAAACCATCACAAATTATGCTGCATTATGCTGCATAACTTGCCTTTTCTGCCGGTACATTGCAGTACACCTTGCCACATAATTTGGTGCTCCTCTTTCGCATAGCTCCAGTGGCCATGCCTATAGCCCGCCAATGGAAGTCAAGAGGAAACCTGTGCTTCCTTTGAGGGTCAGATGCCTGGATCCTGTAACACTTGATTGATGTTGGCCTTCACAAACCCTCTCTACAGTGGTCTTCTAAGACCTTTGACCCGGAGGCAAAAGGTTAAGTGTAGCAGGTCTGTCACTGAGGCCTCTCTCATCATCTCGTGGGAAAAACTTTGAACACGTTGGTGACTGAACATGGGTCTCCTCTCTCTCACCCACCTTTGTTCTGCTCCTGTTACCCTCTGTAATTAACCCCTTCCTCCCGTGAGACGTTGTAATGACACGCTTCTTGTATCAGCTGCTGTGAGACGTCACATTGCAGCCGTTAGCCTGACATGTCCACACAGGTGCTGCTGCTGGAGGGGGTATGGCGTCGAGGGGCAGCACCTTTTCCAGCTGTCCACCCTACCTCCGCCACAGAATAACGCCTTTCAAAATAGTTTAATGGTTACCAAAAAGAACAACGTAAAAATAAACAGCCAACTGCTCTGAGGTCCCCATTAAAGCACAGGGCACAGAGTCGGCGAGGCTCAAAGAGGCTGTACCGGAAAAGAAAACAAACTGCGCCACAACAAGCAACTCTGACGTAACCAACTGAAGGAGGAGGGAAAACACTTCAGGTTAAGAAATGTTCTTATTTCAACATATACAAGAACTGCAAAGAGAAATGGTGAAGGGATAGTTTTAATAAACACTAGGGGCATTTGCAATAAGTCACGACAAGAATTTCAACGGGAATCAACCACTGGCAAAGTCAATAGCTCTGGCCTTGCCAAGCTAGTTAATGCGTCTGGCCTTGACAAGCTAGTGTGATACTGAAAACAAAAATATACATATAAAAAGCATATACCACAAAAAAGGGAAAAAAAGAAAACAGGATGCTGTCTATGCATGGCGGCCTTATGCATGCAATAAAATTGTTACATTTAAAAGCAACATATCATTGCATATAATTAAATAGAAGAGTCAATGCTTCCAAGCAGGAAGATATTCTTACACCAGAAACACTTTTTAGTTTTAATGCACATTTTAGGGGGAAGTCTAATGTGTGTTTGTGTGAAGAAAATGTACTTTTAGCTTTGAAATACTGCAGCCCGAAGACAAAGTTTAAACACACATGTAGACTACTATTTTTAAAGTGAAATGAATGGAATGAAAAACAACATTTGCAAATAAAAAGATTGTATTTACCTACCAGCTTTGGCAGTAAAGTACATGTGACTTTGGGTAGAATCTCAAGCAACTTACCATTGCGCTCCAATCGGGATTGCTGGCCCAATGGAAAGCCATCTCTAGACTACTGACAGTGGCGAGACATCAAGCTGATTTTGTCTGCGAAATAACAACATTTCAGGGTCCACATTCTCTATACCACTGATTGTTCACTATGCAAAGGTTTGGGGTTGAAGTAGGGACAAGGGTGACAGGCTGAGCTAGATTTCTAAAAAAAAATACATGCTCAAATGACTTCCAAACTCCTACCTAAGTCACCTTTACCTCTTGTCTTGTCTACTCTAATCAGCTTTTCATGAACCTGCCAAGATCTGCCTCCAAGCCTTGAAGATGGGCCAGAAGGCAGCTATCATATTCCTGGCTGCCCTGAGAGTAGAGGCTGTATCCCCCATGAGCTTCATCAGTTTGTATCTATCACAGGAGGGCAACCTAATTTCCATGTTCACATTGAACAAGTTCAATGTGAACATGGAAATTAGGTTGCCCTCCCAATATTGTGAAATCATTGACCCAGGATTGAGTTTTGTGGGCAGTCAGAGCTCCAGGAGTGGCCATAAGAGAACTATAAGATTGAGATATTTGACCGGCGCCGTCCAGAAACACCACTGCTCACTGTCTTTTGGAAATTGTATCCATCAGCATGTGAGACCATCACAACTGTTAACCTGGGGCCATATTACATAAGTGCCGTGAGGGCGCAACAGGCATTTACACCTGCTTTGCATGTCCTTGGGGCGCTTTGGCATTTCATAAAGCTCCAGCGTTATCTTCAGGGGGCGTTTCCTCATGTGCATGGGAACATGCCCCAAGCAAATTAGGGAATCCCTGTCCCTTTGCGCCTGTGCCGTATTACAGACGTGGGTGCAGAGGCAAAGAAGCTCTCAGGAGGCACACTGTCAGTGCATCCCTTGATGGCAGCCCTCTGTAGGGGGGAAAGGGGGTCCCATGGACCCCCCACAGACATCCCCTTCAAAATATCGAGGTCAGCAATATCGGCCTCCTACAGCAGGGGTCTCCAAACCGGTCCTTGAGGGCCGGATCCATGCCAGATTTTTAAAATAACTACATGTATCTCAATGGGGATATCCAAAAAATCTGGCATGGATCCGGCCCTCCAGGACCGGTTTGGAGACCCCTGTCCTACAGTATCAACCCCAGAGCATTGACTACTGCTATACGGTCAGAGTACGTGAATATAAGAAAGTATAGATTTACTATTCATAAATCCAGGACAGCACCTTTTGTTGATTTCAAGGCAGTGGATATTGTAGATTCAATATAGTTGACGGGCGATATTTTGACCACAATATTGTTATCCTCCACCGACTGGATTTGTGGTGGTTCTTTTCAATGTAGTTCCTCCCAAATATGAATGTCATGATGAAGAGCTACAACTTCTAACTCAAACCAAATACATGTTCTCTCTGTAGACACTCCAACACAAGGAGCATCTTGACTGTGATTGTTTGCTGCTGCTGTCAAATCCATGCTACTGCACCAGCAAAAAAACAGCATCCTCAAAAAGATCAAAAACTATAGCTAATATTCTAAAACTGAACTGTCAGACCAATGATAGTCCAAAGCAAACAGGAATCTCACACCAACTATCCAGTTCTTACACTGACTTGCCACAGAACAAAGGGTGTCCTTCAAGATCTATGTGAACTACAACGCCTTCTGTTCCAGACAGCTTACACACCTACATGTAAACATACCTACACACACAAACACAGAATTTCAGAACTCTGTGCAAGCTGTGGCCCTCGGCTGAGGGATCCATTTCACCAGCTATTTTTTACGAAAGAGTATTACAGAGGCAGAAACTGTGGGACTCCTAGGCTCAGGAGTGTGTGACTAAAACATGGGCACCTAAGAAGGCAAAGCAAACACAAGGAGATGATGGACGAAGCTCTGAAACTTTCAGACACTCACCCCAAGTCACAGATCTGGGTTGAATCCATCACCGTTCTTTTGCTCACCATGCCACCCCAGTTTGGACCCAGCCATATGCAGGTCAGTCTTGAGCCTGTTCCTAATGGGAACAGTCCAGCCCGAACTGCCAAGCCAGGTCTCCCTGGACCGGAAACAAGCATCCTGGGACCGGTTTCGGGGTAACACCCCTCATCAGCCAGGCTAGCTTGAATCCAGTGGCACTAATATTATAAATTTGCAATGTAAAATACTGTTCTGCAACGCTGTTTCTTATTTTTTCCAGGCTTGGAAAGCAAGCGGCAGCATGGGGACTAAGGATGGGCATTTGGTTTGGGCACCTGAGAAATTCAACAGACGGCCAGAAATCCCTCTTGAGAAGAGGCCACGGGGAGGTGGCAGCTCTGGTCAAGCAGTGACAGCCACACTTCCGAACACACCAGTGGCTGTGCATTGCCCGCCTTAGCTGAATAAGCAAATGTGTGGCACGTGGGCATGTAAGGGCGGACCTGCACGGCAGAAGCTGAGTAAGGCCTTTGCACTTTGCGCTGAGGTCATTTTGCTTCTCCGCAAGTTATAGTGATGACAGTTACTGCAATATATGCGGTCTTCTTAAAGGCCAGGCAACGACAGGCCAGTGGAAGAAACACATAGTCCTGATCTCTTTTAGTAAACTATGGCAGAAATTAACAATTGAGACCTGGGGTCACAAAAGCAGTGTCAGGGATTCATTGGGAGAAGCTTAGGGTCGCAGTTGCGACCCCTAAATGACCTATGCTCCCTGTTCATATTTACCACTGCTCAGAGCAAGTGGTAAATGTGGGTGATAATCACTCCGAAACCAGGACACTGTGCTGATTTACTCCTTGTAAAACTGGGTCTGCATGTTATTTCCCATTCAATTGAGATTAATTTGTACTTGCACGGTACTGGTGCGGTGTTACCGCATGGCAATGTTCATTGTGTGTGCAGACTAGAGTTTGCACCCCAACAGTCCCATGCAATTCGCAGTCAGGCCTTTTACATTTTGCTCAAATTATTTCACTCTGAGCGTTAGGAAGGCCAGTCTTAATGCTTTGCTACCCACAATTATGCGGTGCACTGGCCAGTGGGATTACTGGAGAATATCACTGCACATTGTGCAGAAATGAAAGCACAGGGAAGCTAGGCCCTTGTTCATGTTGTACCCTGCCTTGCTTCATAAGAGTGCATTTTCATAATGAGCTTTGTCTTCTAAGTACAAGCAAACCCCAGAGGACGGCTTTGGAGTCAGCAGTGCATATGTAGTATGTGGACATGGAAGACTCGCTGGGGTCAGTGTGGTGCCGCCAAATTCTCAAAGGCGCACTTTGTCTCGAAGAGCGCGAGCCTGGGAGGAGACAGACTGTCCCTACAGGACCCATCTAGTCTGGAGAAGAGAGCCAGGCGGGAAGCAGCCAAGCATCCTGTGTGCAGGAAGGGTACAGACAATAAAGCAGTTTTGAACTCTCCTATGCCATCAGTTCCAATATAGAGGAAGGAAGACATTTTGGGGCAAATTTATGTCGGACTTGCGCCATGTTTAAGCCGCCTTTGCGTCACGCAACAGCGGCGTAAACGTGGCGCATCCCTGCAACCCATTTACAACGTGACGCATCTAGGCAGATGCGTCACATTGTAAAGCCCTGCGCCACATGTGGGCGTTCCGGCGCAGGGTGGGCGTTCCGGGGTAGGTGCGCCTCGCAAAAGTGCTTGTGTGAAATCTACAAGATTTCACGCAGGCACTTTTAGGCCAATGCTGCGTCAAAACCCTGCGCCTGCTTGAAGCAGGCGTATGGCTTGATGCAGCATTGAACAGATAGGGCCCCCCAGAGCATTGCTGGAGCTGCGTCGCGCTTGCGACGCAACTCCAGCAATGCGCCACCTTTACGGCACAGATGCGTCACGCATCTGTGCTGTTTTTGCCCCATGATGCGCCGCATTGTAAATGCCGCACACCATGGGTGGCGGAGCTGCGGCGTACCATAACTGGCGCATCCCTGGGGATGCGCCAGTTATTGTAAATCTGCCCCTTAAGGTATTAAAACACCACAGAAAGAACAGCACTGTCTGTCAACCTTACATTTAAATATGGTGCTAAAGGTATCAGACCTGTAACTTTGAAATGAGTTTTACTGTGTGAGAGGAAGGGGTGGAGTCAGAACCGGACTGGCCGTAGCGGGCATCAGGCTTTTACCCGGTAGGCTGGGTGGGTGTCGGTTCTGGTAGCTGTGGGGGACAGTTTTGGAGCATTGGGGGCGGTTTTGCACCGATGCTGCAATATCGGTCCCCAGTTACAAAAGCAGCAATGCAGGGGACCAGTTTTGTTAAGCAGCAGTGCTTCACACTAGTCCCCCCTCTCCCTCGGGGTGTGGGCCAATTCAACAGAATTGCCAGGGCTGTTTTGGGTTCCTAGAATGGCCCTGGGGGGAGTCTGGAGTGGGAAGGGGCTTTGAGCCTGGCTCTACCCGAACAACCATGGAGTGGGTGTGGGTCACAGGGGTTGAGGAGTTCGGGGGGGGGGGGGGGGCTTAGAGACCGGTAATGACTGGCTCTCTCCCAAAGACACATTTTAAAGGCTTCAGAGACTATCGCTGACATCCTGAGGAGAGTGTAAACCCCTTGGTTGATGTTGACTGAGCAGAACCTCAGCAGAGTGAGCTGGAAACCTACTTTGTAAGGGTGTCCATCTCACTGTGTGATAGCGGCTCTTTATTATGGGGTCGCATGAAGGGAGCTGATATTGTGTGACATGTTGGCAGCATGTAAGTGATCAAGGCTCTGTTATTAACAACGGGTGTCTAATATGATTTCTTTCTATGGCTGTTCCTGGACTGTCAAGTCTATGATATATTAAACCATTTGCAGTAGTGAGATTTATATCAATTATGGGTGCACATAAATAGGATATCTTGTATTTTGTCATGAAACTAAACTCATATAGTACTCTGGATTCTAATCTTTTTTTGCTGATTTGTCCTTTTGGTCTGTGAAAAGAAGAAAAAACTTCTATTTCCAGAGAGAGCTGCTCCAATACCTGTCTTCTGTGAATCAGCTCCAACGGGATCTCCTCCATTGTATATTTTGTTGCGCTAAAGTCCTGCAAGTATTTTCTGGGTGACAGGCAGAGTAAATCGAATGGAAAATTGTGGATCTATTCCAATTATCAGTTGTAACATTTTTGGTTAGCCCAAAAATTAGAAAACACATGACAACAGTCACGAGGAACTGCAAGCATCATGAACTAAACTTACATAGAAAAACAAACAAATAAGGATTACAGAGACAATCTACAGAATGACACAATCATTGGCAAAGCCAATAGGTCTGGCTTTGGCCCCCATCATTTTTCTCAAAAAAGGGAACTACTTTGTGTGTGGTTGTGTTCCTTGTGAAATGTCAGCATGACGTAACTCATAGTCAAGTCAGCTGATGCCCGAAGTGTCCTGACACATTGCCCCTTGGTGCATGCTTGAGTGGTTGAATTTTGTTTTTTAATTACACAACCTCAGACTAATGGAGGAAGTCTGGCTGCCCCCCTTCCCATCTCCCCAACCCCCTCCAATGTATTACTATGGTATACACATAGTTTTAGTAAAGTCATATAGGCTTAGTTAACACACACCTAAAAAATCCCATTGGTCTTGCATTGACTGCCAGCCTTTTGCCTTTGAGAGAGAATGAAGGATGGGAGGAAGGAAGGAAGCAAGGAAGGAAGACAAGAAAGAAAGAAAGAAAGATAGAAAGAAAGAAAAGAGAAGGAAGGAACAAAAGGAAATAAAGAAGGAAGAAAATAAGGAAAGAGAAGGAAGGAAGAAAGAAAGAAAGTTAAAAAGAAGGAAGGAAAGAAATAAAGAGTTACAAAGCTGGAACACACCCATTGGCTTACATTAAGAGTCTGTGTGAGCTTCTTTTTGTATACCTGTTGTCTTTCATAAGGCTTTATTCACCACCAATGTTTTAGACTAGTGAAATAGCAGCAACAAGGTCAATTCAAAAGGAATTTACAACAATATTGGCAGGAGACTGTAACTGATATAGCTGGAATGTCCCCTGTACATCAAAAGCACCCTGCTACAACACCAGGTACTAAACACACATGCAAAACTAAAGTAATTATAAAGTAAAAAACAAAAACACTAGCACTGAATAGAACTACCTTGTGTGCAGATGTTCTCATTGTGAGAGGGCAAATTACTCAAAATGAATTAACCAGTGGTATAAGTAAGCTGTCCCACTGTCTCATGCTGTGTGCTGAACTGAGCAGAGGATAATCGTGAATAAAACAACAGCACAGCCATCCTCAGTGCTTCCTCTCGCACTGGTATCCTTCAGTTCATACATGCTTACGACAAAGCGAGCGTACCTGTCTGTAAAATGTAATAAAATACTTTGAAATTAAGAAAAAAACCTTAAGGCCCATGCTTCATGGGCCATACATTTCAGCCAGGAAGTCAGAAAATTCAAAAAACTGCAAAAGGTTTAAAATCTGACTTCCAGCTTTTGAGCCACATATGTGCATTTTATTAATTCCCGAGTCCCTCTATTCATTATGGTTACTTATGGAGTCTTGCAAATCTTATTAGTTACCCTGACTTTCTTCCATTTGTTCTGACAAAAGAACAACACAGTGTACCTCAAGCCATTTTTTGAACTTGAAACCTTTGATGACGTAACAGGGAATGGAGGAAGGAGAGCCACTAAAGTTCAAGCGAGGCTCGAGCCAAATGCCTGGCTCTCGCCCAGATCTAGATCCTCTGGGAACCTCTAGTCCTAAACGAGCCGAGCTTTTAGTGGAGCCAATGTGCCTGATCGCTACGGCGGACAACCTTGTATCATTCAGGCTGAATCACGGCCTCTGGTCATCATCCCATGAATCCCAGCAAATCTTCCCAAAAAAGTGTGACATTGTGTCTTTTTTGAAGAGCTGTTATCTCATGGGCAAGATTCGCACTATGTGAGCTGACAAAAATAAAATGTGGCTTCTGCCTATTACCCACATTCTAATCTCATCCTCCAAGAATTAAGAACAAAGCATTAACCTTTGATGTCAGAGATACCTGTCTGTTGGCTCAGTTGCACAATGTGAAAGCAGAACATATGGGATCTGGGCTTTTCATTTTGACCAAACTGTGTAATCCTAGGGAAATACCATATCTCACAGAGCCACATTTTTGTTCATTGTCACATATAAGAACACCTTTAAATATGTGACCTCAGGATACGAGCTGTACAAAAAACGTATGTTGTGTTTTATTTATTAGCCTAATAAGTAGTTCCATCTATAATAGAAATGTAAGCAACATTTAAGATATACATGGCAACTGACTCTCCTTTTAGGTCACTAATAGCATTATAGGCAGGAATGTTTCTCAGTTAATGTTTAAAAACTCAGACTTTTACTAAATCATTTTTAAATAACCTATTGTACAAAGATGAAACACTTTCAACGTGTGTAAGAAATAAACTCAGTTGTATTTTGAAGACACCTTATCTTTAACTTAATATTTGTTTGATTTATATGACAAATATTTTCAGGTCTCGGCTTGTATACTGTCTCTAAGAGCCAGAGTCGACCTTTGGCTGTGGCCCTGGCTCGGCTCTCCCTGTTAATTTGTTTTGGTTATCCACCTCTAACAGGAAACTACTTAAACTTCCAAAAAATGAAATGATTTATAAACATATAGGCATGGAAACGTATGCATTTTAACTGTAAGCCTTGCCGTGCCTAACAAAAATGAATGTCTCCTCATGTAACGCACTCTGATACCCAATACCTTCGGGTCAAGTTAGCGCTATATAAAACTCTGTAAAAAAAAAAAACACTACTCTGGACCTTCTGGCTAATTTTTCACTTTGTTCCATTAATGATTAAATTCCTGCAACCTTATCACATGGATACAGAATTTGGCACTGGGGGGAGGGAGGGGGGGGGGGGGAGAGGGAACTCTAACAGTTAGATTGCTCCTGAAATCAAAAGTTGAAATTGCATCCTCATCTCACTAAGACCACCGACGTCAGCACACAGTTTTGCTATACCAGCAAAAATACTGGAAATACAACTGGACATCAAGGTATTCCCTAGAACCAGACTGGCAAAGGGTGCGCTGTTACAATGAAGTTTAACAACTCTATCATATATTGGATACATTGGAAATGACCTTTCCACCGAAGTGGTTTTCTTCCTTTAACAAAACAAGCATTGGCAAAGCCTATAGGTCTGGCCTTGGCAAGTAGGTGCGAGGGACAGAAAAAGGTATTGACAAAGAAAAGTATAAACCCTCAAGTCCTGACACTGAAATGCACTTTTTTTAGGCAGAAATGCTCATGTGATTAGACAAAATTACAACATTCAAAGTGCAAGAGAGGAAACCGCTGACAGGGAAAGAACCCCTGCCACATCCTGTAAACTGTATTGGGTAAAATAAAATGCGAATGACATATGAACAGACCAATGCATGAAAAAGGCTGAACCAAATCCACTCCATTTATGTTTATATACATGTATTTTTTATTTATGAATTATTTTGATCAATGAGGTTTCTGCCAGACCTAACAAATAGTATACGGCTACTCCTGATATACTGTTCTTTCCAAGAGCCAACATGTCTTTGCTTCCCATATTATTGGCTGTACATAGCATCTAGTCATTTCAGTTGTAGTATTGTGGGCATCAAGTCTTCAGAAAGGACTCAGAAGCTTTCTATACTCACTGTTGGCACCCGTGGCAGAGCTCCTAAGGCTTTACCCATTATAGTTTGGGTGCAGTTTGGTACCAAATTTAATATAACAGGCGTGAAGCCATATTCAGGGGCAGTTGGGAGCTACTGGGCCCCAACCATGGACGATGCAGTCATTGGCCACTGGGGACCATCTTACTATGGCTAGGCAAACTGTGCCAAGGTGGCCTTTTCCACATTTAACTCTCAGGGTAGTGAAGGCAGATGGTAGAAGAGGTAGTATGGGTGGCAAAAACTCATAACCTAAGAGGCAACCAAACTTACACATTAACATATTGTCAAGCCCAGTGCTTATCTTTTGAAATAAGACAGTTCTTTAATCAAGCAGCATACCGTAATCTCACACAGTGCAAGTAGGAGACTCAGACAAAGGGCAAAGCTCTTGTTTGCGATCTTTCTTGGGATGTTGCGCACTTCATCACCCTCCACCTGCTTACAGAGATCACCTGCATTTATAATCCCTGGCATGCAAGTTTGGACTAAGCAATGATTTTGCAAAGATGCAGTTCACTTACGTCAACCCCAACATCGGCAATGGCATCACTGGTCTCTCAGCCATGGCAAACTACTGATCATACATGATGCTTGGTACTTGTAGATGTCTTAATGTAGTTCATGAAAAGAACCATTAACCCCTTGCATGCTGGTGACGGCTCCCGTCCGTCATGGCACACAGTGCTCGTGTGCTGATGACGACCGGGAGCCGTCACGACCACGCCCGCGATCGGAATGTGCCGCACAGGAGCGGAATTCTGACCGCAGGCAAGGGGTTAAGGGAGACCAGGGTACCTATTCCACATATAGACCGCTCTTGGCTTCATTCCCCTTGTAGTCGCTCACTCGCTCTGGATATTCTCCATGCCTGGCACATGTCGGCTTCTCCTCCTTGTGAGTCTCTCCTCCTGCAGGATGAGGCACCCTCCATAGACAGGCTTCCATGCTCCAGCAGAAAGTGCAGCCTTCAGGTGATTTCTCCTCACCTCTAGGAGGCTTATTGTCATGCAGACCCGCCTTTGTCACGAAGAACTCGGAACTGGGACAAAGTGAAGTGGTCTTGCTTCCACTTTCATACACATTTTCCAAACGGTGCATATAGATACACCATCAAAGGTTTGGGGGTCTGCTTGGGTTCTCTTTCAAACCTCATTTTTGGGCTATTCCTCAGACATAGCCTGTGCCAGGAGATGGCTCTCACAGCTGGTACCATTGATGCTGGCTCTAAGTAGGATTATTCTGCACGAGGAAATGAAGGGAGTAGGTCTAGTTTGAGCATTTTTGCCAGGACTGCTTTTGTTTCCACAGTCCAGCCCTGTTTGAGTCTCCACGCTCCAGCCACAGGTATGCAGTTATGCATGTTCACTGTTTGGGGAACCTGTACCAGGCCTCCATCTTGTGCCATGCCAAACCAGGGTCCATTCAACGGATCTCATTGGTGTCAGTACTCAAGAAATACAAACAAGAAACAAAAAAAAACTCTAATCCAACAATAGTATCATGACAGGAATGTAAACAGTTGTGGCCGGTGCAGGTCAGAGAGATGGGGCGCGACAGGGTGGGTGAGGAGTCGACAGAAGACTGAATAGGGAAAATAAAATTTAGAAAAGAAAAACAATTACCTTGCGCTTGCAGCATCACCGACTCAGCGAGGTAAGTGTTTTTATTTATTTTTAATTTTATTTTCCCTATTCTGTCGTCTGTCGACTTCCCACCTACCCCGCCCCTGCCCCACTGCTCTTACCTGCACCGGCTGCGACTGAAAGTAAAACAACTTAATATGCAAGGGTGATTAGTAAATACCACTGGGTATTTATATGTGTGCTACAAGCTCCCTGCACACACACACTCAAGACACACACAGAATGTCAAGCAGGGGTTTGGATTTCACATAAAAGACAAACATTACACGAGAGATGTCAGCAGAACAGTCTCGCTTTGAAAAAGTTATGATCATCATGTCCGAGAACTTTTATGTTATTTGTGCCATAAACTGCATTTTATCATAAAATACCAATAAAAATATAAAAAATAAAAAATAAACATATATGCTGCCACCATCCCTTTCTGTGACATACTGAGGGCATGGACAGTTGACTTGTGTCCAATATTTGGACACACTTGATGTGCCTCTCCAGGTCACAGAACACGTTCTGGACCTTCGATCAAGAAACTCTAAATAGCGCGATGCCGGGGCCAAAGTAAAATTCAAGGTACTCATTTCACAACAGGGATGTAACAAAACTTGAGGGGGTCCCCCTGCAAAGTACTTGGAGTGGCCCCCCTCTGGACTCTCAGGAGATCTGAGGACAGGGTTCTGTGCTAAGGGGGCCCCCCGTGGACCTCAACTCTCCCCCGGCACTGCGGGGGCTGCGGGGACCTATGTTACGCCACTGTTTCACAAGCAATCTGGCACTGAGGGTAAGGGTACAAATCAGTTTGCCATGCAGGCAACATTCCCGTTTTAACAATTGTTGTTTTAAAAAAAAAACTAGAAGCCAAATTTACAATGCCATTTACCGTCATAAATCTAAGTTTTGTTTCAAAATTGCTCCATAAATGCCTGACAGCTATCCACAAAAGTATTCTTGTTGGATGTAAATGATTTTAATTAGACCTGAGTGACATTTAAATTATGCCAGTGTAATTAGCATACCTTTGTAAATTTCATTTTAGGCTTGTTACACATAATTCCAAAAATGACTCCATTATACCATGTGGCGTAATTATGTGCCATTTGTGGTAATAATATACCTCGAACAAAGTAGAACAGCAGAACACGAGCGGCTGTTGTTTGCGGTGCCTTTGGTTGTCTGCTCTTTTCTTTAGCGCATATCTTTGCATCAAAAATTGATGTGAGAACTCATTTCGCACTAAAATATAGAACTAAATGATGGATTTTGCTTTTCGTGTCACTTTTGCAGAAATGTTGCATAATGTCATGAAAAAAAATAACACATTTTGCACTCCCTTACTTTTAATGCAGTCTAATTGGATGTCATGACTGCTTCCAATTACATAGTAGTAAACTGCACCCAAGGGGTGGGAAAAGTAAGGTTCAAAGGGCGATTTGCCTTGAGAGTTTGTGAATGACCACAAACTTGAGAGTTGTGGAGTTTACAAATTCCTTTCCAGCCCAGTCCCATGCCTGAAATGGTCAGAGATTGACCCCTAGACAGAGATGGGTGCAGTGGCGTAGATAGACCTTATGCCGACAATAACAGCACCCGAGTTTGTCAATTGTATGAGCAGGGGGATGCTGGTGATTCCTGCCTTTGTTCCACGCAAAAGGCCTCAGGTAAGAGGGGGGAGACCGCTGCCCCCAAAACTTGTGCCGCCACCGAATGGGTGATCTTTCCATCCAAGCCCAGAACGTTCATGGAAAACTCACAAAATGCATAGATATATAGAGGTGGGGAGACTTTCTTCATTGTCAAAAAAAGCGTTCCCATTGGAAAAAGAAAAAAAATACATTTACACATAATTTGCTTATGAACACAAATAAGTGTGACACCAGGTCTACTCTCTACTGAAACTAAAGGGTAAGTGTCAAAATATTGTCTGGTTACATGTTCCCCTAAACATCTTTGATGTACAGTCTTCGGGACGCCCTAGCCTAGGGAACTTGCAGATCAGTGGGCTTGTGTTCGCCCAGAGACTCAATGGATTTGTATAAAGTTACTTCTGATGTAGTACAAAGTGTAACAGAGTTCCCTCAAAAACAGCACTGGGTGAAAGATACTTCCTTTGAAGGTTTTTGGGATTTGTTAAGATTGACATAGGATTTTTCTGAAGTGACTGGACTCTGGGAGCTTAACCTGACTGGAAGAGATGGTCAAAGCCACTGGAAGGTAAGTGTTGTTGATGCCACTGATGAGCCCATGACTGACTTTTATTTAGCTTAACTGGAAGTGCTAGAAAACAAGCACTGTCAAAGCCTAATGGTCTGGATTTTTGTTCGTGGGTGTATTTGAAATAAGGGACTTTGTGTTTCACCTAGTTGGTCTAAAATTAAATCTCATAATTAAGCATCATATTGGCCTACAATAAAATGGAAGCTGGGAGTAGGGCCACTCTACTCAGCAGACCACAACAGAAGAAGTAAGCTGAAACTTCAAAGAAGAACATTATAAAAGGAGTCAGAAGTTGAGGTTTGCATAGTAGGAGGTGAAACGAAGTCATATACAACAAAATATTGCATAGCAGGTCAATTTCGCATAGGGCCATTAGTGGTATTGCATCTGAGGGAAGAGAGAATGTCCACAGGCTCTTTCCCAGACCAATTTGTTAGGGGCAGTTTTGGAGCAAAGGTTTGCCTATGTCAGCCTGCTGTTGGACAGAGCGAAAAAAGCTCCATGTAGCTGACTCTCCATTGAGGAGCGGTCAGAATTCGGTTGTGCATCCTCGAGGAAGGATCACCATTGTAATATTACTACTGACTAACGTTAGGCGAGAATACATGGATTGTAAACAGGGAGGTGTGGGGTCAATAGTCATCACCCCTTGGAAATACCAAAGAGCTGTACCTTTAATCCCTTGACCGAGGCGCAAATTCCGCAGCGGTGCTGGGGAAATAATTAGTGGGCAGGGATCCTGCACACGGCCACTGTGACGCGTGGCGGCTCCCTGGCCGTCATGCGCACACAAGGGGATAACGGTCACTATGCATAACATGGAAACACTTCCCATATAGGATCAAAACAGAGGCAACATCCTTCCAATCTCACAGACTGCATGGTGTGGCTACCAATGTAGGTAAGTGCTTCAGCACCTCAAATATGGGTAGTTGTGTCATATAAATGTTACCACACAATACAATAACTTCCATACATGATAAAATCCCATCCACCAACCAGGCAGCTGACCATCACCAAGCTGTGTGAATAAATCGGTGTGTATTATGGGTACCCCACTATCCAGAGCCTGGAGCTTTGCTGACGAGCTCTAAAGCTGTCACTCCAAAAGACAAACCAGGCTTAGAAAACAAACCAGAACCCTTTAGGCAAAAAAACAAAGAAAGAAATGCAAAGAAAAAAAAAATACGGGAAGGCAACTGCTACACACACATCCGCGCTTTTATCCTAATACCGCCTCCGTGAAAATGGAAAATGCATACAGCGTTATGTGACGTATGAATGACTCCGTCCCAACCCTGCTGTCACAATGAGAAGACATAGCAAGTCAGCCATGGTAACACATGGCAAGCTGGACATCCCCCAGGAGCTTCATCCCGCGACCCTTAGCATCCCCTAGATCTGTTGCCTCGGTGATAGGCCGGAGCTGCCTGTGATGAGCAGGCAGTGTCATTAGGCCCCAGAGCTGCCTTAAGAAATGTAATTATCTGCCTAAATCGGTCCTGACTGTGTTATTAGTGAAATTGCTATTTATTCTGTGGCAGCAAGGCGGGTTTTTACAATCATTTTGCTGCTCCTTTTGACTTTGAGTGCCTTGTTTACCCATTGAAAAGGGTGGATATGGAGCTGGGGCTGCGTTTCTGGATAAGAGTGGGTGGCCATGACCGGTAGTAGCACGCGAAGAAGGGACTCTCTCGCTGAGAAGTCAAGATGTGCAGAAGAGGGTTCGCCTCTTTAGGAGCTCAGGGCTTTTGGATGGAAGAAGAACTCATCTTTAGGTATGGAGGGCTTTTGGAGGGAAAAAGGACTTGTCTTTAGGAATTGAGGGCTTTTGGAGGGAAGAAGGACTCATCTTTAGGAATTGAGGGCTTTTGGAGGGAAGAAGGACTCATCTTTAGGAATTGAGGGCTTTTGGAGGGAAGAAGGACTCATCTTTAGGAGCTGAGGGCTTTTGGAGGGAAGAAGGACTCATCTTTAGGAATTGATGGCTTTTGGAGGGAAGAAGGACTCATCTTTAGGAGCTGAGGGCTTTTGGAGGGAAGAAGGACTCATCTTTAGGAATTGAGGGCTTTTGGAGGCAAGAAGGACTCATCTATAGGAGCTGAGGGCTTTTGGAGGGAAGAAGGACTCATCTTTAGGAATTGAGGTCTTTAGGAGGGAAGAAGGACTAATCTTTAGGAATTGAGGTCTTTAGGAGGGAAGAAGGACTCATCTTTAGGAGTTGGGTTCGGGCTTTTGGAGGCAAGAAGGACTCATCTTTAGGAATTGAAGTCTTTAGGAGGGAAGAAGGACTAATCTTTAGGAATTGAGGTCTTTAGGAGGGAAGAAGGACTCATCTTTAGGAGTTGGGTTGGGGCTTTTGGAGGCAAGAAGGACTCATCTTTAGGAATTGAGGTCTTTAGGAGGGAAGAAGGACTCATCTTTAAGAATTGAGGTCTTTAGGAGGGAAGAAGGACTCATCTTTAGGAGTTGGGCTGGGGCTTTTGGAGGGAAGAAGGACTCATCTTTAGGAGCTGAGGGCTTTTGGAGGGAAGAAGGACTCATCTTTAGGAATTGAGGGCTTTTGGAGGGAAGAAGGACTCATCTTTAGGAATTGAGGGCTTTTGGAGGCAAGAAGGACTCATCTATAGGAGCTGAGGGCTTTTGGAGGGAAGAAGGACTCATCTTTAGGAATTGAGGTCTTTAGGAGGGAAGAAGGACTAATCTTTAGGAATTGAGGTCTTTAGGAGGGAAGAAGGACTCATCTTTAGGAGTTGGGTTGGGGCTTTTGGAGGCAAGAAGGACTCATCTTTAGGAATTGAGGTCTTTAGGAGGGAAGAAGGACTCATCTTTAGGAATTGAGGTCTTTAGGAGGGAAGAAGGACTCATCTTTAGGAGTTGGGCTGGGGCTTTTGGAGGCAAGAAGGACTCATCTATAGGAGCTGAGGGCTTTTGGAGGGAGGAAGAACTCATCTTTAGGAGTTGAGGGCTTTTGGAGGGAAGAAGGACTCATCTTTAGGAGTTGGGCTGGGGCTTTTGGAGGCAAGAAGGACTCATCTATAGGAGCTGAGGGCTTTTGGAGGGAAGAAGAACTCATCTTTAGGAATTGAGGGCTTTTGGAGGGAAGAAGGACTCATCTTTAGGAGTTGGGCTGGGGCTTTTGGAGGCAAGAAGGACTCATCTATAGGAGCTGAGGGCTTTTGGAGGGAAGAAGGACTCATCTTTAGGAGCTGAGGGCTTTTGGAGGGAAGAAGAACTCATCTTTAGGAGTTGAGGGCTTTTGGAGGGAAGAAGGACTTGTCTTTAGGAGTTGAGGGCTTGTGGTGGAAGTGGGTCGTCTCTACTATATGTCTGGGTGTCAAAATGAGGGTACCCATTTAGCACCAACTGCTACAGCATTCCTTGTAGTTACAACAATTACATCACCAGTGCTCACAATCACACATATGTTAGCCTGTGCACCAGGAACTGCACCAGGAAATGCACCAACCACCTGCACAAAAATCCCAAAATGAGGCAGTACCAGTACCCATACCTTTACCTTTGGCTCCACCCAGTCTGCTCGACCTCCGCACTTCCACAAACATGTGCACCACTTCCTGCACAAGAACACTATATAGATCTACACCTGTACAGATGCATGTGGCCTGCACATGAAGTCAGAGACATCGGTGGGCTTGTGTATAGAAAGACCAGCAAAAGGAGATGTGTTGAAAAACACTGGTAAGCATTGTCGCTAACAAACACGGGCACAGAGTGAAAGGGCACTGGGTCACACTCTTTGGCCGAGGGAGTCTACACAGCCTTACCCCTGTCCTCAGGAAACTGTATCAGCACACTCACAGGAACCACACATGTACTTCCACGAAAGGACAATGTGCTGCATGGCAATACCAGTGGCAGACCTACTCAAAGCTACATGACATATAGCCCCCCACATCATGACAAAATATAGACTCCCAGGGGGAAGCTTCCTTTAACCAGAACCAAGAATTCTCCAGGCTCAAAGACAACATAGGTCCAAATGGACACTCACTGTGAAACACCTCAAACCTGCTGGGATCCAGTCCCCATGGCAAACTGGATCTTCCTTTCAAAGTATTTGGATCAATTAGACTTTCAAATCATCACTTACAAGACCAGTCTGGTACTATTATTGTGGGCTCATAAATAAAAAAATGCAAACTATAGTGAAGTCCTGGAACGGTGGCACTCCAGGCGATTGCACACTAGGGGGCCGATTAGGATGGCGGACGGATGCATGACCGCTGGGCTGGAGGCGGTGGAAAATGCACCTCATCGTCCACCAGCAGCGGACCTTCCATCCGCCATATTAGGAAGGGGAACTGGGCACATTTACCGTCCGCCACGTAAAAATGTGAACAGCCACGGGAACACATCAGGCACCACGGCGGACGGAGCCAATCCAGGCTCACCGCCGTGCGGAATGACGTCCCAACTGTCCGCAATATTACGATGTCGCAAACAAACCAGAACACCGCAGGGAAACACCTCCATCTCATAGAAGGCAGAAGCACCACAACGGAGAGGGAAAGCATTGCCACGAGACCCGCCGCACGGACCCGACCGCCATGGACCCAGCCCTACACGCCTTCCAGGCCCTGTTCCTACTTGACTACCAGCAAGTCATGCACCGTCGTGGATGCCGCTGCAGGTATGCAAGCATGAAATATACACACATACCACGCCACAGCATGCATGAATACTGGTACCTGTCCACACCAGACACACTGGTGGGGACAGGAATACACACAAGTGCACCCACACCAGTCCCATCTCAGCACAATCACCCCCCGCATCAGGCACATGCCACCCATGCAACACCACAGCCAGCCCATGGACGGACTCCGCTGCACTGTCGGCGGTTGGGCCTGTTACCGCGGCCACTCCGTCCGCCACGGTCGGGTTTTCTATGGTTCCGTCCGCAGTCGGCGGTCTTTGGAGACATCTGTCCGCCGCGGTCGGGTTTTGCTGGAGGGGAATCCTAATAGCACCGCCGGTTTCCCCATGGTGCGGTCGGACGGTCATTTCCTGCGAGACTGGCGGTCCCACCGCTTTCCGTCCGCCATCCTAATCGGCCCCTAGGTTAGGTGAGTGCTAGCACCAAGCCTTCAGCACCCAGTGGAGGGCTCCTGATGTGCCACCGAGGACTCAGTCTTGCTAGAAATTGGAGCTTTTATTGAAATGAGTGTGCACCCACCTCCCCCCCAACGCAAGCGCAGGTGCAAGGGTGCATGGATCTCTTAAGGGAATGTTGTGTACTATGACGGAATTCATAGTCATGGTTGGAACGGGAAACATTTCAGACCCCCATTGGCTCTCTCTGGCTGGTCCAGTTATGTCTTTAACAGTGGCTCTTCTATTCTACATCTTAATCATGCACTTACTACTCTTCAACACACTCTCCCTAACTTTTTTCAGTGGCACCCATTGATGATTCCTCTCGTGCCACCCTTTAACCATCTATATACTTTAGCCATCTATTTACATGCATAGAGGCTTCTGGTCAGCTCTCTTCAATCTATGGTCTGTTGAAGTGTCATCCAAACTTTTCTTCTGTCCACTACCACACACCTCATGGGGCTTTCAGTAAGGTAATTTCAACCATTTGCTCCCCTCACTGTAACGGCATTTGGCTCTTGTACATGGACACATCTCCCTAAAAAGTAGTCCACTTGATTATCAGGCTTGGTAGACCAATAACATCTTTCCTTTCAGGTTTCCTTTTATTTTCTTTCTTGCAATGGTTCATTTTTTCCCCGCTCCACCTTTTGACAAAGGCACATTTACACTTTATTATCTATACACTTTTCTTGTGTTTGCAAAAACAGAAATAAATACTTTTTGCTTCCTTTTTCTCTATCCGCCAGTCAACACCTAATTAGGATACCCAGAGAGCATTACTGCTGTCCCATGTGAGTATACATCGTCAACATTTTTGATACAATGACCAGATTCCAAATATTTCTGCAAAGCCCAAACTCATCAACAAGAAAAATATATATTACTAGCAGCCCGTCCCGACGTTGTCCGTGTATGAAGAGTTGAGTGGATGACAGCTCGCGCTAGAGACGCTGCCCGTGTGGGAAAGTGCAGTCAGTTTCAAGGTTAGTGTGCCAGCAGGGCCACTTAGTCGCGTCAGCCGCCGATTGAGGCCGGCTCCAGCCCTGGTTGATGTTGGGTGCCGTGTGTAAATTCGTTTATGCAGAGAGTTGAGTGACAGCGCGCAGGAGACGCTGCAGTTATTGTCCCCGCAGGCACGCTCAGTGGCGTGTGCCCCCGCTTGAGGCCCGGCTCCAGCGGCGACCGTATTTTAATGCGAATTATGTGACCCTTGAAAGTTATTTCCCGGTATTATTATTTTTTTAGGACCCACATGGCGTGAAAGCAGGAACGTAACGGCAATTTAGTAAAGCACCGATGGCATTCGGCCCCAGTCTGTTTGACACGCACCCAGCACAAGGCACACACTGCATTCGGCCCCAGTATGTGTGACCCGCCCCCAGCACAACGTGCAGGCCCACAAGTGAGTAGAGAGAACGGTTACTTACCACGCCTCCAGCTGAACGCAGACGCCCATTGAACACATACGCCCAGGTGCGCGATTGGCATCATAATTTCGGAATGAGGTGCGATTGTTGGCGGCCGATTGCCGCGCCCATTGGCCACGGCCCTTGCTCCACTGCAATTCCACAATTGCCGTGCCCGTTGTCGTTTGTCACGGCCCTTGCTCCCGCGCAATTGCTCAATTGGCGTACCTCCAGCTGAACTCAGTCGTCCATCAAACACTCTTGCTCCCGTGCATTTCCGCGCCTATTGGCCACGCCCCTTGCTCCCGTGCAATTGCGCAATTGCCACGCCCATTGTCGTTTGTCTTGCCCCTTGCTCCCGCGCAATTGCCGCGCCCATTGTCGTTTGTCACGCCCCCAGCACACGCCCCCAGCCTTTGTCACGCCCCCAGCACACGCCCCCAGCACAACGCACACTTTTAAGGAACGCTTTTTTTTGTCGTCTTGCTGCGCCCGCCCATGCACATGCCCACAAGGGACTACTTTGCTGGCAATGTTATTTTACCTTTCAAATGAATATGGTGGCCATCTGTATAGCCTATGTCCTTCTGCTGCAACTGCCCTTTCCAATGCTGTATTGGGTGTTGTGATTGGTGCTGTGGTTACTGAGATTACTCGCTTCAAAGGTTAGGGCTCTCTCTTTATAATATTAGTATAGATATAGATTACTCCAAGCAGACTGCTGGCCTTCCAGAAAAACCACCAACCTGTTGACGGTTCTCCTACATTCTGACCAAGTTAATTCCAGCCAACTGTAGGTTTACAATTCGAGAGCGACGAAGCAATGGGACATGGCTAGCTAAAGACATAATGCAGCTAGATGCATCATTAGCTCTCATAGTCATATCAGTGCCCGGGCCTTCAAGCAAAAAAAATCAAGGCAGTGCTCACAACATGGCTGACATTTGTTATCGATAGAGGTAATAAGGCCAGGCTGGCACACATACCGACGCTGTGCCTGGCAGGAGTAAACATCGAGCGGAAACGCTCTAATCAGGTGAGTTTTGTACAAGGCGGGAAACCAGCAGACATTGTGAGGAAAGGGCTGCGCGCGAGAACGCGCTGCGTGAACGCCACCGACATGCCAGCAGTAAGCCTCTTGGAAGCGGAATGTGTTCGATCGGGCAGAGAGCAGCCCTCACTCTTTGTGCGTGGACGGGTGGAATCCACGGCCATTTACTGAAATGGATAACGGCGCTTTTATGCTCTAATCCGACCGCAAGTGCGGCTGTAAATGCCGCCTGTCGAGGAATGTTCCCCGCCAGCGAGCCGCGCGCGCGACGAGGAATCCCATTATCAGCAGAGCGGGCTGCAACCACTGGGCGCTAGTAATGCGCGCTGGACTGGTTATGCTTATGCACAATTTTAACTGGCATTAGTTATGCACGATATATTCATGCACCATATATTCGTTTTGCACAGTATGGTTGTTGGAAAGACTTATAATTTCTTAATTACCCAATGAAGCAAAAGACGTGCATCTATTCCTTGAAGAACTTGCGAATTCTGAGCCACTAAAATTGTAGCTATTGCAGTTAGGGATTTTCCCACTATTAACCAAAGGTAACATTAAAGAGGCACGTGCAAGTGCACTTTATTTGCAAATTCCGGTGGTGCAGAAACCGTGAGGTATGAGGTTAACTCTATTCACGTATGACAGCTGATTTGCAGCATAGGAATGTAGCATAACATGGTAAGAACCTTAAGGCTTGATTGACTGTGAGTATCCCTGAAGGGTAGCTGGCATTTATCGCACCTGGTAAAGTCCCACACCCCTGGATTTGAAATTCAGCAGGTGTGATACATAGCCCGCATTCTTTTTGTTAAATAAAATGCACATTTCGGTGGTTACTGCACGTTAAGTAACAGGCATTTGACACTCTGTTACATTCCTGCAAGCTTCACATTCTGAGATTTAGTGGACGGTGCTTGGGCCGGGATTGCAATATTCTGTAATAGTTGTAATCAGGTTCCTAGGCTTGAATAAATCAATTAAACATATACATCTGTTTGGATTATATAAAAAAATGTGGTTTATTTACAAATATTCAGTGTATTTACACTTATGGCAGGAAAACACTTCAATTACGATGAATGCCTAGGACTGGATAAACAAGATGCCTGCAACCACTACAGAGAATTAGGGCCTGGTATACAAATTGTGCCAGATATCAGTCTTTTATTCTACTATTCGTCTTCTCGAATGAACAGGTTCAAAGTTTTGATTCATACTACCTTTTCTTACATCTTGCCTGAGACAATGCATTATGCTGTCACTTGAGAAACAGTTTGCTAGCTTACAGTGGGCTTAGAGCCGCCCTGTGATTATCATTGCTTGGCTGCATCATTACTCTAATTTGCTTGTTTCTCATTTGATACTGCATGCAGCTTTCACATCCTCTTCTTGTGTTTGACCCTACCCCGAAGCATTTCCAAAATACTTGTGTCCAATGCTCACATTTTGAGACCTATTTTTGTTTGTTTGTTGTTGAAGCACTTTATGTAGGGTGACCAGGCATCCCGGATTTGCCAGGACGGTGCCCGTTTTTTCACCAGCTGTCTGGGCATACTTCGAGAAACTTTGCTCATGTCCCGGTTTTTGGAGAGGGCCGACTAAAAACAGGGGAGGTGTGTTTTTTATGTTTTACAAAGCGGGGATAGTTAGCAGTTCTTCTAAGACAGCAATTTAATTCACAGGCAAGCTACTGGGTTTAAAAATTGTATCTTATGTATGTTCTTACTGCCTGTTTTGTAATTCTCTGCTGAGGAGCGCTGTCATTCTGTGCGCTCGCTTGACAAAAAATTATAGTCTTTCTTCTATTTTTGTGAAATGTCCCGTTTTTTTGCCTTAAAATTCTGGTCACCCTAACTTTGTGAGAGTGCACGTGATTGGGAGCTGGCTCCCTCATGAATTTTTTCTCCCCCACCCTGTCCATGTTGTTGCTTGCCTCTCCCACAGTCGGTGTTGCTTCCTGCCCCCTCCCGTTGTCTGTGCTATTGCTTAAACCCAACAGCTGTCCATGTTGTTGCTTGCCACTACCCACTGTCAGTTTTTCTGCTTGTCCCCACCCCCTGTTCGTGTTGTGACTCCTACATATTGTCCATGTGGTTGTTTGTTCCCTTCTGCCCTGTTGTTGCTTGCCTCCACCAGCTACTGTTCTATTTGTGGGCATGCACTTTTAAAGAGTGCATGTTTTTCAGCTGTCTCCCTCGTGTACTTTTCCCCGATCCTTGTTGTCTCCTGCCGCCCATGCCTCTCTGCCTTCCACCATCTCTCCATGCTGCCCCTGTCCTCTATTCCTCACCTTCGTGTTGACTCCCTCCCAGCGTAGGTGTGACTCCCACCCCCTCCTACTTTTGCCTTCAGAGAGGTGTACCAGGACAAGTAAGAATATTCATAATCATAAGGAAAAATCCTTGTATTGAATCCAGTATTTATTTGAAAGGAGACTCTTTATCTATCAGAGAAATTCAAAACAAAGTGTGACAAATTGATTGTGACATAGCCAACACATGTTTCACCCACTATCGACCCATAAGCCTGGGGCTGCCTCAGGGCTGCCTCAGGGCTGCCCGGTTAATGTTACCAAACCCAATTAGGAAATTATATATCCAGAGCATAACCGACATATAGTACATTAAACATGAAGACAATTGTGTACAAAAAAAGGATCCATCACCCCTTAAAGCTTTACAATACTGTTGCCTTCAGCCCTGCAATACAAAACCAGCATTGGCAAAGCAGATATGTTTCACCTATACAAGAACTATTGGCTTTCGCAATGTGTTTTTGCCACATTGTACACTACTGTGGCTACTGTGCAGTATGGTTAAAAGTTAGTGGTGTGTAGTGTCCTAGAGTGGAGTGGGGGGACTAGAGTGTCATAGACTAGATTTGTTGAAGTAGAGTGTAGTAGAGTCGAGTACGGGGAGTAGAGCCTTGACATCCTCTGGTTAATGCCTCACACTCTATAAATTTCCTTTCATTTCATTAGAGTGTCGTAGAGGGGAGTAGAGTTCAGTGGCAGAGAATGCAGTAGTGTAGAGTGCAGCGGTGTAGAATGGAGTGGGGTGGAATAGAGAGGAGTGAGTTGGAGTGAATTCAGGTAGTGAGGTGGATTGGATAGGAGTAGATTGGGGTGGGTTGTATTGGGTTCGATCGGGATAGAGCGGTTTGGATTGAGTGGGGTGGGTTGGGTTTAAGCATGGGCGAATTTTGCGAATCTCGCGTTTGCGAATTTTGCGGATTTGCGAACTCGCAATCCGCAAAATCCGCGAATTCTCGCGAATTTGCGGATTTTTTTTTTGTGTTTGCGCGGGTTTCTGCCAGTTCGCGAGGGTTTTGTACACTTTCGCAAATTGCGAACTTACCTGTCGGGTCGCAAGTTTCGCGAACTTGTTGTTTCTACGTGTCCAGCCTGTTTGGGACACTCTTCTTCATCACTGCCACTCTCTGTCACCACTGCCACTCTCTGACTACTCATGCCACCCTCTGTCCCACCCATGCCACCCTCTGTTTCATCACAGCACCCTCTGGTTGTCCAGTCAGTGTACATTATTGTGGCAACGCAAGCACACCTTCCCTGCCTCAAGTGACCTGAATTAATTTGGGGCTGATTAATGTGTCACAGAATATTTTTTTAGCTGGCACCTGCTTCCTTAGTGCTTCCTGATTAGTGATCTTTTGCACTTGCTAAGTGCTTTCATTGTTGCAAAATTAGTTACAACACCTGCCCTGCCCCAACTGACAATAATGAATTAGGGGCTGATTAATGGATTTGAACTTCCAGCCTGGCTCCTGCTTGTCTCCCTTAGCTGTAATTCAGGACCTTTGTGGCATATGTGTAACTATTCTGAGGTTCAGAGCAGGGTCACATAATAGTTGCAACTGGCAACTGAACTCTGGAGGGGCCCCTCAGGAAGCACTACAGGAAATGGCTACTAATGATGAGCCTGAACTTTTGAACCTGGTAAGTAGTTTCAGTTTTGCTAAGATCGTATTTCTGCAATTTTGCACTTATTCGCGGGGCGCGAAGTTGTACTGGGAAGCCGCGAACTCACCCGAACAGTGCGAGCAGTGCGAGCAGTGCGAGCAAAATCCGCTGCTCGCGGATTTGCGGATTTTGCGGGAGATTCGCGAATCTCGCGGATTGCGAATTTACCGAAAATCCGCAAAATCCGCGAGCGAAACGGATTTTCCGCCCATGCTTAGTTGGGTTGGAGTGGGTGGATTAAAATTAGGTGGATTAGATTGGGGTGGATTAGATTTTTTGGGGGTGGGGTAGATTGGATTACAGTAGGGTGTTTGGAGTGGGGTGAATTAGAGTGGAGTGGAATAGGGAAGTTTGGACTGGTCTGGAGGGGGGTGGATTTGATTGGAGTGGGGTGGATTTGATTGGAATGGGGTGGATTGCATTAGATTGGGGTGGATTGGATTGTTGTGGGCTGGATGGATTGGATTGAGTGGGATGGATCAAACTTCAGTGAGGTGGTCTGGTTTGGGGAAGAGAGGGGTGGATTTGAGTAGAGGGAGGTGGATTGGACTGCAGTGGAGTGAGGTGGATTGGAATGGGGTGCACTAGATGGGGTGGATTCGATTGGAGTGGATTGAAATGAGGTGGGTGAATTGGATTGTAGTGTGGGGGACTGGAGTGGGGTGGATTGGATGGGGTGGAGTGAAGTGGGGGTAGATAAGAGTAGGGTGGACTGGAGTGGGGTGGACTGGAGTGAGGTGGAATGGAGTGAGGTGGAATTGAGTTGGGTGAATTGGGGTGGGTTGGATTGGAGTGGCATGAGGTGGGGTGATTGGAATGGAGTAGACTGGATTGCAATGGGGTAGATTGGATTGGAGTGAGTTGAATTGAGGGGGGGGGGGTGGACTGGACTGGATTGGATTGAGGTGGATTGGATAAGGATTTCATTGATGCTGATTGACTTGGGTGGGGTGGATTGGAGTGGGGTAGATTGGTTTTGGCTGGATTGGGGTGGATTGGATTGGAGTGGTGTGGGGTGGATTGCAATTGAGCCGGGTGGATTATACTGGGGTGCAGTAGATTCTATTAGGGCGAGGTGGATTGGATTGGAGTCAGTGGTTTAGAGTCAGGTGGATTGGAGTGGGGCTGGTTGGAGTGGGTCGGATTGTTTTGGATTAGAGTAGAGCAAATTGGAGAGGGGACGATTGTTTTGGATTGGAGTGGGGCCGAATTGAGAGGGGCACATTGCTTTAGATTGGAGGGGCACAGAACAGAGTAGGGGCAGCTTGTTGGATTAGAGTGGAGCAAATTGGAGTGGGGCAGAATGTTTTGGATGAAGTGGGGCAGATTGTTTTGGATTGGAGTGTGGCAGATTGGAGTAGAGTGGATTGTTTTGGATTGGAGTGGGGCAGATGGTTTTGGATTGGAATGGGTCAGATTGTTTTGGAATTAGTTGGGCACATTGTTTTAGATTGGTGGGGGGCAGAATGGAGTGGGGTGGATTGTGATGGAACAGATTGGAGAGGGGCAGATTGTGGAGGGAGCGTGGTGGATTAAAATGACGTGAGATGGATTGTTTTAGATTGAAGTGGAGTATATTGGATTGGTGTGGGGTGGGTTGAATTGGAGGGGGTAGATTGTGTTGGATTGGAGTGGGGTCAATTGGGTTGGAGTTGGTGCATTGTGATGAGGTGGATTGAGTTGTAGTGGGGCAAATAGGAGTGGGTGGATTGGAGTAGGGCAGATTGTTTTGGATTGGAGTGAGGAAGATTGGAGTGGGATGGATTGGAGAAGGATGGATTGTTTTGGATTGGAGTGGGGCGGGTTGTTTTGGATTGGAGTGGGGCAGATAGGAGCGGGCGGATTGTTTTGGATTGGAGTGGGGCGGACTGTTTTGGATTGGAGTGGGTCAGATTGTTTTGGATTGAGTTGGGCACATTGTTTTGGATTGGTGTGGGGTAGGTTGGAGTGGGGCAGATTGGAGTGGGGTGGATTGTGATGGAATGGATTGGAGTGGAGTGGATTGGAGAGGGAGTGTGGTGGATTAAAAGGGTGGGAGGTCGATTGTATTTGATTGTAGTGGAGTAGATTGGATTGGTGTGGGGTGTATTGTGTATAGAGCTTTTTTCACAGAACCACCGTTGTACGTGTTGTCCCCCCCACATGCCCTCCCTCCTAGTTGTTACCTTCTACTCCCCTCTCCTTCCTGCCAGTAATAATACAAAGGAGCTATGATGTGGCCAGCGCTAGTCACATCGTAGGGCTTTTTTCTTTCATCCATGCCACGCAGCAGCCGAGATGCTATACAACATAGCCAATAGCGCTCGTAGGCGAGACATACTGGCTTTGCCATTGCTTGTTTCACATACGACATGCATGTGGTACATCTTTCCCTATCTACCAGAGCAAAACATTATGGACTGTATTTGGCAAGTGTGCCCTTTTCTCAGATAGTCCGTTGGTGTTTAATCATCCAGTGAAGGGCCAAAAATATAGAGCCTCGCTATCCGCCCTGGTGCACATTTCTTTGGTTTGCTAAGTGCGGCCCATGCACTCAATAACGACCAATACGCTGAGCAGCACTCTGGAGAGCTGTGATTGGCTTGAAAGCCAGAAACTGACACGAGGATTACATCCAACTTTGAAAACAAATTGCCCTATTTAAGACAGGGCTTTGTGTATAGATTCCAGCTCTCTTTTTTACCTGGAGCAGGTGTCTTTTAGAGCCTACAACGGGTCTAAAGATTATTTCCGCTGCTAATGAAGAAATCCAAATATCACTCACAAAACTGTTCTGAAGAATGACTGCGAAGGCGTTTGCTTGTGTTAAGCGCCCATGGGATGGAATAAGCCACCTCTGTGGTAGGCATGCTTCTGACTGAAAGAGGCTGCCTGCCTGCCAGGACCTTTTTCCTCAATTCTAGCTGGACACTGGCAAGCAAGATCTCACCCATGACCTGACTTGGACTGAAGATCAGTACTGAAATATTTATTTAGTACCACTATATGAGGCGCTGAAGCGGTTGCCTTCACAGGTAGCATGTTCTGCTATACAGGGACCCGCAGACGAAGACTCCTGGGGCAGCGATATTGTGTGGTCACTCCGAGGAAGCCACTGTGCTGCGGGCACTATTTTGAGTGCATCGATGTAGAAGTTGCTGTGGTATTCCCTTATGGAACGGTCACTTTCAACCCACTGTTCATTATCCGATAGGTGAAGATCTCACCGCTTTGATGTCTGTACGTACCCTGGGTTCTGGTCAAATGCGAATTAGTCTTGCCTCGACGAGCTACCCAAAATAAAGGGACATTTATGGGAGATCTGACTAAGACCCTGCCAAAAGAATTTAATTGCTTGCTCTCTCGGAGTCATCTGAGGATTGGGAAGCAGGACTTTGAGGATACCAATGGAATGCGAAGAAGCTGCGGGCTACAACAAGAATGGACACCACTGTTGAATTCCTTGTAGGGGTTTGCAAAGAGTATACAATTCGATGTTGACAAATTTGGGCTACTAAAACCAATCAGCATTGGCAGAACCAATAGTTCCAACCTATGGTAGAGCTAGTGGCTTTCCTATCTCGAGACCCAAGGTCCCGACCCCCACGCACTATAGCTTTGAGCGCTTAAAAGGAATCACAGAAGAATTTGTGGAAATTAATTTCTTTATGTATAAAATGTGAGAAATGTAATGTAATTACGTTATCGTTTTTGTGATTATTTTGTTAAAAGAGTTACATTTTGGTGTCGAAATAAAACATTAAGAATGTGCAAAACACATTGATCATAGTTGAAAAAATGTGTGTTATTGTAGAAAGGTATACCCCAAAGCTATAGTGCGTGGGGGTCGGGACCTTGGGTCTCGAGATAGGGAGGGTCACAGTAGAGGCAAGGTTAAAGACAACCGCGCTACCCCTGCAGCACGCTGATTATAGTCATTTAGATACAAAAGAGTTGAATAAAAACATAGGAAACAAGAAAGAAAGGAGTGCATCTCAGTTTATTTTCAAAAGAGCTAGTGGCTTTGCCAATAAGGTGGTGCATGACATTAGGGAACGGGATGGTTAAAAAAAAGGCACTATGAAGCGTGCATGGTTGGGGGCTTCATTTCGCTTTTTTCTTCTTATGGTAGTTGGGGGACAGAGGAATAAGCAACAAGGGTATGGGAAGGGAAAAAGCAACATGGCTTGCGGGGGAATGGGTAACATGGATGGGGAAATAAGCAACAATTACTGGATTGGGTGGGGATTAAAAACAAAGACAGGGGTGGGTGGAAAATAAGCAACAGGGAAATGGGTGGGCAGGGAAGAAGGAGCATGGACTGAGGATGGGAGGGGAATAAGCCACATGGACAGGGGTGGGAGGGGAAGAAGCAAGATAGACAGGGTGGTGGGAGGGGAATCAGCAACATGCAGGGGAGTGTGAAGGGAAGAAGCAAAACAGAGTGAGGTGGGGTAATGATGAACACAGCCAAAGGGGCTGGGAGGGGGAAGAAGCAACATGGACAGATGGGTGGGAAGGAGTAAGACGGACAAGGACGGCAGGGGAAGAAGAAAGAAAACAAAAGAAAAAAATAGTACCTCAGTCCCAGAGCCAGCAGCAGAAGTCCCTAATCCATATGAAGCAATCAATACTTGGTCCATGCTCCATCCGAAAGAAGAGGAAGTGAAGCCTGCTTGCGCTGCTCAAGCAGAAGGTATCGAACGAGAGTGGCAGTGAAGCCCATGAATTGTAAAAAATGAGCGGGCTCCAAGCAACGGTTGGACACAATCTCCCTCGGAAGTGAGAGCACATGTGCTAGCACATGCACTGCCATAGACGAGACTTAAAATGTGTTTTCGTTTTCCTCTTTTATCAAGTGCAATCATCAAAAACATTTGTCGTAGCTCAAACTGACCGCTCCACCATGTTTCACTCATCTAGGTTCCATCAGCATTTGGTACCTATCATTCGTTGCATTTTCTGTGCATATTTAGGAGGCAGGGCTTTGTCATTATGAAGGGAGAACCTTAGACTGAAAAGGCTGGGTCATTTAGCATTAAACAATATGGTAATGCATTGCTAAGTTGTTTAGCACAATTCATATGCTGTGTTTCTAAGATCTTTCCCCTGACAAAGTTTTTTACTTTTTTTAATTCTGAACTCTACGAATACACAAATAGGGAAGATATTGAGGCGATGCAGAAAGACTGATATGTCCCAGATCGCACAATCTTGATGACGCAGGGAAAGTAGAAAGTAGATTCAATTACATTTTTCGCCTCTATCATGGAAAAGCCCAGCACTGTTTTTTTTAAAAAAATTACTGGTTAACGTTTCCCCTTCGAATACTGGAGAAATAAATACTTGATGGATTCTGTCTCCTCTCGGATTCACATTTTATTATTTCCTCTTTCGTTTTCTTACTGCGATTTAACTACTCAGATTTAAATGCATCATTTGCACTTTCCTAATGTACTGTAATTAATAACATTGGGATGGTGTTTCGTTGATATGTGATAAAGACACTGTATGGAAAGGGACTGTTTTGGGTGACAGGCTCCAGGGGGGTGTGCTCCGGAGGGCATACGATTGTTCAGACAAGGCATGGCACAGCACATCCTTTCACAGGCACGGTTTACAGGAGGGATCAGTGCTTGGTATCAATGCCCGAGCAGCAGGGGGCTGGCTATTTATAGCTCGGAATCCAAGCAGAGTCCAATTAGCGGCCTTGTAACCAGGCGAGAGAGTAAAAGAGCCTGCATCGCTAATGCACATAGTGGCACTCGAAGCAGAGTAGTGCCAGACGGGCACCAGCTGGTTTAGTAGACACAGCATAGCGAGGTAAACACGCGGGAATGTTATGCTATGTGTGTACCTAGAGAAAGGAGAGGCAATGACTCTCTGAGACTCGCACGATGCTCTAAGAAAGGCTCGGAGATGCTCTAAGAAAGGCTCAGCGATGCACTAAGAAAGGCTCAGAGATGCTCTATGAAAGGCTCAGCGATGCTCTATGAAAGGCTTAGTGATGTTCTATGAAAGGCTCAGAAATGCTCTAAGAAAGGCTCAGAGATGCTCTAAGAATGGCTCAAAGATGCGCTAAGAAAGGCTCAGAGATGCTCGAAGAAAGGCTCAGAGATGCTCTATGAAAGGCTCAGCGATGCTCTATGAAAGGCTTAGTGATGTTCTATGAAAGGCTCAGAAATGCTCTAAGAAAGGCTCAGAGATGCTCTAAGAATGGCTCAAAGATGCGCTAAGAAAGGCTCGGAGATGCTCTAAGAAAGGCTCAGAGATGCTCTATGAAAGGCTCGGAGATGCTCTAAGAAAGGCTCGGAGATGCTCTATAAAAGGCTCGGAGATGCTCTAAGAAAGGCTCGGAGATGCTCTAAGAAGTGCTCAGATATGCTCTATGAAAGGCTTAGAGATGCTCTAAGAAAGGCTCAGAGATGCTCTATGAAAGGCTCAGAGATGTGCTAAGAAAGGCTCAGAGATGCTCTATGAAAGGCTTAGAGATGCTCTAAGAAAGGCTCAGAGATGCTCTAAGAAAGGCTCAAAGATGTGCTAAGAAAGGCTCAGAGATGCTCTATGAAAGGCTTTGAGATGCTCTAAGAAAGGCTCAGAGATGCTCTAAGAAAGGCTCAAAGATGTGCTAAGAAAGGCTCAGAGATGCTCTATGAAAGGCTCAGAGATGCTCTAATAAAGGCTCAGAGACGCTCTAAGAAAGGCTCAAAGATACACTAAGAAAGGCTCAGAGATGCTCTAAGAAAGGCTCAAAGATGTGCTAAGAAAGGCTCAGAGATGCTCTATGAAAGGCTTAGAGATGCTCTAAGAAAGGTTCAAAGATGCTCTAAGAAAGGTTCAGAGATGCTCTAATAAAGGCTCAGAGATGCTCTTAGAAAGGCTCAAAGATGCTCTGAGAAAGGCTCACAGATGCTTCAAGAAAGGTTCAGATATGCTCTATGAAAGACTCATAGATGCTCTAAGAAAGGCTCAGAGATGCTCTAAGAAAGGCTCAGAGATGCACTAAGAAAGACTCAAAGATGCTCTAAGAAAGGCTCAAAGATGCTCTAAGAAAGGTTCGGAGATGCTCTTAGAAAGACTCAGAGATTTTAGATTATTTTTATGCACCGCCTTTTGAAATCTATAAATTAAGAAAAAAAGCATTTCATTTTCGCTTCTACTTCGGGTGACCAGATCTTGAGAACCAAAAGTCAGGACATTTCGGAAAAATAGTAGGACTAAAATTTTTCATTCACGGCATGGCACCGAATGACAGCTTTCATCAACTTAGGATAATAAAAGATGCAATAAGAAAATAAATCAAATTTAATTTCTCCAACCAAATTCATACCTATTAATAAAACTGCTTACTTAGAACAGCTGCTAAATAGTTTAGCTTTACAATATCCAAAAAAGTGCCTCTCACTGTTTTCAGTCAACCCCCTCTAGAAACCGGGAAGGATCCAAAATTGCCAAAATCTACCGGGACAGCTGGTGAAAAAACAGGACTGTCTGGGCAAATCGGGGACGCCTGGTCACCCTACTTCTACTTCTTTCTGGCCGACTTCAGTGAACGGAATATTGGCTTCTGACAAATGCAATGTTCTTAAAGTGACCAGTCTGAATCGCGGCCAGGCAGACTCAACCTTCCACTCTTCCAGGGACAGTAAACTGAATAACAATTCAATTCAATAAGTCTTTATTTCGATAAAATATCATAAAAGGCATTCTCATATAAATCCATGATAATAATAAAAAAAGCAATACAAAATACATCTGAATTTTACATTAGCAGTTCTTATGATATTTCCATGATCAAGGGTGTGTAGCAAGAAAAGAGAGATATTCATTGAAAGGAGGTAAACAGAAAATAACCGGTCCACAGTTAAAATTTCGCTAAACAATAAATAATACAATTCACTTAAAATCTTTATAATAGATGCCCCACCATATTTAACATATCATAAAATCATAGAAAAGATGCCAAATGGATACGCTGAGGTCAGTGGGACACTATACTTTTAGTTATTCGTCCCCACACATACAGAGAGAAAAGTAGTTTAAAGATACCTCCTCTCTTTGGCACGAATAACCCACATCCTGCTTAACAATTTGGCGACAGCAATCACAATCGGTTCATTCATAGATGTTTTGAGAATCCTGAAGGCTTTGCTGCCTAACCTAGTCCATCTATACCCTGGGACTTTATTAGCAGGACATGCAAATAAAATGTGTGCCAGCGATTCATTCTGTGTGGGGCAAAATGGACATTTGCTGTTGGTCAAACCGTTCCACTTGCTAGTAAATAAATTGTCGGGAAGAGATCCCACCCTGAATTGGTGATAAAGTTTCCTATCTTGTTTGGAAGTAATGATATCCTAGTACTTTTCATACTTTGCTTCAAGTTTGTGTTCTAAAAAAACATGGGATAAAGATGGACTTGTTACGGCAGAGAAGCATTTCATTTGATCATGTTCCAATAGGCTGCCTATACATTTATTTTTAGATGGAAAGGAGTTCTCCATGGGATTTAGCCACAGACTACTCAATCCCATCTCAAATAAGGTAATGTTTACTCGTCTCAGCCATGGAATTTTGTGCATGCTAACAGCGTCCCTGATCTCCAACAGTGCTTGTGCATACTGGGAACGTTCTGGAGTAACCCAGAGTCTTCTCCAGTACGCGACTGGTCTAAAGTGTGCCGTGTCTTCAACAGGATAACAGCCAAGATCTGAGAACAGAGGCAATAAAGGGGTTGACTGAGGGAGCACAGTCAATAACCTCAGAAATGTATTTTGAGCTGGTATGAGGGGAGCTAGATTCTCAAAGCTCCACAGTTTGCCCCGTACAAGACCAGACTGATTTGCATATAGCCATGTCTGAACTGGGGTGGCAGAGTGGGCTAAAGAACGGTGATGGATTAAACCCAGATCTTTTGACTGGGTGGGAGTGTTTGATTGGTTCAGATGCTCCGTCCATTACCACCCCCTTTTGTACCGCTTTTGGCCACCATAAGTGTGGCAGGGTATGCTCAGACGTGAGTCCCTTGCTCACTTTGCCACTGGATTCAAGCAAGCCAGGCTGAAGACGGCTGGAATGCCAGAAACCGGTCCTCGGAAGCTTGTTTCCGGTCCAGGGAAGGCATGGCTTGGCAGTTCGGGCTGGACTGTTCCCATGAGGCACAGGGTCAGACTGATTTGCATATAGCCATGTCTGAACTGGGGTGGCAGAGTGGGCTAAAGAACGGTGATGGATTAAACCCAGATCTTTTGACTGGGTGTGAGTGTTTGATTGGTTCAGAGGCTCCGTCCATTACCACCCCCTTTTGTACCGTACAAGACCAAAGCACTAATTTTGGTATTATATATTTTTAAAACTGGAGTGACAGGTTTTGTATATGAATACCGCAGCTCTTTCAGCAGGGCATCTGACAGCTGAGCATGCCTAAGAGTTAAAATATTGATCTGAGGCTTCCAACAAAGTCTCCTGCCAATTGTTACCCCCAAATAAGTGAAAGATTGGGTCTGCTCCAGAGTACCTTCCTTCATTTCTACCTTGCCGTTAATCACCTTGTGCCTATGTAGGACCATACATTTTCTCCATGTTCAGTAGGAGATCATGGTCCTGGCAAAACTCATCGAATTTTCTCAAAGCTAACTGTAAACCCTTTTGAGTCTTGGAAAGTATGAGGGTGTTGTCTGAAACATAAGCAGAGGGATTTTCAGGCCTGCTAACATAGGTGCATCAGTGGGGAAATTCTGGAAGTACTGGACTACCCTATAATGGACAATGAAAAAAGGGTTGGTGCAAGAACCCTTTCTGAACCCTTTTTGCTATAGGAAACTTTTGCGTAACCCTACCTTATGAGTCCCAACGTACCTGCGCATAATTTGCTTCG
Organism: Lissotriton vulgaris; assembly: GCF_964263255.1. Lineage (NCBI taxonomy): Eukaryota > Metazoa > Chordata > Amphibia > Caudata > Salamandridae > Lissotriton > Lissotriton vulgaris. The sequence goes on along the minus strand of NW_028242523.1, from coordinate 366,951 downwards.
TGCAAGGTAACTAAAAAGGCCAAGATTTCAAGTGGTATACCTAGTTCTAAAAAGGTTCTCCGCATTTTGGCACAGGGAACAAAATCAAAAGCCGACTTAAGGTCGACAAATGCAGCATAAATTGTATCCTCACCTAAAATTACTACACGCCAGTAGACCATAATAAACCTAAAGACCTGATCGATGGTGCTGGTACATGAGCGGAAACCCGCCTGGAGTGGTGACAGAATATCAAATTCCTCCATCCAGACTTGGATTCGGCAGAGAACTATTCTAGCTGTGACTTTCTGAATACAGTCAATAAGGCTTATAGGCCTGTAGTAACCCGGGTTAGAACGATCCCCCTTTTTAAAAATCGTGAGGATTTCTGCTCCTGACCAAGTATCGGGCATAGTTGTCCCACTAGCGATAGCATTCGCAAGGAGCTGGATATAGGAAGCCCAGGTATCTATATCGTGGATGTACAGATCCGCCGGAATACCGTCCAACCCGGGTGCCCTGCCTCTTGGGACTGATTTAAGTGCTACTTCCACCTCTCGTTTGGTAAAGTACAGGAAGAATTCGGATAAAGACAATTCAAATATTTCCTGGGAAGAGTTTGTATTTGCAAACTGGGTCTTAAAATGAGATACCCAAAGCGTGGGAGGTACATGGTTTTCTGGCACCCAATTCAAATCTCCCCTGCCCCATTTCACGAGATGCCAAAAAGCAGTCATGCTTCTCCCTGCACAAGCCTTAAGCAACTCTTCCCAATATTGGTCTTCCAATTCCCTTTTTGCTTTCAATTGGACCGACTTTTATCCTTCCCTTGCCTTTCTGATATCCTCCCTGTTTTTAGCTCTAATGGTCCTGGCTAAAAGTCTGTAAGCTACTCTGCATGATTCACCATACCAACTGGTCGACTTAGCACCAGATCGGCTCTTATAATGTTTTCCCAAACTAGTAAAAAAGCCTTTAAGCTTACTAAACAATTTGTTGTGGACCCGTATCACCTTTAAGTTCACCTCCTCTTGAGTAGCACACAGCCCTGGAGAGTAGCCAATGCACACATCACTAGCTCCCTCATCTGTTGTATATGATGTGTTGTTAATAACCTTCGACCATTTAACCCTCCTAACATCATTTGTTGTATGGACGTCTACATAAGCAGTTAACGGCACCTGCTTATCGAGAATAGGTATGCTTTTAAGCTGCAAAGAGAGTACTAATGGGTTATGGTCGCCCTCAGCGACTAGGGTGGGCCAGAATTCCTTATTAAGGAAGATGAAATCAATGGGACTACTGCGCAACCCATTATTAAAGGTACGGGAGCCCTGTCTATCAGAAAGAGATCTTCCGTTTACTGCCCTTACCCCTTGTTCTGAGCAGAACACTTTTAACTGTACTGCTGCCCCAGTCCATTTTTTTATGGGAGGAATTACCAAATGTGGTATGTTTCACAATGCATCCTCCTCATAACTGAGGTTAACATCAATATCATCAAGGGGCTCAAACGAGAAATTAAAGTCACCGGCTAATAGCACATTACTTACACCCTTATAATTATTTAAAAACATATCTAAGAGAGCCACTGTAGGGGAGGCTTTCCCACCTTGCATACCCCTAGCATAAACATTGATGAGCAACAAATCAGGGACATCTGCCATCTGTAATCCTATTATTAGGATGTCCCTGCTATCAATGGACAGTTCATCCACCCTATAATAATCAGACTGCCTTACCCACGTTGTTAGGCCTCCCACAGGTCTTCCCCTTTGTCCTCCTTGTGCCAGTTTGGAGAAGTTTATAAAACCCTGTTAAAAAACGTTATCCGTTACCCAGGTTTCCTGGAAGGTCATTATGTCATGTCTGTCAATAAAAGTAACATATTCTTCTGAAGTTAACTTAGAACATAGCCCTGCTACATTCCAAGAGACTAATTTCAGAACTGAACCACCATGAGACTTATTTTCTTTGGACACCAGAGACCCTGATTGATGTGCATGAACAATCCCGGGGACCCCCTCTCCTACCATAATACTCCAGTGCGCCAAACCGCTACCCCCTTCTTTCCACACCATGCTAATGCCCAGGGATCTATCCAGTCTATTTTCACCAACTGGCATTGGTGGTGATACACAATTATTGGGTGATACTAAGGTGCAGGTGAACGTACACACTCGGTAACTGGTGGCGCTGGATTCGCGTCAGAGTCAATTAATATGTTCTAATGTTGTAAATACTTCGAACCTATTGCGTGTAGGAACCACATAATTATAGGGACCTTGTTTACAAAGAACATCCTTCGGTACTCCCCTACCTCTATCAAGATTACCTTACGGGTGATAGAAGAAACCCAAGGTGAGTATATTTATATCATCCTTTGATAGGCGACCAGTCCCAGCCCATTTTAAAATTTCCTGGACCAGTCAGGGAGACCTGAAACTAAAGACCACACAATCTCCCATAAATGCCTTTGGAGATTTACCGACCCGAGGAACTATTCACACCATTTTAAATTCACTAAATAGTGCATTCCCAACCCCAATCTTCTGTTTAACAGATGTAGGGCCTTGTTTTTAAGCGATGACCAGTGCTCCTGTGTGTTCGAAGGAAGCAGTGATAAGTTTGCCAATACGACTGTATAGGGTGTTGCTTCAAGCGGGAGGTGCAGGGGCATGCAAGCATTCCCAACCCCGCCCCAGTGGATATATTGGAGCCTGAGGACTAACTAAGTCCCCTCTATGGTTTATACTGGTGTTAGAAATTCAAGGTACTGAGATACTAGTTGTAATAGCTGCAATTGTGGAAGGTCCAACATCATCAGTCCTCTCCTGTTTGAACTCTACCCTTCCCACTTGCCCTTGTTCTTGTCTACTAGGAGAAGTGGGTGGGTACACTAAGTAGGTGTCGCTCCATAGAAGCCAGTCTCTTATCTATACTGGCCAGTTTTTTTATCAATGAATCTAAAAGGGCCATAAGTTTCTTCTTGACTCTCTTTAAGAGCTCAGTTTCATTAGTACTGCTTGCGTTACTAGAACTACATGTTCCCTGGGTATCTGGAATTAATGCTTCATTAGAGCCTCCCTCTTGCCCCCATTGTACAGGCTTCCTTTTCACCATTTTCGATGCCTGTAGCGTAGATTTGGGAAGGGCGCACGCTTTCTTTTTTTTCTAATTAGGTGCCCCCCCCCAGGTGCTACGGAACTCCGTAATTGATGTGTAAGTGTACTAGCAATAGAATTACATGGGTTTAAAGGAGTTGGAGGTGAACCAGCTGAGCAGTCTAAGATGGGTGGTTCTTTGTGCTGACACTCCGGGGTGGACTTCAGTCGGGGGCACAGTCATTAGCATCGATATGATCAGGTGCAGAAGGTGTTACTGTTGGTAAGGACCCACCAGAGAGGCTCTGGGGTTCTAAAGAGAGTCTTCGTTCCGTCAACTGAATCTCATGAATTAAAACTGATTCAGCCCGCGACAGGAACGCATCCAGTGTGCCCACTACACCAGCCCCCCTCCTCCCCATCACTTGTTTCTGCTCATTGCCCCAAGCTATATAACCAACAAACATGTAAAAACGAGTGGAACCACTTACACAGATTAAATTCTCAATAGGGTGGCCCAGTCCAGTCTCCTCCTGGCTCGGACTGGCTCAGACGGGCCCGCCCTGTGGCTCTCTGGCCTCCGTTTTATGCGCCTGCTGGTGTAAAGCGCCATGTCAGCGCCACAAGTAATGCTGGGCAGTGTAGTTTATTGGGCCCCCAAGCATCAGCAGACAACAGCGTCACTCAGCAACCAGCCCCCATGCAGCGAGGAGCAAGCGGGCGACAACCGGCAATAGGCACAGCAGGTAATGTCTCTTGAAAAGGATTCCAGCGCTGCGGGAGCTCTGGCCTCTGTTTAATGTGAGTCCTGGCACAAGGCGTGGTATCAGCGCAGCAAGGAATGCTGGGCAGTGTAGTTTATCGGGCCCCCAAGCGGGAAACATCCTTTACAACACAACTTTTACAACGCAGTACCATTACGGTGCAACTTTTACAACGCAAGTCATTACAACGAATTGCGCTGGAGGGCGCTCTAGGATAGGGAATAGTTTAATTACTATCCAACACCTTCCCTACTATCCACGGGGACTGGAGTTGGAATAGTAAATTAAACTATTCACTATCCAGCGCCCCCCAACGCAAGTCGTTGTAATGACTTGCTGTGTAAAAGTTGCGCCGTAAAGGCATGCGTTGTAAAAGCATGCGTTGTAATGAAATACATCCCCCCAAACGTCAGCAAATTACGGCGTCACTCAGCAACCAGCCCCGTTTAGCGAGGAGCAAGCGGGCGGCAACTGGCAATAGGCACAGCAGGTAATGTCTCTTGAAAACTGAGTAACATAAATCGAGTTAAAGCAACATCAGCAAATTAAATAGCTCGGAAGCAGGAACATTTCTGCAGGAAGCACAAGAAGAAAAAAACTAGTTGTCATTATCCCCTTCCTCAATCCTCCAGAACTCTCCTAATCTGGTATAAGCTTCTCCCAGACCTACCAACTCACATGGTGCTGCCATGTTTTGTACGGTACCAGCACTCATCATACAGCCACACAGTGAAGAGTCGTCATCACAGTTGAATTTTAACAATAGCTGAAAACTGTTGCGAAGAGTGGGCGTCCTGCTTGTGTGTGGTCCAGGCTGAGTCCATATGGCGTTGTTTACTTCTCTTGGTCATGGGAGGCAGCCTTCGAAAGCACTTTTGTGAACTTGGGGAGGGTAGTTGTGGCTCTACCACTCATGCAACGCCAATGCGCCAAAGCCCTGCCCCTTTTTCAGGGCCACTAGAATCATCTGATTCTGCTACTCTGGCATTTACCGCAGAATTGTGGATCTGCTGCATTTGCCAGGTTATCCTTCATCTGCTGCATAATGTGCAGATTTTAACAAAAAATATGTTTTCCAGTGCAAACGGATCAAAACTTACTAAAATCTCAACTTTGGGTTATATGTAGGAAGCATTTTTGTGCTTGAAAATGGCCCAATTCTGCAAATCTGAACGTTTACCACCCCAAAAATGCTTTTTGTGATGTACAAAGCCCAATTTGCGATTCAGGAACTTGTTAACGAATCACAATTTGGGTTTTTCAATTCAGTATTTGGAAGGGGCGTGTTGAGGGAGTTTCTTCCTAATACCTTATTGGAATGGTATGTATGAATGTTTTGAGACCAAAATGCGGTTGCAAAACATTAGCAATTTACCACTAATTGAAAGTTGGTGGTAACCCATTCGTAAAGGGAAAGGGGTCCCCAAGGAACCCCTTCCCCTTTGAGAATGGTTGAAAAAAGGGACGACCACTGCCTACTCTTAAAAAATGTAACTTCAAAGTTTCAATTTTTGGGTAAATGCATCCTGTTTTCTTTTAAGGAAAAGGGGCTGCATTTAAAAAAAAAGATTGCTTTATTTAAAAGTCATCACTGGCATGGTGGTCTGCTGACCCCAGCAGGGCACCATCCCCGTGATAGCAGCAAATCGGGTGGATCAAAAATTGCAAACCACATCGTTAATATTCATGTGGTAGGTCTATTTGTGATCCTCTACAATCGCTAATGAAACTCAAAAGAGTTTCATACATTGGGAATAGTGATTTCCTAATTGATTCAATAAAAATTGCAATTATAAAATCGCTATTGCTAACTTTTGTACATCTAGCCCCAGATTTGATGCCACGAAGAGGAAGGCTCTCTGCAAAGACAGACTGATCACCCCTCAGTTGCTTTTTGCAGTATTTGAGTGTTACACTGATGCTAAGGAGTAGTAACATTTGCACAGTTTCAATGTGTAAAAATGAGAAAATAATGAAGTAAGACTATCACAAAATGTGCCTTACTCCACAGCAGATTTGTCTATTCTTGCTGCATTATTTAGTCAACTTTGCCACATAATTCAGTCCTTCCCTCTTGCCTAATTCCAGTGGTCCTGCCCTTTTTGCCAAACCCCGTCTCTTCCAAGGCCCCTTCTCGTGCTCGTGCTGTGGTGGACTCACTGTAGACTTTACTCCTCTGTTGGCAGACCTTTTATCCCATAAAACATTTCATCTGGTCACTTGCTGCTGGGAAAATGCAACATCCTGTTTTGCTGATGCTTTTAGTATGACGATCTCGTGATAATAAATCACTTCCTCTAACGACTGAACAAATCATGCCGAATCGTGACCAGTAAAACGTAAAGGTCCTTCCATAAACGTCTGTCCAGCAATTCACGGTAACATTTCACATTGTCGTACTCCGGCGTTATTTATGTAGAAAACCATAGCACACTCAAAGTGTTACTTATGTATGCCTTACAGCCAGGTTCTCATATAAACGGGACACTCATAAATGAAATACACCCATAAAAGCAAAGCACCCATTAAAGCGAGGCAAGCAACAGTGAAAGTAAAACATCTACCAAAAAACCTAACTAAGTACGTGTTTTATTCCAGTCAATGTCCCCTTAGCTTTTCAATCCATCACAACTGCCAGTCAGGGGCGGCTCCTCCATTAGGGCGGAGGAGCGTCGCCCCATTGCTTTCTCGCAGTGCGAATAGCAAAAACATAAAATGGTAAAATTACCATTTTATGTTTCTGCTTCTCGCACTGCGAGAAAGCAGAAGGGTATGCCTGGTTGGGGGCGGGTGGGAGGGCTGGTCTTCAGGGGAGGAGTGGCTTGCAGTCTGAGTGCACTGACTGTTTGGTCAGCCCCAGGGGCGGCCAAACCAGTCATACGCACTCTGCATTTTATCCATGTAGGCTGCATCAGCGTACATGGAGAAAATGGCCTCCCCATAGATGCCTGTGGGGTCGGTGTCACAGCCAATCACAGCACTGCAATTGCAGCGTTGTGATTGGCTTAGGGGAGGGAGGCTGCCTGCTCTGCCTGCTTCCTGTTCAGCAAAACGCCGGACCCGGCCGGAGTTGGGACAGCACGGGATGGTAAGTTTATTTTTATTTAGTTTTTAAAATAACCCCCCACGAACCCCAGCGCGACCCGCCTCCCCCCACCCGTGAACCATGCCGACCGCAACTGCTGCCAGATATCGACATTCTAAGGCAAGTACCATTAGAGGAATGAAAGTGAGGGAAACAGAGAGGATGGGAGATAGGAACAACACATTACGATAGAGTAGAGTGACAGCCTTCTGGAGAGGGCACTCTGTTACCAAGCTGATCAAATTCTAGCAGGACCTCTCAGCAGGGTAGAGTATTTGGTATACCTGATGGGGGGGAGGGTGTGTGCGTGTGTGTATACACATTTACACGGCTACACAAAATTGGGACAGGCCAGACATAAAAGTAATGCTAAAGGCTTTTGTCCTACTTTTATGTTTGGCCTGTTCCTGGTTTCCCTTCTCAAAATCTGGTCACCCTAAGACAGGGCCACTGGAATTATGCGGATGGGGAACACCAAATTATGCGGCAGGGTGGACTAAATTATGCAGTAAAGAAAATGTAAATTATGTAGCATAATGCGGCACATTTTTTTTTATAGTGGTACTACATTATTTAGATTTTTTTTACACATAAATATACTGTCTGGGAAAAGATTTCACCTCATTATTACCAGTTTAACAACCACATACAGAAATAAGAAACTGAAAGATGATAAGTTAACCTTTGAGAAGGACCATCCCCTGCATGCGAAGACATGTTGCAGTTTTTTAGTAACTTTTGATATGTTTGAGCTAGAAACATTTGTTTGGTTAAAATCTGCAGATTATGCAGCAGACCATAGATTATGGGGGAAATCCATAATTATGTGAAAAAAACAGTGGGCACAGAATCACATAATTTCAGTGTCAGGTCTACTTGCACTGAACTGTGCCCTCTCTGCCTGGAAAAGGCTCCAATGAGGGCTGAAATTGCTTCCTTTCCCCAGATACCTGCTTCTTTTGACCAAGCCTAGAGGTGCCACATGACTGCAGTGTCTTGTAGATATGAATAGTTGGACCCTAGTGGTCCTTGATGAACTACATAGGAGAATGATGTAATCGTTTGTGTGTTTGGGTGTGGTTAATAAAGTTCATGATGCACTGCGTACAGTTAAAGGTTGCACTCTGAAGAATAAAGACGTGCACTACAGAGCTTTGTGTGTGGCGGAGTCATTTGGATGCTGCCAGGCTGGGGAGGATGCTACAAATGGTGGTGAGTTAGGGGATGTGTAGCCCAAAGTAATGAGAGTGCTCTCCCTGAGAGTTTTCTGAGGTCCAGCGCACTGCTCGTGCATGCCACGTTTGCTTAAGTCAAAGTGAAACAGTCAACAATTGGCGTATGTGGAGTCAAAGTGCCACTCCAGCCACTTCAAGACTTTCGAGGAAATGTCAATGGCACTGCGGAAAGTTCAGGCACAATCGGCCCGGAACTTGCTGGTAAGTCTGAAAGAAGAGGTACCACATCGCAACATAGCACAGAGCCAGCATACATACAGTACGATATCGCTAAAAGCAGCAACAACCAGGTATGGAGAAGCACAGATTGCTGCAATAGCCAAGTGCAAAAGTGTGCTAAAATCAGAAGCTTCCAGGTCCTAAGAAATGTTAAAAGCAGTGACAACCAGATACAATGCAGGAAATTGAGATTGGTGCTGACCATGTACATGAGAAAAAGCAGTCACTCACCACCAATGATGGAAAAGGGGCCATACAACATCAGATCAGCCGCAAGAACACTGATGCACGCATACAGCAGGGGCTTAGAGATGGTAGGAATGAAGCAGGTCCTAGAGGGCAGCAGACAGCACTGTAGAGGGCCCTATTCTCAATGTCAGTGAGGTCCACAACTGGCTATGATGCTGTAGTTTTCCTGAAACTGCAGCTTCCATTTGATACTGCCAAAAAGCACAATATTAGTGCCAGATGTACTGCCTGGATTGAAATATTCTATGATTTCATTGCCTCACTAGAAAAAACAGATGACAAAAAGATCATCAAATACCTAAAGCACCTTGCAGGTGACGGACTGAAGGAAGCCATAAAGAAAATACCCCAAGTTGATTAAATATCTTACCGTCAGATTAAGGCAACATTAGGAATCATTTCAATCCAAAGCCGAATGTCGACTATGAAGGGTACATATTCAACGATGCCAGACTGCAAGCTGGAGGAACAATTGATGAGTTTGTTGAAAGACTTGAGGCCCTCATCAAGCATTGCAAGTTTAATGAATTCAATGATGAGAAAGCCATCTGTCTCAGAAATCAATGGTTGCCTTTTCGACTTATTCAGACGACGTATGCTGCGTGAGATACTTAGACTGGAGAGAGTGCTCATGGCTGCAAGAGCAGAAGAACATACACATCAACAAGCTGCTGAGGTGGAAAATGGAGTAGCTCAGAGTGAATTGCATTGAACATGAAAAGTAAGCAGAGCACAAGGTCGAGGGCCATAAAGTGATGTCTCCAAGAAGAAACATATTGTGTTTCTGTGCAGATTCTCCTTTCTGCATGAAGGCAAATTTCCCAGCACTGGACAAACATGTAAATGTTGCGGGAAAGAATACCATTTTGTAATGGTCTGCAAAGCAAAAGAGAAACTGACTACGTCACGTCGAGAAGAGAAAATGGACACCACAAAGTTCATGAACCCCTCTAGCCATGCCCACCAGACAAAGCAGCGTCACCAAATGAGGCAATTGGAAACTGAACAAGGTCAATCGTCATTGAATTCATCTACCAAAGGTTCTTTAACTTCCTGGTCGAGCGACAGTAAAGAAGATGGATGTGCAATGATGATTTCGAATGGTGAACAATGTGAGCACATGGGTTTGGTTCCATGCAGAGAAGAGTAAAAGTCAAAGCAAGGTTGTTATGTTTAACAACCATGTTCCTTAGGACATTGTCTCAAAATCACACTAAAGATGAATGGTTGTTCCATACCTTTTATCATTGATAAAAATCATGCCATCAGAGAAGTACAATGAACTGTCGCCGGTGCCCTGTCTCATCTCTTTAAAGACAAAGGTATAAATATGGGCTGCCTCCAGGCCATTGCAAGTTCAAAAATCATTTGTGGCAACCACGTGATACAAGAAGACGAAAGTAGAAACACCGATCCATGTTCTTTAAAGGTACTTCATCAGGTGCATGTTTACTCAGTTTTAGTACAGCTGCTGACATGGGTCTGATTTTTATCAACTACAACATGAATGCACATGCAGACATAGTAAGTCAGTTTCCATCACTGTTTGATGGACTAGGAAAGCTTAAGAACATGAAAGTGCAACTTCATATCAATGAGGACATACGGCCTGTAGCTCAACGACATAGTCAAATTGCTTTTCACTTGCAAGAAGCAGTTGAGAAAGAACTGGAGACGCTGTTAAAGCATGATATAATGGAATGCTCTACTGGTCCGACACCATGGGTTTCACCCATAGTGGTAGTGCCCAGAAAGGAAAGTTGAGGCGTGGTGCCCATCTGTGTTGACATTTGCCAAGCTAACAGGAAAATTGGCAGACAACAACATCCATGTCCGCACATTGCAGACATGATTACACAGCTGGATGGTGCGACAGGAGCACTTTTTTGACCCACATTGGTTTGTTCAGATATAAAAGATTACGTTTTGAGGTGTCGTCAGCAGCAGAACTTTTTCAGGACATCATTTGCCGCATAATACAGTGTGTCACACATACCTTTAATTATAGTGATGATATAATGAGATTTTGGGCCACTCAAAAGGGGAATGTCAACGTCCTTACACAAGTATGCCACTTGCTGGCTGACGCTGATCTCACTTTAAATGTGGAAAAGTGTAAGTTTAACACAATAAAAGCCCAATACTTTGGGCAAATTTTCTCTGAAAAAGGGATGGCACCAGATACAGCTCAAGTACAACTCTTATCGTTCACTACTCCACCCCAAGATGTGACCATGCTACAATCCTTCATTGGCATGGTCAGTTACTGTTCCAGGTACATTCGTGATTTTGCCTCAGTCAGTGCCCCTTTGAGAGACTTGACAAAAAAGAACGCTGTGTTTAAGTGGTCACCTGAATGTGATATAAGCTTTAAGAAAATTAAACATGCAATTGAGAATGCAACTGAAATGGCCTATTTTGTTCTAAAACTTCATACTGAGATTGTAGTAGATGCCAACCCAATGGATTTGGGTGGGATCCTTTCCAAGCACAGTGGACACAACAACACACAAAGACACATTGCGGCTTATGCAAGCAGGAGTCTGTCACAGACCGAACGTTCTTATGCCCAACCTGAGAAAGAAAGTCTAGCTGTAGTGTGGGCTTCTGAACATTTCTATATGTTTTTCTATGGAAATCACTTCACCCGTGTTACTGACCACCAGGAATTGGTCACCATTTTTGGGAATCCATAGGCCAAGATACCCCCATATCGAGAGGTGGGAGTTGAAGAGTATGATTACACTATTGCGCATAGGCCAGGGAAAGATCATAATCCAGCTGACTACTTTTTATGAGTGTCAGTGCAGTGTCATAGTGCAACGTCTAAAGCAGCTGAGGCATATGTTAACTTTAGAGTCAAGTTAAGCATATCTGCAGCTCTTTTGGTGGAACAAATTCTTGCTGCTACAACTACAGATTGAAATCTGTATGTTCCCCAGCAATCCTGGAAGAAACACACTCAACTTATTATGGATAACTTTAAATACCAAAAATTCAAATAATGTGAGTGAGGCACTCTCTGTCACTGAAGAAGGCATTATACTAAGAGGTACTAGAATTGTCATTCTAGAGAGTCTGTGACAAGAATTCATTGAACTAGCCCCTGGGGGTCATCGTGGCATTGTCGCCACCAAGATAGATCTCCGAAACCAAATGTGGTTTCCTCGCCTTGATGAAAGAGTTCAAAGAGAATTAAAGGCCTGGCATGTGTGCAACTGCTTGCCTCCCAAAATAATGCAGCATTCATTAGTTGTGTCTGACCTTCCGAAGCAGGTGCAGGAGAGGTTTGCAGTAGATTTCTTTGGACCCCTTAACAAAGGACATCACTGAATGGAAATTGTTGATGAGAACTCATGATTTCCCCCTATGGAAGACCTGTCGTCTACAACACAAAATAAATTCATTGGGATATTAAATTAAATTTTTGCAACATTGGGTGCCCCATCCATTCTCAAGTCCGACAATGGTCCACCGTTCAACAGCCAAGAGTCTAAAGATTTTCTCACCAACATGAATGTCTAACATCAGAAAGTACCACTCTCTGGCCAAAGGCCAATGGTGTTGTCGAACGCTTCATGGCCACCCTAAAGAGAGTAATTCAGTGTGCTGTGCCAGAAAGATGTGATCTCAAATCGGCTCTATGTTCATCTTTTGATGCTTACGGATCAACTCCCCATTCCATTACAGGTGATAGCCCTCCGACTTTGATGTTTGGGAGAACCATCAGAACCAAATTGCTGCAATGGACAAGAACTGATCAATGGATTCCTTGCACAAGTCTAGAATGAAGACCTATGCTGATAAACAACAATGTGCTTGAGACACAATTTTCAAGGAAGGAGCCTGGGCCATGGTTAAGAAAAATGGAAAGGCACATCTGATGCCCCATCTAAAACTGAACCCCTGAAGGTTGTAACCAGCAAAAAAACATATGGTGACTTCTCAAAGTCTAGGAAAGTCCATCATAACAGATTTGTCACACTTCAAGCACCTACCTCGATTTTTGCCAGCTCCCGCTGTCAGAAGTGAGACCTGCCGGCCAGAAAGTCTGGAAAGCTCACCTCCTACGCCTATCTCTGCATACCTGGTGCCTGAGGCAGGCCCTGCTCCTCCACTACATGAACCTCACACTGACTAGGTCTGGAAGAGTGGTTCAAGCACTTTGATGACCCATTGAGGAACTATGATCTATATATATAATATTTGTACTTTTTTATTTAACAGAGGGGAAATGTAGTGTCTTGTAGATATGAACAGTAGGACCCTTCTGGTCCCTGGTGGGCTCTGTAGGAGAATGACGCTATAGTTTGGGTGTGTCTGGATGCGTTTAATAAAGTTTGTGACGTAGTGTGTACAGTTAATTGTTGCACTCTGAAGAATAAAGGCATGTGTTGTGTAGTCATTTGCATCCTACCCGGCTGGGGAGGATGCTACATAGATATATTGAAAGCTCTCCAGTTTGAGGGTCTGAATGAGCAGAGGTGTCATTAAATCTGTGTTTGTGTGGGAGGTACAGGCCAGGCATGTGGGGGAATGAACAGTATATCACCACAGAGTAGAAGAATACAAAGCACATATTTCTCAGTCATGAAGGGCAGTGCATGAAATAGACATTTATGCACCGCTTCAGGTGCCTACTTCCTAAAGGTTTGTTTGAGTAGTGATCCATCTATGTATTTCATGTTTTATTGTGTTGTGCTGGCAAGCTAAAATCTCTTTCTATTGTGGCAGCAGACTGCTAGATATATGGTCTGGGTCGTTCTATTCTACCTACTTGCCAATCCCTGAAAACCCCGGAGGGAAACGGGCAATATTCAAAAACATGTACCCTTTTGTGCAACAAATGCATCACAAGCGCAAGCTACAGTCCAAAGGAAAAGTTCTGCCTCTTGGCTGTCAGAAAGGTATTATAGACAGAGATCTTGTGAGGTGAAAGTCCACTCCTGGACTGGACTATGCAAGTGGTAGGTATCGTTCAAGGGCTGCTCCTCAGTTTGATGGGCCCAGTCCAGCCAGAAGCCCACGCATCTACGGGTATGTGGTAACCCCGTGTTCTCCGTCCATCTTTTTATTGAGTTTGGGCATGCATGTAATGTAAATATATCTACTGGAAAGAGGCTGATAGAGGGCTGTAGGGTTTGACAGAACTGTACCATCCCTGCCACTTTATTTTTCCTTCTACGTGCCCCTCTCTTTTGGAGTTTAGCAACTGTTTGTGGGTCTATTGACCCTGAGAGGCCTCCTCAAACTTCAAATTTGCTGCTCTTCAGTAACACCCTTGGGGTGCCATGAACTGCAGAAGCCCTCAATTTGACAGTCTATCATGTAGTGTGGAGTGGATAGTTGACCTGACCCAACTAGGTGCAGCTCCTTGACGGTGGCAGCATTTATAGACATTCGTGGTACAACAGCTGCAGAATGTATAGTGAATTGAGGTGCACTCACTGACTTCTCATGTAATGAAAAAAGTACAACAAATTAACCTATGCTCTTTTTGGGGTGCTACACTACATACTTGTGTTGGCTAACACAGTCAAAACAGCTGCACCTAAGTTTGATGACTAATGGCCTCTCTTTCTAAATATAGTGTAGTGGACTGGGGCAAATATGGGCCCCTTTTCCCTCTACTGTTTTTTGGGTATGAAATGTTTGCAATATGGAGCCCATTGGTTTTACAGTAGTGATCGGCAACATCAGAACATTTGTGCATGAAAGATCAAGGAGGACTTGGGTGAGCCATAGTGAGCCCTTGGTGCTGTGGGCTTCCATACCATTGTCCCAGTGGGTCGAACTGCAGGATACCCCCTTCAGAATGAAGGATGATTACCTCTGAATGTGGAGCCACTAACTGTGAGCATATAGGGTGACCATCTTGCAAGATATCCGCATTTTAATGGACCAACAGAAACGTAACTCTAAACTGGAATTCAGCCTTGCCTTCCTGGACCCGGAAACACTTCACATTTCACTTGTGGAGGTGTTGTGTATCACCAAGGAAACCTTTGATCAAACGTGGCTGCTTACTTATATGAAAGGATGTGTGAGGCAGTGAGTGGATTCAGGCCATGCCAGGCCATGTCACGGGAAACAGCCTTTATAAAGAGTTTTTTTTTACCACATTGTACCTTTACCACACATTTTTTACCACAAATGTTTTAGCAATGCATAAGCTTTTACAATGTATGCCTTTACTATGCATTTAAGGTAATTTCTGGGGTGCAGGGGTCTCCCCCCACAAATACATTGTGTGTATATATATATATATATATATATATATATATATATATATATATATACATACATACATACATACATACATACATACATACATACATACATACATACATACATACATATATATATATATATACATATATATATATATATATATATATATATATATATATATATACATACATACATACATACAATGTGTTTTAAAGGCATATGTTGAAAATGCATATTCGATCTAAAAATCTAAAAAAAACTGTGGGGTAAAAAATGCGTGGTAAAGGCATGCAGAGTGTTTCCCTGGGTTGTTCTGTCATACAACTCTGTATCACAACTGAATCATTGCCGCCAAAATGATAAATTACGCCGTTTATTATCTGCTGCCAGCAGCATTTTCAAATCGGGATTTTTTTACAAACCCACAGTGTGGTAAAAGGGTATGCTCCTGTGTTCACCGCACAAGCAACTGGGTCAGAAGATGACTTCCGTTTACGTCATTTGACACCCAGTGTGACTTTGGACAAATCAATATCTCACCTTTTCTAGGCCCACATAAGATCGGGGTTGTCACAGGTCCTTGAAGAAATACGGTAATATCTTAAAATAGAAACAGAACACAGATGTACTAATGTGTGAAGCAGGTGTGAGACCGCCTGGCAAAACACATTGAACTGAGCCATCAGTAAAACCCGACGTAGGACTTGCTGACGCTGCACAGTGTCCATTCAGGGAAGCTCGGAGTGAGGCAAATTGACAGTGAGCACATTGCACTGTCCCATCAGCCTAGTGTCAGACCACATGAGGCCAACACATTGCACTTGTAAAGCGGAGAAGCCATTGGCTGAAACATGGCACACATGTCTATGATTGAAATTCATCAAGCAGTGCTCTGATTGTAATATGCAGACAGGTCTGTGATTGTTATTAGGGCTCCCGGTTTTATGGTGTTTATTTTTTTAACATTTCTGTCTGTATTTATCAATATTTATTTTTTGGCCATCTTATTGGCAGCTATTCATATTTATTTAGTGTTTTCAGAAGTAATGGCGTTGTGAAATGGTATATTTCCATATTTATTTAACTGATAAAAACACACTTAATCTATGATGTCTGTTGCGTTTTAGATAATTAAGCAGCAAATATAACAAAACACTACACCCACAGATAAATATTAGCATAATATGCAAATATATGTTAACAAATACCATCATGTACGGAAATCTCGTCCTGCTTTTTAACTCCCCATGCTGTCTATCTGCTCAGCGGTCGAACTGGAATTCATAAAGGACGGCATGGAGAGTCTCTCACATAACAACTTTATATATTTTTCTGCTTTTTAAAATAAATACGGACAGTAAGCACATTGTTTTCTGTCTGTATTTATCTGTAAAAATCAGTAAAAACTGAAAACTGGGAGCCTTAATCGTAATATACAGACGGGGCTATTATTTAAGTTCACCAAGCAGGGCTCTGATTGTACCATATAGATAGGGCTATGATTCAAGTTCGCCAAGCAGCGCTCTAGTTCTAATATACAGACAGGGCTATGACTGAAGCTCACCAGTCAGGGCTCTGATTTTAATATACAGACAGAGCCAGGCGTGCAACGCCCTTTGGGCTCAAAGGGCTTCAGCCCCCACCCCCAGTCGTGTGGGTCAGCCGGGGCTGAGACAGCTTTCCAGGCTGACGACCGTCTTATTGCAGCCGCACCCGAGTACTTACCAGGTATTTAAAATACCATTTACTTGTTGAAGAGGCTTTGTTGCTTATTGCTGGAAGACTTAGCCACCCAAAATTTGTATCCCGCCCGCCCCCCCCCCCCCCCCCCATGAAATTTGGCTCTAGTTGTGCCTCTGGACAGCGCTATGACTGAAGCTCACCAGTCAGGGCTCTGATTGTAATGCACATACATACACGGCCATGATTGAAGTTCACGAGGCAGGGGTCTGGTTGTAACACACAGACATACATGCCTATGACTGAAGTTCAGCAGGCAGAGCTCTGACTGTAATATACAGACAGGGCTATAACTGAAGTTCAAGCTAAACAAATAGGAGAGCAAGGGTTTTTAGAGGGGCCACCAGCCAGGACGCCGAGGGACCCGATCTAGGTTCCCTGCAGAGAACACACATCAAATCGATTCCGGAAGTGCCTCTCCGCCGCGCCCCGAATCTCTGGAATACCATGTTATAGCAAAGATTTTTCTCGCGAACATCCGCTGCCTGTAAGTAACAGCAGCACCTTTTTATTTCACTTTTTCCACACACCTTAGCACGTGTGTAGGAGATAATCACCTGTGGCACCACCTTTGCCACTCTTGGTCCTGAAGAAAGTCCTGCCCAATTTTTTGAAGGGACTGAAACATGTAGACCACCAACACATAGTCAACTCGTAGTCATAATTTTTGTACTTGTAGTTGCACCACATAGTTTTTAAACCTACACTCTGGGCCACCAAGAATACATTACTAGGCAGGGATTCTCAGAAGTGTATTTTAATTTTTCACCTTCATTCACATCACACTATTGCACAACACCCGCTCCGCTGTAGTCAGGCTTAGAAGCACAACCAGGCAGCACTCGGCAGGCTGGTTGGACCCCAATGATGAAGCATGACACCAACCAGGTTGGTGTGTGAGGGGTTTATAAATAAGACCGAATGGGTCCAGTTTTATGGCTTCAGCTACAAGCGATCTAGAATATTAGAATATATTCCACATATACAGTGGGCTAGTCCACTTTGATTATTCATATAACTGAAGTTCACCAAGATGGGCATGAGGGAAATGTACAGATGAGCCTATGACTGAAGTACATTAGAAAAGACTGTGATTGTAATTTATAGACACTATATTATAATAGAAGTATAACGAGGCAGACAGAGCTGTGGTCTAACAGTGTCAGGCAGGGTATGGCTGTAACTGAAGGTAACAGGTAAGGCTAAGACCAAAATAAACAGACAGGGCTGTGACTGAGGTGAGACGGCTTTGATTGCAATGTACAGAGGCAGGTCTACGACTGACATTTACCAAACAAGACTATGACCACAATATACAGACAGCGCTATGATATATGAGATAAAGTACTCTCTGTCGTTATAACCATAGTGCAAGTCACTGAGGGGTTCCATAATCATACAGCGCAACAAGGCAAAAAAGTTGAGCTTCTTTAGAAGGTCATGAAATTCCAAGTTGACTCATAATATCATTTAAACTTATGGCAGAGTGCATTTTGTTATTTATAATACATGATCACACAATCACCCTTTCTGCAAACTTCTTAATTCCTTGGTGTCTTGCTGATTCATATAAAAGAGACATTGTAGTTGCAGTCATAAGGAAAAAAAGCATCCCTTAGTGTGGAATTGAACATACCAAAATTCACTTGGTAATTTGTTACATAAACATATTAAAATTAGTTGAATGCAAGTCAGATTAAAAAAATGTTGTAGCTTACAATGAATACTGACAAGCAGATAAATTATTTCTTCCCTAGAAGTATTGTGTGCAAAAATAAACATGTTGCAATAAATCTCCCCTTCTGCAGAGCACTGTTCATTTTAGAAACGAATATCAAAAGCAACAACATGCCAGTTCTCATTTTTGTTGTTTAAACTACATCTGTAATAATGCTCTGTGACCTGCTTTCACCTTGGCAGCTGGCTCTGGCAGCAGGCATTACGATGTGACAACTCAACTGCAGTAAATCATTACAGTTGAGCAGCTGCATCATTTTCTTATTACAGGTGTCTAGAGATGTCACAACTCAAAGGTCTATATATTATGAAAGTGCAGCAGACAAGGCTATGAGCGACATTTACTAGAAAGGGCTAGGAGCACAATATGAAAGAGGGATGTTATTGAAGTATTCCGAGTCAGAGGGGGCAGTGACTGAAATATACCAGACAGTGCCATTTTAAGAAAGGGATACAGCTGAAGTACATTAGACGAGCCTGTGATTGCGATTTATATATGTATGGAGACTGGTGTATGGTAGAAATCTAAGTAGGTGGACAGAGCTCTGATCAAGCAATACTATATAAGCAGGCGCGGCTGGTACAGGTAAGGGCAGTAGGGCTGCGAGTGAAGTCCACAGACGTCGGAATGGGGGGAAATAAAATAAATTAAAACCACTTACCTTGCCCTCGCTCCATCGCCGACTCGACGATGCCGTGAGCCCAAGGTAAGTGGTTTTATTTATTTATTTTATTTTCCCTACTCTGTCGTCTGTTGACTTCCCGCTCTGCCCCTCCCCCGCCCACCCCACTGCTCCTCTGCTCTTACCTGCACTGGCCGCGCCTGCATACAAGGTATGATTGATACATGTAAATATGGCTACGATTCACATCTGCCATCCAAGGGCACGTCCACAATGAGCAGACAGGGCTATGATTGAAGTGCTCCTGATCAGAGAGGACAATGATTGCCAGTCAGTCAAAGAGCTTTTATTATCGGTAAAATACCATAAAAAAGGCCATACACACGATACACATAAAAATACATAATAAAAGGCGGATTAGGAAAAATCTCATACAAGGCAAATCCTACAAATGTTAAAAAGCATCAGTTAAAAAACAAGGATATACAATATATACAAGTATTATTTAAAAAAAAAAGAATGACACCCCAAGAAGGCGAGCCCTGCCCAAGTAACATCAGAGAGGATCCACAAACATTACAGAGAATATTCTACTGCGCAAGTGGCAAAGTGTGAACTTCCGACTTTAATATTGCACACCTCGTATACCACATAGACTGGAGAAATCTAGCTGTGGCGAACACTATCAGGGGGGTGGTATCATATTTAAGGATTCTAAAAACCTCCCTGAAGTCCCTAAAGCCCCTGGCCCTGCATAGTTGCAAGATCCATTTCTCTCTTGCCCTGGCATAGGAGGGGCAGAAGAGCAGAACGTGCAGATCTGTCTCTGCTGCTCGAGCACCCCGGGCAGGAGCTCACAATAGGGAGGATTGCAAGTTACTGAAGAGAGTTGTGACTGCAACGTACAGAGACAGCGCAGTGGTTGAACTTTACCAGACAGCGCTGTGACTACAACACACAGACAGGGCTATGAACACAACACACAGACAGAGAGATGATTGAACTTTACCAGGCAGCGTTGCGACCACGACGCACAGACAGTGCGATGACTGAACTTTACCAAGCAGCGCTGTGACCGCGACACCCAGAGAGTACGCTGAGTGAACTTTACCAGGTAGCGCTGCGACCACGACACACAGACAAAGCTATGATTGAACTTTACCAGGCAGAGCTGTGAACGTGGCATACAGGCAGCACAATGATAGAACTTTACCAGGCTGCACTGTGAGCACGACACGCAGACAGAGCTGATTGAACTTTACCAGATCAAAAACCACAACACACAGAAATGGCTATGATTGAAGTTTACCAAACAGGGCTATGACCAGCGGCAGCTCCTCTTGCATGTGTGGGGAGGGACTGAGCCAGGCCATCGGAGGGGGAGGAAGAATGTTGTGCACTTCTAAGTGTGCATCTCTGTTTGGCCGGCCTTCTTAGACCAGCCAAACAGACATGCGCACTTAGCTTTCTCTAACCCGGCTGTATTCTACAGACTCCCTGTGCCTAAGTGTAGAGTAAAACCAACCCGCTCAGGCCAACCCCCATGCTGCTCTCATAGTATGAGAGAAGCATCTGGATTGGATGGGAAGTCTGTTGCCCCATGGACTGCGAGGAGCGGCAGAAAGGGGGTGCACCAAAGCGCGTGGCGACCGCAGGTACTTTTTTTGTTTATTCAAGCCCCCACTCCTGCTGCCCTGCCGCCCTGCCATAGTGGCAGTAGCCGTGACTGGCTATGGCCACAATACACAGACAGACATGTGTATTGTGGTATGTCTACCAGTCAGGGCTATGATTTTAATATACAGAAACGGAAGAGGCTGAAGTACACCAGAGAGGGCTGTGATTGAAGCTCGTCAGGCAGAGTTCTGACCACAATACACAGAAAAGGCTATGACTGAAGTGTCCTAGACAGGGCTGTGGTTCAATGTATAGGGAATGGGGTGTGCTGGAAGTATAGCAAAGGAAACAGGGCTATGCCTGACAGTGTATACTTGTTATATGTAGACAGGGTAGCTATGACTGAATTATAATTAATCGGAGAGGGCACAGATTGAATCGCACCATTAAGGGTACCAGGCAAGCTGTGCCCACAATGTACACACAGGGCTATAACTGAAGCACACTAGACAGCTATGTTTGCAGTTCATATAGAACATTGATACTCAAAGTACTGTCCAAGGGCCGCATGCGGCCCTCCTGACCTTTACATGCGGCCCCCTGGGCAGCAGCTGCACTGGGCTGCTGTTTACTCGACCCAACACTAACATAAAACAAATGTTAAATAGACAGCAAGCACTTATCTAAAGGTTAATTGCAGTTAAACAAAAGGAAGTAACTATGTCCTTAACTTTAGGAACTCCTTCATTTTTAAAGACAGCAAACATGTAAAAATATGATAGTCTTTTCAAAATTCAGAAAGTGTATTTCATTGACCTGTAGAACCTTTTCACCTTACTAAATCAAATTTATAGCAGTCCATTCAAAAGTATCTTTTAAAAGTCATGGTTTTCAAACATGAATTTAAAAATGTTCATGCTTAACACCCCCACCCTGACAACAATGCCTTTAGTGATTACATCCAAGCACAGAAGATAGTTTTGCACAGCACACATTCTGATGTCATGCATTTTGTGGTCATTTTATGTGATAATGAAGAAAAAGTAAGGAAATTGTAATAAAACAATTACCCAGGGTCACACAATCTGGTCAAGTGGACAAGCCGGGATTCATCCCAAGTTTTCAGGTTTCACATTGAACAATTGAGTTCAGCCAGTAGATATACATGCTTCGCTTCCCCTACACCCACTTTACACCCCCCCTCCACACTCCCCGTTGGCATCAGTGCGGCTCTCGGTGACACAAAAGACCAAACATCCCATGATATAGAACATTGATACTCAAAGTACGGCCCGGGGCGCATGCAGCCCCCTTGATCTTTACATGCAGCCCCCTGATCAACAGCAGCACTGTGCTGCTGTTTACTCAAATCAGCACTAACATTAAAAAGACGTTAAATAAAGAGGCAAGCACTTATTTCAAGGTTAAGTGGTGTTGGAAAAGGGGTGTAACTAGGGAGTCCTACGCCACTTTACTGTAGGAAAACCTTCATTTTCAAACACATCCTGCAGCAAAAGTGTAAAAACATGACAGTCTCTTCAAAATTCAAAAAGTGTATTTAATTAATATGCAGAACCTTTTCACCTTAGTACATTTGATTATATCCGTGCATTGAGAAGTATTAATTTAAAAGTGATAGTTTTCAAATATAAACTTAGAAACATTCATCCTACCCCCCTACCCTGACAACAAGTGAATAGTGAACTAAAGAGGCAAGTTAGTTGTTATATGCACTCTTTGGGTGGCCTGGGTTTCCATTATACATGAACAACATTATAGTTGATTAATTCAAACACAAGAGAACGTTTTGACAGCCCACACCGAGAAATCATGTACTTCGATGTCCTCTTATACGTGATAATGAAGAAAAAGGAGAGAAAGTGAACTAAAACAATTGCCTTGGATCACACAATTTCGTTAAGTTGGGAAGCCAGGATTAATCCCAGGGTTTCTGATTTCACATTGTTCAATTCAGCCACTAGGTGTATAGTCCTCACTTCACCTACACTGACCTTAACACCACTACCACCAACAACCTCGCCCTATCACCGCTCTGCTGGCATCAATGCGGCTGCCGCCCACATCACATCCACCAAACTTTTTGGCCCCTGGGAAAATGCCTGTGAGCACCCATGATATAGAAGGAGCTATAAATGAAAGATGACAGTCGTGGCTTAGATTGAAATATACCAGACAGGGCTAGGACTGAAGCTTGCCAGCCAGAGTATGATTGAACACATAGAAAAGTCCATGACAGAAGCGGACCATTATAGGCAGGGAGATGCCTGACATACAGGAAAGGGCTGAAAATGCAATCTAGAGAGAATGGACGTTGACAGAGGCATAGCTCAGCTGTCACATGTGTCATCACAGCATCAGACAGGCCTATGATTGGAATATGGCCAGAGCTATGACTGAAGCAGGCCTAGCTGGACAGCTCTATAACTAAAGTGTATTGGACTGGGCCAATATTGAAGGATGGCTTCTTCCTATATGAAGAGGTGGTCGTGGATGAAATATGTACACAGAGCAGTGATTGAACACACAGACCTTGAAGGCATTGGAGTAGAGAGGTCAGGGTTGAGTTACACAGAATAACTTATCCTTTAGGCAGACCGGGGGAGCTCCGGCATGCAGACAATGCTCTCCCTGAACTATTCTAATTCAAGCGCCTAGACTGCACCATGATTGATGAATAGCGCATTGAGTGAAGAGTGCAGGTATGGCCTCAAGTGATGTTGCTTGACATGGCTGTGAATGGAGCCCAAAGACTAGGCGTGGATTGATGTATCAGACAGGGCTCTGATCGAAGTTAATCAGAGGGTGATGATAGCTGGGTCTGATGGCTCAGTGGACTAATGCGTCCACCGCAGGGACCTGTGTTCGACCTCATGGCCACAGGGTCTAATCCTGGCGGGTCCACCCAGCCTTTCATCCATCTGAGGTCGATAAAATGAGTGATCAATTGAATAGGGTTCCGCACTCTGTATGTTTGGTTAATACCGTTGGTACTGTTTTTCATATATTTCGTTGGTGCATAAGATAGTAATCCTGCTGGGCTGTCAGGATTGATACCACATTGATAATAGTTATGAATCCTGTGTCACAAGACGCATTCCAACTCTGCACTCCTTTATAACTTTTCAACAATAATTCAAAAAAATCTTTGTTCATGATTTCATATTTCATTTAATAGTAGCAAAGTTTTTCTTATGTAAGTTTTTTCATGAATATTTCATTTCATATTCCATTGTTTTATATAGCCCAATGCATTTCAAGCATATAGCCCTTCATCAGGGACTTCTTTTATATCTTCAAAATTTTGCAACGTTCTCGATGTGCGAGTAAATTGTGATGACAGTTCTTTTCCTCGCTACCTTTGGCGTGCAACGCTCTGTGTTCACGCCAAAGGTAGCGAGGAAAAGAAGTTGGAATGCGTCTTGTGATACAGGATTCATAACTATTATCAATGTCGATAAAATGAGTACCATTGAGTTGGGTAACAATATACATCTGTTATTCAGCACCTTGAGACCCTTGGGTGATATGTGCGCTTTACAAATACACATGTCATGTTATATGTACCAGTGATTGAAGTGGTGAAGATTGATACGTACCAGACAGGGCACGATTGCAGTTTTCAGACAGGGCTAGGAATGATACACACCACAAAGGGATTGAGGGATATTAGCCCGGCCTATGACTGAAGTGCACTGCAAGGAGCTAGGGTTGCACCATAAAGATAGGGCTGGGTTTGGAATATTTAGACAGGGACAGGGCTGAATACACAGACTCTGCTGTGATTGGCTTATAATGACAGAGGACTTCCTGGCTGACGCACCCAGATAAGCATACAGGGGGAGCATTGATTGTAATATACAGACGGGGCTGAATGAAGTACGCAGAGAGAGCGCTGAATGAAATCCACGGACGTGCCTCTCATTCAGACACTCCCATTGGGCCACACATGAGTATTTCACTCTGACTGGATACATAGATACGATTTAAATGAAGTATTTCATTGACATGGCTGTGAATAAAGCACACTGTCGGTGCTTGGAGCTAAGTATTCCAGATATTGTGTTTATTGTATAGTATCCCAGGTGTCCACAGTGACAGTTTAGGTAAAGGGTGAGGCTTGGCTAAAGGTACAGCGCCCCAATACAGAGCCGGATTTAATGCGAGGGCTCCCGGCTGCAGCGGCGCCCAGTGGGGGTGGGTGGCAGACCCGGGGCGTCTCCCTGTTTTAATACAGACCCCGCGCCTCGGTGGCAGGCTCGAGGAGAGAGATAGGGAGATAGGGTAGAGAATGGAAGAAAGGGATTATACAATGGGGGCCGTCGCGGCAGCGGGTGGAAAATCCAACGGGGGCGATAAAAGACAAAGACGGGACGGGTCGGGATGGGATGGTGATGAGAGAAGGTGTGTCATGGAGGGGGGAGAGAAATGAGAGGGGGACGGAAACGTCCGTCCGTGTTTACGGATCGGTGAGAGGAGACAGGCGAATGGAAACATGCGAGAGAGATGAGTGGCAAACGAGGAATGCAGACAGACATGATCTATAGCATGCCAGAGGGAGAGCGAGAGGTGAGCTCGTGGAGCCGGTGTGCGGACACAATGCCCCGCCGCCGGCCTGGCCTCTCTGGAGCCAGCTTGAGAGGTGTGTGCACTGCCAGAGAGCGCGAGCGCACCAATCACATCACAAGAAAATAAACAACGGCGGGGATGCAGGCAGGGGAGGGCCGGCGTCCTAGACTATTGTACCGCAAACATGCACCCGAATAAAAGTATCAACCCATCATAAATCCACTCATAAACTCACTGCCACCCTCCCCATCCTACCAACACGCAACCCCCGCGGGGCACCAACCCACCACCGTAAGTACCCACGCGCGGCCACACTTCTACCATCTTTTAAGGAACACTGGCCAACCAACCCCCAAACATCCATGCCTCACCCACAAACGTACACAAATACAACTCGCCCACAGAAGCACGCTCACTCTGCCCCATGCCCGTTTGCCACTGTAAAGACATCACTCGTCCATTAAATAATATGAACTCATCTCAAAAGTGTACCCTTAACACCAACAGTCACACTCACGCGTCCACAATTAAGAACACACTTACTCAGTAGCCACTCCCAAATACACTCACCCACCCACAAAGGAACATTCACCGGTACATATATACTCGTATACAGTGACATACAATAAGTTACCCAAACACATTCTTGAATACACTCATTAAAAAAATGCATGGGTATTCACCCACAGCTACGCAAATATGCACATACCCACAAATAAGCAGCCACTTACAAATACACCACAACCAACTCTCACAACCTACAAATACACATTTGTCCTGTAATACACACCCACTCCCTGTACCCATGTAACCAACCACAAACACCCACCGATGCATAAAAACACGTGCACATACACCCACAGATATACAATAAACCATCCGTAAATACATAGTACTTCCAGTACAGACACAACCCACCAAACCCATACAACCACCTGCCAGTACACTTCCAAAAACACATCATCACTTACAAATTTATATCTAGCCACACATACACGCCCACCCAGAAAAAACACTCCCCTTCCCCAAACCTAAATTCCTCAGAGACCGACCCGGCTTCTTACAACCAATTATTCAGCAAAAATTCCCGGCGTCGACCTTACTCGTGTACAGGGTTGCCGAGTGCCGACCCTCCCCCACCACCTTCTCCCACCTGACAGCGCCCGTAGGGAAGTGCACTTACTGCTTGTGCTCATATTGAAGGCGCCAAGAAGCCCTCACATCCACGCCGGGACCGCGGCGTCCTCTTGTCCCCCGAGCACCGGTTCTGAGCTGGATCCGCTGCTCCGCCGTCAAAACCGACTGTTCCCCGCGATCTCCGTCCAATCCCGGCTCATCCCCGAAAGGTGCCCACCTGGTTTTGTTCTATTTCCACTTCAAGAATCGAACCTTATTGAAAGTGAGTCGTGAGATCAACAGCACGTTTGGAAGCAGCGCTATTCATCGCAGGGGCTTCTAGCCGCTACATGCCACCAATGGCTGTGGTACCCAGGACAGCGCGGAATCTGCGAGGGGCAAGACGACCGGGACAAATATCCGAAGAGGTGCAGATCCGCACCAGCACGAGAGTGCTGGTGACCAGGAGTGGTAGTGAACGATGCCTGGTGCCCCAGCGACGGCCCACAATGCGCTGCGGCGGCCACCTGCTCCTCCACTATGCTAAGAGCGGTGTGCACCGGAGGCGCTAGGCAGGATCTGACAGGGCGCTGTGCCGCCGGCAGGCCTCTGACAGGGGGGCGTGGCCACGAGGAAGGGGTGGGAGCGACAGGGGTGTGCACTATGGGAGGGGCTGGGATAATGTGGGCTAGTGGCCAGAGGAAGCACCGGCTCTGCCTCGATACTCCTCCAGTCAGCTTTATGTGGCTGTTATATTTCTCCTCAGACACCTTGTTTGACTGAGCGCCGCCTGCACCCACAGTACAGCCATTCAGTGGCCAGGCAGTGAGGAGGTTTAATGGGAATATGGAGATGAAGGTGGGAAGCGCCTGGTGACTGAGAGCGCGATTGGCTTAACTCTGGTGCTGGGAAGAAGAGCCGAGAGGGCATTGGCTGCTGCCACCTGCTGGAAGCGTTCGGCGTCACCGACGCTCCGCTCCTATTGTTTTATCGTCCCAAGCGTGGGCGAATATGTATCTGTCTGTGATTCCGAGTTGGGCGGAATCCAGGTGCTTTTTATCACACTGGATAAATAATGATACTCTGGTGTATGTTAATTTTCAAGTGTGATAAGTAGCAGCTATGAAGAGTTTCTGGGCAATAGCATGTTTCCTGCACCAAAATCCGCGTGGTACTGTAAACACCCCAATCTCCCCCCTGGTAAATTCTAGCAGGTTTAATCTGCTGTAATTCAACAAAGGGTAAGTAAGATACTTTAACAAATATAGGATAGGGCCAGTTCCCCGTCTAGAAAATACTTTGCACTTGTCTAGCTACTGAGGGCAATTACCACCCTCGAGGGGCACACAACCTTTTGTTTTTTATTGATGACAGTGGGTTTTTTCATTAAATTATTTTGCCTCACCCCCTCTAGTCACCTTTTAACATCTACACTTCACTTACCCTTGCACGCAGACCCGCACCCACCTTACGGCTAGATACCTAAAAAGATCGCAGATAAAGTGACCCTTCGGGCATTGCAGCGCCAGCCCAACGAGGAACACCGCCCCATGATGAAGCATGACATCCTTCGGGGTGTTTGAGGGCATCGAGTAAAGGTCCCTCCGACCTTGCCACAGGAACGATCAATCCTTCCCCGTTTCTCTCTAGTCTTACTTCTTTCTGAGGAACTGTGTCCTCTATAGTGACAGCTTTACATTCAGGAGCATGAGCTACTGGACCTATATCCAGCTCCTTGTCCCCCCTCTCCCCCTTTTTTTACTGATACTAGTTGCTTCCTACATATAACATACTCCACCTCTGCCTTACCAGCACTTTATAGAAATATAAAAAATGTTTGCATGAGGTTAATTATTTGGGCCATCTTATCACAGGAATAGGTGTTGCTCTAAAGAAGGAATTGGTAGATACCATTGTTAAATTAACCACTTCAGAATCAAAGAGGAAGTTGCTTCTTTCCTAGGTATGGTAGAATACTATGGGAAGTTTATAACAAACTTGGCAAGTAAATCTATCAATTTAAGATTTTTACTAGGCAAAAATAAAGAGTACAAATGGACTCAGGAATGTCAGCAAGAATTTGATGGTTTGAAATTCAATGCCCATTAGATTTCCCATGTTAGACTAATGTTCTGATTCGTTACCTTTGCCTCAAATTGTAAAGCGCTCTGATATCCTTCGGGATCAAATTTGCGCTATATAAAACTTTATAAATAAAATAAATAAAAAGGTTCAAATCATTTTATTCGCATTTCAAAAATGGTGAAACCAATAAATAGCAAGTGGGACGGCGGTGCAAAGTAAAATCAATGAATGCAGAAATAAGGCCCTTACAAAACCTCCAAACCCACCCTTACCCACCTCTAGGAGTACTCACATCTAATTAGTTCATTAGTTACATCTTAATCATTGTTGGTGGCTCTTTTACCTGATACCTCGTCTGATCTCACTAAGGCGTCCACGTCAGTCAGGTGTGGTAAGCACAGGTATTTAGGGCATATCAGCACACGAATTTCTGAGGATAAGAGACGTAGTAAAGGCTTCCACAGGTCTCTATAAGAAGTACTCTGGTTCATTAGTGTAAGGGTTAGCTTCTCCTTCCCGTGCCACAATCAGTGCAGCCATCCAAGGTGCGTTGGTGCTCTGTCAGTACCCCACTGCAAGAGGACGTTCTGCATGGCTGCCACTAGGTCAAGGCCAATGTGTCATCCCCTACAGGATTTAAGCGGGAAGGTAAGTGCATTTAAAAGCCCCAGGATAGTGTAGGCTGGGATGGGAAGTGGGGCAGCAGTGTGTCGAAGGGGGTGTCAATGTCATTCAATATTGTGTGACAGTATCTTGTGAGCTTCAGGAAACCCCACAGCAAATGAAGCAGCGTCCCACGGGATTCACATACCCACCAGAAGTCCGCACTATGCGCTGGGTTACCCATTAGCAAGCACACTGGGATGAGGTACCAATATGTAACTACCTTATTAGCCATCTCTATGTTAGCAGGGTTACACACAGTGTGTCATGCCCTATAGAAAATGTCTTCCCATTCTTTCCGCTTCAGAGTCTTCTCAAGTTCGGGATCCACCCATTTTTGCCCCGCAGTCTTGGTCACTGGAATAGCAATCTGGAGGTCTGGTTAGAGTTCAGTAATCATGTGATTGTCACCAGCCTTTTTTAGGTCTCGTCTAATCCATCCCGTAGGGATGGTGGGCGAGATTATAGTAAGGCTTTCGAAAAGTCTCCCCAAACTGCGGAATCGGTAGAGTTCATGTGAGCTGGGCACGTGCACATCGGCAGCCAGCCTCAGCATCAGACTTCAAAGAAATCCGCTCCCCCGCCCCCCATCAGACTTCAAAGGAATCCGTGTTGCACTGTCTGCGCTCGCCCATACACCTCCCACTCAGTTTGTTCCACCCCCTCCCTTGCTTCTATCCCGCCGTGCTTTCACGCCTGCTCTGTTTTTCCGACCCCTCCCTGGCCTCTCTTTTGCTGTGATTTCACTTCCTCCCAGTCCGGCAAATCATTATTCAGTTGGAGTGAATGCCAGTCTGTTGTGGCACACGCAATGTTCTTTTAAATATTATTGACATTGAGCACTTCTGATAAGTGCCTCACTTCTGAGCAGCGCTGCCTCACTAAAGTGTCTATGCCGCTCCCCCACCATGCAATGCAGAGAGATCATTTTGCATATTGTTTTATGTTCATTTCCGTGATTTGCTTGGTATTGGCTTTGCATATTTTTCGGGCTGGTAATTATTCTGTGTGTAAGCAGTCTTTGATTTTAACATGCATGGCTTTCATTGTAGTCTTCGATAACTGCTTTTTATTGTTTAGGTGTTAAAGCGCTGCCTCGTGTAACAACGACATTCCCACTGGATTTGTTGAGATTTTCTGCGTTAGGGTGTAGAGTTCACAACACACTCTTATCTAGTAGGCAGTCCGAGTTAATAGTAACATGATTTTGTGCTCAACAGCATTGTTCTTTGTTTTGAGACACATTTACAAATGAGGGTGAGCTTTTTCAGAAACCCCCAATCAAGTATAATTCTATTTTTAAATAGTTTGTTGTTGTGCTATTATTTTCAGCAAAACTGTGCATGTACTACAATGGGACTGTATCAACCCATGCTTTACAACTTGCCCTGGCTGAAGCTGGATGCACTGGTCTTGTCATTTCTTTGTGCAGTGATACTGTACGTGATGAGGATTCGTCTTAACTTGTTACATTAGTTTTCTCGTGGATCACGTAGAGGCGTGTTGCTGCGTGCGTGTGGTGGTTTGGTGATCATTTGCCTTTTCAACTTAATGTGCAGTCTAACTATATCCACCCGTCCCAGCGCTCCCTAGAGGCTGGGGTATCATACAGACCAGTTCTGTAGAAACATATTTCTTTTAATTGAATTTTGTTTCAGCACTGTATTGCCTGCACGGTGTGTTTACTCTTTGAGTTGTAAAAACTCTACTTGGGCAGCCCTGTTTATGTGCATATTGGTTTGGTGCTGTACATGTACATACTAGCCTGCTTAATGCTCTGACCATTTGTATTGGCTGCATTTTGTCTTGCTTGTAGATGTGTCCAATAAAGTGCACATAATTTGTTTTTAGTTCTTGCTATTGACGTGATTATTTCTTTCTTTTATTTTACTGTTATTTGGTAGTGTGCTGTCTTTCTTCTGTAAAGTCTCTGCATTATTGTGCTTCTAGTCTGTGTATTTTTTTACCTTTCACTCTTGGAGTTAGTGGCAGCACTCAGCCATCCCCAGAATTAAGTCGAGGGTGGAGGCCTTAGCCACATCGCACATCGCACACCATCGGCCTCAGCATCAGACTTTAAAGGAATACGCCCGACCCCTGCTTCAGACTTCAAAGGAATGCGCTCCCCCGCCCCCGCCACAGCAATGCCAAGAGCTTGTTGCTTTAATGCTCTCATACTACGAGCAGCACTGCAATGCTGGCAAAAGTGCCCGCATATGCCAGGATTTAGCAATGGGAATCATTTAGCAGTATTTAATCTGGCCCCAGAGAACCCTCCCACGCAGGACAGTTGCTTCTTCCCGCGACACTACATCTGTGTTTAACTACGTATCCTGCTCAAGCTGGACAGACCTATCTCATTTATCCCTGTCATTTAATTATAAAACATCCATGGATATCCACCCTCTCCTCGCCGTTCATGCCACGAATCTCCTAATCCACAGCCGCGGAATTGACTTTCTTGATTTCCATAGCAGCATTTCACTACAGATTGTTCCAGCCTCTTTTGCCTTGCACCGGCACAACCTGCTACAAATGCTTCTCTTCAGCTTTCGTATCCTTCTGGTTTTCATACACTTACCTCGGTCACTATGACTTCTCTCCCCTCCCCACTCATCTGCAAGATAGTTTTCTCAGCCACTTAATTAAAGCCAACAAAAGCACATAGACGTTATCGCTCATCACTAATCCTTTGCTATCCTCACAGTACTTTAGACCTTTTTTCTTGCTGTGCTTTTTCATGCTTCTCGTTATTTTGCATTAACCTCCCAAAGCTGTTTCGATCCATTCCCATATACATTCCTCCCTACCATACTCGTTTACCTCTCCCATGACCCCATGAAAATCTACTCTCTTTCCATCATCTTTCTAGGTCTCGATTAGCACGCAGGCTGCTGACACCCTCAATGGAATTGCTTCAGCAAAGACACACTTGCGTTCGCTAAAGCAATGACATTGTGTGTTTATAAATTACTATAGCACAGATGTACCTCTGGCTAGGTCAGAGTTTCCATAGTAAAGTCATTTATAGTTTTTTTAATAAGTTTGGAGCCATTCAACAAAACTGCACCAAAACGTTAAAAAAATTGTTTTTTCAAGTTCCTCATTTTGGATTATTCTTGGCAAGTTTCGTGCTGAACTGTTAAGCAGTGGCAAAAACATGGGAGGGTCCATAAGTACTTGAGTTGGGCATGAAGAGGATACATTTTGAAAAGTTTTATGTATATTGGATGAACAAGGATCTGCAGATAGCCTTGAATCCAATTCAAAAAGTACTCAAACCCATCAGGGATTTCAGTATTGCTGATCTATGTACGGATCCATGTTACAGACACAATCTTACAACCCCACACGCAATCCCACACACACAAGCCCACACACACAACTCCACACACGCACAACCCCACACACACACAACACCACACACACACACAACCCCCCACACACACACAACTATACACACAACCACACACACAACCACACTCAACCACACACACAACCCCACACACACACCCAACCCCCCCCACACACACACCCACACACACAAACCACCACACACACACAACCAGCTATCTAGCTACCTATCTATCTATGGCCCTCATTCTATCTATCGCCCTCACTTTATCTACCCATCGCCCTCACTCTATCTGTCTATCTATCGCCCTCACTCTATCTATCTATCGCCCTCACTCTATCTATCGCCCTCACTCTATCTATCTATCACCCTCCCTCTATCTATCACCCTCCCTCTATCTATCGCCCTCACTCTATCTATCTATCACTCTCACTATATCCATCTACCGCCCACAGTCTATCTATCACTATAGTTGTCACATTTGCGAAAGTTAAAACCATTGGCATTGTACATGACATAGCTATTAATTTAACTATTTTCAAAACCAACACATAAATAAAAAAATTGTCATTTACAATACCAATAGCTCAAACTTTCCTAATGCGAGACCTATTGCAATGCAAATGCTTGTTTCAAATGGAGTGAGTGGGTGGGGGGCCCCAGCCTGCACCTCCAGTTGAGTAAGAAAGTAACTAACTTGCAGGTAATGTACTCTCTCCGATTCTTGTAGTGCATAGGATTTACACAGTTGCGCAAAGAAGAGAAGTCCTTCCTCAACAAATAAGATGGCCTATAGAGCGACAGCCTGCAGTTTACCATGACCGTAATGCAACGGGGTCAAGCCCGGGTGTAAATTCTGCGCTGCGTATGATTAGATTAGGTTTGGCACATCAGCACTCTGTCCCACACCTCAAAGGTGGTCCTGTTGACCGTAGAAGAATAAAGGTCCTACGTCCTCTATGCCTGCTGCAACATTGGAACTCGCCACAGGTTGTACCCTGCTACCAATCAGTCCATAAACAACCAGTGCTTCTCTGACTACTCCCGGGTACATTCCACCATGTAGCGGAGTTGCACTACTTGATAACAATGCAAAAGGTTAGGAATCCCCAGGGGATTGGAAACCTTGGACGTCGCTCATTCGGCGTCACCCAGGTAAAACAACACATCTCTCTTTGCAGGGAGTGAAGCATACCCACTGGGGGTTTCATCAGGAGGGCGTGAAACAAGAACAGGATCTTCAGGAGGATGATCATCTTCAATGCCGCAACTTGGCTGAGCCGGGACAGGCAGTAATGTTTCCATTGAGCTAGGTCTTTCCGGAGCTGCCCCAGCAGGGTGTGGTAATTGAGAGACGCAGTCACCTTTACTATTGAGGTTAGTTGCAACCCAAATATGAGATGGAAATAGCTGCCTATTGGATCTGATATTGATGCATCAGCAATGTTTCCGTTTCTGGGAGTATGGACAGATTGGGGGCCTGAGACTTCTGTATATGAATACGGAATCCAACAGCTCTTCCAAACTCCTCTATCTGTGCTGGGAAGGCTGACTGTGTGTGCCTCTCTGCTGAAGCAAACCCCAGTGATGGACGGGTTGTCCTGGATACGCTGGGCAGTGGTTCCATGTACAGGGCAAAACCAGGTGCTACAGTGGGCACCCCTGCCGAGTTCTTCTGCGGATAGGGAAAGGTGCTGAGGTCTGTCCATTGACCGGGACCATCGCTCGAGGCATCCCGTAGTTGCTGAGACGTGTTCCAAACTCAAAGTGGTCGAGAGTTGAAGACAGATGGGGTCAATGCACCCTGTCAAACGCCTTCTCGGCGTCTATGGGCAAGAGTATTTTCTCCCTTCGATAGTGTTTAGCCTTGAAGGTGAGATGAAGGAACTGCTTCGTGTTATTGCTACATTGTAGGTGGGGGACAAATTCGGCCTGATCCGAGTCTATAAGACCCAGCATAAGGGGGACGAGCCGTAATACCAAGATGCTAGTGAATAGCTTAATATCCACGTTAAGAAGGATATTGGATGGAACCGGCCAAATTGTTTCTTGTCCTTCCCTGGCTTAGGAATGAAAACAATGGAAACATATATTTACATATTTCTACTGAAGATATTAAGAATAGCTTTGTTGTGCCAGTGATATTTACTCAGAACACATTTTTTTGCTTCTTTTCTTGATAAAAATAAAAGAATAATGATGTAAAAGCAGATTTTTTTATAGAGATTAAATGATGGGGTTTAAATCTTGCCCCTGACACCAGCTACAAGCTGCGTGGTCTGTTGCTTCTGTCTCTTTGCCAAGGAGGAGGAGCTGGTCAGCTCCAGAGCAGCCATAAACAATCCCTTAACCGTAACCCCGCCCTTGTCCACTGAGTACAGAATGGGTGTGCCATCAGTGTTGGCTGCGTCCACCCCAGCCAATGACCAGAATAGATGTTCACTTTTTTCTTAAAAACAGAAAGCACAATGGCCTCTACACAAAGGGAGTTTTTCCTGTAATCAGAGGACAGTATTGATTTTCTGTGCCTAGTATGCCAAACCATGACAGGGATCTGCATAGGGAAAGTCACCTAAAATAGGGCAGACTTCTCTGATGTGCTGGTGGTGGGGATGCTGTGGTTGCTAGACCACCACCTATGATAGATTGCAGGCAGGCAGACAAGGGCTCAGCTTTATGCACCCACTGACTCCGCCATCCAGGGTTACTGGTAAGACTTGTATCAGTAAATTCAGGATATGGAATTACCAGGTGCTACACCTGGGCACTCAGAATATGGCGTTAAATGGAAAGGGGAACTGCCAGAATCATAGATTAGGACCTCCACAAATTTATTGCAGATTAATTGCTGTGCCAAATGTAAATTATTTGCTTAATCTTCACCTTGTGGTGGCTAGATTTGATGTGCATCAGCACATCTCTTACAAATCTACTCCCTTATTCAATCATCAGTGAGAGGAACTTATATTTAGCCCCTGTAGTTCACATGTTCATAAAAATGATAACACAACTCCATTTCAAGGATGCCTTTCTTCTCTTAGATGTTAAACATATCATGGAAGCTCCTATTGATTTAGTAGATGCAGGCGGCAAAGGTGAAGTGCGTCTACAGGGTGGTTGGTGACTGCGAGGGTATTGGCACTGTAGGGCCTTTTTCACAATTCTTTACGGGCGGACCCCGTAAGAATATCTTACACCACTGGATGGTCGGCAATGTTGAAGACTGCTGGTAGACCCTAAAGAATAAGAAAGAATACAGAGCCTTCATCTAGTATGCAGTGCATGTTGCCTACAATTTCAAGTACTTTATTATAGAGAACAGTGAACCCTAGTATTTAAAGGATCGAGGTAATAATAGGCATACACTAAATAGTACGTATGTCCTTTGTCCAGCCGGGCAGGATTTTATTTAGTGAATATAAACAGTAGCACAAGGATTTTACATAAATGACAAGTGGGCACGACCCGTGACCCACAGTGAACAAGACAAAACAACGAAAAATCAGGCAAAAAGGGACTTGGCGGTCTGTGTACTTGTACTCAGTGGACAGACTTAATAATGTTTTAAACACCATTGCACAAGTCATTATTGGACATTTCTAGTACATATGCTACTACTTTGTCGACGACGTTTGGATGCCTAACTATGAATACACATCAATAAAGACAGCGGTCCCTAGACAAAAGACAATGAATCCAGAATAAGTATAGACTTAATAGTTCTGTATCAAGTGATCAGCCGGACACTTTAATTCTCAATGAGTAGAATACATATAGAATTCAGTGTGATACAAGTGGGACACCAGCCGGTGCTTAACTAACACACTCAAGGGAAAACAAACAAGGGAATATATAGGCAAATTATGAAGGTCTGAATATCATAAATCATACACAGACAATACAAATTATACACATATGCAAGTAGTAAATCACATGATAGTTATGCATTTAGTGTATTTCGGTCGACGACGTTTCGAACCAATTAAAATACAAGGTTCATCCTCAGGACAACACTAATAAGAATAATAATTCTTAGCCGGTTGCTCGATGGCATCCACGGCGTCGGGCAGGTGGGAATCACCTGCCGCGCCGTGGATGCCATCGAGCAACCGGCTAAGAACGAACCGCGACTGGTCCGGTCTCGTTTGTAAGAGCTATCCCGCTCTTATACTGGTGCCAGAATGAGCAACCTGCTCCCTCCGCCAGCAGTAACCTGGTTTATCCGCGCACTCCTCAACCGTGGCGCTTAACCATAAGAAAGCCCTGTTCTTATAGGCAAATGTCATTATGGTTTCAAGACAAACATGTACTATTTCTCTGTCCTGAAGATGATGCTGTGTATTCAAAGTTAGGCATCGAAACGTCGTCGACAAATTAGCACCATATGTACTAGAAATGTCCAATAATGACTTGTGCAATGGTGTTTAAAACATAATTAAGTCTGTCCACTGAGTACAAGTACACAGACCGCCATGTCCATTTTTGCCTGATTTTTCGTTGTTTTGTCTTGTTCACTGTGGGTCACGGGTCGTGCCCACTGGTCATTTATGTAAAATCCTTGTGCTACTGTTTATATTAACTAAATAAAATCCTGTCCGGTTGGACAAAGGACATACGTACTATTTAGTGTATGCCTATTATTACCTCGATCCTTTAAATGCTAGGGTCCACTGTCCTCTATAATAAGTTACCGCCCAAGGTCCCTAGTGCATTACCTTGGGGTTCCCCTGTTTTCCTGGTACAATTTCAAGTATGGCAGTGTTGGTCCCAATCCTCTCCGATCATTGTTGATTGATTGGGTGAAGAAATCTCATTTTGGCCAAAATGTGTGGTCATTTATAAGACTTCACATTTCTTCGAGCATGCTCAAGGGTGAATGTCCCTGCAAATAATTCTGCCAATTCTTTGCTATAAAGCCTCGTAAAGTCTCACCCAAAAGTCATAATTTGAATGCAATCATGTTTAGGAAACATATATTTTGTTTGTGTAGCCTGGAAAGGCCAATGTTATGTGTATCAAATACTCTGCCTATAGTGTTAACACTTATGTGTTCTGCACCTGCAGCAACCCAAACTACATACTTTCCTCTACTGTTCTGTATGTGTCTTTGAGATACTCCTCTACAGCTTATGAGCTGTGTATTCTGTTTTGGTACTCACATGCTCTCCATAGTTACTGGATGGACCATATCAGGGCAACTTTGCAATGCTTCAAAAAGAGGGCACAATCATTTGTACCATTTTTGCCCCTCGTGTGTAATATTGAATAGGGCAAACAATGTTTTCTTCAGTCTAAATGGCGGAAAGATTTTAACAACAGGATAAATATTCAGAAAGTGATTGTGAAATCATAAGTAAAAGATGTAGGGCCAGATTTACAAGCCCCTTGCGCCACTTTGTGTCATTTTTAACATGGGAAATGTGACGCAAAAGTGGCGCAAGGGCCTTGTAAACAAGCCCCGTAGTGCTTACACGTTAGTATAATTGAGTCATGTGAATTTTTACAAAGAAATCATAGTCTGTAAATAATAATGCTTTTAAATAAAAGCAACAGAGAATGCATTATTTTTCTACTTGTATAAGAAAAAACAACAGACCGAGCTTGAATCAAGCACAGACCAATATTTCACGTGTAAACAGCTTAAGAAATATACGTTAAACTTTGTTACGCATTCAGAAAAGAACCATGCACTCTAGTCTGGTACCCAGGTCAACATCGACCTGTACAAGAAGTTCTACATAGGTAGTAGAACTTCAGTGAAGAATGGTTTGGTCTAGTCTGTATTATACAATCCTAACAAATAGTGCACATTGATCTACTCTGTTTTCTATGCACCAGTGCAAACTTTCTATGATATGGCACCTCATGCTTATGTATCCTTAAAGCCAGTGTTGAATTTGTAAACGTTTACTCAGAGAGCCATATAATCTGGTGTAGTGGAAAAGGGATGTTGAGCTGTGAGGTGCTGTAATAGGAAGTGTCAAATTCAACGACATTCAGCATGATCATTATTTTTAAGACAAAATCTGCCCGAAAAGAAATAGGTAACTAAGGAAATTCAATAGTAAAATTATTCTGATCTATTTAATTAGCAACACAAAGACAGTATTTTAATATATCTCGGGGGTGGGGGGGAGGTAAAGCAGTGATTTACGTAAGGATGAAAAGATGGAGTTCACTTTATTGGCTGCGGGCTAAAACGAGTAACTAAGAATTAAGCATGGGCGAATTTTGCGGATCTCGCGTTTGCGAATTTTGCGGATTTGCGAACTCGCAATCCGCAAAATCCGCGAATTCCCGCGAATTTGCGAATTTTTTTTTTTATGTGTTCGCAATTGTTTCTGCCAGTTCGCGAGGATTTGGTACTAGTTCGCAATTGCGAACTTACTTGTCGGCTCGCAACGGTCGCGACTATGTTGTTTCTACGTCTGGTTCATCATCACAGCCTCCCAGCACCCTCTGTTTCACCACTGGCACCCTCTCTTTGACCCATGCCACCCTCTGTTACATCAATGCCACCCTCTGGTTCATCATCACTGTAGAAGATGGGGGGGAAAAGCAAGCCCACCTGCCCTGCTTGAACTGACATGAATTAATTTGGGGTTAGTTTATTAACAACACCTGCCCTGCCCCAACTGACAATAATGAATTAGGGGCTAATTAATGTGTCACTGAAAGAATTTCAAGTTCCAGCCTGGCACCTGCTTGTCTGCTCCTTTAGCTGTAAATCAGGACCTTTGTGGCATACAGTTAAGGTCAGAGCAGGGTCACACAATAGTTGCAAGCAGGCAACCGAATTCTGGAGGGCCCCCTCAGGAAGCACTACAAAGAATTGTTACAAATCATGAGGTTGACCTTTTGCACCTGCTCATTGCTTTTGCTTTTGCTGAAATCGTTTTTCGGTTTTTTCGCGCTATTCGCGGGGCGCGGCGTCGTGCGAAACCGACCGCGGAAGCCGCCAATTCGTGCGAATGAGCATTTTATTTTTTTGCGGCTTGTTGTTTTGCGAGTTTTTTTGCAGTATTCGCGAGCCGCTTGCAGCGCAACACGCGAATTTACCCCAAGGTCGAGTACGGGCGCGGCCATTTTGTTTGCGTGACGTATTTCCGTTTCCGCCCGCTATGTATAATCTCGCGCAGTAAGCGCATTGCGAGTAGAGGTTCGCACGAGATTGCGCGGGAAATCTAGAGGTTCGCACGAGATCGCAAGGAAAATCTCGCGCGAACTTACTTTCGCGCTCGTGAACGGGCGCCGGCCATCTTGTTTTTCATTCATTTCCTGTGTCTGGGCATGGTGTTTAATCCTCTTGGTATCTTTGCCATCCTTTGCTTGTTTTCAGTTTTTTTTTTACGATTTTGCTTCTTATCTATCCCTCTCTTTTCCTAGCTGTATATTTTTGTCTTTTCTGCTATTTTTCTTTACTTTTAAACTACTTTTTTAAACTCTTTTCTTTTCTTCATCCCTATCCTATTCTTTCTTAATTTTCTACTTCTTCCTACCTTACCTGCCCAGACCATGGTCAAGCCAGGCGCCGTGAAGCTGCCCAGGCACTTGAGGGCCGCAGCGGCGGCGGGGAGTAGTGCTGGACCCAGTGCCAGGACAGCATGCGGGAGATTGAGGGGGGAGCAGGTGACGCGACGGGAGATATTCAGCCCGGAGGAAGTGGGCGCGCTGGTCTACTTCGTCCAGCGCCGCCTGCCCAGGACCATCGCGGGAGGCGGCAGGATCGCGGCCGGCGGCTAGAACATGCGGGAGCGCCGGAAGCGGTGGGAGAAGGTGTGCTGGGCCATATCCCACCTCTACGGGGTCCAGCGCACCTACAGCCAGGTCACCCATCGCTGGACGGACCTCCTGGACCGCGAGCGCGACCTGCTGGACCAGCTCGGCTTGGAGATCCCCGGGCTTGGTGAGTAGTAGTAGCCATTTAATCACTCACTACTATGATGTTTTCTCCTGCTCTGTGTTGTTGTATTGCAAATATTTGTTTTTTACATGGAGCAAGCCAATAATGCCGCTGATGACGATTACATTGTAGTTAAATTATAGTTCAAAATCTTCTGTGCATTTCAGGTGCACTGCTCTCCTTCTCAGTGGCGTTGCTACTATGCTTATTTGTTTTCTATTTCGTGGTCTCATTGGCCTGAGTAACTATTATGTATGAGTGTACTTTACAGAACTGCGTAATGCTAGACACTAGGGGGCAGATTACATTTACAAGCCCCTTGCGCCACGTTTACGTTGCCTTGCGTGACGCAACAGCGGCGTAAACGTGCCGCATCCCTGCGAGTCATTTACAGCATGACGCATCTAGGGAGATGCGTCACGTTATAAAGCCATGGGCCTGCACCACAATGGGTGCGTTCCTAGTACGCAGGGTGGGCGGTCCGGCGGCTGTGCGCCTCACAAAATTGCCTGCGTGAAATCTACAAGATTTAACGCAGGCACTTCTGCGACGCTGCTAGGTCAATTCAATTCCTTATGTCTGCTCGAAGCAGGCTAAAGGACTGACACAGCATGTTAAGTGTTGGGTGGCCCTGAGCATTACTGGAGTTGCATTGCGTTGGCGACGTGACTCCAGCGATGCGCCGCTCTTACGTGACGAGATGCGTCACGCAAGTGCCTACCCTTGCGCCAGGGCGCGCCGCATTGTAAATGAGGCGCATCTGCCGTGTCGCAAGGGTAGTTTTGCGTGACGCATTTGATCTGGCGCATCTCTGGAGATGCGCCAGAACGCGTAAGTAAGTATGCCCCTAAGGGGCAGAATTGCAATTACCGTCGCATCCCTGCAAAGTAGCAGGGATGCGCCATTAATTGTGCGGCCCGCTACCACCACCAAACATGGTGCGCCGTATTTGCAATGCGGCGCACCATGGGCCCAAAATGTCACCGAAGCTTTACTGCTGGAGTTGCGTCACAACGATGGCGCAGCTCCAGCAATGCTCTGGGGTACCCTATCTCCCCAATGCTGGGTCAAGCCGTACGTCTGCTTCAAGCAGGTGCAGGGTTTGTGTGACGCATCATTGTCCTAAAGGTGACTGATTGAAATTTTGTAGATTTCCCTCAGCCACTATTAGGATGTGTTCCAGCGCAGGAATGCCCTCCCTTGCGCCGGAACGCCCCCTGATGGCGCAGGGCTTTATAACGGGATGCATCTCCCAAATGCGTCACGTTGTTATAATATTATACGCCGCACCATGGCGCCCTTTTTTGTTTAGCTGCTGCGTCAGAAAAGTCACGCAAGAACGGCGCAAAAGAGCCGCAAGGGGCTTAAATCTGCCCCTTCCTTTGTACCCCTGACAATAAGAAAAATAGTGGTGGTGGATTGATAGTTTGACTATTTAAATGACTGGTAATGTAGCAGGCAACTGTTAGTGTTGTCACTGATCTGACTGAAATCACAATGGAGTTTGTCTGTCACTTTGCGTCTTGCCTGCGGACTGCTGCCTGCCAGTCCTAGGTGAACGTTTCAGTACTTTGTTTAGTGAGTTACGTGACTTTCGAAGTCACAGGTCCGCAAATAAATGAAAACTAACCCTAATCAATATAATTTCGCGGAAATATTTTGTTATTGTTCTTTTGAAATTTTGATTTGGTTGACATTGACAAGCAACAATCATCCATGTTTTCTGTTCTTTCTTTCATGTTGTACGTCAGCTCCCCCCAGGGGCGAGAGGAGGACACAGGAGCAGCAGGCGGCGGATGCTGTTCAACATGGCCAGGATCGGGCAGGCGAGGGCTCCTCTGCTGGCCCCAGTAAGTTTTCATTTTAGACTAGTACCTATTTTTCCTAGCGTTCCTCATTTGACTTTTTTCAAAATTGTCTTTGCTCTTCTTGTAGACTGTATCTAAATTCTTATCCTGCCTCTACTATGACTCCCTGTGGTATTACTAGATTATTCTTATTAGTCTGTCTGTGTAGCTAACTAAGATTGCACGGTTGGCGAAACTCCCATGATTCTAGTCAGCAATAGCTCTATCAACTTAGTGCAGTCCTCTGGGATTGTCCATAACGTCTTTTGAAGTGTTCTATCTGGACTCATGCTTGCAAAAATTGCAAAACCTTTCGCTCAGTCACTCTAGTCTGGACCAAAAAACACAGATTGTATTTAAGTTTAAAAGCTTTATTAAAAGTAAACACATTTATTAAAATGAAGTCATAATAAAACTAAACGTTTAACTGATAATGGAAAAGTGGTTAGTGCTGACGATTAATTGAAGACATTTCTTGTGGTCGAGCCGAGCTCTCACCTCGTTTCAACTTGATCTTGTTGTTAGAAGTCCATCTTCTGTCTGTGTGGAGAAAAATGGTGCGTGTTAAAAAAACAGCCTTCATCAGTTGTGCCAAAAAGT
Source organism: Lissotriton vulgaris (assembly GCF_964263255.1). Classification (NCBI taxonomy): domain Eukaryota; kingdom Metazoa; phylum Chordata; class Amphibia; order Caudata; family Salamandridae; genus Lissotriton; species Lissotriton vulgaris. The sequence continues at coordinate 324,212 of NW_028242523.1, read as the reverse complement.
GCAGCAAGACAACCTTCCCTGGAAAAAGGGACATTTTTTTTTAACTTTAACGTAGACAGTCACAAATTACATTGTTTTCACATGTCTTCATTCCTAGACCAAAGACTAGTGAGTGCTTTATTCTAACATTCTTAAATGTACTTTGTAGGTGGAACATCTGGTGGCGGGGCCAGTGTGGAGGTGGTGGTGCTCGACACGGAGGCGGAGGGCGATTCTTCAGGGGAGGAGGCGGCGGCTGTGAGAGTTGAGACGGTGGTGGTGGCGGCCAGAGGTAAGCTCTTATATATTCCTTACTTATTGAGATTGAAGACTAGCTGGGAAGGCAAGAATATGAGATGCATGGCTGGGTGAATGATGAAGCAATGATGGGTGGAAGGACAACAGCCTGGGTGGGTGACACAGAAACTGTATGTGTCCATATACCTGGATCATGCTACTATCTGACTCTTAGATAGCATATGTGTATCTAGAGCAGGGGTACTCATAGTACGGCCCGCGGGCCGGTGGTGGCCCGGCAAGCCTTCCTTGGCGGTGCGCAGACCTTGCAGACAATCACTGCTCCCCCGGCCCCCACAGAGCAGAGGCTTTTTTGTATTTCACCTGTTAGCGCCCCTGCATCTCCACTCTGACAATCACTGCTCCCCCGGCCCCCACAGAGCAGAGTGGAGATGCAAGGCCACAAAGAGGTGAAATAGAACAAAGCCTCTGCTCTGTGGGGCCGGGCAAGCAGTGATTGTCAGGGTGGAGAAGCAGGGGCGCTACAACAAACAAAGCCTCAATAATATGTTAATGGTCTTTTAAAGACCTGTTAAGTACTTTGGTGTTGTTGTCTGTGTGTGCGCGTTGAGGAAGCGGTCTCAACCCGGGCTGAAGGCTGACACAGATAGACACACACACAGTGACATGACAGAGGGGGAGGGAGAGGGAGGGCAGGAGGGAGAGAGAGATGGAGAGGGAGGGCAGGAGGGAGAGCAGGAGGGAGAGAGATGTATGTAAATGCTGGGTCTGGTGGCTCAGTGGATGAGGGCATCTGCTGCAGGGACCTGTGTGCAACCTCATGGTCACAAGTTATCGTTTTGCTTTAGCCCCGCCCCCTCTGACTCCGCCCCCACCAGTGCGGCCCTCGGCCCCAAACTACACTGTAAATGTAGCCCCTGAGAGAAAGTTTGTGAGTACCCATGATCTAGAGAGAGTAGACGGTCAGTGGATGAACTAAGTGTAACTTTGAAGAGCATGTAACACTGCACCCGCACGTCCGTTCCAGTGTAGGAAAGGCAAGGAAAAGAACTTTTAATTTTGTCCAAATACTACCATCAATAGTAGCAGTAGTTTGTATTGCAAGCACTGCATAGATCCGGTTATTACGGTGGCCACTCCCTACCTCTCTTAATAAGTTTAGTAGTACTCAGTCATTCATGTGTGGATGTATCACTGGTCACTCAATAAAAAGCAAAGCACCTAAAGTCATCCCATATATAAGCAAAAACATCCCATGTGAAGTGATAGATAATCAGATTATTTATCTTCTTCAATTTTCCATTTCTAGTACTCATTTCCACTGTAGGGTGAAAGTTAAATTAATTAAGCAGTAGCCCTTGAGTTGTAACAGAGTATTCTCAGTGCCACCCGTAATAGAAAAGTAAGAGCTTCACCACCTGCATGTACTGGACGGGTACAGTAACGCAACGCAAGTCTAGGTCACTCCTCATGGCGTGCGTCTCTTTTTCTCGGGTGCAAGTTTACTGCGCTGCCATTATGCCGGCTTGCAGAAGATAACGTACCAATTTTCCAAAACAAGAGACAAGAAGAAGAATAAGACTGGTGTACTTTCATAGTCGACTCCAATGGAAGTCCATAGTGCTCGTAGAATTTGTTCCTTAAACTCCCACTAATGTTAGAGCAAGGATGAAGAAGTGTGAGGTTAGATAGATACTGGCCTCAATAGTTATGTAATGCGTTTGCAAGTTGCTAGTTGTAGTGCAACACAAATTTCTGCTGAATGATTGAGTTAATCTTAAAGAGCATTGGTTACAGACTATGTCTTTCTTTCTTCATATAGGTTCTCCTTCCAAACGAACAAGGAGGAAGGAGCTGGCTAGAGCGGCCCGGCAACGGCGGATCGATGCCACTGTGGCCGAATATCGGCGGCTGGTGGCCCTGGAGGACGAAGAAAGTGTGCAGTCGACCACAACAACTACGTTGTCTGCATCGGCCTCCGTTCCCCCACGGGCTGCCAGTGCCACCCAGCACAGTGGTCCACCCAGACTGAGCCGGGCTGCCAAAGCCAAACGCCACCGCCGAGTAGCAAGGACAACAGCTACAGCTTCCTCTCACAGCCGTTTCACCTACAAGGCATTGAAGGCACGCCTGCGCCGCAGTACCCTGATGGTGTCCCGCCTCCAGCAGGAGCTCCACCACTTTTCCAACCAGTTGGAGGGGCTCCGCGTAGAGCACGCCTTGCTCCGCCAGGAGCATGATGCCCTGGCCCAAAAAGTTGACAGCATCCACCCATAGTGTCCCTTGCCCCTTTTTTAGAGACTTTTGGGGGGTGGGAATTGGGAGTTGGGTTTTTGGGGACTTTTGAAGGACAATCGTTGGGGTTAGGGAGGGTCTTGCGGGAGATTATTTTGTTAGGGATATAAATATACTTTTTCAAACTTTATCTGAGCATACCCGTTTCTTACTGCTTGCCTGGCGGGTGGGGGTTTAACAGTGACTTTGTTTTCCTGAAAGTTTAGTTCCATTTTCTTCCTTTAAGTGTAAATGCCCAAATGTTTTCAACACTAAGTGCCTCTCACAGACTAAGTGAAGTGAATCCAAGAGTCCTAGGACTTTAGTAGTACTACCTTCAGTCTCTCGTCTCTCGTACTAATACTCCATTATACCCCCAAACCACCAAACGCTTATCTTACCTGTAATTTGTGTTTGAAAGTAGGGCTAGACCCAGGGCTGGCTCCACGGGAAACAGCGAATAAGGTTGGCAATCTTGGTCGGATAAAATTTCCTCATTTTTTTTTTTTTTTTTAAATATGTCCTTTATTCAATGCAGAGGAGAAAAGAAGGATACAAACATTTTCCATACAGAGTCTCAATATATGAAGATTCAGTATCAAGGTAATGCATACATGGATCATGGAGCAGTCTGCAGAGTATATCGCAACAGTTCGCCGAGAATTTCAGCGTTCAAATAGTGCGTGATCATGCTGTCTTAGTTGTTGTATCCTGTCAATCAAGCTACTTCAATTAAAACGTAACGGGGTGGGGGTGTCAAACTTGGAGTCGTGGGGCGTGCGGTGCAGCAGCTGGTGGGGCCTACGGTGGGGGGGGGGCGATGAGTCGGATAAAATTTCCTCATAGCGGTGGTACTAGTGGTGTGACACAGTGGCAGTTGCATGCCTATGAAAAAAAAGAAAATGAAATCTGGTTTGTCCTCCTGAGCAATTCAACGGTACAACTGAGAATATAGCAGGTGACAGAAGTACAGTAGAACAGTGCCACATTGTAGCCTAACAAATGGTAATGTATAACTACTAATTCGGTTGAAGTTCTTTCACATTAGCAATGGTTCTTTGTCAAGCAGAGTAAGAATATATCCTCGGATTTCTTCACCAGCCTGTTGCTATCACCTTATCCTCCCCAGCAAGTGTGTGGATTTATTGCTGTAATTTAGTCACACATCAATCAAAACCACACAGCCCGGGGGAAGAGGGTTAGGGTTTGAAAAATGGATGGGTACGGGGGTTTTTGGGAAAGGTTTTGGGAGACAAGAAAAAATAGCACAGCATAGACAAAGAATTGTGAACATAAACAAATCTTTGGGTACAAACCTATCCATCAATCTTTGAAAGTGCATGCACTACTGCATGCATGTCAGTGAAAAGTAAGTAGTACATTCGACAACTGTGGAAGAAAGAATGCGACAGTACAGGGCCTGTGTGGAATTATTGATAACGATATTCAACATAAGGTCTCTGTAGCCAGATACCCGAGAGCCTTGCTGGTCACTATAAATCCATTCACAACAACACTCAGTGGGGTTGGTCTGGAAGGTATAGTAGATAGAAAAGGAGAAATTGCTTTTTTTCTAGGTGTCCCCTCACTCACCAGGGTTGCCCCTTGGTGACATGCTTCATCATTGGGGCCATCCCAGTCCTCTACGGCCTGGGGCGTGCTGCGACTTGCGAATTACGTAGGAGCACTTACAAATGACTATGTGTGGTGCAGATGTGATAGTGGAGTGGACTAAGTGATGTGTTAAGGGATCAATTTAGAAGCAGAGAGAGATCCAAGAAATGCAGTCACAGTCAGAGAAAAAGGCAAGGGATACTGTATCTATGTGGTTGTAGTGGTCCTGTTGGAAGTGGTAAGTCAGTTGCCTGCAGAAAAAAAATCCTCCTATTAGCGGCACTCCTCCATTGCAGCCGACGCTTCGTCCATCGATGTTGGTCACCAGAAGACACCCTGTAAAAAAAAGCACAGCATAGACAAACAATTGAACATAAACAAATCTTTGGGTACAAACCTATCCATCAATCTTTGAAAGTGCATGCACTACTGCATGCATGTCAGTGAAAAGTAAGTAGTACATTCGACAACTGTGGAAGAAAGAATGCGACAGTACAGGGCCTATGTGGAATTATTGATAACGATATTCAACATAAGGTCTCTGTAGCCAGATACCCGAGAGCCTTGCTGGTCACTATAAATCCATTCACAACAACACTCAGTGGGGTTGGTCTGGAAGGTATAGTAGATAGAAAAGGAGAAATTGCTTTTTTTCTAGGTGTCCCCTCACTCACCAGGGTTGCCCCTTGGTGACATGCTTCATCATTGGGGCCATCCCAGTCCTCTACGGCCTGGGGCGTGCTGCGACTTGCGAATTACGTAGGAGCACTTACAAATGACTATGTGTGGTGCAGATGTGATAGTGGAGTGGACTAAGTGATGTGTTAAGGGATCAATTTAGAAGCAGAGAGAGATCCAAGAAATGCAGTCACAGTCAGAGAAAAAGGCAAGGGATACTGTATCTATGTGGTTGTAGTGGTCCTGTTGGAAGTGGTAAGTCAGTTGCCTGCAGAAAAAAAATCCTCCTATTAGCGGCACTCCTACATTGCAGCCGACGCTTCGTCCATCGATGTTGGTCACCAGAAGACCCCCTGTCCACTGCCTGCCTGATGCTGAATTGTGGCTCGCTACTGTGAAGCCTGACTCCATCCTTTTTTCCCCATTACAGAGACTGAAACCCGGCCTGTAATTATTCAACGAAAAACAGGAAGTGATATAATATTACAACACCACTGATAAATAAATATAAGGTATGTAGGCTGTGGAGTGCAAAAAGTCACAATTTGATTTTCCTAGTAGACAGTACAATATTTTTGAAAGTGCGTACTCTGTCTGAGTCACCTTTTGAAGGATAAATAAGTATGGGCAAATTAATGTAGCGGATCTTTACCCTCAAGCTAGGTGTACTGTAAAGTGTTTTTTAGAACAAAATTAGATCTTCCTAGCAGTGCTCCCACCCAGACCCTTACTAAAGCCAGTCGCAAAAATGTAGAAGACCCCCAATCAAATCTCAAAAAACGAGGCCTAGCAGAAAACTGGTGACAAAACTTACTTTGAAAGTAACAGTAGGCCGAAGTACCCCCTTCCTAATTACCCCTTACCCACCGTGGTGATGTAAATAATTAATTTACTCTCTTAATTTCTATGCAGGTAAGTACTTAATCAATAATAACTCAATCGGAAAGAAGGAAAACAGAGTCCGTGGTGTAAGAGTTTCTAAGGGTTTTATTCCTCATAAAGGAATCAGGATATCATGTTCTGACCACCACACAGGGTGTCAGAAGGGATAGATGAGCGCGCCGTCGTTTATTGACAATACATAGCTTATATACTTGATTTACATCATTATGTTCAATGTAAGAGGCGTAACAGCTGAGAGAAGACAAGATAACAGTATACACGTGGTGCTAGTACATCATCAAGAGGCGTAAACTAGGCGTGTGTGCTAGAAACGTCACTGATAGGTGACGCAAGTGGGTGGCACCAAGGGGTGGTGCTAACAGAATGTTGCAATGTCAGCGGAAATCGGAAGCTTGGATGCGCGCGCAGCTGCATGACGTGTGATAGACGGGGTGCAGGGGACTTGACATTTACACTGGCGGAAAGAGACAGAAGTCTGGCATGTCAGATCAACTTGTGCTTCTATCATATCCGATATCTGATGTTTAGGAACTAAGCTATCTGGGCAGAAAGGTCTCTAGAGCAGAAGCTATTCTATACTTGCTGTGAGTGCGTGTATAAGCGCCTGAGTGTCTGTATGAGAAGCGTGGGGGCATGGGGCCTTCCATGGAAGCATGGCAACAGAGGCTATGAATTACTTGCATAAAGACAGGTCGGCCCTTTAGCCCTGTAGCTGAGGAAGGATGTTTACTGAAGCTAGCAGGCCGGAATGTATCTTCGGGGAGGAAAACAGATAACTCGAAGGTTATAGTCAATCTTGGCAGGCAGCAGGCTGAGCTGAGCACGGAGGGCCGCGCTAGAAGTAAGTCAGAGTTCACGGGTACGGGGGCTGCTTGGGCAGAGGCCCTCGCAGTCAGAAGCCAGAAAAGAGGCTCGGTGGCAGAGATTCAGGGCCTACTTTCAGCCAGGCTGAAAAACGTAGGAGTACACTTCAAAAAGACGTTGGCATAGCATACTTAGGAACGGACCATCAAACCCATTCATGGTGGGTCTGAAAGAGGACAAGTTAACGTTGGACGCAAATGTATTTGCGTCTTCATAGCTGGTACAGGAGGGAAGTTACATGCACTTTTAACTCGTACATGGAGTCGGTGGGGTACTCGCTAGGGAACACAACATGACCATAAAATTTATATTACCTCATTCCCTCCTTGTTCCCTACGGACCCTTCATGATATATCGATCCTCATAAATCGATCAGTTTGTTCTTGTAACATTATATGTTCGTCTTTCTTTCTTTGACTGTTTGAGAGGCAACTGGAATGCTCAATGCAGGATGTGGCACACAGTCCACATATCGCTGGCCCACACTGCAGGCACAGGCAACAACTGAATACTATAACAAGGCCAATGCCTAGGAACGATAAGATCTTCCATCCCCAAGCCGTTAACGTAGTCCAGAACCAACCGGACCAAGTCCAGGTGCCTGGATTCTGATGTATCTGATTTGCAATTTTATGTAAACGGGTGATAGCTTGATAGACAGATGGTGCATTTTGTGGAATGAAAACACAGCAACTTGACCCGATGACCTTACAAGCTCCACCTCTATCTGCCAAGATGACGTCAATCACGAGACGATTTTGAAGGACAACAGTCCGTATAGCAGACTGCTCCTCTGTTAAGTTACCTAGAGCGGAGGCAGTTTCGTTCACTACTGCTTCGAGTGTTCTCGTTAATCTGCGTATTAATTTACTGTTTTGGACAGGTCCTAGGAAGAAAAAGAATCCTTTATTGAAATCAGTGTACTGTTCCCATGCCGTTTCTGTGTAGTCGACAAGGGGAATATCTCTTTTGGGTCTATTCGGTGCTAGATTCGTATTTCTATGGTAATCAGGAGGAGCTAGGAAAACAGGTGGCAGAAGGAATGCAATGTAACAGGTACCATCCCAGTCTGGAGGCAAACGTATGTATGCGGTATGACCACAAACAAAATAGGAATGACTGGTAGCTTTAAAAGACGATTTACCATGGTCACTGAACTCGACCACAGTAGTGCATTTACTATGACCTACGTGTACTGAACCTTTCTTGCTAACACATAATTCACCTGTGACTGGTAACACTAACATATGGGGCAGAACTGGAGCAGTTTCAGATTCAACAGTGAGGATCATAAGGCTAATTGTGTAATTACCTAATCCATATACTTCATTTTCTAGATCAGTTCCTATTCGAGTGGGAAGTCCTTCTTGATCAGGATAACAGACGTTGAGCAGGACTAAGTTCAAGTTTCCCCAAACCCAGCCCCCATCGAAAACAGCAATATCAGGATCTAAAGAATTAATTATTTTAAACCATGCTCCACAGGAGCCATTGTGAGTGAATGGGTACGGAAAGAGAGGCAGAGCTCCCTTGTAATTCTGGTAGGGAGGGAGTCGGCCACATATCCAACAGTCTGTAGCATTATTTGTCTGATGGGAATGGTGTAACATACTAATGAATGTATTGTTGCGCAGCGCAAGTCTGTAAGAGAGTTCATGTGCAGGAAGTTCACTAAAAGTGTGTTCAGCAGAGACATTGTAAGCAGATTGTTCACGCCTGAAAATAGGCCAGTACATAGGAAGCAGAATGCTGGCAATAATAATTAGAATACTCAGAATAAACATGATTATTAGTGTCACTATGCAGTGACTACGAAGTGATTTGCAATATGTTCTTCTCTTTTCCTCTCTCTCTCTAACTCGATCTAGGGGATACATGTCAGAAACTATTTAACCGATTCACCTAAGGGAGGACTTAAACAATTAAACTGTCTGACTTGCTAGATCGAAGCTTCATTCGGTAAAGTTCTTGAGGAGTCTTTTCTCTTTTAGGCACAGTAACGTCTTGTGCTTCAACACAGTCTTTGGTGGGGGTGGACGAGTCAGAGTCCTGTTTCAGTCCGTTTTTTAGTTCATTGCATAGTTTGATGTGACTCGTGTGGACCCACCCCTTTCTCCCCTCGATTTTCACGGCGGTCCTAGTGGTAAGCAGAACGGTCTTTGGAGACTTCCAGCGGGGCTCCAGTGGACTTTTCCGGTCGAAATTCCGGACGACTACCAGGTCACCTGGGCGGACCTCATGCGCCTTTACATCGGTGTTGTCAGGGAAGGCTGCGGCAACCTGTGAACGACATGATTGGAGTGCAGACATCAAGGAGGCAAGGTAATCTGTCAACATGTTACAATCAATATCAGTGATCTTTTTCGGAACGGGCGTCCCCCACATATTCGGCGGTCTGCCAAAGACCACTTCGTACGGGGATAGCCCTGATCTCGAGTGGGCGACCATCCTCATGTAGAATAGTGCCACGGGCAGGGCGACTATCCAGTCGACCCCTTTTTCCTGACAGATCTTGGCAAGACGGATTTTTAGTGTCTGATTATGCCTTTCTACAAGGCCAGCTGCTTCGGGATGTCGGACACAGTGGAACCTCCACTGATATCCTAGCAAGAGGGAAACTTGTCTCATCAGCTCGGACGAGAACGGCTGTCCGTTGTCTGAATACACGACACGGGGCAAACCGTACCGTGGGAAGAATTCACGAACCAACTGTCTGGCAGTGGTCGGAGCAGTGTAGTCTGGGACTGGGTATGCTTCGGTCCAGCGGGACAGAGCACAAACAATTACAAGGACATACTTAAATCCTCTACAGCTATTCATCTGGATATAATCCATCTGGAGGACTTCAAAAGGGTGATCGGGAGGATGAAATCCACCTTGCTCAACAGGGACGCTTTTACCTGGATTGAACTGACAACAGATCATGCAAGTACGCACTTTCTGTTTTGCTGCTGCTCGTAAGTGTTTGTTGTACCAGAGATTCTGTAAACTGTCTAACATGGCTTTCTCTCCAAGATGGGCAGGACTATGTGCTGTATTTATCATGACTTGAACCATTGAGTCGGGGAGAAACCATATAGATTTTCCCTTCGTCACCCAACCTTGATCTGTCTGAATCCCTCCTAGTTCAGTCCATTTCTTTATCTCCTCTGGAGTAGCATGTGTCTGGATATCAATTACATCTAGGGCGGGATCTCTAACTGCCATACACTGGGTCTGGACTATTGTCTTTGTCACATCAGTAGTCTGGGTGTAAGTCAATGCTGTATGTTTTGCTGTCTGGTCTGCCAGGTCGTTACCCTGGGAAACAGAATCTGTGACTTTAGTATGTGCCTTACACTTCATGACTGATATGCCCGAGGGCAAATGTATTGCTTCTAACAGTGCTTGAATGAGGGGGCCATGTTGTATCTTGGCCCCATGGGAAGTCAGAAAACCTCGTTCTTGCCAGAGGACTCCGAAGTCGTGTACAACTCCGAAGGCATAGCGGGAATCTGTGTATATGTTAACATTTCTGTTCTTGGCTAGAATACAGGCTCGAGTCAGAGCGATGAGCTCTGCTGCTTGAGCAGACAGGGTGTCAATACGATGTGTTTCTTTAATTTCAGTTTCAGTGGTCACGGCGTACGCGGCCACTAATTCTCCTGTACTTGTTCTCATGCATGAACCGTCCACATAAAGTGTCAGGTCTGGATTTGTCAATGGGACATCTGTTAAGTCTCGTCTAGGCTTAGTTACTGCATTAATTATTTCTATACAATCATGCGGAGCTGGATCTGTCATAACTGTAGGTAACAGTGTTGCGGGGTTCAGGATGCTGCAACGTCTGATTTCTATGTGTGGCTGGAATAGTGTTAATTCATAACCTGTCAGTCGTGCTATAGTTAAGTGTTGAGTCTGGGTTCTGTTTAACAAAACCTCTACAGAATGTGGTACTTGAACTGTTAACTGATGACCTAAAACAATTGAATCACTTTGTCTTATTGCTAACGCTGTTGCTGCTACTGACTTTAAGCACGCAGGGAGTGCTTGAGCTACTGAATCCAATGTACTAGAAAAATAAGCACAAGGCTTATGTGAACCTGCTTGGTCTTGAGTGAGGACAGACAACGCTGTGCCATCACGTTCTGTAACAAAAAGTGTAAACGGTTTGCTGTAACATGGTGTCGCTAAAACTGGTGCTTGGCATAAAACTTTCTTTAATTCTTCAAAAGCTTGTGTGTGTTCCTGAGTCCAAGGGAGGACAGTCGAAGTCGCTGCCTCCTGTGTCGTTAACTGGATGAGTGGTTTAGCTAGAAATGCATACTGGGGAATCCATTGTCTGCAGTACGAGGTGAGGCCTATGAAGGCCCGCACTTCCTTTTGTGTCTTGGGTTGCGGCATGTTCACAATTAACTGAATGCGATCGGGAGTGAGCTGTCTCCCCACTTTGGACAGCAAGTGACCCAAGTACACAACTTGCTGAACACAGAATTGTAGCTTCGAAGGAGACACCTTGTGTCCCTTGTCGGCCAGGAAATGTAAAACTGTCAGTGATGCTTTTTCACATTCGGGCTCACTTCGTGCGGTGATCAGCAGGTCATCGACGTATTGTAGTAAAGCGGTGTTAACTGGCATTTGAATACAATCTAGTTGTCTTTTCAGTGCTTGACTATAGATGCTGGGGCTTTCTGTGAATCCTTGAGGTGCGCGCGAAAATTTGAAACTGCGTCCATTTAAACAGAATCCGAAGAGATATTGGCTCTCTGGATCAATAGGCACGCTGAAGAAGGCGTTCTTGAGATCAATTACAGTAAAGAACGTTGCTTCTGAATCAATAGCAGTCAATAGAGATGATATATCGGGGACCACAGGATACTGTGGGATAATGCATTTATTCAATTCTCGGAGATCAATCACCAGCCGATATACTGGCGGTGCATTGGGATCAGTACGTTTAAGAATCGGAATGATGGGTGAGTTACAGATATTGGAGTCGGTCTCGACGACCACTCCTTGGGCAATGAGCTCTTCAATGATTTTCAGTAAAGCCGCTACAGCATCGGGTGGTAACTTGTATTGTCTGATTCTGGGTAATACAACACCTGCCTTGAGGGTAACGCGGTATGGTGTAATGTGCATACATCCTACATCAGTTGGGCCCTTTGCCCACAAGTAATCAGGTACATTTTTCAATCTGACGTCAAACTCACGAAGGACGTAATGACCCTTGAAATCCCGCAGAAAGAGTCTAACCCCCTCCGGGGAGCAGCATATTATAGCTCCTAGAGCCTTCAGTGTTTTAATTCCTAACAGATTTTCCGGACATGATTTTGTTAGTAACAGGTCTGTAACGCGTGATAATGGACCCACAGCCAGGGGAACTGGTTCTGAGACTTCATTTACAATAGGTTGTCCTGAAAAACCAAGGGAAACATTTTGTGAGCCTGAGAGGGGTGCCCCTGGAACTTCGTCATGACTTATTGTAGTGCGACTTGCCCCTGTGTCAATTAAAAACTTTCTATCTTTCCCCAATACTTGACTGTGTACATAAGGACCTTCTTGATCTACAGGAATCTCGATAAGAGGCAAGCCACCTTCCCTCTCTAGGCTGTTTCATGTATATCGGGAATATTCGGGGTAAGCAGACTGGGCATACTGGTACATCTGTTGTGAGACTTGCTGAGTTGCAGCAATGGGCTGTGGCTGTGGTACTGCTACGGTCTGTGCTGTCTGTGCGGATGCATGCATGGGCTGTGTATTCTGTGTAGACTGATGCTGGTTATGGTCTTGTCTAGGCGGATGCGGTCTCTCTTTAGTTTTACCTGTCGCTATGTTATGTTTCAGAACTGCACATTCGTGTACGTAGTGACCTGGCTGCTTGCAATAATTGCATGTCCCTTTAACAGGAGCTGCAGCGTGACTTGTCTGGGTCGTACCTTTCCTGTGACTGTCGGATGGGACCGTCTGGGCTACTAACATTTTCATTTTCGTGTCTTTCATGCGCTTCTGTTCCTGATCTTGTTCTTCCCTAATTCTATTCTGGTGATATTGTAACATTTGTAACATCTGGGATGGCGTATTTGCTTGCCATGTACTCTCGACTTTATACACTCTATTTTTAACTAACGGTAGGGAATTCTCGACTAACTTTGATACAAAAAGATGTGGGTACGACTCGCTACTTGGCTGGAGGCCACTATTGATAATAAAACATTTCTCGAATCTTGAATAAAAGTCGCTAGTATCTTCATCATGTTTCTGTTTACAGGACGAGATTGCATCCCAATCCTCCTTTCTAGTTGTCAATAATCTGGGCAGGACCTGTACTATTAAACCTGGTAATGCTTTAGTTTTGTCCCCAAGGCCTAACCCTGGAACCCGTTTCTTTTCTTCATCCTCTATTTCTGCCCAGGCAATCTTTGCGTCTCCCACCTCCCAGTCCTTTTCCTTTAATTTCTCGAATATACCCGTAGGCAATAATACTTTCAACATTTTCATGATATCATCATATGTGTAGTCCCCCATCAGTAACATGTCTTTGAGCTCTCTATGAAAACCTGCAGGGTCTTTATCATGGCACGGTACTAATTTCTTCATTTCTAACAGTTCTAATTTAGTTAGAGGCGTGTGTACATACACGCGTTTCAAAATTTTATCCTCACCCATAACAGGGTGCACTTCTCGCAAGGGGTTCTGACTTTCAATACCACCCCCGCACTGCATATGGTACATTTTCCTTTCTGGAGGTGGGGCGGGAACATATTCAGGACTTACAAAGGTGTCATATCTGCGTCGTTGTTCTAGAATTATTTGAACTAATTTAGTGCTTAGGCCTCTCCATCTATCCATCAGTAGTGCTTCTAGTGTCTCATGTAAGGGACCTGGATCGGAATAATGTTTTCTGTACTTAATGAGAAGGTGCTGAATCATATATATACCTGCTAATTTCTGTTCGTCGGGGGAGAGGTTCAGAAATGTCTGTGCTACCGTGTCATCATTATATATGTTTGCATTTTCGGCCCATGATACCGCTGATCGGGCTAGTTCTTGTTCATCCATAGAATTGAGTACATGGTACCCAACTCGATCTCGAAGCCGTTTATCAGTTTCCTGGAACTGATGTTCAGCAGAATTCGGATTCGTTAAGGCAGAGAAGAAAACTCTCTTGCTTTCTGGACGGATACCCTTCCTAAGATAAGTTCCCTTACCTACATATGCTATAGTGCCTGTAGTCGGTTCTAGTTCCTCAGATTCTTCTTCCTCCTCGGAGGGAGCCTTTTCTTTCTCTTTGTCGTGTACTGCTATCACTGCCTTCTTAATCTTTTTATACATGGCCTCTATGCAATTTTGTCTGTCATGTTTTCCATCGGCTATATTTTGACCCCACTTGTTCAATGCATCCAATTCACTCTGCTCTGTTCCGGGCCTGTCTCGTTCTCTTATTAGACAATTTATGAAAAATCGTAGTATCAGTGCTTGCATGGTAACTTTCTGTTTCTCCAGGGCATCCTTAATACTGTCGGGGTCCTTTCCCGTTTGAACGAACTCATATATTCTATCTAGGTGCTCCTTCATTCCTGCATAACATAACAAACTATCAGTAGCAGATCTTAACCGTAAAGACGCTAATATCATTAAGTCGTCCTGTCCAGGTTCTGGATCATATCTACAAACTGACATATTTTCTTTTAGTGCATCAAGACGGGATGAATTAGAAGAACGGGGGGATCTGTGCGTAAAAGGACTCTGCATACCTCTGAGATTTAATCTGTGAGTCGGTGGCGGGGTCTGGAGACCCGCGGTCGCACCTCCTGAAGCGGAAACTTGGGCATTATCTCTGTGTGTAGTCAGTATCTGAATTTGTCTTTTAGTAGGATCTGATTGAAGTGGTTTCGGCAGATCAGTTTTAGGTGAGGGAAGTGGCGGAGCTGGCGGAACGGGACTAGTCTTTTTCGGTGTCGGCTGAGAGTGATCTTGGGGGGCAGTACCACCCCCGGCCCTGTCAGTAGGCAGGGCACGAACAGGCAGATTGGTGTAAGCTGGCGCTACATCTTCGAGATATGAATTTAGGAATATGTCTTTAGTAGTCTTATGCATTACTTTAGTTGGAACTAATGGTGACGGCAAATTTTTCGGTATTTCTGAAATGGCGTCAGGGGTACCATCGGCCAAAAGATACATGTTGTTCACTTTGCCATTTAGGATACGATCTATTTGTTCTACTTTTACTCGAATTCCCTCAGTAACTAATTCGTTTTCTTGGGCCTTTTCTGATTCTTTAAGCCTGTCTTCTCTACGGAGTGCTCTATCAGCACGCTTACGTGATTCCTTACGCCAAAATTCTATGGCGTCTTTCTGAGATTGTCTAGCTTTCTTTTTCCGTAATATTTCTTCTACCTTTATGATGCACTCGGCATCCCATGTTCCGTTAACTGGCCATCGGTATCTTTCCTCTAGGTGCTTGGTATAATCTGTCCATAACTCTAGATACAAGATGGCGTCTATGCCATGCTTATTATACATGAAATTACCTGGAGTGTCCCTAGGGGGGATTGGAATCTCTTCCTCTAACATCCCTTTCCTAGTTCCTATCTGCTTTAATTTGTTAAAAAACGGCATTGTGCCTACTTGATACTGAAATGCTTGATCCTTGATACTTAATGTCAACTGTAACTATTTATACAAAAACACAATAATGCACAAGAACAATCACATTCATACCACGACATTAATCACATGAAACATTTAAAGACATAGCTAACTTCCCCCTACTCTGAATGTACCGCTCAACGATACAGATACACTGCTGTAACAGTGCAGAAATTCGGAATACTTTATATACTGCTAAACAGTACTGATACACTGCCTAAAAACAGTGCAGACCGGACTTGCGTACCCAAACCCGTCTAGATACGACCCAGCAATGGTACTCACCGGGAAGCACGGAAAACAGAAGGCCTCGGAAAACTCAACTGGACTCGACTCGGAACTTCGGAAAACTTCGGAAAACTTCGGAAAACTTCGGAAAACTTCGGAAAACTGGTGGGCCTCTTCACACCTCGGACCTTGCTTCCTTCGGCTGGGCTCTGGTCGGGATCCTCCGCACTCCTCACCGCCTCGTCTGGGCACTGATCGCAGTCTTCGTCACCTCCGTGTGTCAGAGGGGGATGCAGGAAATCCTGCCAGTACACGTGTTGTCCGTCTAACTGATGGCAGGGGACACGGATTGCAACGCACCTTCCGGCGCGTGAGGTGGGGGAGGGGTCCCTATTCGGGCGCCAAAATGATGTAAATAATTAATTTACTCTCTTAATTTCTATGCAGGTAAGTACTTAATCAATAATAACTCAATCGGAAAGAAGGAAAACAGAGTCCGTGGTGTAAGAGTTTCTAAGGGTTTTATTCCTCATAAAGGAATCAGGATATCATGTTCTGACCACCACACAGGGTGTCAGAAGGGATAGATGAGCGCGCCGTCGTTTATTGACAATACATAGCTTATATACTTGATTTACATCATTATGTTCAATGTAAGAGGCGTAACAGCTGAGAGAAGACAAGATAACAGTATACACGTGGTGCTAGTACATCATCAAGAGGCGTAAACTAGGCGTGTGTGCTAGAAACGTCACTGATAGGTGACGCAAGTGGGTGGCACCAAGGGGTGGTGCTAACAGAATGTTGCAATGTCAGCGGAAATCGGAAGCTTGGATGCGCGCGCAGCTGCATGACGTGTGATAGACGGGGTGCAGGGGACTTGACATTTACACTGGCGGAAAGAGACAGAAGTCTGGCATGTCAGATCAACTTGTGCTTCTATCATATCCGATATCTGATGTTTAGGAACTAAGCTATCTGGGCAGAAAGGTCTCTAGAGCAGAAGCTATTCTATACTTGCTGTGAGTGCGTGTATAAGCGCCTGAGTGTCTGTATGAGAAGCGTGGGGGCATGGGGCCTTCCATGGAAGCATGGCAACAGAGGCTATGAATTACTTGCATAAAGACAGGTCGGCCCTTTAGCCCTGTAGCTGAGGAAGGATGTTTACTGAAGCTAGCAGGCCGGAATGTATCTTCGGGGAGGAAAACAGATAACTCGAAGGTTATAGTCAATCTTGGCAGGCAGCAGGCTGAGCTGAGCACGGAGGGCCGCGCTAGAAGTAAGTCAGAGTTCACGGGTACGGGGGCTGCTTGGGCAGAGGCCCTCGCAGTCAGAAGCCAGAAAAGAGGCTCGGTGGCAGAGATTCAGGGCCTACTTTCAGCCAGGCTGAAAAACGTAGGAGTACACTTCAAAAAGACGTTGGCATAGCATACTTAGGAACGGACCATCAAACCCATTCATGGTGGGTCTGAAAGAGGACAAGTTAACGTTGGACGCAAATGTATTTGCGTCTTCATAGCTGGTACAGGAGGGAAGTTACATGCACTTTTAACTCGTACATGGAGTCGGTGGGGTACTCGCTAGGGAACACAACATGACCATAAAATTTATATTACCTCAGTGGATTGCATTCAAACCACTTGCAAGCAACCAAGCAAAAGTAGCCATAGCCAGCATCGCTCCAAGACTCGAAATCCCCCCCACTCAAACACATGCAATAGAAATACTGCTAA
This sequence comes from Lissotriton vulgaris, assembly GCF_964263255.1. Taxonomy (NCBI): domain Eukaryota; kingdom Metazoa; phylum Chordata; class Amphibia; order Caudata; family Salamandridae; genus Lissotriton; species Lissotriton vulgaris. The sequence continues at coordinate 307,050 of NW_028242523.1, read as the reverse complement.
CCCTAACGAACCCTAAGTTAAGAATAGTGGCAAAGGCTTTCTTTAACTATGCCAAATCCCCCCTTTCCCACCATGGATTTTCTTCAAATGACTTGCAACCAAAATTACACATTCTCACGAGTGCTCTAAGACCCCAGAACTCAGTTGCAAAAATCTAGAACACCCCGAAACACATGCAATCCTGCTGCTAGGGCTAACCCTAACGAACCCTAAGTTACAAAAAGTGCCAAAAGGCTTTTCCGCCTGGATTTTGTCCCAACCACTTCTACCCGGTATTAGACCTTCCCAGGAATGCCCCAAGACCCGCCAACCCACCCGCCAAGAAGCATAACACCCCCAAACAGGCCAAAAGCAAAATCTCATACTTGCAATATTTCTCGGCCTTCGGTCCAAACGCGCTGCGTAGCTAGGCCATAAGTCGGGGTTGCCACGACGGATTTCCTGAAAAGCAAATGCAATCAAGATTAGAGTGTCCCAGCAGTGCTCCCAGACCCCGAAACTCACCCACAAACACCAGGAAGCCCCCCAAACAGGCCCCCGAAAAGGCCACATTGAGCAAAATGTCAGAAATAGCCAAAAAAAAATCGGCCTGGATTTTGTCCCAACCACTTGTACCCGGTATTAGACCTTCCCAGGAATGCCCCAAGACCCGCCAACCCACCCGCCAAGAAGCATAACACCCCCAAACAGGCCAAAAGCAAAATGTCATACTTGCAATATTTCTCGGCCTTCGGTCCAAACGCGCTGCGTAGCTAGGCCATAAGTCGGGGTTGCCACGACGGATTTCCTGAAAAGCAAATGCAATCAAGATTAGAGTGTCCCAGCAGTGCTTCCAGAGCACGAAACTCACCCACAAACAGACGGAACCCCCCCTAAGAGCACCTCAAAGGCAAGCAAGTCATCAAAAACACAAAAAAATTTCCGCCTGGGATTTGGTCCAAAACACTTTTATCCGGTATTAGAGCTTCCCAGCAATGGCCCCAGAGCCGTCAACCCAGGCGAAAACTAGTAGAAGACCCCCAAACAGCCAAAGAGCAAAAGTACAAAAATGGGGACTTAGTCAATTTTTCACAAATTTCCCAAATCACTCCGCGCGCGCTCTGCAGCTAGGCCCTAACTCCCCTCTGCCACCATGGATTTGCTTCAAACCTCTTGCAAAGTAAAGTATATATAGCCAGCAGTGAGCCCAGACCCCGAAACACACCCACAAACACCAGGAAGCCCCCCAAACAGGCCCCCGAAAACGCTACATTGAGCAAAATGTCAGAAATAGCCCAAAAGAAATTCGGCCTGGATTTTGTCCCAACCACTTCTACCCGGTATTAGACCATCCCAGGAATGCCCCAAGACCCGCCAACCCACCCGCCAAGAAGCATAACACCCCCAAACAGGCCAAAAGCAAAATCTCATACTTGCAATATTTCTCGGCCTTTGGTCCAAACGCGCTGCGTAGCTAGGCCATAAGTCGGGGTTGCCACGACGGATTTCCTGAAAAGCAAATGCAATCAAGATTAGAGTGTCCCAGCAGTGCTTCCAGAGCACGAAACTCACCCACAAACACCAGGAAGCCCCCCAAACAGGCCCCCGAAAAGGCCACATTGAGCAAAATGTCAGAAATAGCCAAAAAAAAATCGGCCTGGATTTTGTCCCAACCACTTCTACCCGGTATTAGACCTTCCCAGGAATGCCCCAAGACCCGCCAACCCACCCGCCAAGAAGCATAAAACCCCCAAACAGGCCAAAAGCAAAATCTCATACTTGCAATATTTCTCGGCCTTCGGTCCAAACGCGCTGCGTAGCTAGGCCATAAGTCGGGGTTGCCACAACGGATTTCCTGAAAAGCAAATGCAATCAAGATTAGAGTGTCCCAGCAGTGCTTCCAGAGCACGAAACTCACCCACAAACACCAGGAAGCCCCCCAAACAGGCCCCCGAAAAGGCTACATTGAGCAAAATGTCAGAAATAGCCAAAAAAAAAATCGGCCTGGAGTTTGTCCCAACCACTTCTACCCGGTATTAGACCTTCCCAGGAATGCCCCAAGACCCGCCAACCCACCCGCCAAGAAGCATAACACCCCCAAACAGGCCAAAAGCAAAATCTCATACTTGCAATATTTCTCGGCCTTCGGTCCAAACGCGCTGCGTAGCTAGGCCATAAGTCGGGGTTGCCACGACGGATTTCCTGAAAAGCAAATGCAATCAAGATTAGAGTGTCCCAGCAGTGCTTCCAGAGCACGAAACTCACCCACAAACACCAGGAAGCCCCCCAAACAGGCCCCCGAAAAGGCTACATTGAGCAAAATGTCAGAAATAGCCAAATAAAAATCGGCCTGGATTTTGTCCCAACCACTTCTACCCGGTATTAGACCTTCCCAGGAATGCCCCAAGACCCGCCAACCCACCCGCCAAGAAGCATAACACCCCCAAACAGGCCAAAAGCAAAATCTCATACTTGCAATATTTCTCGGCCTTCGGTCCAAACGCGCTGCGTAGCTAGGCCATAAGTCGGGGTTGCCACGACGGATTTCCTGAAAAGCAAATGCAATCAAGATTAGAGTGTCCCAGCAGTGCTCCCAGACCACGAAACTCACCCGCAAACACCAGGAAGCCCCCCTAAGAGCACCTCAAAGGCAAGCAAGTCATCAAAAACACAAATAATTTTCCGCCTGGGATTTGGTCCAAAACACTTTTATCCGGTATTAGAGCTTCCCAGCAATGGCCCCAGAGCCGTCAACTCACCTGCAAAGAGGTACAACAACACCCCCACAAGTGCTGAGTCTTTCTTCATTGGGCGTAAACCAGCCCTCTGGTTTGATGGAAATAGGAGTCTGGAGGAGGAGGATAGAGGAGCATGTTCTTCTGAAATTGTGAACCTGAGGAATGCAGACTGCGGCAACTTCAAATCAATTAGCAAACCAGTGAAGACAGTTCTGCTGATGGGCTTGATTTTGTGATTATCTGATTAAAGTTTGTAATATATTAACTGTGCACAACAAAGAAAGACAGACAGGCAGGAATAAAAGTGAATAGGGACGAAAAAGAAAGTTATTGATTCGTTGTCTCATTTTCAGGGCTCGGTATCACGGTCCAGGAATAAGAATAAGGCTTCGTCATCATACTCTGCGAATTCAGGCAGGGTGAGCTCAGTGTCACCTGACAGAGTAGAAATTCCCTCATCTATGTTGCTGGCCACCTCCTCTTCATCCGGCACGCTTTCTCGTACTCTGAAATCTGGTGGTATGAGGTGCTGATTCATCTTGATCATTGTTAACCTCTCCACATTTTTGGGCGAGCGGCGGCTCCGTTTGGGAGTTACAATGCCACCAGCAGCACTGAAAACCCGTTCAGAAGACACGCTTATGAGTGGGCAAGACAAGTAGTTTAAAGCCAGGTTGGTGAGCTGTGGCCACAATTCTTTTTTCCCATGCCAATACGCCAATGGGTCAGAATTAACATAGACCTCTGTTGAGTCATTCAGATAGTCCTTCACCATCGACTCAAGGTCCTCTTCCAAGGTTCCTCCACTTTGCTTAGCTCTTGCTGTGCCTCTGACCTTTTGAGAACCAAACCCACGCAGAGCTAGCCAATCCTCTTCAGCCTCCAATGTTTCTGTTGTGTCTCGTGCAGATGATCCGGTTGCCGGTGTCTTTAACGGCTGAGAGGTCACTTGTGCCACAGCCACAGGTGCAGAAGTGGATTGTTTTGACTGGGGATGGCCTGCTGATGTACTGCCATTTCCTTCAATTTTCAGCCGTTCTGTTTCAAACTTCTTGGCTGACAAGGCTAGCCAACGTTTGTACTTTGGAACATGTTCATCATCAAAAGGAAAGAATGCTTGGCCTGCCAGCGCCTTTTTGTAGCGTGGATCCAGAATAGTAGCACAAATGTAATGCTGTTCTGAGTGGATCTTTTTAAGACGTTCATCACCTTGTAGGAGCTCTAATAATTGCTCAGCCAGAAGCAAAGAGTCTTGGTTTTTGTCATCTTTTTCAAACACAGAACACACCTCCTTCAGTTGGTCCTCCAGCATGTACAACAATGGGATAGCTTTTCCCAAATTAGAGTCCTCCTTGCTGACTGCACGCGTGAAGAACTCAAAAGGACGAAGCATGCGTGTCAGGCCTTGAACTATGTTCCATTGCGGCCCACCCATCCTCAGCTCCTCTGTACCCTCTGAAAGGAAATATTGATCGAGTTCCATATACTGCTCATACAGACGCTCAAGCATGTAGAAGGTTGAGTTCCAACGTGTTACCACCTCCTGGATGAGTGCTTTCACTGGCATTTTACGTTGATATAGCAGGCTCCTCAGCTGCTTCCGGGCCTTAAAAGAATGGCTGAAATGCTTGCACATTTTTCGGCAGGTGTCCAATACACTGTACGCTGCACTGGCTTTATTAGCCAAGAATTTTTGGACAACCAGGTTTATACAGTGCGCCAAACACGGCACTCTGAAATAGTAACCGTCCCTCATGGCCTTAACTATATTGGCGTCATTGTCCTTGGAAACATAACCAACCTGGCGTTTTAGTGGGGACAGCCAGTTAAGGACCTTTGTGTTAAAGACATCCAAAATGTTTTCTGCTGTGTGACGTTTCTCCAAACCAAACATGGCTAGTGTTGCATGTTTCCGAGCAGCTTTAAAAACAATGTCCGTGTCAACACCTGCGTTTAGCTTTGCTTTAGCCCCTGAAAAAGAGACCCAGTGTGCAGTGATGCACATGTAATCAGCGACTGCGCCACTGGTCCACATGTCTGTTGTCAGATGTATAGTGTGAACAGCACTCTTCTGCAAAGCTGCCCCAATCACCTTCAGAACATCTTCATGTAGTGCTGGAACCGCAACTCGGGCAAAATAGAACCGGCTAGGAACCTTCCATTTAGGGCAGAGCGCTGCCACTAATTCTAGAAAACCAACTCCTTCTACAAAAGAAAAAGGGAGAAGGTCCAGAGCTAGCATTTTAGCCAGCTTAGTGTTATACAGACGCGTCATTGGGTGGTTGCGTTCATATTGCGCTTCTGTAAACAACATCTTTTTAATGTTGCCCTGGACCAAGGATTTACGGGATGATGATGATCTCTTCGACCCAGTTACGCTCGCTGATGTACTTTTCCGCATTGATGTCTCACTCTCTCCCACACTCTTAGTGTGGCTCACATGGGGTGTGCTGCTGACAGGGGTACTGGGTGTAAGTGAAGTGTTTGAATCGTCTTCTTCCTCCTCGTCATCATCAGATGAAAAATCAACGTTTTCATTACGTGCAATTCTGGCTTGCATAAACGCCTCTAGGTTCGGAAGCCATTGGACAGGGTGCGCTCTCTTAAGATGACCTCTCTGGCCTCCGGTACCATAGTTAGAACCAAGCTTACCACGACCAACTCGAACCTTACAAAGGCTACAAATGGCTACGTTTTCCATTTTTGGGCAAACACTAAAGAAGTCCCAAACTGGAGACTTGAAATGTCTTTGGGGGCCGGAGGAGGCGGCGATACTGGTCGTGGTGGTCCTGCTGCTAATGCCAGATGAAGTGGAGGATGTGGACTGCCGAACTTCAGTACGTTTTGCACTTTCACCACCACGAATTGAGGTCGAGGACGAGGTGGGTACCTTCTTGCGAGGAAGAAATATGGAAGCGGTAGGTTTTGGTGTACTACTTAACTCCAAATCTAATGATTCCATTTCCATTGCCTCCTCGCCGACATCATCATCACGCTCAGCAGCTTCTCGGGATAGGGTCAAAATGTCTCTTTGCTGCATGCCCGGTGGGGCTGCAGTGACCTTTGTGATGACTGGCTCGTCGTCATCGTGAGAGGCTTCATCACCAGCAGTATCTGTCACTTCTTGTTGAGCCTCATCACACTCCATAGGTTTGAGTTTTTGGACGACCTTCCTTTTACGCTTAGGTACCTGTGTCAGATCATGGTGTGCCTCACTGTCAGACCGCAGTTGTGGTTCCCAAGACAGATCACTTGCATCAGAACGAGGTGGGCTTGAAGAAGATGTAGACACCCCCCTTGATCTTTTCCTTGCTAGGGATGTGGAAGACAATGAATGATCATCAGGAGGAGTGGCTTCCAATGATACCTCAGCTTCATTGTCGATTTCCTGATGTGCCCCTACTTCGGGAGGAACAACTATTGTGGGCACTTGTGAACCTCCATGCACCTTTGCTTGCGCATCTCCTTTTGCTGCCTCTCCTTCCACATGTACTTGGGCGTGTACTTGCACATGGTGTTGTTGTTGCGGCTGTGGTTGTTCAACACTTGTCAGATGAGTTACAACAACCTGTGTTGATTCAGGGACATTGCTGCTACTTTCTTGCGATGAGCCAACATCACTGGTCGATGGTGATTGGAGAAGTACACTGACTGCCTCTGAAGCACTCAAGGGCTTTGACTTAAGTTGGCGTGGTGGTGGAGGCACTGAACCCAATGGAGCAGGGGTGCTGCTCCCAGCTTGGTCCCCAGCAGATCCTGCTGCTGCAGGCGTACTTTTTTTTTTCTCCCAAAAAACGTGGCGGGTGGCACACCAGCCTCCTTGGTAACTTGCTTCTTCTGCTCCTTACTAGCAACTTTCTTGCTAGAGGAGCTACGGAGACCTTTCTTTGGGGCCATCTTCTTCAAAGCAGGTCAGACAGCAGGCCGCAGTTGCACGAATTGTAGAGTTGTCTGAGGCCAGACGTGACGTCGCGTGACGTTATGCTGCGCACACACACCGCTGCAGGACTTCTTCCTGGCACTGGTGGTTCTCTTGAGTCTTGTGCACCTAAAAAAAATGGAAGACAGAGGAACATCAGTTCAGTTATACAGCACAAAAAAATCGAAAAACACTGCAAAATCAGCACAATCCCAATCCATCCATGCCCTCCATAATGTTTAAATTCAAGACAACCCACAGAAAGACTAGGCCCATGCAAGACTCACTACCCCTGGGCATAAATAAAGGTTGAAAAGTAGGCAAAATGGTTGGAGGCCTAACAACAAAGCCTGCATTCAAAATGGCCACTTGCCTGCCAGCACATGGCCAGTGCCTGTAGCTGCACTCAAAATGGCCACCAGCCACATGGCCTGTCCCTCCCCATGAACACCCCCAAAAATCGAAAAACACTGCAAAATCAGCACAATCCAATTCCATCCATGCCCTCCATGATGTTTAAGTTCAAGACAGCCCACAGAAAGACTAGGCCCATGCTAGACTCAAATACCCCTGGTGAAAAGGCCACAAGTACAGGCCCAAAAAACGAAAATCACTGAAAAATCAGCACAATCCCATTCCATCCATGGCCTCCATGATGTTTAAATTCAAGACAACCCACAGAAAGACTAGGCCCATGCAAGACTCACTACCCCTGGGCATAAATAAAGGTTGAAAAGTAGGCAAAATGGTTGGAGGCCTAACAACAAAGCCTGCATTCAAAATGGCCACTTGCCTGCCAGCACATGGCCAGTGCCTGTAGCTGCACTCAAAATGGCCACCAGCCACATGGCCTGTCCCTCCCCATGAACACCCCCAAAAATCGAAAAACACTGCAAAATCAGCACAATCCCATTCCATCCATGCCCTCCATGATGTTTAAGTTCAAGACAGCCCACAGAAAGACTAGGCCCATGCTAGACTCACTACCCCTGGGCATAAATAAAGGTTGAAAAGTAGGCAAAATGGTTGGAGGCCTAACAACAAAGCCTGCATTCAAAATGGCCACTTGCCTGCCAGCACATGGCCAGTGCCTGTAGCTGCACTCAAAATGGCCACCAGCCACATGGCCTGTCCCTCCCCATGAACACCCCCAAAAATCGAAAAACACTGCAAAATCAGCACAATCCCATTCCATCCATGCCCTCCATGATGTTTAAGTTCAAGACAGCCCACAGAAAGACTAGGCCCATGCTAGACTCAAATACCCCTGGTGAAAAGGCCACAAGTACAGGCCCAAAAAACGAAAATCACTGAAAAATCAGCACAATCCCATTCCATCCATGGCCTCCATGATGTTTAAATTCAAGACAACCCACAGAAAGACTAGGCCCATGCAAGACTCACTACCCCTGGGCATAAATAAAGGTTGAAAAGTAGGCAAAATGGTTGGAGGCCTAACAACAAAGCCTGCATTCAAAATGGCCACTTGCCTGCCAGCACATGGCCAGTGCCTGTAGCTGCACTCAAAATGGCCACCAGCCACATGGCCTGTCCCTCCCCATGAACACCCCCAAAAATCGAAAAACACTGCAAAATCAGCACAATCCCATTCCATCCATGCCCTCCATGATGTTTAAGTTCAAGACAGCCCACAGAAAGACTAGGCCCATGCTAGACTCACTACCCCTGGGCATAAATAAAGGTTGAAAAGTAGGCAAAATGGTTGGAGGCCTAACAACAAAGCCTGCATTCAAAATGGCCACTTGCCTGCCAGCACATGGCCAGTGCCTGTAGCTGCACTCAAAATGGCCACCAGCCACATGGCCTGTCCCTCCCCATGAACACCCCCAAAAATCGAAAAACACTGCAAAATCAGCACAATCCCATTCCATCCATGCCCTCCATGATGTTTAAGTTCAAGACAGCCCACAGAAAGACTAGGCCCATGCTAGACTCAAATACCCCTGGTGAAAAGGCCACAAGTACAGGCCCAAAAAACGAAAATCACTGAAAAATCAGCACAATCCCATTCCATCCATGGCCTCCATGATGTTTAAATTCAAGACAACCCACAGAAAGACTAGGCCCATGCAAGACTCACTACCCCTGGGCATAAATAAAGGTTGAAAAGTAGGCAAAATGGTTGGAGGCCTAACAACAAAGCCTGCATTCAAAATGGCCACTTGCCTGCCAGCACATGGCCAGTGCCTGTAGCTGCACTCAAAATGGCCACCAGCCACATGGCCTGTCCCTCCCCATGAACACCCCCAAAAATCGAAAAACACTGCAAAATCAGCACAATCCCATTCCATCCATGCCCTCCATGATGTTTAAGTTCAAGACAGCCCACAGAAAGACTAGGCCCATGCTAGACTCAAATACCCCTGGTGAAAAGGCCACAACTACAGGCCCAAAAAACGAAAATCACTGAAAAATCAGCACAATCCCATTCCATCCATGCCCTCCATGATGTTTAAATTCAAGACAACCTACAGAAAGACTAGGCCCATGCTAGACTCAAATACCCCTGGTGAAAAGGCCACAAGTACAGCCCCAAAAAACGAAAATCACTGAAAAATCAGCACAATCCCAATCCATCCATGGCCTCCATGATGTTTAAGTTCAAGACAACCCACAGAAAGACTCAGTCCACCCACCACTGAGTACCCCTGGGCAAAAGGCCCCAAAACAGCCCAAAAATCGAAAATTCCAAAATTTTAATTGCAGCAACTGTAATGCCCCAAACAAACTTACTTGTAAAATTTCTAATCCAACAGTGATCCAAAGAAAGTCAAAAAGGCCTCAAATCCAAATATCCAGCAGCATCCACAAAAAGTAATCCTTCCAGCTCCAGACCCAAATGAAAAGTGACCAGGAGATGGACAAAGCACTGGGAGGAGCCTGCTGTACAGGAACAGGAAGTTGAAGACTGTGGGGCACTTCCTTCCTCCCACCCCCCTGCCCCCCTCCCCAAAATGGACTCCTCGCTAAAAAAGTGCAGGCAAATGTCAAACTAAGGAGTTATTCAGATAAAAATCATCATTTCTAGAAGGTTTATGCTGCTTGCTGGTGGATTTCTTGAGCAGAATTGCAAATTTTATATTTTCGCTCGCCGCATCTCAAATCTCGCAATTGCGAAGTACCGCGAGACGTGATCTCGCCGTACTCGCGTTGACAAACTATCGCTGGCAAGCCGCGATGACGTAATCGCGCTCGCCAATTCCCGCGGGATCACACAGCAAGACCCAAAATGGCGCAGCACTCGCAAACTATCGAGAAAAACAACTCGGCAAACGATGATAAACGCCGCGCGCCGCAAAAATTGTATCACCAACGCCGCGCGCCGCAAAAAAAATCCGCTGCGTGCGAATTTGCGGATTTTGCGGGAAATTCGCAAATCTCGCGGATTGCGAATTTCCCAAAAATCCGCAAAATCCGCGAGCGTAACGGATTTTCCGCCCATGCTTACTAAGAATCCTTTATAAGTGATGTGGTCTCTGTAACGAAGGGCATGTGCTTATATAGGTGGCCAAGAATCACACTGACCTGTTCTTCCTGGTTCTACTCATCCTCATCATCCAAGTCCTTATTCTCCTTTTCATCCTATCCTCCCCATCTTCTTTCTAGCCCCTGCTTTCTTCCTCCTGGTTCACGCGCAGGCAATGTGACCCTCGCTGTAGCGAACCTGTTGGGCTTACTTTGTTTTCCTTTTAACATCGTGTGTAACTCGCTTTTTATTTGTTATTATCTGTTTTTAAACTTTGTGAATTTGCACTGTTAAGCCTTGCACTCAACGCATGCACCCCGGTCCACTACAGGTTTTTCTGTTTGTTGTGGAGGGTGCAGGCGGTCTCCTTACTCCCTTCCAGTTGGTTGGTTGGGGGCGGAGACAGGGGGTCAGCGCTCTAGTGCCTGGTACTACTTACACAGCATTCCTTGCCCGTCGCACAGCGGCGGCGCGCAGCCAATGTGACACTCACTGTTGCGAATCTGTTGGGCATAGTTTGTTGTTCTTTTAACAACGTGTGTAACCAGCTTTCTACTTGTTATCTGTTTCTAAACTTTGCGAATTTGCACTCTTAAGCCTTGCACTCACCTGAACCTTCTCCCTGACAGCACTTGCTATAGCGCTTCCGCACGTACCCCGGTTCACCGTAGGTTTTCCTGTTGTTGTGGAGGGTGCAGGCAATCTCCTTACTTCCTTCCGGTTGGTTGGGGGCGGAGACAGGTGGTCAGCGCTCTAGTGCCTGGTACTACTTAAACAGCTTGCCTTGCCCGTCACACAGCGGATGCATTGCCGGCACGCCGAAGGCACGCCTAAGGCAAGCCCGTCTGCACCCATCCGTGCCAGGCCGGGTCCAGGGGACACAACCCGTGTCAGTTTCTCAGAAAATATCATAGCCCATAGCACCCAAACCCTGCATGGGCTGCGAAGGGACATTAACCCCAACTGTTTACACTCTATGAACACCGCTAACAGTCCCTCTCACTGCCCTCACTGTAATTTTGTGTCCAGCCACATAACAATACCGCAACCTCGGCCATTACTCCATCTTCTCTAAGGACGTTTCTACTAAATTGCTGATCGCTCCCCAAACATTCAGCTGAACTAGCTCTTCCACTAGAAGAGCTAAAACCTGACTCTCTCTTCGTAACTGAGACATAGTTTCAGGCTGAAGCTGATCCTGTTATTGTTCAAACCCTTCCCCTGGGTTATTTAATACTCAGGGTGGATCGCAAGACTGGCAGAGGTGGGGGCTTAGCTATTATTTATAAAGACACTTTTAATTGGTGGATTACCATGGACGCGCTATACGACTGCAAGAGCGTGGCCTTCTCTATGGAGTTTTCACCAACAAGTACCTTCTCCGGTCTACTACTCTATCGCCCCCCTGGAGCCATAAGGCAATTTTTCACAGATCTCTCCATGACTGTTGACAATCTAGCCTTAGCCCCAGCTAACTTTACCGTGCTCGGGGATCTCAACATCCACCTAGATGATCCCTCCGACCATGTAGCCATTGAGCTTTCAATGAATCTCCTAGCGCTCCAGCTCATGCAGAAAGGATACGCCTCCACACATGCCAAAGGCCACCTTCTTGACCATGTGTTTAGCAACCTACATAATCTTGTTGTAGGCACCCCTATCCCACTCCCTTGGATGGATCACTTCCTGATTCCCCTAACCTGGGAGATTTCTGGGCCTATTTTCTCCCATAGATTAATGCCAGTATTAAAAAGAAAGTGGTCCAAGTTCTCTACCGACCACTGAACATCAGTTATTGAAGCCACAAGACCAATCAGAGATCCCAATCCCAATCTGGCTATTGATAATGCCAATCTATGGATCCAGAGCTCTCTTGACTTAGTCCTCCCTAAGAGACCCACTCACAAAAAAAGCTGACAAAAAACAGCCCTGTGGTTCTTTTCTAAATTAAGGGAATTAAAGCAAGCATGCAGAAGACTAGAAAGAAGGTGGAGACAGAACTTCTCAGAGGTCAGGAAAGTAGACTACAAAGAAGCAATTAAGTTATATAAATCAGAAATGAAGGCTGCCCAAATCGCATTTTATGAAGAGAAAATCAATATAGCCGCAAATTCACCTAAAGAGATCTTCTGTATTGCCAAATTTCTCTCTACGCTGCCTCAGAAACCTCCAATAACAGAGGGGGCACTAACTCGTAACAACTTAGCAGAACTTTTACACCCAAAAATTCAAAAGATCGGCATGTCCTTCCCTACCATTCAGATTGAGCCCACGGCCACCATAACGGGAGGACCTCATTCTAAACCCCAGTGCCCACTAGAGCAAGTTCCTCTCCTGGATGCTGACTTATTAGATCTGATCATTTCCAGGGTAACCTCGGGCTCTCCTTCCGATCCTGCCTCCCTCAGTACCTCACCTTAGTCACTAACTCCATCCGCCTTGTAATTCTTGATATTTTGAACTCATCCATCACCTCCGTTATGGTTCCCTCTGCCTGGAAATGTGCGCTGGTCATGTCACTTTTAACCCCTTTGCTGCTCATGACGAGCTGAGGAACGGTTGAGCTGTGCTTATGACGAGCTGAGCTCGTCATGAATAAAGGTAACTCTGTGATTCCAGCACCGGGGGGGAAAACCTCTAGCAGCCAAGGTGTTAAAGAAACCCAAGCTAGACCAATCCAATCTGTCCACCTACCGCCCGATTTCCCTTCTTCTATGGCTGAGTAAGCTAATTGAGAAACATATAAACACCACAGTGGTAGAACATTTGGAATCCAACAACCTGCTCCATCATTCTCAAAAAGGCTTTCGCCCTCAGCTCGGGACTGAGACATCCCTTCTAGCAGTAACGGAGGAGGCAAGGAGCATACTGGACCAGGGAGGCACTGCGGCAATCATCCTCCTCTCAGCGCCGCATTCGACACTGTTAACCATAACATCCTGTCCTGCTGACTTAAGAACCTGGGAGTGACAGGCATGGCACTAACCTGGCACCAGACCTTCCTTAGTGACCATTTCTTCCATGTCCTAGAGGGAGATGTTGTGTCCAACCAGTTGCCTCTTAGCTGTGGGGTTCCCCAGGGCCCCTCCCTGAGCCCCACGCTAATTAATATCTATATGTGTCCCTTGGCGGAGATTGTCCATCCATTTGGCATAAAGATCATCACCTATGCAGATGACACACAGCTCATGGTGGCATTAAACCACCTGAGAGGTCATCTTGCACCCAAGGTCCTTGCCTAGAGGCAGTGGCTGAGTGGATGGAACTCTCTTGCCTTAAGCTCAACGGGGACAAAACCGAGCTTATGCTCCTTGGCAACTCACCTTCCTTTAACCCTGCTCCCCTTTGGCCTGTTTGCCTCGGCCCTGCCCCAGATTCGAAAGCCCAGATCAAGAGTCTTGGCATGTGGCTTGATAGTTCCCTCAACTTTAACCACCAGGCCACCCAGCTCTCATCCACTTGATTTGGCCTGATGAGGATATTGCGTAAGATCTTCCCCCTCCAGGCAAGAATGATTATGGTACAGGCTCTTATTCTCTCTCGCCTCGACTATGGGAATGCCCTGTACCTGGGAGCTCCCTAATTCACCATTCACAAACTCCAGATGATTCAGAACTGTGCGGCCCGCCAACTTCTCCAGATTCCCCGCAGGCAATCTGTGAAACCGGCTCTAAGGAGCCTTCACTGGCTCCCCATCGCGGCCAGGATACATTTCAAGGCCATTTGCCTGGCTCACAGAACCATCAGGAAGAATGGTCCGGTCATTACTCATTCCCTCGTCACCCTCTATCATCCTTCCAGAAACCTCCATTCAAGCTTCTCCTATCTGGCCACCCCGAAGAATATACAAAGAGCTAGATGGGGCGGGCGCTCCTTCTCCTTTAATGCCACCAATATAAGGAAACTAATCTGCTGGCATTCCGTGAACTCTTGAAAACCCATCTCTTCAAGGTATCGCCCTAACGCCGCTGTCCCTCTTCCTGCTCGGTCCACAGCGCTGGGAGGCCTCAGAGTAGCCATGCGCTATACAAATACAAATTCATTCATTCATTCATTCTTCCGCCTTCACACACTTCTCTTAGTTTTTCTCCTGCTGCTCCTCCTAGTCATCATTTGGGTCCTGACCCTGTTCTGGTACAGCTTTCCCTGGCTCTCCTGGCCCGACTCACAACCTGGCCCTTCTCTGGGCCCTATTCCTTCTGGTGCTAAATTCTCAGTCTCATAGTTCTGGCCATTCTGGTCCTATTAGTCCTTCCGGTCCTCCTCCTCTTTATACTCTTCCTCATGATCCTTCTCCTACTTCTTCTTCTCCTCCTGGTCCAGGTCCGCCTCAGTACCTCCTCAATATGATGGTCTAACCTCAGGTCCTCCTCCTCATTTTGGTCCATATTCCTTGTCGTTCTCTTTCTGGTCTGGGTCCTGCTCCTCAGCCTCCTATTCTTCTTTCTAATCCTGAACTAGTCCTCCTGGTTCTGTTCCTTTTGGTCTTCGTGGTCCTGTCCTTCTTGACTATGCTTGTCCTGGTCCCCATTGAACCATGTTCTTCCTCTGTATCCAAGACCTTTTCCTAGTAATTCTGTTCCTGCTCCTGGTCGTGCTGAACCAGCCAACACCGGTCTTAGTCTTCCGGGTTGTGGTCTTCCTGGTCCTCTGTTATCACCCCCCACCCATCCTCTTGCTCGTGGTCCTTTTAGACTTTCATGTTTTGCTCCCACTGGTCTTTGGCCTCCTGTTCCTGGTTCTTCTCATCATTTTTGCTGCCTTGATCATGGCCTTCCTAGTCCTCATTCTCCAGGTCCTGGCTCAGTTCTCATGGCTTCTGTTTCTGCTACTCTTGGTTCTCTTAGTCCAATCCTCCTGGTGCAGGTGCTATGATCTTGGCCTCCCTGGTCACGTGTTCCTCCAGGCCCTGCGAGGACTGGTACTGGTCCTCCTGTTATTGGTCCTTCTGGCCCGGGAGATAGTGTGTCATCGAGCACGTCATCAAATAGCACAAAGGGTTTATGTCCTTACATCAGAGCCCAATGTCTGTAAATCACACATTTCTGTTTTATGTAACATAGTTCAGTGGGCTAATGATCCTTGTGTTACCTGCCTGTCACAAGTTTGAATCCTGGAAAAATATCTGAATGATTAATGCAGCTATGCCAAGCATCTTAGTGCTGCCTGCAAGAATTAATTTTAAAAACCTTGTTGGGTGTAACTCAATCTTTCTAATTATATGGTTGATACGAATTGTCTGTTGGAGACTAATAAGGACTTGTTAGGAAGTGCTAAGATCTACAGTTTGTGTTGAGTGTTACATAGTTATTATGAGTGTTCCTAAATGGGAGCTCTGTATACGTTTTATACCAATCTGGTCATGTGGTGGCTTGCAGTTGATATGTTTGTTGTAACTTTTAGCCCTTCCTTGCCTTCTGAAGTGGTACAACAAATGGGGTTTATTTTGGTGCCTATGTGTAACAAATCGGATATGACAAACACTATATGCTTCCTATATCCTTCTGTATTACAAAAAAATACTAAAGCACTATTTAAAAAGATAATGGTCACACATGCTTGAACAGATATGCCTGGAATTCTCATAGATACTTCACAGACCTATGCAACGCATGTACATAGTGAGCTTGAGGAATTCAAAACAAATATTCAAGTTTTCAGTTTATCTCTTGGGGGCACATTTACAAGCCTTCAGCGCCACCGGGGCGTCGCTTTCTTTGATGCTCTGGTGATGCAGTGCCGTTTTCCATATTTACAAGGTAAGTTAAGCCTCTTTGCATGGCTTAACGCTACCTTGTAAATTTGCCCGTATTCCGCTGCAGTCCTCTGCGGCAAAGGGTGCTGCTGTGGGCGTTCCATCGCAACACCCATTGCTTTTAGAAGCTACCCCAGGTTTGCAAGGCTGAGGCAGCGCTAAAAACGAACGCTGTAGAAACCCAGGCATTAGAATTGCCCATCGAGGAGAAATTATTAATTTCTCCTCGTTTTTGCTTTTTCCATGTGTGCTGCATTGAACAGCGCACACATAGAAGGTGCAAATTGCCATTAATAATTGTTTATGTGCAGGAAGGTGTCCCTTCCTGCTCATGAACAATTGTTCCTGCAGCGCAGGCACCCTTGCAACATGGCGCAATGGTGTCTGCGCTGGCGCTAGGCTGTTTTTTGCGCCAGCGCTATGGGAAACACAGGGGTGCCCCATATTGTTTTGAATATGGCGCATCCCTATGTTTTGAAAATGTTGGAGCGCTGGGCTGCCAAATTGGGCGCAGCTCCGCGCTATGATATACTCTTGTGAATATGCCCCTCAGTATCTTGTGAAGTGGCATGCTGAGTGTACCTTGCTTTACCTGGTGCACAGGGTGGTAGGGCCCAGCTGTGCTTGGGATGAGCTCCAGATGCTCCAAGCCCAGACATGACTCAGACAAATGGAATGAATTCTCCATCAAGTGAGTCATTGGCTTTTGCGTCCTGTTGAGGGCTGATGCTCAGTATAGTGAAGCACACAGTGCCTTGGTGGTGGCACCGTGTCATGTCCCTGTTTCCCGCTCACTGCGGTGGGGCACAGACGGGGTGATGTGCACGGCCCGGATACAAGATGGAGCTCAGGGACAGCAGAAGGGTCCATCCTGGGACCGGATCCGACTCTCTCTCTGCACTGCTCAAAGTGACACTCTACAACCCAAGGACCTCATGCTAACCATTGTACTTTACCCTACAAAACCCTCTGACATCTCTCTGTCCATCAGGGGTCGCCTCTCTCTCTCCATGTGTCTTTCTTGTTCATGGCTGTCTCTTTGACAGGTTTTTTTTAGGTCGAGCTGATGTGGCATTCATGCGAAGCATGAATGCATCAGCTCGACAACTTATGTTGCCCGTATTTAGGAGAGTGGACAGCTACCAGACGCGCGCTTTGACGAGGTCGGATTTCACCTCGGGAGCGAGCGTCTGATAGCTGCGCATGTGCGGTGCAAAGCCCTTGCTCACACACAGACACAGGCAGCCCCCACCCCTCTGCATGCACGCACGCACACACATACACACACAGGAGCGCGCATGCACACGCAGGCATACGGCACACATACAGGCACACATACAGGCACACTATCCCCTACCTCGCATTCTCTCTCAATCACAAACAGTCACGCATGCGCACACACATTCCCTCGCGCACACACGCACACACGCGCGCACACACTCCCCCCCCCCCACCCCCCCAGGCATACACACAGGCACGCACGCACTTCACATCAGCCCTGGGCCCCACTCACCGACTGCGCTCTTCCGGCGGGGCTCCTCACGGCACGGCGCGTCTCATCCTCTAAATCGGGGCTCCCTCAGGTCAGAGGAGCCCCGCAACAGGCGCCACACTCCTCCTTCTCCCCGGCCCCCTCCTGGGGACCCGGGCTACCCCGGACGTCAGGGCGCTCCATGCGCCGGCAGCTCGCGGACCTCGGGAGGCGGGACTTCCGGTCGGCCGCGAGCGGATTGGCTGGCGGGCAAGAGCTTCCGGGTCGCCGCAAGATCAGCTTTCAGCGGCGCCGGCACACGGAGCTCGCTTCTCCAGGCTCGGACTGCCCCTGTGACTTGGATTTTGCACACCAGGACCATCCGAGGGAAGGCGGTGAGGACTCGCACAGCACGGCCGAAGCCGGGGGCATGGGGGCAACACGGGGCTGGCTGATCCCGCTCTAGACACGCTGTGCCTGGCGGGGGCCACTCAGGAGCTGCTCTCACGCCTCAGCTTCCAGTACGGTAAGCTGGCTGCTCTCTGCCAGTGTTTGTATTAATGAGCGGGTTGAGGGAAGGTTAGGGGTAGCACTATGAGAAGTAGTGACGTCCGAAGCCGGGGTGCTATCCCACGAGGCCTTTCATGCACTTACCTTCTGTACACACCGTTTTCCCTCCTGTTCCTCGTCCGAATCCATTATTAGCCTGTCCGTTGTGTACAGTTGTCTGTGTTCGGCACTGTATAGTTGGTTTTACTACTACTGATTTGAGGGAATAGTTTTATTGGGTAATGTACCAGGTGCGTCACTGGGAGACCTGCTCTCATCCTGGTATCCCCCAGTGAATGCTGTGTTAGTTTTTCCCAGCTCCTAGTGTGCCATGAGGATGGCCTCGCAGCGCTGTTGGGGAGTGTTCCGGTGCATCACACCCTGGTCTGGAGGGTGCGATCACAGCTAAAGTCTGATTCCGGGTTGTGTAACTTGAAGCATCAGTGATGGAGGCGTGGTCCACGTGCAGTGTCCTGTCTTCATGAATCGGTCACACGTGTGCTGTAGCAGGCAGCAGCATTTCATGTGTGTGATCCAGGCGCTAGTTGAAGCGTGGTGTCCTGTTGAGGATGTACGCTAGCTATTCACCATGCTAACTCCCGGGTGTATTATGGCTGTTGACCTTTAGTGTATTATTGTGATATTGGTGTGCATCTAAGTCACGTAAATACCACACATATTGCATTACAAATGCTATAGGTGTCACATTTGCGAAAGTTAAAACTATTGGCATTGTAAATGACAAAGCTATTAATTTCACTATTTCCAAAACCAACACATAAATAAAAAATGTGTCATTTACAATACCAATAGCTCAAACTTTCCTAATGCGAGACCTATTGCATTGTAAATGCTTGTTACTTACATGTCCGCTAACGCTCACTGTTACACATCAGCATTATAATAAAAATCTGGAATCCGGTTGGAGATGGGGGAATTGGTGAATACCAGGAGCAGTATTACAGAAGGCGGTAATATGTGGGTACCATGCGCTGAGAGCACTCCCTCCCTCTGAAGCCCCTGTTGGGGGTTATAGTCACATACTGCACCCATCTGTGGGGTTTTCCCGGGCTCTACATATCCCTCAACGAGCGGCCAGTCCTGCCGCGTTTCCAACTGGCACTCCACCATTTCATATTGTGCTGTCACCAGGGCTTTAAGTGGGCCGGGTCCTGCCGGCAGTTTTTAAAAGCAGGTGCTAAGACGGGTCCCTATCGGGCTCTCCATTTTTACCCTGTCACCTTGGCTCCTGCACTGAGATTAGCACATTTTTTTGTTTTTATGTACTAGGGCACACTGTCCTTGTCTGTAACAGGCACACCCGGTCTAAACCAGATAGATTGTTAGACAGGGAATGGGAAATATAGTTTACTGGTGAGTGTAAACAGGTCATGTCAAAGGTGTGCACCCAATTACTCTGGTGCATACCGTACAAAGGTAATTTAAATTGCTACATAGCAGAAATGAGATAATTGGTACATATTAAAATAGCCAACATTGTGCAACACTCTTAAACCTGAATTTGCATTCTTAAACTGGAACGTTGTACTCGTTATGCGGAAATCAAGTGATGGCTCTTAAAACCGGTTAGACTATCTTTTTAAAGTATTTAAAAAAAATGTTTTTTTTGGCTCAAATGTGTTTTATTGAGCTTACAATATAAAAGTACTAAGAATGTGCTGCGGCTAAATGCTGCGTCCAAGGGCCCAGCCGGAAATGACAAGCATTGAGGGTCACCAGTGCACACAGTCAAACACTAAGGGGCATATATATGAGAGGAGTTGCATCGCTCTTGCACCACACGACGTGGTGTATGAGCAAAGCAAGTCCAAAATGTGATTTATGAAGTCACGCAAGGCTACCTTGCGTGGCCCTCAGTGGCTTCTTAATTCAGGAGTAAATCAATGCAGTGCAAATCACTGTGTTGCGTTACTCTGCCCTTGGAAGGTATTCCCTGCGCTTTGCATGGGTGGTCCCACACAACTCCCATGGATTTTGACACATTTCCAGATTTACCAAAAGAAGTAGGCCTGGGAATGCGCCAAAAAGATATGCCTTCAAAGGGAAGGCGTAACCAGGAGAAATAACTTTATTACTCCTATTTACTTTCTCTTTTTATGTGTGCTGCATTCTCCAGCACACATAGAAAGAGGAATATGCCTCAGGGGATGGTTTTTGTGTGTGAAGGTGCGAGGTGCCCCTTCCTGCACAAAAACAATCCTCCTTACAACACAGGTACCCTTGCACCATGGTGCAAGGGTGCTTGCATTGGCGCTAGGGAGCCAAAATCGCGCCAGCACACAGACAAATGCAAGAATTTGCTGTCTTCTTTTAAATACAGCACATTCCTGCCCCTTTCCCTGTCACCAGGGCTGGACTGGGAACCAAAACCAGCCCTGGCAGAGTGCTCTAGCGGCCCCCCACCCCCCCGGGGTGCCGCCCAGCTCTTTGCCAGGGCCGGTTTTCGCCCGATTTTGTTACAGGGTCGATTTTGCAGGTATGTAAAACGACCCTCTAACAAAATCGGCCCCCAAGGGCCCAAACCCGGCCCCCACCCGTGCGGCGCACCGGGGGATTTCCCGGTGCCCGCTACGGCCAGTCTGGGCCTGCCTGTCACGCAACACAAGGTGACTTGCTGCGCTGCGTTACTTTCTAGTAAACATGCCCCATAATACTTAGGGGCAGATTTACAATAACTGGCGCAACCCCAGGGATGCGCCAGTTATTGTGCTCCACAGCTCCGCCACCCATGGTGCGCCGCATTTACAATGCGGCACACCATGGGGCAAAAACGGCACAGATGCGTGACGCATCAAAAGGCGACGCATTGCTGGAGTTGCGTCGCAAGCGCGATGCAGCTCCAGCAATGCTCTGGGGGGCCCTATCTGTCCAATGCTGCGTCAAGCCTTATGCCTGCTTCAAGCAGGCGCAGGGTTTTAACGCAGCATTGGCCTAAAAGTGCCTGCGTGAAATCTTGAAGATTTCACGCAGGCACTTTTGCGAGGCGCACCTGCCCCGGAATGCCCAGCCTGCGCCAGAACGCCCACATGTGGCGCAGGGCTTTCTAATGTGACGCATCTGCCTAGATGCGTCACGTTGTAAATGGGTCACAGGGATGTGCCACGTTTACGCCGCCGTTGCGTGATGCAACAGCGGCTTAAACATGGAGCAAGTCCGACATAAATCTGCCCCTTAGTATCCTCTTTCCCAAAACTCCCCCTCCCCTCCCCTTGCTCATTCTTCTGTATTGCATTCAGGTGTCCTGAGTTAGTTAGACTTTGGCACCAGCCAGTTAGCTTTTGGCTGCTGGATGTGTGTCATTTGGCGCTGCGGTCAGGCAAAGTATACGAACATACCTAGGGCATATCAGTTTGTGGAATTCTGGAGAGAGCAGAGCAATGTATGGAGCCCATAATTTTGGGTAAGTCTCAGGTTTGTGAGTTGTCATCATGGTCGTCTGTTCCATACCCAGAATGCACCATAATCTATGCAACCAGACTGTATGATAAGGAATGTTGTCCGAGCACCAGTGAGAGAGTATAGCCTGGAGTGTTGTTTTGACAGCTGGGCCTATATGCCTATAGTGTTTGGATTTCAGGGGAAAGGACAGTGAGTTAGAGAGTCTGATGAAAATGTAGGCTGGAAAGTGCTGGAGTTGGGTGTCCAAGTATCTGTCAGAACTTTGTCTCAATAGTGCAACAGCTTCAGACAGTCCCACAAAAAATGCCATTCATTCATTCATTTCATTTGATAACTTTATTGCGGTCATAGACCATAAAAGCACAGATAAAATATGTACATACACGGTATAGAATACATAAATAATAAAAAAAATGCATGGTTAAAAAGTTATTAAACAGTAAGTTATCAAAATAATGGTATCAAACATCGCAATTGATCACAGTTTGTCGCAATTCTTTAGAGTAAGCCTTCTGCGCCACATACCATATAATAAACGGGATACCGCAAACACAATAATAGGCGAGGTGTCATATCTTAAAATTCTAACAGCTTGTACACAGTGCCTTAGACCAAGACTTCTGCATAACGGTGCCAGCCAACATCTCCTTATTGTGCTATAAGCTGGACAGAGGAATAAAACGTGAACAATATCCTCTTTAGTGTTGTTACAGACTAGGCAAATTCCCTCTTCTCGTCCTTTCGATTTGCAAGTGAATGCCCCAATAGGTAGGCAACCATGTCTTAATTGTGTATAAAGTTTTCTTGCAAGGGGAGGCTGTATTAAGTCCAAAAACTCCTCCCTCTTAGACACGAGTTTTACCTGCAAAAATTCTGTACACAAACTGCCCAACGTTGTTGAGCTATGCAGAAGGCTTAGGTTGTAGGGTCTCAAGGAGGCCAAGAGCTCCGTTCTCTTCACTCCCGAGCAGCTCACCTCCGGGGTCTCCCATAATTGGGGTATACCAATTTGATGTGCAAGGGCTTTGATATGGGCTAACCAAGGAATATTCTTGATCTTTAACTGCCCCCAGACTGCAGGAAATTCAGCTCTATAGTCCTCGAGCTCAGGGACTGTCCAAAGCCTTCTCCAATACAGGAGAGGTCGAGCAGCTAGCAGTTCTGAGATGGACTCTAGGCCTAGATCTAGTCTCAGGGGCGTGAGTGGGGTGCTCTGGGGGAGACCTATCAGGTTCCTCATAAAGGCCTGTTCCACCTTAAGAAGGCTTGGTGTACTCTTATGGCCCCAGAGTTCTGCACCATAAATCACAGCTGGTCTAGCTTGTGCCCCATAAATCTCAAGGGCTGGGGCAACTGGCTTAAACAGGGTTGTTCTCTGAAACTTGCCAATGCCCCCTCCAATCTGCGCCAACCTCAAAGCAGATTTGGATACCTGTGGGCCCCAACTGAAATCTTCAGTCAGGGTAACCCCCAAGTATACAAAGGTTCTCACCCTTTCCAGCGGGACACCATTTAATACAGGGTTAGGGCGGGTGCGCTTTGGGGGTTGGAAGATCATAAACTTCGTCTTTGCTAAGTTTATCTCCAATCCCCTCAGAGCGCAGAAAGATACAAAACCATCCAGAACCCTCTGGATACCTGATGATGTTCGAGACAACAGCAAAGTGTCGTCTGCGAACATCAGAGCAAGTACCCGGCCAGTGGCCAACCATGGAGCGTCACTGTCCCTGACCTTGTCCAGTTCACCCACCAGGCCCTTTATATAAAGACTAAAGAGCGTGGGAGACAGAGCGCAGCCCTGGCGTACGCCTCTAGTCACGGGGAAGCGGGCTGATAATTCCCTGTTCTTCCCGCATCTCACCTTGGCGTAGTTCCCTGCATGAAAGCGCTTCAGGACAAAAAATGTAAGAGTGTCCCTAGGGCTCCACAGGCTCTCCAACAGTTCTCACTACTATGGGGTTGCCTCTGTGTAGTGTGACTAGGGTGAGGTATTAGTAGGTAACTAATTTAGCGACCGTTTCCACACTTGCTGTGTTACATGCTGTGCACTGTGTTCTGTAATAAATATATTCCCATTCTTTATGTGCTAGGGGCTTTCCCAGTTCCTAATCCCATTGCCTTTGTTCTGTTGACTTCTCCTAAAATCTCAGTTGGAGCAAGAAGGCGTATTATTCAGTGATATTACATTTATCCCTTTCTTTGGAATGGAGCCATTTTTCGAACGGAGCGAGATACTTTTCCCACTTTGGGGTGAGTAACCCAGTGTCTAAGCTGTAGATAATGGAGGTGTTCAGGGTCAGGAAGTCTGTAATTGGCCTTGAAATGCTCAGAAGGGATGGGTCCGCCTGCAACAAAATGGTGCCCAACAGATATGCATATGTTGGTTTGCCACTCGGGGAAAGCTGTGTGGTGTAGGCCTGGCACAAATTCCGGGTTTCCTATTAAGGGCCTTAGCAGCAAGGGGAACGTGGGTAACCCCTTTTGAACACCCGCTCTGGTGACTGGTGGGGAGTACAGACCCCAAGTTCTATGCTTCCCATGCAGCTATGGAATTTTCCAAAGGTGTTCTCCTGCCATTGGCCGGTCCATAAAGCACCAGTATTTTTTGGTCTTCTGGGGGCTCCATTCCACCAAAAAATGGAGTTGAGCCTCTTGACAGTATAGCGTAAGGTTAGGGACTTCCATGCCTTGGTTAAATTTCATATGCAGTGATTTAAGCACACCTGCTAGTGGAGTCAATGAAAAGGCCTGGAATATGAATAGGGCTCTAGGGAGCATCTCCATTTTAAGTGCCACTATGTGTCTCAGGCAGGAGAGGTGATAGTGCTTCCACTGGGCAAGATCTGCTCTGATCTGCCAAAGTAGGGGGCAGTAGTTAAGAGCCACAGTTTCCTGGGTTGTAGGGTTTCTGCTAACATAGCTATAGCTTTTAAATATCCATTTGTAGAACTTGGGCCATTTCCGAAGTGTTCCAGGGCAGCTTCCAGGTAGGGCCAATGTACTCTATCAAACACCTTTTTGGCATCTTTTGCCAGCAGCATCACCTCTTGTGAGCGCTTGACTATGTCTACCAGGTGTAGGATTCTCTTTGTGCTACCTCTGTATTAATGATTGGGGATAAACATGAAGTGTTCTGGATCTACCAGCCCTGGCATAAGAGGATTAAGTCTCCCCCTCCAGAATAATAGTGTAGAATTTGGCATCTATGTTTATCAAGGAGATGGGGTTGGAGGAGACTCAGTTGGGTTTATCTTTCCAGGGTTTGGGAATTGTGGAGCTCAAGGTGTCCAGCATGGGGTCAGTCCCATATATGCAGAGCAATTAAAGTAAGGACTAGCTTGAGCGTCTGACAAAAGGTTTTATAGAAAAGGGCGGAGAACCAGTCTGGCCCTGAGGATTTCTCAGGCATGAGATATTGGAGATCAGCTCTTTAATTCGTATAGGTTTGTCTAGGGACTAGGCTTGTTGTGGGGTCAGCCAAGGTGTGGGAGAGCCTTGTAGGTGCTTGTGCAAGTCAGTTAACTGTGGATTCTGTGCTTCAAAGAGGGACGTGTAAAAGTCCTTGAAGGCTGATGCTATGCCTTTGTCATTGCTGGCTTCCGCAGTGCTAGGAGTGTGAGGGGACCTCAATTCTGTCCTCCTAGCATTGTGGGCAAGCAGTCTCCTGCATTTGTCTTCCCCCACATATAAAGTTTGTTCGGGACGAAGTAGTACATTCTCCATTCAATTCATATTTAAGCTGCATAGTTGGGATCATGCGGAGTCCAGTTTCACCTTCTAGGATGTATGGGGAGGGCCCCGCCCCCCAGTCTAGGGACACCGCACCCTGTGGAGTTTGTCCAGCTATTTAGTGGTCTAAGTTGCCAGGTCTTGCACATTGGTGTTTTTTGTACTTTTATTTTACACACCTTTATTGCAGATGTCTTTTTAAAAGTTAAAGCAATAACATTGTTATTTCTTTATACAAAATTCTAACTACGAGTTGTTTGCAAAATAGTTTCATAATTGTAACATTTGCTATGCAATTGAAATTCTTGTAAAGCACACAATTTATGTCTCCTTAAGACTTTTAGCTCCCTACAGAGGTTTCACAAACATATGGCAGTGTGCATTCTGCAAGTATAGTAAATGTTTCAGAGGAATTGAACCCATAAACAACATTTTTTGGTTTTCATTTAAACGTGTAAATGCCTTATATTGGTTTCCCTATATCATGTCTTGTGAACAGTTATCCTTTTCATGTATCAGTGTATAGTAGCTACTTTGTATCATGGCTATGGAAGGGAAGATGTTAGTGATCAGCTGTAATATCTGATAGATAATTCTAATAAGTGTGCCCTTATTTCCATTTGCTCTGGAAAGCCAAAGACCTAAATATATTAATTTAAAGCTCAATGTGATATGTTATTACATTAATCATCATAAATAAATCGAATTATTTGGAAAAATAGTTATTTCATAGTTCCACCCTCATACCGCTGTGCACTGTGTTTAGGTTTTACATTTACATGTTTACATGAAATGCAATTTATTTGCATTTTTTTTTAAGTGTCAAAACCTTCAGAGGTAACATGGGAACCATGTAGAAACTTCAACCAAGACTCTGCTGCATATTTTGGCTAAGCATTTTAATTAAACTGATTGATTAGTAAATTAATTTGGGGTGTTTCGCACTCTACAATTTCTTAATTTCTTCTGATAAGTGAATGTACCTTTTGTAGTAGTTTTGAACATCCTGTTCTAAATCTCAATAGAATAGTTTCCTTATCAAGTTTTAGTTATTTTCTTGGTGTTAAAAGCCTCCCTTTTCCTGTTTTAGTCACCACTCTAATGTCTGAATCTAGATCTATTTCAGCAAAGTCTCTTAACTTTAAATACATCTTCAGTAAATGTGCTTCTTCGGAATTCATATTTCGCCATTAGCTCTTAATTACATAACACATGTAATGGGATATTCCTTATCAGGTTTTGCAAGTTTTAACATTCAGGCCCTGATTCTGATGTCAGATGGAGCGGAGTCCGTACTGCATCAGTTTGGAACTGGAACTGAACGACCTCCTGGCGTCGGTTCCAGTCCAGGAATTAGGATGCGACCGAACCCTATTCAGTCGCCATCCTATTCTTTGCAAGGGGAACATGCATTCCGAACGGAATGCTTGCTCTCATGGTAAAGAGCAGAGGTGAGGTTCATCCTGCACCAGGTGGCAGGCACCTCAAGGTGCCTTCTACCGGGTGCAGGGATCAAGAGGGGGGCACAAAGGTGCCCCGTAGGCAGCCATTCGGTGGTCTTGTACACATGGGGGCTCTACTGGGGTCTCCCAAAGACAGATTACCAGTGTCTCTCTGTGTTTGAAAGTCCGGCACAGAAAGGCAGTGGGAAGCTGCCCTTGTAATCCCTCGGCCGGAAAGAGCCGGCCGATGGAATACTGCAGGTTTTCCGAATGGCAGATGGGCTCTCCTAGCCTGTCAGAAGCCATTCAGAAAATCGATTTGGATTCCCTTTCGATCGACTGCATCAAAATGGGTCGGTCAGAAAAGAACCCGACCAACTGATTACGATGCGGGCTGAAGTTCTCTGACCGATATTGTAATCGGGCCCTTGGTGGTAAACTGGCTGAGACATTTGAGTCTGTAAAATATCAGCTTAATGTCATTTACTAGTTCTTGTAGACTGGTAGATACCAGAAATTCTTTTGTGTTTCACACTTGAAGTAACAATTCAAATCAGTGGTTGATCATTTTGAAAGAAGCAATATATTGACATCATAGCACCAGTACAATTGGCAAATAGAGACTAACATATGATTATAGATGTTTTAATCACACATAAAGACACTTATTTATATAATGGAGACTATTCCAAATACCATTAAGAAATGCAGTTTATTACTGTCTGATCTAGTAAATAAACATATGATAACTGCCAGTTCGCCTTACAGGACAATGCCTCCATCATGAATTTGGTCCATTTAGGGGCCCCAACTGACTCATTCACACACCACATCTCAATCCTTTTCGAGGCCAGAACCAGCCATAATCTCATCATCTTGTTCAACACCTCAATTACCACAGCCACCTTCCCCGAGAACTGGAAACATGCAGAAGTCAATGTCTTACTAAAGAAACCATTGGCAGACCCCAGCAAACTCAACAAATATCGACCGATCTCCCTGCTGCAGTTCCCTAACAATGTATTAGACGATTAGAAAAAGTCATCAACCAACAACTCTCCTCATATCTGAAACAGAACCTCCTACTCAACTCCTCCCGATCTGGATTCTACAGCAACCACAGCACAGAGACAGCCGTCATCGTGGCTACCAATGACATCAAAGCTCAACTTGACCAAGGAGATACTGCAGCTTGGAAGCCTTCTGTACGGTCTTCCGCCACGCACTCATCACAGGCCTGAACAGCAATTGCATCCAAGGAGCTGCTCTCAAATGGATCGGCTCTTTCCTTGCAAGGAGAATGCAAAAAATCTGCATTTTCTCCTTCACAAAAGGAAATCATCTGTGGAGTACCCCAAGGATCCTCACTCAGTACCACCCTCTTCAACATTTACATGACACGTCTGGCCAGCATAGCCAAAACCCATGGACTCAACATCCTATCTTATGCCGATGACACACAACTCATCCTCTTCCTCTCCGAAGACACCACCAATCTCCCCATGGAAAGCACCCTGGGGGCCTGCTGCACTCTTATCCCCACTGACCATGCTAAAAACCAGGCATCATTCTGGACAACAAGGTAACCATGACAACTCAGGTCGACTCTGTCTCCTCCTCCTGCATCTTCCACAAAACTCAAGATGCACCATCACCCAAGCCCAACTCTCCAGCCGTCTGGACTACTGCAACACTGTCTACACAGATATCGCAGTTCACCACCTCCGACAACTACAGAAAAGAGGCCAATTCAAGCTCCTGACCTATGCATACAAGGCCCTACACAACTACAGACCCTCCTACTTTAACCATAGCATGAACTTCCATCAGTCCATCAGACACCTTGCTCCACGTCCCTTTCTCTAAGCCTTACTGCACACTTCCGACATAGCAGATGGGAAGATCACTCCTCTCCTACCTAGCAGCAAAGACATTGAACCCTGCCAGCTCCTGGAAACCCTCATGGGTGACAAGTAGCACTCCACAGCTCAGCTGGTAAAACTAAAAAGAGGATGTTCAATTTTCAAAGTCAACTACCAAGGCCCCCGTTTCCCTCAAACTAACGATAATCTGAATATCAGTGGGTACATTTAAAACTGGATGAGGGTTCAGAATTCAGGCAACCTGTCTAGTGAAATCATGGCTACCATACCTCACTTGGCTGCCATTTTGCCGGCATCAACTTAGATGCCCATGTACATGCATGTGATGGTACATGGGGGAACAAAGTTCAAAGTGCTAACCTTGCAGCCAAGGAACATACTCAGTATGCTCGCAGAACAGTATGGTCTCAATACACTCCATAATGTCATCTGATGCTGCAGGAAGGAGGTAGCTCGTTTCAGGCAACACAATGTGGATGTTTTCAGATATAGGGTAATACCCGATCTCTTCCTCTTCTCTAGCACTGTCCCAGCAACAACTGAGAAAATCCTCAACATTTTACATTATATCTTTGCCCCCTTTGTAGGTATCCAACTATTATATTTTCTGCACCCTGTTGGAAGCTCCAAATTGTCTGCCTCGTTTCACTTTTTATAAAATTCTGCTGCCATGATTGACAATGGAAACTCCTTTTTAACGATCTATGTAATTATTCTGTAACTATTGCAAATCCATTTACACAGTTACCCAAAGACGGATGATGGGATTATAAAGAGAAGGTCTTCAGTCAGTTTTATAGACTTTCAATTGAGGAAATACCTAAATGTTTTCAAATGTCTGCTATGGAAAATTCATCCTACTCTGCTATGAATATTAAATACTGGCAAAGACATATCGACCATGATAAGCATCCCACTGCCCACTTGGTCAGCAGAAGCTGTGGTCTCCTCTTCCTTGATGGAGGACCACCTGCCAAATTTTGAGATGCCCAGCAGGTGGGAGGAGCTTGCGTCTCTTCAGCAGAGGCATCCGAGATGTAGCTTAACTGAAGACACTAAACTTTGCCTAGCGGGTATATTGCTTGATGGGTCACTCTGCAAAGTTTACTGTTTTCTGAAAACATACTGCCAAAACAAGAGTTTGTGTTCAGAAAACAAAAAAACAATGGCTCTGACTTACAGGGAGGTTTCTCTTTGCATGCATGGGCCATTGTGAATGCTTTTTTCAGGGCTGCCATGCTTCCCATGGAGTCTCAGGTACTGATGAGGGGTGGCTCCTACGTTACGTGGAGAAGCGTCGCCCCACTGCTGACAGGTAGCAAATGAAAAATAAATTGATAATAAAACTATTCTATGATTTTATTTTTCACTTGCTCAGCTGACTCTAGGAAGGGGCGGGGCCATCCTCTGCATCAGCAGCAGCCAGGGTGGATGAGTGGTAGGTGCACTGTAAGTGTGCGTGTTGGTTTGGCCGGTCATCTTAGGACAGCATAACAGACATGCGCACTTACATCATTCCAACCCAGCCGTAATGCACAGCCGGGTGGGAGAAGAGGCTCAGGCTCCCTGTCCCTAACTGAGCGACATTCCAGCCTGCTCAGACCAATCCCAGCACTTCTCTCATGCTGAGTAATAGCATGAGATCAGCGCCTGGATTAGGTAGGGAGGGGAAATGAAGAGCATCGAAGCTGCATCCAGCAGCAGCATTGGAAGTTAAGTTCTTTTTTTTAATTATTATTCCCCACCCATGCTGGCTCATCAAGTTCTAGTGGCAGCAGCCGCCACTGGTACTGATATCTAGTGATGTTCTCTCTTATTCCCCTATGCTGAACGGGCCATTAGGTCAGAGGTTTCTGAAAGAAAAGCCAGCTGAGACCCAACTATCAGAAACACTATTTTTCCCCACCCCTAAATGGAGCAGGTAATCCTGTGTTTGGCATGGTTGGAGCACCATCGATTTACCCACTCGTCCACACTGGATCTTGTACTTTGAGATTAATGCAGCCAGAGGGTGACTAATGCTGAACAGCCTCAATTTTAAGGTGATGAATGGCATATAAAAAGTTGATACACCCCCATGGCAGCCTTCACATGAAATAACCCCCTTTGTGCATTCCAGAGAGCTGATTGTACTGCTGAATATCGAGGTTATGAAATAGTGGCACAAAAATATAGTGGACAATATATCAAAGACCAAAATATCGAGGCGGTAAGTGCATATAGAGGAAGTATAGATCTACTATTTCTAACTCCACATTTAGTTGGATGCGTCATATCTACAATGATATGACGGACCCCTTTGCTCTCTTCAGCGCTGCCACACAATTAGCTGCCATGCGCCAACGCAGGAACCCTTGCACTATGGTACGAGGGGGCCTGCGTCACATTGATGATTGTTTTTTTGCAGAAGGGGATACCTTCCTGCACAAAAACAATCACAGGAGGTGATTTTGTCTTCCTAGTGTGCTGCAGAATGCAGCACACATAGAAAAAGGAAACAAAAACCGAGGATAAAATTAAAACATTTCTCCTCGCTGTGCCTCCCTACGCCTCCCCTGGGAAGGTGTAACATTCTGATGCATTTTCAGGTTCACGATTTCTAGTAAATTTGGAAATGCTGCAGAAGCCATGGGTGTTGCGTGGGAACACCCACAGCAACACCCATGGCATGCCCCTTTCATGCAAAGTGAGGCGTGTAAAAGGACCATGTTTACAAGGACACGAAAAGCCACGTAGGGAGGCTTGACATGTTCTTGAAAATATGGGGCAGCAGGGTGCGCCACAAAACGTGGCACACAGACGGCGCAAGGGGCTTGTAAATAAGCCCCAGAAAATATATGCCTATTTTTCTTTCAATATTTTGGCCTCTATATTCTGGCTTCAATATTCAGAGTGCACATCCCAATAGTTTAACTCAATGAACAAGCATAAGCTAGTGGGGTGTACATTTAGTCTGCTGAATGCCCAATGAAATTTTAGGGCGTGAATAAACTTTATAGGAAAAGTAGAACTAGATACGAAAAATTATCCATTTGAGGAACGGTGTGAAAAGGATTACTGTGACCGCTAGCTTTTTGTTCGTTTTTGTGTGCTGTCAGTTAAGTGCCTAGTCCCCAAAGCCTTTCGTTCATTTTATTGTAGAGATTTAACATTTTTAATCAATTTTGAATTATTGTTTTTTAAACATATTTTTAGCATTTGTTTTGCATACATTTTAAAAGCATGAATTGAACAGTAGCGAATACCTTTATTCATTCCTCAATTGAAAGGTTCATCTCCCAGCATCTAACAGCAGCACTGGGGAACGTATACTCAGTTCCCTTCTGTTTCCGAAGCCGCACTTTAATCAACAGGGCCTTTACTCCAGGAATAGATTTCATGTCGAGAGACTTTGTCAGATTCAAGGCTGTAATTACCAGCGTTTCCAGATTTGAGGGTAACTGGAAATTGCCTGCTATTTGCAGCCATTAGTGATAAACCGTTTCCCTACTGCAGCTCAGGTCACAAGCAGGCAGGCAGATAGGCGAGTTTAACTCTATGCGGCCTGGCCTATAGGGAAATCAGGTTACATAGTTTAGGACAAGGCCTCTGAATTGTCAGTAGGGCTGGAGCAGAGTCAGTTGGATGTCACAGGTATAGAGGTTATGATTGATACCCGTAAGACATTATGCATAGGTGCAGCCACACGTCTGGTAAGGGTGCAGTTCTGGTCCTCATGCGTGACATCATAACACTACTCCTATTAGCCACAATGGCAGAAACACTACAATCCAATTGCAGTTCCATGTAGTAGCTGCTACAGGTTTGCAAATGTGCTTTAGGGCCTCCTCGGTGGTATGAAGTTCTACATAAATCAAATTCAATGTAATTCATGTTTCTGTCTTTACCCTCATTTAGCCCCTACTGTAAAGATTTAAGGCCTCATTTATGAAAGCCTTGAGCCACCGGCGCGTCACTTTTTTACATGTTAAAAGTGACGCAACGGTGGCGCAAGGCCTTCATAAATAAGGCCCTTAAGATGTAAAATCTCATAGGCTAGCCACTGCACACACGCTGCACACAAGTGGCTTTCTCCTGCAGAGCTGCCAAACTATCTATCATTTTGAAAAATTTAGCCTCATGTATTTGGAACAATACGGTAAATAGAGCATGTAACCCTGGATACAGTAGCTGAGAGCCAGGGAGGTGGCTCAGTGAGCTGAACAGTTTTGCTTTCAATTGCAGTTATCTGCATGTCACACATTTATATCCCAGCAAAGCAGACTCAACTTTCCATCTCTGAGGACCAGTAGTTTGCGTATCATAATTATAGTAATAGTGACATCTTTTGTTTATAGAGGTACGAAATGGCAGACGTACAGCGTGAAGCACTATGTAAGACAAAATATTATTATATTTATTATTATTATTTTAATAAGTGGCCTCTAGAACTGGACATCGTACCTCAGATCTGACCTCTACAACCAGACACAGGGCAACAGATGTGGCCTCTGAAGCCAGTCATGACATAAGGGGTGTGGTCTTAGAATCGGCATTCATAAAGCCACTGTGGGAGGAGCCAATCATTCCAGTGTGGACTCCAGAACTCTGCACAGTGCTGGAGTGGAAGCGTCCAGAACTGGGCACAGTACCTGAGGCGAGGACACCAGAACTGAGACAGTACTGAGATAAGGTTCCCAGATTTGGACAGGATGCTCAAGATACGCCTCCAATTTAAACTTATGACATTGGTTACACCTCTTCTTCCACTGTTAACACTATTAGGAAACTTTGTGGTCACAAGATTGAATAAGCTGATAATCTACTTACTGTAATATGCTCAACACTCCTGTGCTCCATTTTGACCATATTCTGCATGGTTCCTCTACCCTAGAGATGTGGCACTCCACTTGTCTGCTGTGGCTCTCCTTTATCACATGCATCCCCACTGTATTAGCTCTAAAATCTTTCCTCATTGATTCTGCCACTTGCAGTCTATCAGTCTAATTGCTGACCATAGAGGCATCCTCAAATTGCTCCTGCCCAATTTAAAATAAATGTTTTAATCTTACTCAATGTTACACTCATTAAGGGAGTCATTGCCTGCAAGAGGGAGCAAACCCAGACCCTGTATATGATCCAAGTCTCTTAATTTGAGGTTATTTTCCCAATGGGACAACAGTACTGCACCTTTTTAGCTAATTATATTCAAACACCAGTTGTCGGAGACCAAGGTCCCAGTAATTCAAGTCGTAAGTCCCACCTTCACTGACATTGCAGGGAGTACTAGCTCTGAGACTGCACCTATGTGATCTATATGCAGACCCACTGGGGAATTACCCTAAGGAGACAGAAGAGTAGGGCTGATCCACGTCAACCATAGCCAAATTTGATAAAATGGGGAATCACTACTAACCTGCATTTGCCGCCACCGCCACGAGAGTCATTTGGGCAGACAGCAGCAGGCGCGAAGGAACGCTGACATCTCCGCCGCCACCGCCAAGAGTCCCTGGACACCGGACTCCGCGCCGCCGCTCCGGGAGACCACAAATCCCGGCAGGCCTCGCGGCGGCGCGTTTGCAGTGACGCGGGTCGTCGCGCTGCTGAGGGCGCCAGAGCCCTTGAAAGGGAGGAGAGCCCCGGCAGAGCGGGGGGAATCACTACTAACCTGCATTTGCCGCCACTGCCACAAGAGTCATTTGGGCAGACAGCAGCAGGCGCGAAGGAACGCTGACATCTCCGCCGCCACCGCCAAGAGTCCCTGGACACCGGACTCCGCGCCGCCGCTCCGGGAGACCACAAATCCCGGCAGGCCTCGCGGCGGCGCGTTTGCAGTGACGCGGGTCGTCGCGCTGCTGAGGGCGCCAGAGCCCTTGAAAGGGAGGAGAGCCCCGGCAGAGCGGGGGGAATCACTACTAACCTGCATTTGCCGCCACCGCCACGAGAGTCATTTGGGCAGACAGCAGCAGGCGCGAAGGAACGCTGACATCTCCGCCGCCACCGCCAAGAGTCCCTGGACACCGGACTCCGCGCCGCCGCTCCGGGAGACCACAAATCCCGGCAGGCCTCGCGGCGGCGCGTTTGCAGTGACGCGGGTCGTCGCGCTGCTGAGGGCGCCAGAGCCCTTGAAAGGGAGGAGAGCCCCCGCGTCGCGGGACGCCCGGGGCGAAGCCCGGGCAAAGGGCGGGCCCTCTTAGGCCCTCAGAGGCCCGAGGAGCCTGGCCTGTGCCAGACACCCTGCCCGATTGCAAGTAGCCAAAGGACATCGAGACTGCATAACTGTAAGTTGGCTAAATCTTGCTGTAACATACCACTGTGAGCCCCTGAGTTCCTGTTGTACTGAGATTGGTACTGGTTATTGGCCATAAGCATATCCTGCTGTATAGTGGGTTACTTATTGGGCTTGCCATGAACCACCCAGAGACCAGAAGCATGGCAGCCGCTGGGGCAAAGAAACTAACTGGTACCTTAGATGATTTTATAGTACGCACACATGCCCTCATTGATGAAGGGATCATACTGATGGATAGAAGGGTGTCCCAAGACTTAGCCATGGCAAAGCGTTCCTCTCTGGGCCATATTGCACAAGCTTGCACACCTAACAGTGTATCCGCTCCAAAAACACTCGTAATGGTACATAAGGACCGGGGTTGTGACTTACCAGCCTCGCAGGAAGGCCTGGAGGCAACCCCAAATCTCTCCTTGTTGCTGGAAAATGGCCCGGCTGTAACCGAGAATGAAACTACAGCTAGTACCCTAATTGAAAGGGGGAGGAAGGAGGGGGCAATCCCTAAACAAAAGAGTATTAAACAAAAGCCCATTAAAACGACCACTCGAAAAGGGAAAAAACCCCAGACTAGCAAAATCCATGACCCAATTCAGTTGGATCCGATTCCGTTGAATGTGAGCACCAACCTAGATGCTCACTCCAATATTAATGATACCGCAGGTGGGCCCCGGGCAAGTGTGGGCATAACACTAAGCCTGCCAGATGAAACCATCTTGGATAGTAGCTTGGAGGGGATCTTGGAACTAAGTGGGGTAGTTGACAATCAAGCTGAAGGGGGTGAGGACAGTAGTAGCCTAAGCATGGTTAATAATAACATCTTTGCAATGCTAAAAATTCTCTTAGAACCTATTGAGGTTAGGCTACGATGTCTGGAAACAATACTGACTAACATCCATAAAGATATTAGTGCCCCTAGCTTCAATTCGAACAATAAAGTTCCACAAAAAAAACCAACTATGAACAGACCACCCACAGCTGCTAAAAGCAATGTTACCACTAATCTACCTCCAAAACCTACCACTAATCCACCGCCAAAACCTACACCAACACCTAAAAACCCAACCACAACCGATAAAGTAGTGCCACCCACACAAACTCCCAAGGATAAAGTTAATGTTGAAAAAAGGGAGACACGTAGAAACATACATCTACCGCCAGAAGCCTCACCATACGTTGTGGTCCTTACTGGAGTCCCCCAACCTGATAATAAATCAAATGAAAATAATGGGGGACTTGTAAATAAAACAATACATTGGTTAAATGATAATTACCCTCTCCCACCAGCCTTTAAAAGCAATATCCTTATGGTCGAAAGGGCTCCTTGGGTGGGGTATAATAATAAAAAAAGGACACACGGTGACTGCGTGGTGATAACATTTGAGAATCCCCGCACCGCAGAATTTATCACATCGAGGCCCCCAAGAAATTATGGTTTGTCTATTGTGGCTAGGTCATTATCCTACTTTTACCCTGAGGGTGAACAACTGGATAATAGGTGGAGCTGGACCAGGGACAAACGACACCATGGTGGTAATACTGGTCAGGCTTTTGATAATAATTACCACAACACACAGTGGAATGGGAGGCATGAAGATGGTTGGAACACTGTGAAACACAAAGGGAGGCCTCCTTACTTTTATCCACAAGGTTATGACCCAGGATGGACAGGCAATCTGCAATTTCCTCCGTTTTTCCCCTGTTACAACCGGTTTGATTGTTTGGAAGCAGTGGACTGACTCCCCAAGATCAAGGAAGATGACCGGCTGTTTAACAATTCTGTGGGTTTGGGTTCTATAAGTTGTCTAGGGTCTGAGGAAACCCCAGAAATACAGGTGGGGGATGAGTCTATACAAGGGAGTCTGGTCAGAAGACTAGGGGACACTGTAGATATTTCACCTGTAGAAAAAGATTACTGTAAGGTGCTCTTTTGGAACGTGGCTGGGTTAAAACAAAAGATTACCAATCCAACCTGGGATGAGGCCATTACCGACACGGGAATATTAGCCCTTCAAGAAACTTGGGCCACCACGCCGATACATCTTAATGGCTATAAAACTTACTTTACCCCGGCGGTGGGTGGAGTACACGGGAGACCCAAGGGGGGGTTGATTGTATACATATCTAATCTCCTAGTATACGATAAAATTTCTTTTTCCCCTGGATCCAGTTACTATCAAAAAATAGTGATATACACAAGGAAGGGTCCAAAGATGGTTCTTTTTAATTTTTACAATAACTGTCCAGATAGCATGATTAAGGACGTACTTGACACACTAACCTCAGAAATGCAAGACGAACTTGATAAGAGCAAGAGGGCTGAAGTTATGTTATTATGGGGGGGTGATTTTAATTGCACTCTCTGCAAAAAGGGCCAAAAGGGTATCTGTGGTTTAATGCTGGAACAAGATGTCAACTTGACGCATTTTGAACATACCCTACTAGGCGACTTATTAAATGAGATGATTTTTAATTTCAACTTTGGGTTTTCAAATGAGTTAGCACATCATACAACGACATTTGCCCCAACTTTTGTTGGGCGGGGTGCCTCATCTATTATCAATTTTAGTTTATGTACACTTAGCTCTGCGAGCAGATTGATTAGAGCAAACATCATGGACTTACCACTGAGTGATCATCTGCCACAGGTATTAAAAATGGAGAACCTATTTGCTGTAGTCGATACTAGAGAATGTCCGAACCAAATGGTCCAGGACGTGAGGTTGGGTGCCCAAAATGGTTACAACCTTAAATGGAGCAGACTGGTCCCGGATGATTTCCTGTATAAAATATTGAGTAAATGCATGAGTAGTTTCTCGATCTGTTTAGATGAATACGCAGAGAACTGTGAAATAATAACCCATTTTAATATCATCTCTAGTACAATTAAGGAAGCTTTGTGGGTTGAAAGGAAAAATTCCCTAAAGTCCAATAGGAAATGGTTTGATAGGAACTGCACTAGAGCCTTAACAAAGCTTAGACATGCAATTCATAAAAGACCACGGGACGTAATCCTAATTAGAATTGCAAGGAAGGACTATAATTCAGCATTGAAGGACAGGAAGGCCTCGATAAAAAGGGAGGCTTGGGACAACCTATGCGCTGCCTCAAAATTAAAGGATCCGGCTGCTTTTTGGAGGGTCATTAACACCCCCCTTTTACACGAACAAAAAGCACGCATGGAAATTGCCATCTCAGAAGATGAGTGGGTGGCTCATTTGTCCTCCCTTTATAAGGCTGTGGAACTAACCCCTGTAACAGGCCAGGATGTGGGGTTGCTAATTTTAGATACATCCAGAACTTTGATTGTAACCCTTCCTGAAGTTATAGCGAGCTTGAAGGCAACTAAGGGGGGCAAGGCAGCAGGACCAGACGGTATACCAGCCGACCTCTATAAGGCTAACATCGAATTATGGGGGCCACTGTTAGTTCAGCTCTTCAATGCCGCTCTGGTAAATAGCCCAATTCCTACCTGGTTTACATCGGTAATAGTCCCAATCTTCAAGAAAGGGGACAGGCTAAGTTGTACTTGCTATAGGCCAATTTCCTTATTGGACTCTTCTATAAAAATTTTGGGGAGAGTGATTTTAGCTAAATTGGAAAGCTGGGCCGAGGATAATGGGGTGCTAAGTGATTTCCAATTTGGGTTCCAAAAGGGTTTAGGGACCATAGAGCAAGGTTTGAATCTTTTCACCTTGCAACAGAAGTATATAAAGGTTAAAAAACAACGTCTATACCTCACTTTTGTTGATTTAACATCAGCTTTTGACTGTGTGTCACACACTAAATTATGGTCAATTATGGCCGAATTGGGGGTAGACAACGCCATTATATGTTTTCTGAGAGAGCTTTATTCTGGGGCCACTGCTAGTGTCAGATACGGGAATAATGGTGAATGCAGCAGACAATTTGGGATTGGTCGGGGTGTGCGCCAAGGGTGCGTCCTAGCCCCCTTTTTATTTTTGTTATATATAAATGGAATGGAGAAGCACCTCGTACAGCAGGGCAGAGACATGCCTATGGTGAGAGGTAGGCCTGTCCCTGCACTGATGTACGCTGATGATGCTGTTCTGATGGCATGCACACCAATGGCTTTGCAAACTTTGGTTACAGCTTTTAACACTTTTATGCTTGGTTTAGATTTGAAAATCAATTGTTCTAAAACTTTATCTATGTACTGTGGGTCCAGAACAAGCAAGCACTTGAAGCCAATCTTCATAAACTCCAATCCCCTAGAAAGGACCCCTACCTTCCCTTATCTGGGGATATTGTTCCATGAAAGTGGCTCATGGACTACAGCAATTCATGCTAGATTTTTGTTATTTTCTAAGACCATTATGGCCCTAAAATGCTTTATGAAAAAATTAGGTAAAAAACCCATAAAGGAGATTTTAACTGTTTATAATGCGACCTGTATATCTGTAGCCACCTATGGTGCAGGATTATGGGGGTATTCAAATATCAGTGCGATTCAAATCATGGAAAACAAGTTTTTATGCCACATTCTGTCCGTACCCCAAAGTACTGCAACGATGATATGCCATGCTGAATTGGGAACACCTTATGTTACCGATACTATTAAAATTCAGCCAGTCCTCCTTTGGCATAGGGTTTGGACAAATGATGAATGTGTTGTCAATCGGGCTATTTTAAAGGATATCATGGTATTGGACAATATCAGTGACTTTAAATGGATAGGCTACGTCAGAAACTTTCTTGAAAAAATAAGTTGCCCCCAATACTTTGAGGACCCACAATCAATGGAATATATATCTAGAAGAGATTTGAAAAATCTGTGCATGGCGTACCTCAAGGAAAAGAGACATATAGAAGAGGCGAGAAAAAAGACTGTTTCTGTCCACCAGGACATTCTATGTGGAGAGAAATTGCAGCCATATCTTTCATTGTACATGTCCAATCACGAACGTTACCTTTTGACCCGTTTTAGATTGAATATTGTTTTTAGGACATTATCGTTCCCCGTGATGAATTGTTGGTCGAAGGATTTATGTCTTTGTCCATGTGATGATGTATCCCAACAATCCGATATACACATATTATTCTTTTGTAAATTTTATATTCTTCCTCGAAAGAAACTTATCATCCCTATCCTCAAGGATTTAAATGTATATAGATGCCGCCTAGCGTTCACAGAGTGCCAGAAAATGGAAACTGTTTTTATGGTTGCCTCAATTGCAGAATTTTTAAAATTAGTTTTTAAGTGCCGTAAATCAATTCAAACGGATTGATCGTTTTTATTGTATATATGAATTCAATTTTGTTGCTTTCCTTTTTCGTGATTTTTAAAAAAAGTTTACTCTACCTCTTGTAAATTGTACCTTTCATGCTACTTTCATGGTTATCTTGCTTTTTAACCGAATAAAGTATTTTTGAATCTTGAATCTTGATAAAATGTTTCAATGCTTACAGCTCTATCATCTAGGCGGGTTACCTAAAGGGACGGAGCAGGTTCTCAGTTTTGGGTAAAGGGGGGCTGCAGGAGGTTCAATTTGTGTTTATAAATTGTGTAGAATGGAAATATCGACTCCCAAATCTTGACAGGACAGAGTACTGGTACAACAATATTGAGGGACAAAATATCGAAAGGTAAGTTTATACACATTTTATATACCTAATTCCACATACAAGTACCATGGTGATATATATAGCTTCAATGTAAGTAGAAGTGGAGTAAAGAACAGTAAATCCTTACCTCCCTCTGTGCACTTCCCTTTCGATAATCTTGTCTCTTGATAATGTTGTAACAATATTCTCCACCTTCGATTTTAAAGGATTCAATGTTTTCTACCACACTTGGATTAAGCAGTGGTGACAGTCTACATTTCGAACAGGTGTAGCCCTGGGTCTGAGATTACACAGCACCAGGTGTGCACACATTCAGAAGAGGTTGGTACCTGTGTATCTATCTAGAGCATAGTTGCCTAGCCTGCATGTGGACTCTCATATATGTGGAACACCATAGAATCAGCACAAACAGCAGATCTCCAAGTGACAGCAGCAGTACTTCCAGGACGCTGACATGGAATATCACCTAAGTGAGAATGGTGTGAGAAATCAATTATTCACTGAGAAATTTACTTCTGTGACTTAAGCTCCCACTGCAGAGATCTGTCTGTAACCTACATGCCACTCATACCTTAACAATCCATGGTCTGTCAGCAATGAATGCTTGCACTAGTCTGCCATGTTGGATCTGTTCTGCTGGGACGGCAGACCCAAGACCTACTCGCCTTCCGAAGACTCCTCAAGACCTGGCTCTTCGAGCAGTAGCAGCACCCCCCGCCTCCCCTCAGCGCCTTGAGACCCTCATGGGTAAGTAGCGCGCTCTACAAATGCATTGATTGATTGATTGATTGATTGATTGTACTTACTGCCTTCTATCAGAGATGGAAGCTTGCTTTGCTATTGTCATACTGTGTATGTTCTGTGAGGAAGTAATGCTTGCACTGCTGCTACCTGCGTTGCATATGTTCTGTGAGCGGGAAACTTGCAAAGCTTCTGCCCCAGCAAAACCCATCCTCTGAAAGATTGAAGCATGCAGTACTTTGGTCCACAGTGTACATGTTCTAGGTAGAAGGGGTGTTTCCAATGCATGTCTTATGAAAAAAAAGGATATATTGAATGCACTTACATAACATGCCCTATTAACAAGGCACTTCTCCATAAAATTTGATTTGCAATATCTATAGTCTCAAAGAAGGCGTTTAACCCTGTAGGAGAAATAATGGAGCGCCTAAACATTTGCACAAAAAAAAGAATATGGCCTGTTGCTCAACCCTCCTGTTTGTAATCTTGTAATAGGGAGACACAAAAACAAACGATTTTAGCTCATCCACCAAGTGACAGTTTGACAAAGCGAGAATATAAATGTTGACATAAGTAACAATATAGTCCCACCCAAAAAAGGAAACACAGACTGTGCAGCAAGAGAACTGTAAAAATCTTCTGTTCTTCGCAGAGCTAGATGTGGATCACACTGATGAAGTGATAAAAAGTGTTATTAAAATGTAAAATTAGTATAGTTAAAGACACTTGTGCAATGTTAACTTATTATGAACTAACACAATTTTAAAATGTGCAAATTGTGGTACATAACCATTTTTATTAGTAATAGGTTTTAAAATGTTAAAGCAAGCTTCATTATTACTGCAGCAAAAGTTAAATGTGCTGAGCTGTGCATGAAATGCTTGAAAGTTGACCTACCCTAACTTTTTTATAAAGCCTCACACCACATTGCATTAAAGAATTACGTTTTTGAAATGTTTTGTTACAAACATTTCATCATTGAATAGAATGATTCACACACTATGGGGGTCATTAGGATGGCGGACGGAAGTGCCTCCGCATACCCTGAGTATGCGGAACAGGCCTATTTTCCGTGCGCCCGTCGCGGACACTCCGTCCGCCAAATCAGGATACGAAATACGTGGCAAAATCCGTCCGCGGCGGTAGAACAAGGTCCGCCGCACCACCACACCCAACTACGCGGCGGACGTAACCGTACCAGAGACTCCGCCGTACGGACTGACGACTAGGACCGTCCTCCAAATCAAGATGGCGGAAAACACACATAAAAGCGCGGCGGATAAACAACCTGCCTGAACACGGCGGATGCTCCACAGCGACCATACCCACCACGAGCCGCACGCCGACATGGACCCTGCACTACAGGCTTACCCGATACTCTACGCGATCCAGTACGTCCTCGTCTTGGCCCACCATCGACGAC
This sequence comes from Lissotriton vulgaris, assembly GCF_964263255.1. NCBI lineage: Eukaryota > Metazoa > Chordata > Amphibia > Caudata > Salamandridae > Lissotriton > Lissotriton vulgaris. The sequence continues at coordinate 264,663 of NW_028242523.1, read as the reverse complement.
GACGCAGGTAGGCACCTAAGCATTCGCTGTCTGGAGAGGAGTACCGGCCAGGGCGGTGACGTAGGGAGGGGGGAGTGACATGTCCCAAAATGCACAAATGCCTGTGTACGGCAATGCCTCCAAGGGCCGTGACCCAGGTAGGGGAGAGTGACACGTAGCACAACCAGGGCTCAAGTCGGGGTACCACGCGGGTGGACGGCGTCCCCCCACTAATTCAACAGGGAGCATGATAACTATAAACTGCAACTGAGTGGAAGCCACCCTATGTGTCGTCACTTCCTGTCGTGATTTCAGCGTCACCCCACTTCTTGTTGCAGGACTTGGGTCCTGAGCAGAACCCACCGCCCCCAAGAAAATACCAATCCACACCAGCATCACACACGCAAGAATGACTCTGACAAAGCACGACACATGAATCGCTATTTTATTTACGCAGATTCGGAGCAAAGTCACAGTCTAGAATGGAGCCTGCCCATAGTGGACACCAGAGCAGGTACATCAGATGCAGTACATCAGTATGAGGATAGCAACAGGGCAGTGTGGACACCAGAGCAGGTACATCAGATGCAGTACATCAGTATGAGGATAGCAACAGGGCAGCAACAGGGCAGTGTGGACACCAGAGCAGGTACATCAGAGGCAGTACATCAGTATCAGAACAGCAACAGGGCAGCAACAGGGCAGTGTGGACACCAGAGCAGGTACATCAGAGGGCATACATCAGTATCAGAACAGCAACAGGGCAGTGTGGACACCAGAGCAGGTACATCAGAGGCAGTACATCAGTATCAGAACAGCAACAGGGCAGCAACAGGGCAGTGTGGACACCAGAGCAGGTACATCAGAGGCAGTACATCAGTATCAGAACAGCAACAGGGCAGCAACAGGGCAGTGTGGACACCAGAGCAGGTACATCAGAGGCAGTACATGAGAGGGGCCAAGTGCTCCAACAGTCCATTGCACTGAAAACGTCCATCAGAGGCAGTACATGAGAGGGGCTAAGGGCACCAACACTCCATTGCACTGAAAACGTCCATCAGAGGCAGTACATGAGAGGGCACAATGCAGTATCAGAACAGCAACAGGGCAGTGTGGACACCAGAGCAGGTACATCAGAGGCAGTACATCAGTATCAGAACAGCAACAGGGCAGCAACAGGGCAGTGTGGACACCAGAGCAGGTACATCAGAGGCAGTACATCAGTATCAGAACAGCAACAGGGCAGCAACAGGGCAGTGTGGACACCAGAGCAGGTACATCAGAGGGCATACATCAGTATCAGAACAGCAACAGGGCAGTGTGGACACCAGAGCAGGTACATCAGAGGCAGTACATCAGTATGAGGATAGCAACAGGGCAGCAACAGGGCAGTGTGGACACCAGAGCAGGTACATCAGAGGCAGTACATCAGTATCAGAACAGCAACAGGGCAGCAACAGGGCAGTGTGGACACCAGAGCAGGTACATCAGAGGCAGTACATCAGTATGAGGATAGCAACAGGGCAGCAACAGGGCAGTGTGGACACCAGAGCAGGTACATCAGAGGCAGTACATCAGTATGAGGATAGCAACAGGGCAGCAACAGGGCAGTGTGGACACCAGAGCAGGTACATCAGAGGCAGTACATCAGTATGAGGATAGCAACAGGGCAGCAACAGGGCAGTGTGGACACCAGAGCAGGTACATCAGATGCAGTACATCAGTATGAGGATAGCAACAGGGCAGCAACAGGGCAGTGTGGACACCAGAGCAGGTACATCAGAGGCAGTACATCAGTATCAGAACAGCAACAGGGCAGTGTGGACACCAGAGCAGGTACATCAGAGGGCATACAACAGTATCAGAACAGCAACAGGGCAGTGTGGACACCAGAGCAGGTACATCAGAGGCAGTACATGAGAGGGGCCAAGTGCTCCAACAGTCCATTGCACTGAAAACGTCCATCAGAGGCAGTACATGAGAGGGGCTAAGGGCACCAACAGTCCATTGCACTGAAAACGTCCATCAAAGGCAGTACATGAGAGGGCACAATGCAGTATCAGAACAGCAACAGGGCAGTGTGGACACCAGAGCAGGTACATCAGATGCAGTACATCAGTATGAGGATAGCAACAGGGCACCAACAGGGCAGTGTGGACACCAGAGCAGGTACATCAGAGGGCATACATCAGTATCAGAACAGCAACAGGGCAGTGTGGACACCAGAGCAGGTACATCAGAGGCAGTACATCAGTATGAGGATAGCAACAGGGCAGCAACAGGGCAGTGTGGACACCAGAGCAGGTACATCAGAGGCAGTACATCAGTATCAGAACAGCAACAGGGCAGCAACAGGGCAGTGTGGACACCAGAGCAGGTACATCAGAGGCAGTACATCAGTATCAGAACAGCAACAGGGCAGCAACAGGGCAGTGTGGACACATGAGCAGGTACATCAGAGGGCACAGTACAGCAACTTACAGCACACTATCAGGTGGATTGCGTGAAGTACCCGCATCGGACACACTGGCAGCACCAGAAACCGGAGTGTGACACACAGCCACAGATGTAGTGACTGACACGTGAGCCACAGACCCAGATACACTGCCAGCACCTGATACAGGAGTGTGACACACCGACACAGCCCGAGTTACTGACACATGGCCTATAGACCCAGATACACTGCCAGCACCTGATACAGGAGTGTGACACACCGACACAGCCCGAGTTACTGACACATGGCCTATAGACCCAGATACACTCCCAGCACCTGATACAGGAGTGTGACACACCGACACAGCCCGAGTTACTGACACATGGCCCATAGACCCAGATACACTGCCAGCACCTGATACAGGATTTGTCTCGACGGATACCCTGCCACTAACAGACACATGCGAGTCAACTGCACCAGCGCCACTGTGACCACTGAAATGATGAGCCACAGGACTGTATGGTCCAGGAGGCAGGGTGGCTCTGGGAGCGGGGGATAGTTGCAATTGGCCGATATCGGATTGGGCATGTGTCAATGCTGTGTGTCTACGCTTCTTTTGGACATGTGCCTGCACCCTGGACAGGACAGGAACCACAAGTCGACCGGACTGAGAAGCAATTTCACCCACCATGGGAGGTGCATGTGCTGGGGGGGGAATGGTCTCTGGGGACGTGCTGGAGCCTGCTTGTCGTTTGCTGTGTGGCTGCCTTGTGGCCTCTGCAACATGTGTCATGGGGGATGCCACGACAGGGTCCACCTGCATCCGTCCCTGACGGGCCATGATGGGAGTGGATGTAAGGGGTGACTCCACTGCTGAGTCTTCTGTATTCCGTTTGCCAGAAAACAGCTGTCTCAGAGCAACTATGGGTGATGTATGCCTGTCCTTGACAGCGCCACTATTCATGGGCGAGTCCTTGGGCCTTGGATGTTCCATTTCCGTAGGAGTACTGTACTCTGCGGACTTGCCCTGTTCCCTGGATGGTGCCCTCTTCCAGGCAGCAGACTTGTCGTCTGTGGTGTACATATCAGCTGGACACCCCTTCTGCCCGTGTGTGTCCCTGCCCCTGGGACTGTCCGTGCTCCTCTTAGGTGCGTTTGTCTTGTGACTATTCTTGTCCCTGCCCTTGGGAGTGGCTCCTTCCTTCGTAGTCTCCCTGGCCTTGGGAGTGCCTACATCCTTCCTGCTTTCCCTGGCCTTGGGAGTGCCTACATCCTTCCTGCTTTCCCTGGCCTTGGGAGTGCCTACATCCTTCCTGCTTTCCCTGGCCTTGGGAGTGCCTACATCCTTCCTGCTTTCCCTGCCCTTGGGAGTGGCACCTTCCTTCGTAGTCTCCCTGCCCTTGGGAGTGCCTACATCCTTCCTGCTGTCCCTGGCCTTGGGAGTGCCTACATCCTTCCTGCTTTCCCTGCCCTTGGGAGTGCCTACATCCTTCCTGCTTTCCCTGCCCTTGGGAGTGGCACCTTCCTTCCTAGTGTCCCTGGCACTGGGAGTATGCGAGCCCTCAAGAGATGTATTCGTCTTCTCACTGTCCTCGTACAGGGTAGTGTCAATGGAAGCGGGAGTGAGTCTTGGCCTGGTAGTACCTTGTGTGTGGGATGGCTGTGCAGCATGTGTAGCCATTACACCCAACCCCTCTTTTGCCTCACGTGTGTGTACTCCACTATATCTGACGTTGTCCTTGGGAACAGAGTTACCTGACCTAGGGGATGGGGTCTGAGGCCTACGTGCCTTGACGTGCTGGCTGACGCTGCTTCTAGTGCAATAACCTGTATTAGAGTCCAGATCAGAAAATTCTCTCCCCCCTGACACATCCAGAGTTGTAGATGGTGGAACAGAAGTACCACCCAGTCCATGCGACTGTGCAATGGCAGACGACACACTGTTAGACAATGACTGCAGTGTCCTGTGTACACCAGCCAGATCACCATGCATACCTTCCATGAATGCCACCACCTGCCCCAACTTCCTATCGTGGTCTTGGAATGCATTAATCATATTGGTCTGGCCCACACACAGCTGTCGCAGCAGATCAACAGCCTCTGCACAAAGAGAATTTTGGGTCACCGAGGCTGGGGCAGCGGTGCCGACACCGAACGCCACTCTGCTCCCCCTACTCCTGCGTGCACGTACAGTACATGGTGCAGTTACCGGCAGGGTGGGCCCTGTGTGCTGTGTCCCGACCGAAGGTGTTGGTTGCCCACTCCCAGTCTGTGACAACAGTGCTGACTCACCAACACTGTCGGAAGATGATGACGATGTTGTCTCCACATGCGAGTCCTCCGGGACGGTCCTGTCCCCCTCTCCGCCGCTGGCCCCTTCGGTGTCAGTCTGCGTGTGCGCGACGTCTGATCCGGATGCATTGCCTTCTGTAATCTCCGCCGTATGTGGCTGAGTGCCCTCTGCCAATGCTGAAAAGCACAGGAAATGGGTGTAAGTAATGGGCACACACACGTACAGTACTGCTGCGGAATCCCTAAAGCCACTGATGACACTGTCCATCGATCCCCCAACCTGCACACAGCCCACCCCAAGCAGTCATCCTCACAGGAATTCTGTGGCGTTGGCCGTAATACATGTACAGCATGCACACTGGGCATGAGGAACTACATCAGCACACAAGTGTTGCCAAGGGGTGACGGAGCACTACAGCATGTGCATGACAACTGAACAGCTTAGCAGGTGGCGTCTCAACATTCCGCATGTGCAAGTGCAAAGTTAACTGTGGCAATGTCACCAACATGCCATTGGAAATAGACTCACGATAGACGGAAGACCCTAATGTGTGTGGGCAACCATACATGCATTGCACTCACAAGCAACATACACTGACAGTAAGCTTACCGCCACGTTGCTGTTCATCCACACGCAACCGCTCGGACAGGTCAGGATGCGTCACAGCTATGATACGGTGCATGAGAGGGGTCATTGAGCGTCGGGCCAGACGTGCCGTCCGTGGAATCAGCCCTAGTGTCACTTCCGCTACATTCTTGCTCAGTCTGGAAATGTCGTCCCAGCGTTTGTGGCAGTGTGTATGTCGTCTATTGGACACCCCCGCTGCTCGTACTTCACGTGCAATGCTCCTCCACACGTCCTTGCGAAGGTGCAGCTTTACCTACCATGATGGGAGACAAAAGGGTGGAAGTCAGTGGACAGTTGGCCAGTCACACAGATAGGAGCAACACATTACTCTCAGCAGCCATGCACATATCGATTCTTTAGTTGGTCACACATCACACCGCCAAGTTTCCAGAGCCCAGGTGCCATTTGACACCTCATGCACTACAACTTATCCCCCACTGCACTTACCGCCTGTCCGGGTGCGCCATACAGGCGTCCGTAGTTGCGGAGCACAGCGTCCACGAGGACATCCAGCTCCGCGGCGGTGAAGGGACGAGACCGGACCTCTTTGACTCTCGACATGGCAAGGTCACGGAGTATGGCACTAGAGCGGCAGTCGGTGGTCAGCTCCGCAGCAGCAGGTGGAGGTGATGGTCACAGGCAGCAGTCGGTGGTCAGCTCCGCAGCAGCAGGTGGAGGTGATGGTCACAGGCAGCAGTCGGTGGTCAGCTCCGCAGCAGCAGGTGGAGGTGATGGTCACAGGCAGCAGTCGGTGGTCAGCTCCGCAGCAGCAGGTGGAGGTGATGGTCACAGGCAGCAGTCGGTGGTCAGCTCCGCAGCAGCAGGTGGAGGTGATGGTCACAGGCAGCAGTCGGTGGTCATCGTAGAAAGTTTGCTTTTGCACATCACACATATATAGGGCCCAGTGGCCATGTCAGTGGCATACGGCGCCAGCCATTGGTCCGCCGTGAGAGCGTGTTTGGAATTTGGCCAATGATTGGCCCTGGTGTTGCGGTGAACACCATACGGTACTTGCAATTGGCCAACCGTGGCCCATGTCCACACCTCCCATTGGCTGCACTTGCACAGACCGTCACGCTCACACACCGGCAACTGCACGTGCTAGAGACCGGGACGGAAGCATCATTTGCAACAAAGTTGTAAGAGTGGCGCCACCATGGCGGGGCACGTATTCGGCGGGGGAGGTGGCGGCCAATACAGCCATAAGCTGATGTGCAAGCACATGCCAGTTCATGACCCCCTTACAGTGACATTGCATCAGGCAGCCTACACCGGCCGGCCCAGCTCTACCCACTACCGCCGTGCCAGACCTAGCCCTTGACCGCCGTTGCGGCCGTGCCAACTACCGCCGCTTCAGGCCCTCTCCACTACCGCCGTGCCAGACCTAGCCCTTGACCGCCGTTGCGGCCGTGCCAACTACCGCCGCTTCAGGCCCCCTCCACTACCGCCGTGCCAGACCTAGCCCTTGACCGCCGTTGGGGCCGTGCCAACTACCGCCGCTTCAGGCCCCCTCCACTACCGCCGTGCCAGACCTAGGCCCATGACCGCCGTGCCAGGGCCGCCAGGGCACGGCGGTAGTGGAGGGGGCCTGAAGCGGCGGTAGTTGGCACGGCCGCAACGGCGGTCAAGGGCTAGGTCTGGCACGGCGGTAGTGGAGGGGGCCTGAAGCGGCGGTAGTTGGCACGGCCGCAACGGCGGTCAAGGGCTAGGTCTGGCACGGCGGTAGTGGAGGGGGCCTGAAGCGGCGGTAGTTGGCACGGCTGCAACGGCGGTCAAGGGCTAGGTCTGGCACGGCGGTAGTGGGTAGAGCTGGGCCGGCCGGTGTAGGCTGCCTGATGCAATGTCACTGTAAGGGGGTCATGAACTGGCATGTGCATGCACATCAGCTTATGGCTGTATTGGCCTCCACCTCCCCCGCCGAATACGTGCCCCGCCATGGTGGCGCCACTCTTACAACTTTGTTGCAAATGATGCATCCGTCCCGGTCTCTAGCACGTGCAGACATTTGGAATGTTGAACGCGGGCCGCGTATGGCCAGACGTCAACAGCGGAAGCAGTGCACCGCCATGGCGGCGTCAATGAGTGCATGTCAGCTGACGATGCACGATGCACTATGTTTAATTGTCTGCAGCTGCATGATGAGGGTTGTGTGCGTGATTGCGTGACTCCACACTTCATGCTCTATCCCATGGTTTCCATACCATGCCCATCGGTGTGCCACTAATGACCGTCACTTTTGGGTCATGTCACATGCCTTGTTGGCAGTGATGTTGAGGTGCAACAGAGTGCATTGGACATGTTGCAACACATCATGTAGCTGGTGGGTGCACATTGCTACGTCAATCCATGTTGTTGTGACAATCAGAGGTGTCACACATAAGCAAATCGTACACTGCCTATTACATGTTGGATAGAGTGCGGTGACATGTGAGTGAGTTGCACAGACATGCGTTGTATGTGAATTGACTTCCATTCCATTTACTCCCACACAGGAGGGCTCAAAATGTCCATCGCCCATATACTGTGCTGGAGGACATGGTGGACGAGGAGGTGGTCCGGAAATTCAGGCTTGATCGACGTCGATTGCTGGAGCTTGTGAACAAGTTGTCTCCTCACCTGCAGCCGCGGAGAACTTATCCAGGCTCAATTTCACCCACCCAAAAGGTGATGGCGGCACTCCATTTTTTTGCAACAGGCACATTCCAGTACACTATAGGACATGCCGGGGGAATGTCACAGGCCATGTTCAGCACGGTACTCAAGGATGTACTGACAGCCATGATGCTGTACAAGCATGAGTACATACATTTTCCACAGGCGGCAGAGTTGGCAGCGGTCAAGGCAGACTTTTATGCACTGGGTGGCATTCCACACGTTGTGGGTTCAATTGATGGCACGCATATTGCGATCATCCCGCCACGGGCACGTGAGCAGGTGTTTCGGAATCGGAAGCACTTCCACTCCCTTAACGTGCAGGTGGTGTGCCAGGCCGACAACATTATCTCACATGTGTGTGCAAGATTTCCTGGCTCTGCACATGACGCCCACATCATGCGGAGCAGCATAGTCCCACGACTGATGGCAAATCTGCGTCCGGCACAAGCCTGGCTTGTTGGTGAGTATGCTGTGGTGACTGGAGTGATATTTGGGTGGCTTGGTGTGGCCACATGTTCAGGTACTGATGTCTCTCTCTAATTCCCACATACACAGGCGACTCGGCTTACCCAAACAGGCCTTGGCTTCTGAGTCCAATTCGCAATCCCACCACAGCAGGAGAAATGCGATACAACGATGCCCATGGTAGGACACGTCGAGTGGTGGAACGAACATTTGGCCTGCTTAAGTCTAGGTTTCGGTGCCTAGATAAGACTGGAGGGGCCCTGCCTTACGCACCTGGCAAAGTATGCAAGATTGTGATGGCCTGCTGCATGCTCCACAACCTGGCTGTGCGAAATAACATTGCACTGATCTTGGACCCAGATGAACAGCAAGTTCCTCGCCCTCCCGACCCACCCATGTCGACTGATGAGGATAGTGGTGAGGAGGAAGGTGTGGACCAGAGGCGCCAGCTCATAGCACGCTACTTCCCTTGACTGTGAGTGTGCCCCTCTTGTGCTGCTTGTGTATGCCCTGTGTAGGTTTGCTGCTCTGGTGTCATTGTGTTGGGGATCATCTATGTGTTTTGTTATGTGATGTATGCATGTGTGTGTGTGTCTTCATTTATGAGTACATGCACTTCTCCATGATGTGTGTAGTGTCAGCCATTCGTGTAGTGATGTGTGTGGTTTGTTGTAAGTTGCACTGCAGTGAGTTGGGATGAGTGTGATGCTGTTTACTAACGTCTGTTTGCGGGTTCTATGTTTCCCTAGGTCACTCCGTTGCGGCATTATTCTGTACCTGTTGGATCCCTGAACCTGGTTACGTCTGTTTCTGATGCAATCATGTGAATAAACATGGAGGCAACACATCATTGAGTGAGTAAGTGGTATTTATTTACAGATTGTGCATAGGTGTAGGTGCATATTTACAAAGGAGTGAAGGGGTGGGGGAGTGAGAGTCCAAGGTAATGGTAGATGAGATGGGCGTGCAGACACCACATAGGGTGGTGTGTGCCTAGTGCAGCAGGCCTGTGGCAGGTGGGTCCGGATACTTTCCAGGTTGGATCGGAGGCTCAGGTACTCCAAAGAGTCACTGTCGGCTCCTCTTGGAGCGTGTGCCATGTGCTCCAACACTGCTCTCGGCCACTTCCTGCCTCGGACGGCCCCTCCGTCTTTGTGCCGGCACGGGGTCAGCTAGGGGCGCAGGCTGATTCGGTAACACATCCGCCGCCAGGGGCGCAGTCGGCGGTGGCGGTGTTGTGGCCGGTGCCGGTGTTTGAGGGGGGGGGGGGGTGGTGTTGGCGGATGCCCTGGCGCTGAAAATGTCGACCAGTTGGCCAAGCCGCCTCTCGATGGCCCCCAACATGGCGGTGTTGTCCACAAAGTCCTGGTGGGCCCGGTCTGCATGTTCCTGGCTACGTGCATAGCCCGCCTCCACCCGGACTAGTGCTTCATGGCACTGTTGCACAGCAATCAGTGTTGTGTCCTCAGCCCTTCTTTCCGCCCTGCTCCTGCCTGCAGGATCTGCCCTTGCAGTGGTGGGTTGCCTGACTGTCTCCCTGCGTGGCTGGGATGGCGCTGGCCCAGCGTTGGGGTTGGGCAGGGCGGCAGGGGCAGAAGTGGTGGTAGTAGTGGTGGTGGTGGAGGTGGTGCTGGAGGCAGCTGTGCAGGTCTGAGTCGCCGGTGTTGTTGTGATGCCAGTGCCCGTAGTCGTTGTAGTTGCAGGTGTGACCTGCGTGGCAGAGGTCCCTGGCTGGCTGCTCGATCCGGCACCATCCTCTGCCCCGGAGTTGGCTGCACAATCGTCCCATGAGTGCTCGGAGTTTGGGGATGCTGGAGGCCTGGTGTCAATGGCGGCACTCAGATTAGGATCCCCTGCAAAAGAATAATGTGATGATGAGTAATGTTGCCTATACGTGTACATGTATTTATGGTTGAAAATCAGTCGGCATTGGCACACACCCCACCCACCACCACCTCCCTCTCTATGGACATGGGGGCCTGTTGGAAGTAGGACTAGTGACCCCTCACACACCCCACCCACCACCACCTCCCTCTCTATGGACATGGGGGCCTGTTGGAAGTTGTAGTTCCGACCCCTCACACACCCCACCCACCACCAACACCCTCTCTATGGACATGGGGGCCTGTTGGAAGTAGGACTAGTGACCCCTCACACACCCCACCCACCACCACCTCCTTCTCTATGGACATGGGGGCCTGTTGGAAGTTGTAGTTCCGACCCCTCACACACCCCACCCACCACCACCACCCTCTCTATGGACATGGGGGCCTGTTGGAAGTTGTAGTTCCGACCCCTCACACACCCCACACACCACCACCACCCTCTCTATGGACATGGGGGCCTGTTGGAAGTAGGACTAGTGACCCCTCACACACCCCACCCACCACCACCACCCTCTCTATGGACATGGGGGCCTGTTGGAAGTAGGACTAGTGACCCCTCACACACCCCACCCACCACCACCACCCTCTCTATGGACATGGGGGCCTGTAGGAGTGCTTTAGAGGTTGGTGAGTATGTGGACTGCATGCAAGGCTGGGGTATGTGGGATGTGTCTTCAGAGTTGTGTGGCCCACACCGTGTTGTTGTGTTTGTGGTGGTTGGTTGGTACTTACCAGCCTCTTCTCCATCAGGAAGTCCATCGAGGGTGTCAGGGTGCAGGATGGTCAGCACCCTCTCCTCCCACTCGGTGTATGGTAGGGGCTCCGGGGGGGTTCCACCGCCGGTATGGTTGGCCCGGACGTAGTTCTTGGCTCTTATAGACTTCACCCGGGTCTTCAGGTCGTGCCACCGCCTCTGGATGTCTGCCTTGGTTCGCGGAACGCTCCCGGAGGCATTGACCCTGGTCACGATGCGGTCCCACAGGCTGTTCTTCCGAGCTATGCTCGTCTGCTGCACGAGGGACCCGAAGATGTGGGGTTCCACACGAAGGATCTCTTCCACCATTACCTTGAGCTCGGTGTCGGAGAATTTAGGATTTTTTTTGGGTGCCATGGTGCTCGGGGGGTGTGTTTGTGTGGAGTGCGGAGGTGCTGGTGTGTGCTGTTTGGGTGTGGTGTGGTGGGTGTTTGTGTGCAGGGTGTCTTTGGGTGTGGTGTGGTGGGTGTTTGTGTGCAGGGTGTGTTTGGGTGTGGGTTATGTGTCTGAATCAAATAGTTTGCTGTTTGTCAAGTCAAGTATTGTCTCCTGCTGTCAGCTATGCTGGGATGCAGAGGATTTCGGGAGTGGGTGGGAGTCAATTTATAGTCTGTGTGTCGGCCCTGTGTGAATGTTGATTGGCAGTCAGGTGATAGGCGGGTGTGTTGTCAGGTGTGGTCTATGCAGTTTTTGGGGGTGGGTAATTGTGTCTTGTGTTTGGTTTAGTTGTGTCAGGTGGGTTGTCGTCCATTTTGCTGTGTTTGGTGATGGATTCTGTCGGTATGTATGCCATTTGAATGACTGTAGGGATGTTGGACTTCCGCTGTGGTGCCCCGTTTCTCATTGCATTGCTACCGCCGCGGACGTGGATCGCGGTGACTACCGGGGTACTTGCGGAGTTATCCTAATTGCGGACTCTGAATGTACGCAGGTATCGCGGGGGAGGTTGTTGTTCTCCTGGTCATGTGCGTACGCGGCGGTCGGTGTTTTGTGGGTTCCGTCCGCATGCCGCGGAATCAGCTGTACTTCGACCGCCGCGGACGGGGATTGTTGTGCTCCGTCTGCCGCGGTCGGCGTTTCGGTCACATTTGATCCTAATCGCTAATGCGGTTTTTCCGCGGCCAGGTCCGGAGTATCTTGACACCTTCCACGGCGGACGGAGCACGTTTCCGTCCGCCATCCTAATCGGCCCCTATATACAATGCATGAATAGAGAATCTTAATAGTTTACCTATTTCTTTTCTAACTTATAATGAAGAAATGCAGTGCTGAATAATTTTCGTTTCAGTTGTTTCTATTTCACATGTTTATTGTTCACCCTAACATACAATTTATGTCATTAGAAGGTTAGAATGTGCTAATACCCATGGGAAAGGATGTCTAAGAGTCCAAAGGCATTATATGTAGAAATAGTTTTAATAATGTTTTATTACTTCAACGTAATTCTTTGTAAGCCTATTGTGAAAGAACGTGGGAAAGGACGAGGCAAGACTGTTCTCAAGAAGAGTCAAAAGCCTATTGGATGAGAGGAAGGAAAAGATACAGAAAAAACTGTAATATTTTCTTTCAACTGTTTATATTAGGGCGAGTTCCTAGAGAAGGTTACCCACTTTTTCCAGACACATGCTTCTTTTCTAATCCCACATTTTCTGATTCTTTCCTACACTCTTGCCACTTGTCTGCACTGAAGGCTGAATGTTGATTTGCCATCCTACCCCTACCTGATTGCTGATGGCAGTCGTTGCTGCTGCATTGTTATTTTTGAATTTTTGTGAACCTTTCTTTATGGGAAGTTCTGCTGATACTGATTGATCGATTCTGAACTTCATGCCCACTGTCCCTCTTGCCTTTTTTCCTTGAACTCTTTATGCTAACCTGCTAACACCCATTTGCCACTTTCTTTAGAACAGGGATTCTTTTCTTTATGGAACGTGCTGTATTGTTTATTTGGTGACTTGCTCTAACCAATATTTTTTTTACAATCAATTCTGTAATCTGATTGATGCATTTTGAATTCAATGAATAAAGAAAAAGGGATCTTACTAAACCTCTTCATGAAACTCTCATTATTGACTGAACATAGAAATAGTACGGTGAATATTGATATTTGGGTTGTGAAGCTCCTGATCTTCTCATACACGACAACAAAGGTCTGCCACAGAGAAGGGAGAGGAAACCCACAGAAAGGAGAGTGGAGATCAGCCCAGTTTGGTGTGAGATACAGATGATAAATCTTTTTTTATTTATATTGACTTCAATACCAAACAAGGTAGGAAAGTGTTCATCATCCTGCATGAGTACATGAGTGTATGGCACTTCCTCAAGAGGTTTGGATGTTTCTTCCAGGTTGTATGACGTTTCAACGCATGCTTTTACAATGCATGCCATTACGAGGCAACTTTTACAACGCAAGTCGTTACAACGACTTGCGTTGGGGGGTGCTGGAAAGTGAATAGTTTAATTTACTATTCCAACTCCAGTCCCCGTGGATAGTAGGGAAGGTGTTGGATAGTAAATTAAACCTATTACCTATCCTAGAGCGCCCCCCAGCGCAATTCTTTATAATGACTTGCGTTGCAAAAGTTGCGTCGTAATGGTAGTGCGTGGTAAAAGTTGCGTTGTAAAGGATGTTTCCCTTTCTTCCAGGAGTCCTGTACTTTTGATATGTTTATGCTTATTTACTGAGAACGTACAATAGTCTCTCAACTCCTCTCATTCCATGTTTAATGTGTTAGCTACCTGTGTTGTATATGTCATGTATATGTACCAGAATCGAGAGGTATCCTCTTGTTACTGCCTATTTTCCTTTACCATTCTTTAAGTTATGCATAGTTGCACTGCTGCTATCCATGTTGTACCTTTGTTGTGTGGTGAAGTTCGATACAAAACCTTTGACTACACAAAAGAAAAACAATAAGCATTGCCAATGCTTGATATTAATGTACAGTATGAATGAAAGGGTGAACCCTGACATAATATGTGAGCACTTCATTTTTGGTTCCATGTGTGAAACAAGCACTTTTTGAAATAGGTTTGACAAATTTGTAAACATTTGAAAATACAGCTGGCAAGCAGCTCCATGTCGTCTATAGCAATTCTGGCATTAAAGTCAACAGATCTGTGTATGCTGGGGTTTTGAATCCATAATGGCAGTGCAAAAAGCTAAACCATTAGCCCCAAAATGCAACATGATGTTGGCCAAAAAGCCAGGAATCGCTGATGGTGTATAGTGCCACTTGGCTGACTTGTGAAATGAAAAATAACATTTAGGTCCTGACTTTCAGCCTTGTTTCCTGTAGGCAATTAAAGGTTAAACAGCCCAGAGGGTGTGAGCACAGAGACTGATTCTCTGTGGAAAAAAACCCGGCATTTTAAAAAGACAAAACGTACCCAAAACAAACGTGGTAGCATGCAAATGTGTCTTAACCCCTTGGGCGCGGCCGGGATTCTGAGCCTGTGCAGCACATTCGGATCGCGGGTGCAGTCATGACGGATGGGAGCCGTCATCAGCACACGAGCACTGTGTGCCCTGACGGCTCCCGCGCCGTCATCAGCATGGAAGGGGTTAAGAGAAACTGAAAAAATTAAAACAATGTGCTGGCACCCCCCTTCCTGAGCCCATCCTCAACCTAACGTTGGCTTGATTTACCTGGAGCGTATGCAGCACCATTGTGGTAAGGCCTGCCTTCGAAAAGGTGATGCATGTGCTGCAAGTGCTGCCCCGTAGGGCTGCCAGTGGATACCACAGTTTAAAAAAAGATATATATATATATTCCTTTGATGATTATTGCCCTCCTCCCTCCGCCATTTTGATGAACAAGAGATGGCATAGCCACAAGGGAGTACCCAGAAAATTGAAGTCCACCCATCCCTCGATTGCCATCAGGTGAGCAAAGTGAGTAAACTCTACCCACTCTAGATGCGGTCCCTTAATCCAGCCTTCTGTCCATCTATTTCTCCACCCTTTAAGCCTGTCATGCATCCATCCATCTATCCATCTTTTCATGTTTCCACTCATACATCCATTCTTTCACCATTCCTCCATACTTTTACCCGTTCATCCATCTCATATTCATCCACCCATCAATTCACCCTCCTTTTATCAATCCACCATTGCATCCTTTCACCCTTCCATTCAGCCGTCTATTCATCTATCCACTCATTCATCCAGCCTGTCATCACTACAGACACGTTCTTCCCCAACCATGTAAATCTTGCTTTCCTCTTCCATCCATCAAACCTTTTATCCTTACATTCCTCCTTTCACCCACAGATCCTTCCTTATTGTTTATGTTCTCCCTTTTGCTCTTCCTTCCAAACCTCTCCCACTCTGTCTTTCATTCCTTCTCGTTTTCTCTTAATTTATTTTTTGTCTTAATTTCTTCAGCTGTGGTTAACTTCTCATCACTGTGTTGTTTATCAGTTTCCTTTACTTTTGATTTTTTAATAGCTTTTGTCTGCAGAGCTACAGCCAGGACAGGGTCATAAATAACTATAATTGTCAACATAACCCCCTTAAACTGCGAAAGTCGGGGGTTCACGACGCCACTGGATAGCCAAGAAGATAGGTGTTAGAAAAGTGGCGACGAAGGCAGATTCTCCTGACCTGAGACAGTCCTCGGCCATTTTGAAATTACTGAGGCACTGGTCTTTTTGGAGGCGTGATCTTGCAATATTAAGCAGGGACGCAGATATCAACGTTCCTCCCGCCTGCGCTTGTAAATCATGTATTTAATACCTTTTGCTCGGTAACTGGTCACTCGAATGATCTCACCCACTGAGATACGGCTATCTCTCTTCACTTCAGGAACTTATTTTGGATGTACTCAAGACACATTGCCCGCTCTCCTCTTTGGATGGGGAGTGAGCTTCAGCCCTGCCCTATCTGCAGTTACTCTCGTATTTGTTCGTCCTTATCTCAATATCAAAGCGACTTTCCCTGCTTAAGTGTTCCAGATTTACAGTCCATGCTCTGTTGCCTTGGACAAGCTGATGCAGCAGAACAGACTATCTAGTCAAAAGGAGATTGAAGAATAGCCTTCTGGTGCCACAAATGGTCAATACGAAAGGAAACAGCGACATCTAGAGGACGACGTGAAAATTAATTACACAAACTGTTTTAGAAGTTAGAAGATGCCTCTCGCCGTTTTCGTTGCCACAGGGCCATCTTAAACATTTGGGGAGCCACGCCCACGGGCCAAACGTATTTTGGGGCCCCAGTTCGGAACAGCTTTCGATTTATAATAAAATGTCAGGTCTTTCATGCAGGGCTGTATTGGCTGGAGTGGGCGACCGGCGTTTCCACTGTGCAGTTTTTATTTATTTATTTTATTTAATACATTTTTATAAAGCGCGGACTTTACCCAAAGGTGTCAGAGCACTGTACAATAGAACCAGGTACGTTACATGAGAGAACTGATGCAGGAATGAAACAAACAAAAATAGCAGGCCATAGAATCGGAGCGACGCAGGCAAAAGGCATACAATCTCAAGCACAGCATTAACATACTGTACAAGCAAAAATAAGAATAAATATGACAAATTTTACAATGACTAAAGAACTTCCAGTCAAAAAAAAGCAGGCCATAAAATCAAAACAACGCAGGCAAAAGGAACACAATATCAAACGCAGCAAGCACAGGATGTACAAACAAAAATATAAATATATGTGACAAATATACAATGACTAAAGAACTTCCTGGCGGGTCTGAAAAGGAGGGAATTAGTTCTGAAAGTGTCTTTGGAATAAAATTAATTTGAGGTCCGCTTTGAAGATCTGGATGGAGGTGATGGCACGGAGCGAAGGAGGAAGCGAGTTCCAGATTCTCACCGCATTACCTGAGAACAATTGTGCCAACAATTTTTCCATTTTGAAGGACGGGGGATCAAGAAGGAACTTTTCCACATTCCGAGAAGGTCTTGAGCCTCCAGACAATTTCAGTTTATTCGCCAGATAGCGAGGGGAGGAAGAGTGCAAAGCTTTGTGGGTGATGCACGCTGTTTTGTAGATTGCTCTAGCCTCGATGGGAAGGCATCGGAGAGAGGACAGGATAGGAGTGATGTGGTCACTTCGTTTGGACCCTGAAATGAAGCAAGCTGCTGAATGGAGGATGGATTTGAGGGGGGAAGAGGTGAGATTTGGGAAGGCCGGTCAGAAGAGAATTACAATAATCCAGTCAAGAGAGAACTAGCGATTGGACCAAGGTTTTTAGGTCATTCTCTGGGAAGAACCGACGGATCCTCCAAAAAAGGCGCAGCTGATAACGTGCACTCTTGGCCATTTAATTAATGTGTGAGGTTAGGTTGAGTCTTTTGTCAAGTATGACACCTAAGGATTTAGCGCAGTCCACAATGATGGGTGTACTGTTGAGTAGATTCGATTGATCCATCCAGGATTGAACAGGAGGCGGAGAGAGAGAGCTAGATAAGAGGAGGAATTCCATTTTGGAGGGATTGAGAATGAGTTGGTGAACTAACATCCAGTTGTGAATAGCATTGAGAGTAGAGCTGAGTAGTGAGAGATCATGAGGGGAAGACACCTTGAGGTAGATTTGGGTGTCATCCGCATAGAGATGGTAGAGGATTCCAGATTTGCTTAGAAGGTTCCCTAATGGTTCCAGATAGAAATTGAACAGAGTGGGAGCAAGGATAGAACCTTGAGGGACACCTTGACCAACCACCAGTGGAGAAGAGAGACTGTTCGCAATCTTGATCATTTGGGATCTGTCCGAGAGGAAAGAGGCAAACTATTTGAATGTTAAGGAGGGTGTTGTGATTAACAGTGTCAAAAGCTGTAGAGAGGTCAAGAAGAATCAGAAGGCACGATTCCCCCGAATCGAGAATATGCAGAGCATCATCAATCACTTGCAGCAGAGTTGTTTCAGTGCTTGCAGTTTTGAATAAAGCCCGACTGGAACATGGCGTAACGAAGGTTGAAGGGGCCCCCCTGCAACGTGCACAGAGGGCCCCCCTCAGGATTTAATCCGGATCTATCAGGCTTGAGTATTTATTTATTTAATGCGATTTTATAGAGCGCAAACTTTACCCGAAGGTGTCAGAGCGCTTTACAAAAGGACCAGTTACATTACATAAAGACTTCGGAGTACATGAGTTACATAAAAGATACAAACAGAAAAGCTCTAAATTTACATAAGATCCAGACCTCCCCAAAAGTCACACTCCGAGGTACCCTCGTCTACATACCCCCTGGCCCCCGGACACCATTTGCCACCACCATCACTGACTTTATCACACCCCACGCCATCGCTTCAACTAACTAGATACTCATTGGAGACCTGAACTTCCACCTCGAGAACTCCAGCGACCCCAACTCCACCATCCTCCAGTTCAACCTCGCCAGCATTGGACTTAAACAACTAGTCAACGCACTGATCCACAGAGCAGGACACACCCTTGTTCCCATCTTCGCGGCAGGTAACAGCCTCCATTTTAGCCACACAACGCAACCGCCATGGACCGTCCACTGCTGCGTACACATCACCATCGACAAACTCAAGGCACCCAAACCACCCCCACAACCACCACAAAGGAACTCGAGCAAGGTTACAGAGGAGCAACTCAACTCCACCCTCACCTTAGACAACAACACCTGGGTGTTCGACGTAAACAACGCAGCCAAAGAACTCCACACCTGGATAGCCAACTGCACAGACGAGCTTGCCCCACTATGCAACCCCAACATACAACGCCCCAGGAAAGCCACCCGGTTCACCACCGCTCTCCAAGAAGCCAGACACACCTGCAGACGCCTGGAGAAGAACTGGAAAAACACCAAGAGAACCGAAAACCACACCACCTACAAAGACGCCATGGCAGACTACCACAACCAAATCAGAGCCACCAAGAGGAACTTTATCCACAACAAAATCCTTGCAAACTCCACCAACTCCAAAGAACTTTTTAGCATCATTCAAGAATTCACCAACCCACACAGCGAAGCCACAGACATCACCCCTTCCCAAGACCTCTGCAACAAGCTTGGAAACTACTTATACTTCAAAATCCAAACCTCTACAACAACCTTGTCAACCCTCCACCAGGTGCCACAGATGGCCCCCTGCGCCCCCAAAGACACCAGCCAGCCCACCATATCCAGCTAGACACTGATCACGGCTGAAGACACCGCCTCGACCATGAAAGGAATCCATTCGGGGGACCCCACCGACCCCTGCCTCCCTCACATCTACCACAGAGCCACGGTCACCATTGCACCCGAACTACAATGCACCATCAACACCACATTCAAACCAGGCACTTTCCCAGGCAACTGGAAGTGCGCAGAAGTCTGACCCCTGCTCGAGAAGCCCACAGCTGACCCCACCGACCTCAAGAAATATCGGCCCATCTTGCTCCTCCCCATTCCCCGCCAAAGTTGGAGAGAAAACAGTCAATAAGGAACTGACACGATTCATCAAAGAGAACGCTGTCCTTGACCCGTCCCAATCCAGATTCGGAACCAACCATAGCACAGAGACCGCCCTACTAGCCGCCACAGACAACATCCGCACCCTCCAGGACCAAAGCCACTCCGCAGCCCTCATCCTACTTGACATGTCAGCCGCTGTCCACATCCTCTCCCACCGCACACTAACCACCAGCCTACACGATGCAGGCATACAAGGAACAGCCCTGGACTGGATCCGATCATACCTCACCGGAAGAAGCCAAAGTATCAGACGGCCACCCTTCCTATCCGACCCGACAAACATCACCTGCTGTGCACCACAGGGGTCATCACTGAGCCCGACCTTCTTCAACATCTACATGGCCCCCCTCGAAGCCATCGTCCAACATCACAGACTCAATGTCATATCCTACGCTGACGACATCCAACTCATCCACTTCCTCACCAAAGATCCCACCACCATCAAACTCAACTTCCAGAAAGGAATGCAAAACGTCGCCGTCTGGATAACCAACAGCTGCCTAAAGGTCAACACCAAGAAAACAGAAGTCCTCGTCCTCAGCACCATACCCTCAGCATGGGACAGCACATGGTGGCCGACTGCCCTTGGAAGCCCACAAAACCCCTCAGACCACACCAAGAACCTCGGCATTGTACTCAAATCATCACTCACCATGAAGTGCCAGGTCAATGCCGTCACCTCCAGCTGCTTCAACATCCTCCGCATCCTCCGCAAGATCTTCAAGTGGATCCCCCCTGAATCAAGGAACACCGTCACCCACACACTCATCACCAGCGGACAGGACTACGGAAATGCACTCTGCTCAGGTATCAACAAGTCCCTACTCTGCAAACTCCAGGTGATACAGAACACCGCCGCCAGACTCGTTCTTGACATCCCCAGACATAAACACATCACCTACGAAGACTCCACAGGCTCCCTGTGGAGAAAAGAGTCACCTTCAAAATCCTCATTCACGCCTACAAATGCCTACACAACACCCGACCCAAATACCTAAACAACAGAATCAACATCCACATACACAAAAGAATCCTCCGATCTTCCAACCTTGCACTGGCTGAAACCCCACACATCCACAGAGCCAGAGCAGGTAAAAGATCCTTCTCCCACTTTGCAGCCAAAACCTGGAACGAGCTAACACCAGACAACAGACAAGCCCCCTCCCTGACCACCTTCAGGAAGACCCTCAAGACCTGGCTCTTCGCCTAGACAGATCTATGCCCCCCCTCAGTGCCTTGAGACCCTCACGGGTGAGTAGCGCTCCTACAATTCCCTGTTTGATTGATTGAAGAATGGTAGTAGGTACAAAAGTCTACTACAGATACTAGAGGTTAAGTTACATATTTACAAGTTGCAAATTCACTCAAGGAAAAGATACAAACAGATAAACTCTAAATTCACATAAGAAAGGTAGTAAGTGTACATACGTCTACTACAGATACTAGCGGTTAGAGTTACGTATATATATATATACTAGCAGCCCGTCCCGACGTTGTCCGGGTATGAATTGCTGCCGGCCAGTAGCATATTGTTTTGTAGGATTTCGTTTTGATAGCATTTCTTATCTATGACAAGCCTGTGTAACACTCCGATTCACAGTGCACTGCTGATGCACTTCAGAGTGCGCGTTTAGTAGTGTGTGAACTTGAGTTTCCCTACTTTATTTTTCCTTGCAATATTATATAGCGCGAACTCGACAACATGGCATGAGCACAATTTACATTACAGAAGAAGACATTCATTTGTGGTAGGCACGGGGAGACAAAGCGATTTGCCTGGAATCACAGGATGCTGAGCTGATGCCGAGATTCGAACGTAGCTCCCCAGCTCTAAAGTTCGCAATTCTAGAACTTGTGGCGAGAGGTGTGTCTAAAAGTGTATGTCGGTGCTGGCCATCAATGAGAGAGACCTGTGCATTTTTCAAATGGGTGGTGAAAAAATATGAGTATGTTGCTGGAGATGTGGGCCGCCGTGCCACCAATGTACTTACTGGGGGAGGGTAAACACCCATTATTCCGCAACTTTCTTTCCGCATAACATCACTCCGCATACTTTCATTATGAAAGTACCATGACTCCGCAATGCCATTATAACGCATGGCATTACATTTTATATGCTTTTACCATGCATACATTTACAACGAAATTCGTTGTGAATGCATGAATGGTAAAATCATGTTTTTTAAAAATGTTTAGATAAGGTAAGTATGGGTATAGGGGTATATGTTTTGGGGTACTGAGGTATATGTTTTTGGGGTGTTTGGGTATTTTAAGGGTTCAGATATAGTTTTGGGTTATGGGATACAGGGGTAGTTTTAGGGTTTAGAGATAGGTATGGGTTTTGGGGTACAGGGGTATTTTTAGGGTTCAGGGCTAGGTTTGGGTTTTGGGGTATAGGGGTATTTTTAGGGTTCCAGGGTAGGTTTGGGTTTTGGGGTACAGGGGTATTTTAAGGGTTCAGGGCTAGGTTTGGGTTTTGGGGTACAGGGGTATTTTTAGGGTTCAGGGCTAGATTTGGGTATTGGGGTACAGGGTTAATTTAGGGTTCAGGAGTAGGTTTGGGTTTTGGGGTACAGGGTTATTTTTAGGGTTCAGGGCTAGGTTTGGGTTTTGGGGTACAGGGGTATTTTTAGGGCTCAAGGGTAGGTTTGGGTTTTGGGGTACAGGGGTATTTTAAGGGTTCGTGGCTAGTTTGGGGTTTTGGGGTACAGGGGTATTTTAGGGTTCAGGGGTAGGTTTGGGTTTTGGGCTACAGTGGTATTTTTAGGGTTCAGGGCTGGGTTTGGGTTTTGGGGTACAGGGGTATTTTAAGGGTTCAGGGGTAGGTTTGGGTTTTGAGGTACAGGGGTATTTATAGGGTTCAGGGATAGGTTTGGGTTTTGGGGTACAGTGGTATTTTTAGGGTTTAGGGATAGGTTTGGGTTTTGGGGTACAGGTTATATTATAGAGTTAAGATGGGTTAGTGTTTAAGGGTGTTGGGGTATTTTAAAGAGTACGGGTGGGTTATGATTATGGCGTGCAGGGGTATTTAAAGGGAGCATGGTGGGATTAGCACACAATATAAGACATGGCATGAAGGGGGGAACGTACCACACGCCCCCAGCGTTTGTCACACCCCCAGCACACGCCCACAGCACAACGCTGACACACCCACAAGGGACTACTTTGCTGGCACGGTTCTTTTACCTTTTAAATGTATATGGTGGGCGTCTGCATAGCCTATGTCCTTCTGCTGCAACTGCCCTTTCCAACGCTGTATTGGGTGTTGTGATTGGTTCTGTGGTTCCTGAGATTTCCCGCCTCAACGGTTTGGGCTCTCTCTTTATTATATTAGTATGGATATATATATATATATACACACACACACACACACACAAGTTGGAAATTCACTTAAGATTACATTTTAAAAAGAGATTAGGGTTGGACAATTATATGCTACATATTTACAGAGCATGAAATTCTAACCGTGTTCAGTCTGGTCTTCAGGTACTGTTGCACTCACGGCAGTGGTCTTGGGTCTGGAGGGATCACCAAGGTGGAGATGGCCATGGGTGTAGAAGACAGAGTGGTGGGGGACGAAGGCAGCACGCTGGATCACCTCACTCCAGCTCACTGCCCCAACTGTCCATGCCACAACAACCAAGAGTCCCCAACAAGGCTGGTAGCGAGCCCCCGGGGGTCAAACATCCAGGGTGCCCCATAGGGAAGCCAGAGGTAAACAGGAAGTGTCCAGCAGCACCACAGAGGCCTGCGAGAGAGGTAGGCAAGCCCACAGCAGCCACAAGCAGTCAACAATCTAGTAGGAATAGAGCACCCCACACAGTCCAGTTCAAATGGCCCAGCCGAGGGCCCGACAAAGCCAAGGAAGAATCAGGGCCAGCCACAATTACAACTGAAGTCCTGGGGGTCTGGCCCCAGCACCACAAGAATCAGCAGTAGGCAACAGGGGGCAGGAAGGGGGTCCGTTTGTCACTGCAGCTCATTGTCGTCCAGGAGAGGAGGGTGGGAGGAAGGACATATTCCCAGGCGACACAAATCCTCTCTCCCTCTGATCGCACCCTGGGGCGGTTTAGAAGCCAGCAAAGGTATTCCACCTCTGCAGAGGCACCGCTAGCTGGCCCATCGCTCATGGGCATCCACGGAGCAAGGTTCAGCAGCGGGCATCTCTTTCTCTGCGCCAATGCTCCCAGCAGCAGCTGCAGTCCACCAGGATGTGGGCCACAATTCGGTCACTCCGGCATCAAAACTACCAATGGGCGGCCACACCGGGCTCAGCGGGGGATCTGGTAGAGGCAGCAATTATATATTTGCCCTAATGTTGGATCCGGCTGCAAATAAATGTCAGATGTCCATTCCAACCGATAGAGCCACCTCTCAAAGTGGCCATCTTGCAGCCAGGAAAACATAGCTGCCAAGGTTTCAGATTGCTATGTGTGACATTTTCATAATTTCAGTGTAATTATGAGTGACATATGAACAACTATGAGTGACATTTTCTCACCAGCAAAATCAAGCAATGAATGAGGGGGAACATATGAATATCAGAAATTACACCCATTTTAGCCATGAGAAACTGTAAGAAGATTTTAAAAGTGCTACAAAGCACCAAAAATGGAAGGGCACTTAGGAAGTAAAGTGGCAAGGGGCATGCTGAGTGGGAAAGAAGCATTCCACCTCCCTGGTGGAAAGAGTGATCAGCATGGAGAAAGCATAAGACCTAGAGTGCCTGCTCTAAGCACTATCATCAGACACATAAGAAAGACAATAGAGCAGTTATAGATATTATGACAGCGCTGTGATCAGTCTGAGTTAGCAGAACCCCTGAGCTCACTGCAGAACATCTATGGCATGGAGATGGAAGTAAAGAGTGTGGTTGTGGTGGGGAAGCTTGGGATAGCATGGGGTGGAGGAAATGAGAAAAAGGGGGCTGGCAGGCAAACCACAGAGTTCTTATGGCTGTTTTAGTGACATGTTAGATCAGTATTAGATGCTTCTCACCTTAATATGTTTAACTTTATTAAAAAGGCATTTTAAGGTTGCAAAATACCAATATTTCAATGTTTAAATAGTACCTCCGACTAGTAGAAATAAAATGCAAAATATTATAGGTACAAAAGGGGGTGGGAGGCATGTGCTGGAGCCAGTTTACCTTGTGGTGAAACAGACATGCTCAGTGCAAACTCTAGATTGTCCACGATGCAGGTTACATTACCCGGGCATTGAATATGGACAAAACAAGCGTTAACTATTTAAATAATTTACAAAATGAGCGAAAAAATTTGCTGCACTTCAGATGGTAACAGTTTAAGAATTCCAAAATGTTGTACAGCAGTGGGCAGGGCTTGGAGGTAATGCTTAATGCTTTCAGTACAGAGCAATGCCGCTGATCAGCTTAACTTTTTTGCCTAACTATACATGTTCTCTGTGGAAATGCGCACGTCCAACCGTTCAGTGTGTAAATAACAAGGGTTTAGGTGTAAAATTAATGACACAGTAAAGAGGTGTGACGCAGTAGAGCAGGCACAGCTCGTAGTGAAAGTGGCAAGATTACTTAAGCTTTGAGTGATGAACTTTGAAATTAAACTCGCCATTCAAATAAAATCGGAAAGAACGATTAGCTAAAAAAAAATATCTAAGGAAAAAAGCCAAGCATAAACAGAACATGTCAGAGACAAAAATCATAATTTTATTTTAGGTGCTTGTTTTAGTACTTTTTCCATCAGTCCTTTTGATTTTCGTGACAGTCACTGTAATGGCTGGATTTTCTGAGTAGGTGGGATCAGCCCCCAGGGGCCCCTCCAACCCAGCCAGAACGCAATCACATCCCTCCTCAGGACCAACTATCCAGGCACCTGGTACCTACCTGAGGATGGGGAACTCGCAATATACAAGCTCATATTATTAAAAACACCACTAAATCTATAGGGATACTAAGAATACTCACTGATTACTAGGGATATCCATACCCTACACCACACTTATTCACATCAGTTGGTCTCGCGGCCACCCTGACCCAGACCGTTCTACCCTAGGGCAGATATGACACACAATCCGGTGTGTCTACACACGGGCCTGCAGAACCCAATGCTCCCTTTTCCAAACTGTTTGCAATCCTGCAAAACTACACACTAGTTCGACCTCCTAGTGCTCTCACTTATTCAAGCCACAATCCTGTGGGTATAGGCACTGGTAATCCTCCCCAGTGTTCTCACTAACGCCGTATATCAACGACGACCACATTCCTATGAACACCTATATATATATATATTGGGAAGTCTCTTCACTAAAGGTCTGCTACTACAATAATATTATGGGATGGTGTACTAACTTAGTCCCTTAGTTGCAAGTCTCCTCTCTCCCTCACTATTACTTACCTGATCAGGGGTAGCATCTGTTCAAACAGTAATACCTACCAGGAAAGATTACCCTCACTGTATGGGGACAAAGATATACACACTATGTGATTGAGTTATTTCTTGATTTAAGCGCTCCTACTCCCTTCCGATCCATCAGTGGCTCAACAGCAACTGGCTAGAAGCCAGGATAACTTTATCATAAAAGAACTCATGCACACTAATTCACTAATTAATGGGGTCATTTATTTTATCAATAATAAAACATACATATACAAAACTATGGGGGGTCTCTATAACTAGCAGTAACTTTAACACACCGCTGAAAGAGAAGGATTAAACATAACAGGAACACTCCGCTGAAAGGGAAAGGATTAGTTAGACATCCTAGGGAATAAGAACAAGATTAAGGTGTTGTAAGTGTAACTAATTCAGACTACCTCACCTATTAGAAGGAAGATTTCTCTCTCTGCCTCTGGTGGGATTAGGGCTCTCTCTCTGCCTCTGGTGGGATTAGGGCTCTCTCTGTCTCTCCCTCCTTCACCACATCACCACGCCTCTGGTTCAGTTGCTCCAGCTGACAGCCTTCTTTGATGCTCTCTGCACTGCTTTCTCTCTCCTCTTCAGCAATCGTGTGCCTTCTTTCTCCATTTAAGAACTGCACTCTATTCTGCAGCTCCAGCAGACATTCTCTCTCTCTCTGCAAGCTGTTCTGAGCTCCAAGCTGACTGAGCCCCCAGCTGTTCTGTGCTCCAAGCTGTTCTGAGCACCACGCTGAACTGCACACCACGCTGGACTGAACTCCAAACTGAACTGACCACTCCTCCTCTCCTGTAGCTCACTAATATGGAAGCTTGTCCTTTCATGGAAAGTTACGGCCAGTAACCTGCCGCCCACCAAATTCTTGTACCTCCCCGTACCAAGGACACGTTCCCAGCTGGCCAGCCTGAAGTTGTGTCTTCGGAGTGGAGAAAAATACATTCCTTCGATAGGGGCCAGCCCGAGCCGGTTCTCTCCAAGCGAACAACAGCCTTAACTATAAACTTTGCCTTTGCCCTGAAAAGCCTCTCAGCTTCATCAAGATGGAGTCCCTCTAGCTCTAGGCCTGTAGGCCTGAAAGGGGTGAAATGCTCCTTAGCTCTGTCAGAATACCTACATAAACCATACCAATGTGTCTAATATGTCAAAGCCAATAGGCAATAGACAGGTTAAAGTCAAGAATAAAGGCATATTAAGCAGCTATCCTCTTCTAGGTCTGGAAAAAGGGCTTAAAAGGGCCAACGCAGGCTAAGAATACTTATACTAGATGTGAGCAAGATTAATGATCTATATCCCTGCTAAATAAAGCCAAAAACTCTGCCATTACACTGCACCCTTAGATCCTTATCTTGCGAACATCAATAAACAACAACATCCATCTAAACAAACATCAACATAATCTATCCAACATAGGCTAAGAATACCTATCCTAGATGTGAGCAAGATTAAGATCTATATCACTGCTAAATAGAGCCCAAAACTCTGCCATCCACCCTTAGATCCTTATCTTGCGAACATCTTATAAACAATAACATCCAGATAAACAAACATCAACACAATCTATCAACAAATCAAAACCTATAAAACTCCCTAAAAACAATGACAACTCAAGGAAATTCCACCTGAAACTCAATTGTAGGGAATAGAAACCTAACAACCAACTGAAAACAAATCAAAGCACCCTTGACTTGAATGCTGAAACATATCTGAGATTGGATCTGATAACAACAGAAAGTAACCAAAGCATCCTCAAACTAAATGTGCCTCAACTTCTAATGATAACTGGTGAAATCTAGTGATGTAGGGACTTATGTGTTGAATGAAAACAGCAAGGGGCCTAAATGGGGCCTACTTCGGACAACTTAAGCCTAAATGAGGCCTACCTACTATTGTCAACTTAAGAACTAAATGTGTTTCAACTTCTAATGAGAAAACAACAAAGGGCCTAAATGAGCCCTACCTACTATAGGCAACTTAAGCTAATGATGACTCATGAAACTATTGGTGTAGGGGCTTGTTTGTGGGATGAAAATAACAATGGGCCTAAATGAGGCCTACCTACTGACATTTGTCAATTTAAAGTGAAATCTGAGAAGTAGACATGTCAAACTGTGTCAAGGTTTGGGCAAACATTAATACATAATCATACTAAAAGACACACCACCCAGAACAATCCAAAGTTTAAGGTAACCACCCTTTGATCAATCAAGGTGAAAATGTAAGAACAATAAAAAAAAAACAACCCCATTTCTACAAGATAGCTGGTGTAACACCAAGCCAAGAACATCCATTTTACATCATACTGGGGAGCACATGTGTGCAGCACCATTCAAAAAAAAGAGTCCTTCATTGGCAAAAACAGTTTTGAAGAAAACAGAAAAACTATAATAGGTGACATGTTTTTTGCTTTAAAAGTGGGGCCTGCTTGTCCAAGGGATTATGCAACCAAATCCTTGTATGATTCTGTCACAAATAAAACATGTTTGTGTTTTTTTCTTAAAAGTGGGGCCTGCTCGTAGTGATGTCAACAACAAAAAAAAAAAATTGCAGGCCAAGGAATTATGTAACCGAGTCCAAAAAAAAAGTCAATTTTAATTCTTCAGTGTAGGCCACCACCCTGCATCTTCGGTATCCGGACACTTCCTCCGATGCAGCCATCCATCACCCTTCCGGTCTGGTCTGGTCTGGTCTGGTCTTGTCTGATTCCATCATCCAAAAATAATAAACTAAAATAAAAACATGAAAGTAAAAAACTAAAACAAGAAAGGAAGTGGAAGGGGGAGGGACCCACGCACAACCACAACCCAGCAATCCTAGAGACAAGAAAACAAGTATCATTAATCTTGCAAAATAAATTTTTTATTTAAAAAGCACCCCGGGTGCCTTTCATTATTGAAAAGAAAAATATCCTAATTAATTAAAAACATTCAAAATTTAATTTTTAAGTTTATTGAGTGGGGCCTAACATACCCTAATCCTCTCTAAGCCAGCCCCTCCCTTCAGAGCAGGAGCCAGGCTACAGTATGAAGTAATTTGAATTACCGCCAAATGATGAGCTCACAGCAGGAGCAGGGCACTGCAAGCCTCCCATTTCCCTGGTCAGAGAAGCCCGCCCAGGCCCACTGCAACTAACTAACTACAAGGGCAAGAGTCTGCAAGAGTCCCTTATCAGCAGGCAATGAAGCCGCCTGCGTCAACAGCCAGGAAGAGCGAGGTCCCCCGCCCTTAAATAAACAAGCCATCCGCGGAAGAAAATTGGATTATAGCCAATCATAATGAACAGGGACGTGATCGGAACCTGCAGAGGGAAGGAAAAAAAAACTCGTCTGCACAAACCAGCTGGTCTGCCAAGGTCGACAAACAAATTCCTTGCCTGTTCCCAGGCCTGATTGTGCTAACCAACGAAAGCTAGCATTTAAAAAAAAAACAATTCTGTTACAGTGTACTGCTAATTAAAAGCTCCAGTTTCTAAAAAGACTTTTGTCTAACTAATTCAGCTAAAGGCAAGACATTTAAAATATGGGCACTTATTTAGAAAGGGGCAACTAAGTTTTGCACACAAGATTATACATTCTGCATTTGAAAAAACGAATTAACATGGACCATTGTCAGCTGCTGAAAGAGAAATAATTTTAAAACAACATAATTGTACATTACAATGTAATTTAACATGTAAGCCATTTAAGCCAACCTAATAAAAGGGCCACATTCATACACTAATAAACAGCGTATTATTTTCTAACTGAATTGGTGAACTTATTAAAAATGGTTTTGCTGACACATTTATAAAAGAATACATTTTAATTTACATTTGGGAAAATAATAATGTTACATTTAACATTTTTTCAAAGGCACACGGTTGCCTTTCACTAATTAAAAGCACATGTAACCATGCACTGTCGGGCAAGATTGATTATTCTCAACCTGTGATCATTGCAACCAGCACATTCCTATCTAGATGGAAACCCCTCAAAGAAATAATTAATGAAAACAGCTCCGTAGCGTGCACTCTAACAGGGCCATTTTTTTTTTAACATTTCACTCATATTCTCTCTCCGTGCAAACCCTTTATCTCAATCCGACTGGTTGATTTATAACCACATCAGTTCCAAGGCAAACCCACACAAATTCGTAGACGCATTTCAAAAAGAATGTGAAATGAACAAAATCCTTTGCAAAGCACAAGATGTTACCTTCCCGTCAAGAAGTTGACAAAGCACATAGGCAGACCAAGGAACCAAAAAAAAAAAAGTCAAAATCAAACCATCAAATAATCCACTGACTTTTATAGTCAGGTCAGATAACCATGCATGTTGACAGCATGTTAAAAATAAAGACTGCCATCTCAACTCAAGATATTAACCTTTTGGCAGCTCAAGCAGAATCATTCCCCAACGTCTGCAGATACATGGGAAAATCATGAGCACATTTCTTCACGTTTACAGCTAACAAGTACACATATTTTCAAAAACGTTATCCCCAAGCACCCGAGAGAGATCCAGCTCTCTCCTGCCTAACGTAATGATAACATGCCCTGTCCAAGCCATGACCACATGGCGCTATTCACAAGCCATATTTACAAGACAAACTTTTCACAAACAATATTTCCAAGGCGCAATGCACAAGGAACACAGCAGATCAACATAAGAACATGCACCTCACAAGCCACAATAATATGGCGCTATTCACAAGCCATATTTACAAGGAGCTATATTCAAAGAACTCCACAGATCATATAACAATGAACACATTTCACATTGCACAGCATAAGCAGATGCAGCAAGCAATTTAATGGGCAATTTAAAAGCATTTTTTACACACATTATACAATTGGACCATCACAAAGATGTAACTGGCTCCCTCATGTAATGCCCTCCTTCAACCCTGACATTTTAAACACCAAGATGAAAACCATTCCTTCCACCCTGAATAAACCAAATGCCATAATGTAATGCAATCTCCTCACGCTGCAACTGTTCAAGCCCATAGGTCACACATGCTACATAAACTGCAACATTACGCCAGATGGAACTGGCGCTCAGGGCACTCCCTCAGAACACATGGGAAACAATCTAAGCACATGGCCAGATCACACAGGTTTCGTAAGATGACGACTACGCCAAAATGTAATGGCTGGATTTTCTGAGTAGGTGGGATCAGCCCCCAGGGGCCCCTCCAACCCAGCCAGAACGCAATCACATCCCTCCTCAGGACCAACTATCCAGGCACCTGGTACCTACCTGAGGATGGGGAACTCGCAATATACAAGCTCATATTATTAAAAACACCACTAAATCTATAGGGATACTAAGAATACTCACTGATTACTAGGTATATCCATACCCTACACCACACTTATTCACATCAGTTGGTCTCGCGGCCACCCTGACCCAGACCGTTCTACCCTAGGGCTGATATGACACACAATCCGGTGTGTCTACACACGGGCCTGCAGAACCCAATGCTCCCTTTTCCAAACTGTTTGCAATCCTGCAAAACTACACACTAGTTCGACCTCCTAGTGCTCTCACTTATTCAAGCCACAATCCTGTGGGTATAGGCACTGGTAATCCTCCCCAGTGTTCTCACTAACGCCATATATCAACGACGACCACATTCCTATGAACACCTATATATATATATATTGGGAAGTCTCTTCACTAAAGGTCTGCTACTACAATAATATTATGGGATGGTGTACTAACTTAGTCCCTTAGTTGCAAGTCTCCTCTCTCCCTCACTATTACTTACCTGATCAGGGGTAGCATCTGTTCAAACAGTAATACCTACCAGGAAAGATTACCCTCACTGTATGGGGACAAAGATATACACACTATGTGATTGAGTTATTTCTTGATTTAAGCGCTCCTACTCCCTTCTGATCCATCAGTGGCTCAACAGCAACTGGCTAGAAGCCAGGATAACTTTATCATAAAAGAACTCATGCACACTAATTCACTAATTAATGGGGTCATTTATTTTATCAATAATAAAACATACATATACAAAACTATGGGGGTACTCTATAACTAGCAGTAACTTTAACACACCGCTGAAAGAGAAGGATTAAACATAACAGGAACACTCCGCTGAAAGGGAAAGGATTAGTTAGACATCCTAGGGAATAAGAACAAGATTAAGGTGTTGTAAGTGTAACTAATTCAGACTACCTCACCTATTAGAAGGAAGATTTCTCTCTCTGCCTCTGGTGGGATTAGGGCTCTCTCTCTGCCTCTGGTAGGATTAGGGCTCTCTCTGTCTCTCCCTCCTTCACCACATCACCACGCCTCTGGTTCAGTTGCTCCAGCTGACAGCCTTCTTTGATGCTCTCTGCACTGCTTTCTCTCTCCTCTTCAGCAATCGTCTGCCTTCTTTCTCCATTTAAGAACTGCACTCTATTCTGCAGCTCCAGCAGACATTCTCTCTCTCTCTGCAAGCTGTTCTGAGCTCCAAGCTGACTGAGCTCCCAGCTGTTCTGTGCTCCAAGCTGTTCTGAGCACCACGCTGAACTGCACACCACGCTGGACTGAACTCCAAACTGAACTGACCACTCCTCCTCTCCTGTAGCTCACTAATATGGAAGCTTGTCCTTTCATGGAAAGTTACGGCCAGTAACCTGCCGCCCACCAAATTCTTGTACCTCCCCGTACCAAGGACACATTCCCAGCTGGCCAGCCTGAAGTTGTGTCTTCGGAGTGGAGAAAAATACATTCCTTCGATAGGGGCCAGCCCGAGCCGGTTCTCTACAAGCGAACAACAGCCTTAACTATAAACTTTGCCTTTGCCCTGAAAAGCCTCTCAGCTTCATCAAGATGGAGTCCCTCTAGCTCTAGGCCTGTAGGCCTGAAAGGGGTGAAATGCTCCTTAGCTCTGTCAGAATACCTACATAAACCATACCAATGTGTCTAATATGTCAAAGCCAATAGGCAATAGACAGGTTAAAGTCAAGAATAAAGGCATATTAAGCAGCTATCCTCTTCTAGGTCTGGAAAAAGGGCTTAAAAGGGCCAACACAGGCTAAGAATACCTATACTAGATGTGAGCAAGATTAATGATCTATATCACTGCTAAATAAAGCCAAAAACTCTGCCATTACAGTCACGTAGGCAGAGTTTGATACATAGGCTGGGTGTCCTCAAAGGTCTTGTAGTGTTAGGCCTCATTAAACCCCTGAGGGCCATTGTAATGATGCATTAACATTAATTGTTGGGCACTAAGACCTCCTCGGCAGACGAGGCGGGATGAGGGAGGGACGAGGGAAGAGGAGGAGCCATGCCCGGGGAAGGGCAGTTGCAGGCGATAGTTAAGAGGGCAAGACGTGAATAAAGAGCCACTGTTAACCCTGAACCAGAGTCCATGTCCTGTGTGGCGAGGACAGTACAACTGGCGACGAGGGCGGCTGCAACCCACGCGTCGTGGGTGCTTGCCCTGTGAGTGCTGCTTCCAGAAAGGGCGGCACGAGCGCGTGGAGCGCCTGGTCTGGAGTTCCCCAGCGTGGTTCGGGAGCCTACCCATACCGTGTTCAGTGCATCGCGATCCGGGTGCCTACCCCGGTCGCGCCTGGCTCGCCGAAGGTTTAAGGGTAGTGAGAGCCCCCCCCCCAGCGTTGGAGCGGCGTGAGTAGAGTGTAGGGCGCTTGCAAGACCCCCCCCCGACGCTGAAGCATCGCGGAGGTCCTGCGTTGCTACATGTGGAGGATCAATCTGGGACGTGAATAAAGAGCCACTGTTAACCCTGAACCAGAGTCCGTGTCCTGTGTGGCCAGGACACTACAGCCATAGTCATCCAGCTCTATGTAGGTACTAAATAGTTGGTATCTGGTTGAGCCCCGAGGAGTGCCACCGAAGGGTGGTTTTAACGAAGCAGTACCCTTTTACCCAACTTGAGATCTGTTGGCAGAATATAAACAAGCATTTACAATGCAATGGTTTCGCCTTTGGAAAAGTTAGAGCTATTGGCATTGCTCATGACATTTCTTTTTTTTTTTACTTATAAATAAATGGCATTGTTATTTACATTGCCAACAGCTCTCTCAGCCCACACAGCTCTCACAGCCCACACAGCTCTCACAGCCCACACAGCTCTCACTGCCCTCAAAACCCTCAAATGGCTCCACATTGAAGGCAGATCCACTTATAAAACCGCCTGCATTACGCACAAAATCCTCCACCAAAACACACCGACATACCTTTATATCAAATTGACCAAAGCAGGCTGCACGCAATTCCTGAGAAGCTCTAACACCCTCCTACTTATCCCCCCCCTTCAGAAAAAGAATTCCACTCAGTCACGCTCCTTTTCAGGCAATGCCCTACTTATTTGGAATGCCCTCCCAACAGACCTCCGTTGTAACCCGTCCTACCCCAGCGTCAAAAAAGAACTCCAACTTCTTCTCCTTGGGGGCTTCTAATCCTTCCCGAGTGGCCTCACCCTCTCAGCATCCCCCCACCCAGCTGCTCCGCCTACGGCTAGTGACCCCCCTTGCCCCTCCTGCCCCCCTCTCCTTCCCTTCCCCTTCAATCTGATCACCTTACCTCCCCTCCTTGCCTCTCCTTTACCTCCTGTTCCTTACTACACTTTATGACTTTCAGTTTTCTTTCACGTTTTTGTCCTTCCTGCTCCTAGGTATACTATATCGAACCTTCCCACCAAACTGCGACCTCTATATTGTATATCTCATTGTGTTTAGCAATTGTTTTTTACTTTTTCATCTAGTTTAACCTTTATCCTATGTGGACTGCTCATTTATGAATCAACTTTCTGTACTTATACACACTGTACTTGTATTGAAACACCTTTCTGTTACAATTGTAAAGCGCTCTGATACTCTGGGTCCAGCCAGCGCTATATAAAACCTCTAAAATACAAAAAAAAATAATAATAATTGTTGTGAGACAGTAGACCACAATGAATACTGCCTCAATTGCTAATAATTACACTTTTTAAGCACCAATGTACAAATCCTTTTGTGATGTGCCCTGTATAAACAATCACTATAGAAGTGAGTAAAACATTCTCTCACTATTATTTACATGACATCAGGTTAACCCCCTTCCTTCAGTTCCTGCCCATAATTCTGTTACTTACAGACGCATTATTTAATATTGCCTGTAATATGAACTACTTTCCAGAATAATGACATTACTGCCTGCTTCACAATAAAATATACCATCTGCCTTCTTTTTTACAAGCCATGCGGCACAGCGTCGGTTATTCTGTTCAGCATGTCTTGAACCCTTTACAGAACCAATAGTATCCATAGACGAGGCCTATTGGCTTTGACAATATTTCCTTGAGCATGTCATCACTGGGACATGCAGATCTTTAGTAAAATTCCACATCCTTTCTATGCAGGTGAAAGCCATAGCTCGAGAAGAAAGGTTTCCTTTTTCTACGCTACCATTAACAATACATGCATGTTGACTTTGAAGACATACAACTTCCGATGTTTGTGCTATCCATAGAATGAGTACATAAAAACACAAAAAATTAAAAATGTGTCTGACAGGATGCGGCGTGTTAGATGAGGGGGCAATGCAGGCTGCCAGTTAGTGATCTACATCAGGAAAATGAATGTTAACAATTGGTTTGTAAACAGTAGTGCACAGATTGGAACTGTAAGGGAGCCGTCATAAACGATATTTTATCTTTTTTTACTTTTTGAAGTTCTAGATGGCACAAACTCAACCCAAAAGCATTGTGGCGATTTACGTGACCACTTTCTACAGAGGCAGACTCATGTTGCTTTCCGCACTGAAAGATTAAGTGATTTGTCCAGAATCACAGGACGTTGAACAACGCCGGGAATAGAACCTTGGTCTCCACATCCAAAGAAAGCCGCATCGGACCTTGGACACAGCTCATCCTCTGCGTTGATGAGGATTCGCCAATTTAATCCTGTATGTTACATTACACTGACTGGACGAAGGTCAGTTATCGCGGCAGTTGCTCACCTGACTCAGGACTCCTGAGCTGATATAATGCAGCAGCCGACGGCTGCGTAGGGTCCCTTGGGTTCGAAGACACCATCAGTAAACCTACAGAGACTGGCCTGTTTACTTCTCAACAGTCTCCAAAATTGCCGCCGAGCCTGGAAACCACAGCGGGAGGGGGGCGGGGAAGACACGGACAGCGGGAGGGGGGGGGGGGCGGTAACGGGCAAATGGACAGCGGGAGTCGGGGCGGGAAGGGGATTCGCCAATTTAATCCTGTATGTTACATTACACTGACTGGACGAAGGTCGGTTATCGCGGCAGTTGCTCACCTGACTCAGGACTCCTGAGCTGATATAATGCAGCGGCCGACGGCTGCATAGGGTCCCTTGGGTTCGAAGACGCCATCAGTAAACCTACAGAGACTGGCCTGTTTACTTCTCCACAGTCTCCAAAATTGCCGCCGAGCCTGGAAACCACAGCGGGAGGGGGGTGGGGAAGACCCGGACAGCGGGAGGGAGGGGCGGTAACGGGCAAATGGACAGCGGGA
This sequence comes from Lissotriton vulgaris, assembly GCF_964263255.1. Lineage (NCBI taxonomy): Eukaryota > Metazoa > Chordata > Amphibia > Caudata > Salamandridae > Lissotriton > Lissotriton vulgaris. The sequence continues at coordinate 228,250 of NW_028242523.1, read as the reverse complement.
GGGGGGGCGGGAAGGGGCACACGGACAGCGGGAGGGGGGGGCGGAATCAAAAGCACTCACCTGGAACTGGACTTCCTCCGGCGGCGGCGGTCGGCCGCGGAATGAGCTGGAGGCCGAGACAAAAAAAAAAGAAAACTCCGCCCACCGCCGCATGACTACACAGAGGGAACGCCCAGGGAAAAAATCACGGGAACGCCCACGAATCTGGTCCGTGAATGACGGACAGATCTCTGTTCCAATGGCTAGCCTCCATTTATGGAGCTAGCCAATGGAACAGAGGGCGGATTCAAGTCCCCCATACTGCAAAACTAAAGATTTCTCCTGGGGGCGGAGCTAGGAGCTCCGTGCCCCAGGCCAAACCTAAAAACAGAACTGCAGCGCCAAACCCCCAGTTCCCGTGTGCCCAGTGACAACAGCAAAACTAGGCAAAACAAGGGCAAAACTACACTGCCAAGCCAAGCCAGCTGATCGAGCTAAGCACTTACGTTACAAGCAAATTAGGTTAACATTTACACATAGAATAAGTCTGCCTCTGTCTCACTGACACTTACGTGTGAGCCATGGAAATTCTGGTTGATGGGTCCATCACACCCTAGGCAAACTTGCACCAGCCTCCCAGCCATCAGATTCAGCCGGAGGAACATCTGAGCTGTACAGTGTTGGGGATCCATCGGCCGCCGGGGTCCGTGGGGTTCGGTATGGAGGTTAAGGGGTCAATTCATTTCAATTTACCGCACAGTAGCCCAGTGCTTCCATGATTTGCTGGCCTCCCACAAGCTTAACTTCAACCGGTGACATGTGTCAGAAGGACGTCACGTAATGTCTTGCGGCTCATGTGTATTTTAACTCCGTAACTTTGACGGTGCAGAGTGCATTCCAGGAAAGAGATGCAAACTACTGTATTTACTTCATGCAAACATAAGTACAAGACAAATAAGAGCAGCGAAGGTGTGCCGGCCACCGGGGTGCAGGCTCATGCTGCGCAACTCTACTCAGCGCAACGAATCACACACAATCTAAGGGGGCCCCCTGCAGCTCTGGCAGCTCGGGGGCCCCCCTGCACCACGGGGGCTATGGGGGCCTAGATTACGCCTCTGCTATGGAGGGCTGGGACAGGTTTTGTAACTGGGGGCTGGTTTTGCAGCAGTGTTGCAATATCGGTCCCCTGTACCAAAATAAAAGCAGCAGCAGTACTCGCCAGAAACTCAACCCCCCTCCGCCCGGTAGCCGGTCTAGTGGAATTGGTAGCGCTGGTTTCTCTTCCCAGTCCGGCCGTACTTTCATGGCCTCTTTGGGCAGGACATTGACAGCGCTCAGGCACATTCCTCCAAATTCTAAATGTGTTTGCATCTAATATTCAGGGGTAGTGTCTTCTGTTTTCAATATTGTACCACATCAGCAGCTCACTCACAATATTGCAAATAATGTCTGTGACACTCTCCCATTTCTCATATGTTCTGTTCTGTTGTGATTAAAAAAAACCTCTTTTTTTATGTTCCATGAAAATTAATCACAATATTTCTCTGCAAAATGTCTGTAATAGATCCTCGCACATCACCGATATTAAAAAAAAATTAAAGGACAACAGTATTTAAAACAATCTGTTTAAGAATTATTAAAGGCAGTCAGGACAAGATTCTGCAGAACTGAGCTGGCTCTATCAGGAGGCCCCCTGAAAGGCTGGGGCCCTTGATCAGAGCCTGCTTTGCCCATGCCTTATAACTTCTCTGAGTCTACAAATTACTAGGGACAGTATTGGCAACCAGGCTATTAACAGTTCTCACGCGTATGTACAACAGAATGACAAAGCATGGCATTAAGCAAAACTTGCTAACACCAGGCTCTGTCATTCTTTAAATGCAGGGAGGCACAGTTTTTACAAAGATACAGTTTACACATACGTTTACCTTATTGCTGGCACTAAATTAAGCTATCTAGCGCCATTTAGGCACCCTTGCACCGTAGACCAAGGGTGCCTGTGTTGGGGAGAATGATTGTTTACATATGTGCAAATGGCGATTTGTGAATCCTATACGTGCTGCATTTTGGAGCATCCATAGAAATTTGTCATTTCTTTAATGATTGTTTACGTGCAGGAAGGGATACTTTCCGATACATAAACAATCATTCATGGTGTTTAGCTTTTTCTGTAAGGGCTGCACAATGCAGCTCACATAGAAACAGCAAAAATGAGGTGAAATAAAGAATTGTTCCTAGGGGTGGGCGTAGTTCGCGAAGTAGCGCTAAGCGTAGCTGCGTGAAGTGCAATTCGCACTACGCGTAGCATTACGTGAACTGCGTAGTAGCATGTTCGCACTGTGCAAGATGTTGTTTTCAATGATTGCACAGTGTGGACAAGCATCCGGTACTGTGCAATCATTGAAAACAGCATCTTGCACAGTGCGAGCTGTTCTTTTCTGCCGCTTGAGTAGATTTTTACTCGTGCTGCAGCTTTCTCAACACAGACTGATAGTTTCTCATCGCGAGCGGTCGCAAGCATGCGTGACCACTTGCAATGAGAAACCTGACCTAACTGCATTGAGAATCTCTCCGGGAGGTTTATTTTCCATGCTTGCGATTGGCAACTTGAAGTTGCTGATCTCGAACAAGGAAAAAGTCTCGCGAGGATGTCATTTTGCATGCTCGCGGTCGCCAACGTGACGTTGAGGACCCCGAGCAAGCAAAAAATTACCGCTGCACTATCCTACGCTACGCTACACATGTTTGCACTGTGCTACGCGCAGTTCGTGTGGTGCGAAGTTGCGCAAACTTCTCAAACTATACGAGCGTAGCGTAGTGCTTTGCCCAGGGTTAATTGTTCCTCATTTCACCATATTGAGATCAGGTTTTCCTGGTCTCAACAGTGCGAGAAGCAGAATCATAAAATGGTATGATAAATACCATTTTATGTTTCTGCTTCTCGCACTGTGAGAAAGCAGAAGGGTTTGGTTGGGGGCAGGCAGGTGGGCGGGTCTGCTCGAGGGCACAGGAGGGTTGGCGTGCCCAATGCTGCGGGCCCTGACTGTTTGGTCGGCCCTCGGGGGCCGACCAAACCAGTCATGCGCACTCTCCCTTTTGCCATGTAGCCCGTCCCACCCACCCCGAGCAATCCCACACTCGGCACCCCCACCCGACTGGATATCTATGGTCGATGTCGAGATTAAGTCAAATGGTCAAATAGAACCTGTTTAAATGCTAGGTTGCACTGTTTGCATGCCCAATCTGGTGCTATATGTATTACATTTATTGAATAAACATTTCACTTAATTCAAAACAATATAACCAAACGTTTCATCAATAATTGATAAATTTCACGTGATTCCTCAATTGTACATCCTCTGTAATCTAAGGTTAAACATATTTCAAAATAATAGAGACAACACTGCAATGTGTATATAAAAAAGATTTTTTTCTAAACAGAATAATCAATAGTCAACAAGGTAGGGGCTGTTTTATTTTCAATTTCCAATTTTAATTTTCAATTCTTCAGCACAGCATCCAACATTTCCCAATGCATTTTGGTGCTGGCACCTTCATTTGGCACCTTCATCAGGGGAACACTGTAAAAACATATATGTACAACCCATGTATTCCATGTCTATTTAAGTTTTCAAAAAAGACAAAATAAATTAAAAATGAAGTAACAGACCCTTGGATATAATGGTCCACGGCTCTGATGTGCGAGAAGTGTTATTAACCTATAGATCCGCTGCTGTGCTTGGGTCTATATTAATGTTCAACATGTTTCATGCCCTTAGTAGTCGAGAAGCGATCTGTTGGCATTTCATCTGGACACATTACAAAAAAATAAATAACCTAATCTGCTCCAGAGGGCGACAAGCTCAAAAGTGTGTTGCTCTCCTCAAGTGAAAGGATGATATGACGCAAACTAATGGCCAATAAAGGTGAAAACACACATAAATATATTTTTATATATTATATATGTATATATATATATATATCAAGCTCCAAGGGTAATGTCCAACAAATGAGCGGCACACGAAAGTAAGAAGCTTTTACCCATCAGCTTTTTATTGGTACGGTAATGCGTAGGCAGAGTTAATCATAAACACCTGACTTTCAAAGTCCGACGCGTTTCGTTTACACACTTCCTCATGGACAGTTCAAAGTCAGTAAGGTGCATGGTGGGGATGTTAGTTCCATCGTTTGGCAACAATCGATATGCAGAATTGCAAGCACGTAGCCTTTAGGTTTAACATAGCCCTTTCATTATGGATGCACCTTCAATTTTGTGCGAAAAGGCTCTGAATGAGCCCCTCTGCTGCAGCACGTCCTAAATCCATGCTTACTCTCCACCTCTCGCGCTCCTCTTCACAACAAGCTCAGTGGCCCCCTCCTGGGGGTGGTGCCAGCTCGGCGGCAGGACGGCCGCCTATACATCAAGCTCCAAGGGTAATGTCCAACAAATGAGCGGCACACCAAAGCCGCTCATTTGTTGGACATTACCCTTGGAGCTTGATGTATAGGCGGCCGTCCTGCCGCCGAGCTGGCACCACCCGCAGGAGGGGGCCACTGAGCTTGTTGTGAAGAGGAGCTCGAGAGGTGGAGAGTAAGCATGGATTTAGGACGTGCTGCAGCAGAGGGGCTCATTCGGAGCCTTTTCGCACAAAATTGAAGGTGCATCCATTCAGGAAATGAAAGGGCTATGTTAAACCTAAAGGCTACGTGTTTGCAATTCTGCATATCGATTGTTGCCAAACGATGGAACTAACATCCCCACCATGCACCTTACTGACTTTGAACTGTCCATGAGGAAGTGTGTAAACGAAACACGCCGGACTTTGAAAGTCAGGTGTTTATGATTAACTCTGCCTACGCATTACCGTACCAATAAAAAGCTGATGGGTAAAAGCTTCTTACTTTCGTGTGCCGCTCATTTGTTGGACATTACCCTCGGAGCTTGATATATATTACCTACTGGCGGTCGCCAGTAGGTATATATCGTTAGGATTTTTTCTCTATGGGATTTTTGAAAATTCTATGTCTAATAACTTTGGCGTTTGTGGACGGAATTGGCTGAAATTTTCAGGAAAATGGAACATTTGGTTTCTGAGCAGCCCCTGACAATTTGGGGGGGGTTTCATCAAGGGGGGGCCGAGAAAAAAGGGGGGTCCCAAAACGCGTTTTTCCCATGTTACTTTCCATAGGGCGGTTGGCCTCACTTTTAGCTCGAACGGCTGAATGGATTTGCACGAAACTTGGCAAAATTGTAGGGACTGTTAGCCCGATGTGCCTTTGCTAGGTCTCAATATATGTGCTCCAGTGGATTTTGAGTAATTTAGGTTAAAAAAAAGATATATATCTGGGCGGAGCCTAACCACACATCTGATCTGATTGGCTGTCAGCACTTCATCCAAGAAGTGTTGGCAGCCATCTTGGGACCAATATACATGATAGCACCTCATTAAAAAGCATTGTAGTTAATAGAGGGTTTTAGGACTTTAGTTACATTATAAATCATTTGTTGATGGTACCATACTCGTTTTAGGAATTGTGGTGGGTTCTAAGGTGATTTTACCATGTGAAAAAACCTTCTGCTGTGATATCATGAATATTGTTTGAAAGAAAACTAATATCTCATGATTTTCCCACAGTGGTTTGGAAGGGGATCTATAAGCTAAACTGAAAGCATATTTTCTGTAAATTCACATTATCTTTCTCAGTCATGTGAAAATGAAGTCTGACATTCTCAGTAAAACATGTACATCCAACAAGGACAGAGACTGTCAGTTGATTCCTTTGTGTTCTACTGCAGCCTCCTAGAGTGTTCTAAAGAACAACTAGAGCGCTAACAGTCCTACTTATTACAAAGGTATGGCACACTTGAAGCCATCTTGATTGGAATAAAGTGGTAACTCTTAAAACATTTAATTTAAAAAGAAACAACATGAGGGGGTATATTTTGCCATAGAAAGTATTATTAGTGCTGCAGAATGAAAAATTAGGGCACATTTTGAGTGACTTCTCAAATCCTTTTCTATTTCATTAAAACATTCTGACATGCAGTCTCCCAAAATGGCCACCAGAGACAAAAGAGCCCAAATGTAGCCCAAATATCACCCAGATGTAGCCCAAGTATAGCCCAATGACAGAATGTCCCAGAGTGTTCTAAAGAACAACTAGAGCGCTAACAGTCCTACTTATTACAAAGGTATAGCACACCTGGAGCCATTGTGATGGGAATAAAGTGGTAACTCTTAAAACATTTAATTTAAAAAGGAACAAAATGAGGGGGTATATTATGCAATAGAAGGTATTATTAGTGCTGCAGAAAAAAAAATTAGGGCACATTTTGAGTGACTTTTCAAATCCGCTTCTATTTCATTAAAAAATTCTGACATGCAGTCTCCCAAAATGGCCACCAGAGACAAAAGTGCCCAAATGTAGCCCAAATATCACCCAGATGTAGCCCAAGTATAGCCCAATGACAAAATGTCCCAGAGTGTTCTAAAGAACAACTAGAGCGCTAACAGTCTTACTTATGACAAAAGTATGGCACACCAGAAGCCATCTTGATTGGAATGAAGTGGTAAGTCTGAAAACACTCAATTTAAAAAGGAACAACATGAGGGGGTTAATTTTGCCATAGAAAGTATGATTAGTGCTTCAGAAAGAAAAATTAGGGATCATTTTGAGTGACTTCTCAAATCCTCTTCTATTTCATTAAAAAAATTCTGACATGCAGACTGAAACATGCACTTTGAATACCAGCAGCAGACGTCCCTGGTGAGCAGTAGCTTTACTACAGTGATCTAATGTGCAACTAGAGTGCTAACATTCAGAATTTATGGCAAATGTGTGACACATCTGAATGCCTTCTTGATGGAACCAAAGTAAACAAGCATTGAAAATGCAATAGATCTCGCCCTCGTTTAAGTTAAAGCCATTCTGTTTGTAATGAGGTGGCTTTTTAGCTTTGCTTTTATTAGTGTTTTTTCAACTTTCATGTAAATAACATGCATCTGTATGCATATAAGTATATGTATGCATGCATTTATGTTTGTATTTATATAGATATACAGATGATATATGTTTATATATGTATGTATATATATATATTCACTGAAAAAACCATAGGCTATAGACCATATATAGTTAGGAATTAGCATTTACAAAACCTTGAAAATTCACTGAAAAAACCATAGGTTATAGACCATATATAGTTAGGAATTAGCATTTACAAAACCTTGAAAATTCACTGAAAAAACCATAGGTTATAGACCATATATAGTTAGGAATTCGCATTTACAAAACCTTATTTTACTCACACAAAACCATTGAAATTCCATATATAGTTAGTTGCACTAACTATATATCGCGCACCCGCAATCCACTGCTGATGATGTCACATATTACATCATTCATGACATGGTCAGTGACATCACTGATGACATCACTGATGACATCTCAAATGACATCACTGATGACATCACTGATGACAACATCCAGTGACTGTATGTTTCTGTAAAGTTAAAATATGTCTTACATATTGAAGAATGAGTAGATGTATAAGTGTCTGGATGAAGGATTTAGTAGGTGCATGACTGACTGTATGAGTGAGTGATTAAATGTGTCTCACTGAGTGCATGGGTTAGTGACTAAACTGTCTTAATTTGTGCATCATTATGTCTGTTGTTCTGTAAACTGTTGCATGTGTTGATAAGTAGCTATATGAGTAACTATATGGGTTATTGATTGGTTGCCCAAGTATTTGTATGGGAGACTGAGTGTGTGTGTGGGTGGCTGGGAGGTGCATGACTCTGTGCATAGATGTGTGAGCAGTTGATTCACTAGATGTATGGTTTCAAAAGTGCATGTGGAAACAGCTGTATGGGCGGTTGACTGTGTGCATGAGTGTATTGGTGAGTGAATGGATATCTCAGTGCTACATGTCAAAGTAAGTACATATGTAAAACACAGTACATGTGAGAGTTGACATATATAAATAACTGTGCATAAGAGCCAGTGAATGTGTGAGTGGCTGTATGGATCATTGTGAACTTGTATCAGGGATTGTATAAGAGAGTAAATATGTGTTAGTATATGTTTGAATAAGTAAAGTTTGTATAACTGTATAGTTGAGGAAATGGAGGTGTGATTGATTCTTTGCATGACTGACTAGGTGTGTGGGTAACTCCATGGATAAGTGACAGTCTGTGAGTGTCTGTTTACACTGATTGTATCTAAGGTTATATTAGAGTCTGAAGAGGTTCATCGTATTATCACATGAATGATATCATCAGTGATGTGATCGTTAATGTCAAATGAGATGTCATCAGTGATGTCATCAGTGATGTCGTTTGAGATGTCATCAGTGATGTCATTTGAGATGTCATCAGTGATGTCATCAGTGATGTCACTGACCATGTCATGAATGATGTAATATGTGACATCATCAGCAGTGGATTGCGGGTGCGCGATATAGTTAGTGCAACTAACTATATATGGAATTTCAATGGTTTTGTGTGAGTAAAATAAGGTTTTGTAAATGCGAATTCCTAACTATATATGGTCTGTAACCTATGTTTTTTTCAGTGAATTTTCAAGGTTTTGTAAATGCTAATTCCTAACTATATATGGTCTATAACCTATGTTTTTTTCAGTGAATATATATATATATATATATCTATATCTATATATATGTATATATGTATATTCACTGAAAAAACCATAGGTTTCAGGCCTTATATAGGGCCCATTAGGATGGCGGTGAATCCGCATCCTCCGGGCTGGCGGAAGCCACCGCCGGCCCGGAGGATGCGGATTCACCGCCGCGGCCACAGAAAACACCCACCGCCAGATTAGGATGGCGGTGGGAGCAGCGGCGGACGGCAGGTTCTTCCGCCGCTGATCCGCGGGGTGTGGAGGGCTATTTGGTGGCGGTGTCTGCAAGGCACCGTCAGCCAAATTAAGATGTGCATTGCAACATGCTTTTCCACGGCAGCTTTTCCGCCGTAGAAAAGCATGTGGTCTTTGGTGTTTGGGGGCCCGTTGCAGGCCCCCAGGGTGTCGGGGTGGGAGAGCACATGGGGGGTACCTGTGGTACTCCCCAGCATTTACATGCACAAAGCGGCAGGCACCACGCGGTGCCTGCCGCTTTGTGCATGTAAATGTAAAACATGCATTTTTAACCTTGCGGCGGGTACTGCTTAAAGCAGCACCTGCCGCAAGGTTAAAGATACAGGATGTGACCGCCAGGGTGGCGGTCACATCCTAATTGCACCGGAGGGACCGCCGCTGCCCCTGCGGACGGTCCCTCCACCTCAGGCGTCCATCCGCCATCCTAATAGGCCCCAAAGTTAGGAATTAGCATTTAAAAAACCTTTGAAATTCACTCAAAAAACTATAAGTTTTAGGGGTGTTATAGTTAGCTCGACATTTAACTCATACAAAACCATTGAAATTGCTACTATATAGTTAGTTGTACTAACTATATTTCGCGCACCCGCAATCCACTGCTGATGATGTCACATATTACATCATTCATGAAATGGTCAGTGACATCACTGATGACATCTCAAATGACATCACTGGTGACATCACTGGTGACATCATCCAGTGAATGTGGTTTGCTTTGTTGTTTAAATATGTATTATATATATATATATATATATATATATATATATATATATATATAGCAATTTGCATTGAAGAATGAGTGGATATATATAAATAAATATTTGGATGGAGGATTTAGAAGCAGTGTAATTGACTGTTTACTTGACCAATTTATAGTGTCTCACTAAATATAGTGGATAGTGACTAAACTGTGTGAATATCTGTATCACTTTGTCAGTTGTTGTGTAAACTGGTTATACAGTTGGTTACTAGCTATGTGAAAGTCTATATTAGTTATTGATTAGTTAACTGAGTATTTGTATGGGAGAGTGAAAGTGTGTGTGGTTCGGTGGGGGGTGTGTGACTGTCCAAAGATGTGTGAATCGTTGATTCAGTAGATATGTGAAGTTAAAACTACATGTTCTAACAGTTGTTTGGGTGAGTGGATCTCTTTATGGGTGTGGTGATGAGCAAATATATTTCTCAATGGTACATGTCTAACAAACTAGAAAAATAAAAGGCAGTGTATGTGTCAATTGTTGTATATAAATAAGTATACATAAGACTCAATGATTGTGCGAGTGACTGTATGGATAACTGTATACTTGTAATAATGATTTTATAATTCACTAAGTATGACTTACTATCTAAATGAATAGATGAAGTTTTTGTTTATTTAAGTGTGTAGCTAAGTAAATATGTAAGTATGATCCATTATTTGCATAAGTGAGTAGGATGACTTCATATGTGAATAGGATGTGTGCTGGTGTGAAATGTCGATATAGGTGTATAAGTATTTTTGATAGTGTTCTATTGTTCAGGTAAGTGATTAGATGTGTGTGTATACATCTATGAATCACTGAGTGGGTTTTTAGATACTTGTATTGCTGTGAAAATGGATTCAAATATGATACTCTGTATTTTACAAAGAGTGATGAAAGATTTTACTAGTGTATGAAAAGGTGTATATGATTGTCACGTGGATGATGTCATCAGTGATGTCATCAGTGATGTAATTTGAGATGTCATCAGTGATGTCACTGACCATGTCATGAATGATGTAATATGTGACATCATCAGCAGTGGATTGCGGGTGCGCGAAATATAGTTAGTACAACTAACGATATAGGAGCAATTTCAATGGTTTTGTATGAGTAAAATGTCCAGCTAACTATAACACCCCTAAAACGTACAGTTTTTTGAGTGAACCTCAAAGCTTTTTTAAATGCTAATTCCTAACTATATAAGGCCTGAACCTATGGTTTTGTCAGTGAATTTCAAAGGTTTTTTAAATGCTAATTCCTAACTTTATAGGGTCTGAAACCTATGGTTTTTTCAGTGAATTTGCAAGGTTTTTTAAATGCTAATTCCTAACTATACAAGGCCTGAAACCTATGGTTTTTTCAGTGAATTTGCAAGGTTTTTTAAATGCTAATTCCTAACTATATAAGGCCTGAAACCTATGTTTTTTTTAGTGAATTTCAATGGTTTTTTAAATGCTAATTCCTAACTATATCAGGCCTGAAACATATGGTTTTTTCATTTAATTTCGAAGGTTTTTTAAATGACAATTTTTAAATGTATAAATTGTTATTTTTTTATACTGATTTACTACATTCTTGCAGGCAGGTGTTCAGAGGCCACGCCCCCTTTTTACAACACTCTGCAGCGCATCTCCATGGCGCTTACTGGAGATACCTGTTGGACTAGTTGCCCTCTAGGGGACCTCTGGATTGAAAAAGAATTAATTCCCCAACTTAAAACTCGCCACAGCAAAGTGTAATGAAGTCACACCCCTTTTTAGGTCTCGCCTGTCGATGCGCATGCGCATCGAGCTTGCGAGACTATGGGGGCTTAAACACTCTTTAACCAACTTGCAAGGAATCGTGGCGATTCCTTGCAGTGCCCGTGAAATTTAAGCTCAATGCGCATGGGCATTGAGCTTAAAAGCGCGTGCACATGCCCCCAGCCGCCTGCCTTGCCCACTCTCTCTCTCACAGCCTCCCCCAGCTCCGCCCCCTCACTTCTTGGTTGCACGGCCGCTAGGCCGTGCCTCCCCTACTCTCCTCCCCCCTCCTCCTCCTACTCTCCTCCCCCCTCCTCCTCCTACTCTCCTCCCCACTCTCTCTCTCCCAGCATTTCTCTGGCTTTTCTTAAACAAGAGCTTCTTATTTGTAACTGCTTCAGAAACACCTGCCAAGTGGCTAAGAGTACACTGCCGAAAAAGATAAAAGGCAGCTAAAGATTTTCCTTTTCAGTTCGCAACTTTTACAGGCTGCAATTCGTATCTCTTTCAAGGTGGCCATTTTAGCGAGGCGGTTCGATGCACTGCAGCATTTTAGGAGCCCGGGCTGTGTGAATGTGTGGAGCGCAGCTAGCACAGAGCGCCGTAAGCATTTCTCTGGCTTTTCTTAAACAAGAGCTTCTTATTTGTAACTGCTTCAGAAACGCCTGCCAAGTGGCTAAGAGTACACTGCCGAAAAAGATAAAAGGCAGCTAAAGATTTTCCTTTTCAGTTCGCAACTTTTACAGGCTGCAATTCGTATCTCTTTCAAGGTGGCCATTTTAGCGAGGCGGTTCGATGCACTGCAGCATTTTAGGAGCCCGGGCTGTGTGAATGTGTGGAGCGCAGCTAGCACAGAGCGCCGTAAGCATTTCTCTGGCTTTTCTTAAACAAGAGCTTCTTATTTGTAACTGCTTCAGAAACGCCTGCCAAGTGGCTAAGAGTACACTGCCGAAAAAGATAAAAGGCAGCTAAAGATTTTCCTTTTCAGTTCGCAACTTTTACAGGCTGCAATTCGTATCTCTTTCAAGGTGGCCATTTTAGCGAGGCGGTTCGATGCACTGCAGCATTTTAGGAGCCCGGGCTGTGTGAATGTGTGGAGCGCAGCTAGCACAGAGCGCCGTATGTTTTAATCAGGCCCATTACTTACTACTCGTTAATAATGAACTGCCAGCCACAGCCAAAGAGTTTCCAAACATTCGCAGCGGCCGTCTGCCGGGATTACAGGACCACGAACTCATTTTACAATTTTTAACTGGAAAAAAAATTGTGGAGGGGACTTGCAGTGAACTCAGCATCTTGGGTAATAGGACTAATATCCTGGGGTCCAAGGACATAGCACTCCCGCCCTTGTCTAACAAAAACACCGATGAATTAAGAGGACTTCTTTAAAGAGCAGAGATGCCCCCAGCCGCCTGCCTTGCCCACTCTCTCTCTCACAGCATCCGCCAGCTCCTCCCCCTCACTTCTTGGTTGCACGGCCGCTAGGCCATGCCTCCCCTACTCTCCTCCCCCCTCCTCCTCCTACTCTCCTCCCCCTCCTCCTCCTACTCTCCTCCCCACTCTCTCTCTCCCAGCATTTCTCTGGCTTTTCTTAAACAAGAGCTTCTTATTTGTAACTGCTTCAGAAACGCCTGCCAAGTGGCTAAGAGTACACTGCCGAAAAAGATAAAAGGCAGCTAAAGATTTTCCTTTTCAGTTCGCAACTTTTACAGGCTGCAATTCGTATCTCTTTCAAGGTGGCCATTTTAGCGAGGCGGTTCGATGCACTGCAGCATTTTAGGAGCCCGGGCTGTGTGAATGTGTGGAGCGCAGCTAGCACAGAGCGCCGTATGTTTTAATCAGGCCCAACAATAAATCAAAGGCCTGGGAGCCCGATTCTAGCCCTGCCAGAGGGCCGGGCCATTTACTTTCAATTGACAGGCGCTGGCTCTCTGCGCGGGACAACGGCCCCCTCCACTGAGGACTTTCCCAGATGTAGGCAGATGGAAAAACCATTAGTAAACAGGTTACACAAACAGTGAATTACTTACTACTCGTTAATAATGAACTGCCAGCCACAGCCAAAGAGCTTCCAAACATTCGCAGCGGCCGTCTGCCGGGATTACAGGACCACAAACTCATTTTACAATTTTTAACTGGAAAGAAAATTGTGGAGGGGACTTGCAGTGAACTCAGCATCTTGGGTAATAGGACTAATATCCTGGGGTCCAAGGACATAGCACTCCCGCCCTTGTCTAACAAAAACACTGATGAATTAAGAGGACTTCTTTAAAGAGCAGAGAGATGATTTTGGGACCCAAGGCTATGGAGAATAGGCCCTGATATTAATTTAAGAGGGGAGACCTCAGCTAAAGCAATGTTAAAACTGGCCTTGCAATCCGCGTATCACAGACTTGCCCAATTGAGCACTCAGTCTAACACTCTTCCCTAGACATTGTTGAGTCCTCACGCATGACACTAAGTGTGGCATGGCATAGATGTTTTCGTCGCCACAATGCCAATCTAATGTTGTCTTCCTTAACCTCTCCCTTCCCCCACCCACATCCACCATGACATCCACCACCACATCCACCACATGCTCCACCGCATCCACCACCACCACATCCACCACCACATCCACCACCACATCCACCACACCCACCACCACCACATCCACCACCAGGTGCAAATGCAATGTTCTTGGATTTTCGTCACAATAAAATACACTGAACATAATCTTCACAAAATTAATTTACAAACGTTTAAGCTATTGCCATTATAAATTACAATAAATTTTATTTAAGTATTAATTATTTACAAAATTAAAAGCCATTGTTATTTGCAATATCAATACATCTAAGTCACGTAAAGACAACACACATTGCATTACAAATGCTATAGGTGTCACATTTGCGAAAGTTAAAACTATTAACATTGTAACTGACAAAGCTATTACTTTTGCTATTTTCAAAACCAACACATAAATACAAAAAGTGTCCTTTACAATACCAATTGCTCAAACTTTCCTAATGCGAGACCTATTGCATTTCCAATGCTTGTTACACCTCTCTGCAACCCAGCCCCTGGGCGTGTTTGCAGATAGGGAACTAAATCCCCTTGCATAATGGGGGTCCCTGTGGGCCAACTGGCCCACCTGGAACCTCCAGTATGCGCCAGGGGGCTTAGTTGCAGAGAGGTGTAATGAGGCCACACCCTTTTTCACACCTCTCTGCAACACAGCCCCCGGGCGTGTTTGCAGAGGGGGAACTTATTCCCCTTGCATACTGGGGGTCCCTGGGGGCCAACTAGCCCACCTGGAACCTGCAGTATGCGCCAGGGGGCTGCATTGCAGGGAGGTGTAATGAGGCCACACCCTTTTTTACACCTCTCTGCAACGCAACCCCTGGCGCATTTGCAGAGGACGAACTAATTCCCCTTGCATACTGGGGGTCTCTGGGGGCAACTAGCCCACATAGAGACGCCAGTATGCGCCAGGGGGCTGCTTTGCTTTGCCCCGGAGGGCGGTGGTCCCCGGGGCAGTGTGGGGGGGATTGGGCACCCCCCACACTTCTTTATCACTATGCCCCCGCAATTTGGTCCCCCTGGGGGGGTAATTTTTAAATAAACATACCGGGTTTTTAAAAATATATATTTTTGGGCTTGGGGGTCCTTGTGGGACCCCCTGAGCAGGCCTAGGGGATCAGGGTGCTTCTACCCTGACCCCCTTTTTTTTCCTACACGTTTGATTTTCTGCTTTCTTGTGCCTCGGTCTACCTAGCACAAGATGGATGCCAACACTTCCTGGTTAGAAGTGTTGACAGCCAATGATCATTCTGCTTTCTCGGGAAGGCATGCTGATTGGCTGCCACTGTCTGTCAACACTCCAAACCAGGAAGTGTTGGCAGCCATCTTGTGCCTCGGTAGAACCAAGGCACAAGAAAGCAGTGAAACAAAGGTGGAAAACATGCAAAGGGGCAGGGTAGAGCACCCTGATCCCCTAGGCCTGCTCAGGGGGTCCCACAATGACCCCCCAAGGCGGGGTACGCTCAACGTATGTGTACCTCCGCTTAGGTAAGCGTACGGTGCGCGCACTCCGTGATTTTCAAAAAATAAATAAAAATTTGGGGAGCCTGTGGGGTCCTTGTGGGACCCCTGAGCAGGCCTAGGGGGTCAGGGTGCTTCTACCCTGCCCCCTATTTTGAGTTCTACAAGTTTGATTTTCTGCTTTCCTGTGCCTCAGTCTACCGAGGCACAAGATGGCTGCCAACAATTTCTGTTTTGGAGTGTTGACAGACATTGGCAGCCAATCAGCATGCAGCTCACGCACGTGCACGCGAAGGTCCGCGCACGTGCGCATCCAGTGCGCTCACGGTACGCCTAAGATACGCGTACGGTGCGCACTTATAGATATATAATTTTTTTTCTTTTGATTTTCTCAGGAACTACTGGAGGGATTTACACCATTTAAGCAAAAGGGCGATCTGCGAACCAATCTCTACCTCTCTGCCAAATTTGGTGTAATTCCGTTCAGCCGTTCGGGCTGTAGCCGTGTCTAATCATCCTATGGAAAATAACATGGGGAAAACACGTTTTGGGACCCCCTTTTTTCTCAGCCCCCACTTGACGAATCCCCCCAAAACTTTCAGGGCAGGAGCAGAGCGGGGCGGGCCATCTTCTTTGAGAAATTCGCAAAGATTCATCAACCGGCGCCAAAGTTATTCCCAATAGAATGTTGCGGATTTCCTATGGAAACTAGGCATGGGCGGAAAATCCGTTCCGCTCGCGGATTTTGCGGATTTTCGGGAAATCCGCAATCCGCGAGATTTGCGAATTTCCTGCAAAATCCGCAAATCCGCGAGCAGCGGATTTTGCTCGCACTGCTCGCACTGTTCGCGTGAGTTCGCGCCCCGCGAATAAGTGCGAAATTGCAGAAATACGATCTAAGCAAAACTGAAAGTAACTACTTACCAGGTTCAAAAGTTCAGGCACATCATTAGTAGCCATTTCCTGTAGTGCTTCCTGAGGGGCCCCTCCAGAGTTCAGTTGCCAGTTGAAACTATTATGTGACCCTGCTCTGAACCTCAGAATAGTTACACATATGCCACAAAGGTCATGAATTACAGCTAAGGGAGACAAGCAGGAGCCAGGCTGGAAGTTAAAATCCATTAATCAGCCCCTAATTCATTATTGTCAGTTGGGGCAGGGCAGGTGTTGTAACTAATTTTGCAACAATGAAAGCACTTAGCAAGTGCAAAAGATCACTAATCAGGGCGCACTAAGGAAGCAGGTGCCAGCTAAAAAAATATTCTGTGACACATTAATCAGCCCCAAATTAATTCAGGTCACTTGAGGCAGGGAAGGTGTGCTTTGCTTTGCCGAAAATAATGTACACTGGACAACCAGAGGGTGTGGTGATGAAACAGAGGGTGGCATGGGTGGGCCAGAGGGTGGCATGAGTAGTCAGAGAGTGGCAGTGGTGACAGAGAGTGGCAGTGATGAAGAAGAGTGTCCCAAACAGGTTGGACACGTAGAAACAACAAGTTCGCAAAACTTGCGACCCGACAGGTAAGTTCGCAAATTGCGAAATTGTAAAAACCCTCGCGAACTGGCAGAAACACGGGCGAACACAAAAAAAAAAAATCCGCAAATTTGCGGGAATTCGCGGATTTTGCGGATTGCGAATCCGCAAATCCGCAAAATTCGCGAACGCGAGATCCGCAAAATTCGCTCATGCTTATTGCAGATAAGATTTTCACTTAACAAAACAAAGGAGATAATACATGTGAAGGCCTACCAATGAAGTAAGGCATTATTTGAAATCAATTACATTTCTGGATATGTACTGCTAAAGCTTCTTAGGTTGTTTTGGGTCATATTTATAAGGCATATGAGTGTGTATGATGTTATTTTTCCTTTTTAAATGGAAAGCGTTCTTCATGGTGCAAGTTTCTTGTAAATACGCTCCCACCTGCGAAACGGAACTTTGCGATACGAAGCTGATTGGCTCCCCGGTGTCTGTCAACATTGTAAACAGTCCGGAGCGGCCGCCATCTTATCTCTCGGTAGGATCGAGAGAGAAGAAGAGGTGAAAAACGAAGGGGGAATTTAATGAAAGGGGGCAAGGTATACCCCTGTTGACCCCCTAGGAATGTTGTTGGGGTTTTTAAAGGGTCCCGTGGGGAAAATAAAAAAAATATATTTTTCACGGTAGAAGCGCTTCCCAAACACTGAACTGGGCCGCAAACTGCTGGCGAAACGGGAATTCGCCATTTTGTGCTTCGTTTTAATTAAATTACTAGGTATAAGCGGGTGCGGGAGACGTATCCTAATCCCTTATATATTCTGAGGGTGGCTGAGGAGGCTCATATATGTTGATACATGTGTTCCAGCGGCTGTGCGTGATCTTTTTATTTTTTTTTGCTGCGTGACGTCTGTTAACGTTCGATTCGAAGGAAATCAGGAAGTGTTGACCACCAATTTGTCAGTGCGATAAAATATTTTGTTATAAATGAATCCTTATTGATAAACATTGTCTGCGCCATCTTGCCTTTTTTACAATGCCACAATTTTGTTGTGCACGGCAGCCATTTTACATGCGAGGCCGGTCCCAGGCTATCACCTAGCCCTGCGGATGTAGTTTATGGCCCCAGCTGTAGAGAATCCAGACATGCCAACCCTCCCGATTCAGGCGTCAGACTACTGATTTCAGTGCTACTCTCCTGCCTCCCGATTCCTGCAAACAAAAACCCGGGGGCATATTACCAACAACTAGCGATAACTTGTTTAGAGACAAAAATTATCGCCGCACATCGGCGATTTTTATCGCAGATAAACCTTGCTATTAGCAAGGTTTATCGCAAATGCGATAAAAAACGGCCGCAATGCATGAATATCGCTGAAAAGTCAGCGATATTCATGCATTATCCAGCAAATGCTCTTAGCCATGTTATCCACCTCCCATTGGATAACATGGCTAAGAACTGCTCAGGGCCCCATGAGGAACGCTTTCCATTTAAAAAGGAAAAAATAACATCATAGAAAAGAATCGTTTTTAAACACAACATATAAATCAATTGTATACGTGCATTCAAGAGGAAATGACTGAAAATGTCCTTGAGACACATGAAAGCGTTTTCTGGAATGCCCTAGCACCATTTTTTGGACATTATTAACATGGCTATGTAACTCCCTTAATCAAAATCTAAATTTGCCAAGCGCAGGTGGGAGCGTATTTACAAGACACTTGCCCCATGAGGAACGCTTTCCATTTAAAAAGGAAAAAATAACATCAAAGACACTCAAATGCCTTATAAATATGACCCAAAACAACCTATGAAGCTCTACCAGTACATATCCAGAAATGTAATTGATTTCAAAAATGTTTTTTAAAAACAACATATCTGTTTCAGCTTACATAGGAGACCATGGAATGGGCTTCATATACAACAATAACTTGTGTTACTGCATGCCAGAATGCTACACCGAATATGCAATTACAATTTTTCAAAGTAACAAAATCTATTTCTATATCACTACAGACAAAGCCACAGTTTAAAAACACAGCTTTCTTCATCATTTTCTCCTTAGCAAGGTTTATCGCAAATGCGATAAAAAACGGCCGCAATGCATGAATATCATATTGTTGAAAAGTCAGCGATATTCATGCATTATCCAGCAAATGCTCTTAGCCATATTATCCACCTCCCATTGGATAACATGGCTAAGAACTGCTCGCAAATGCGAAAAAAAACGGCCGCAATGCCTGAATATCGCTGAAAAGTCAGCGATATTCATGCATTATCCTGCAAATGCTCTTAGCCATGTTATCCACCTCCCATTAAATAACATGACTAAGAACTGCTCAGGGCCCCATGAGGAACGCTTTCCATTTAAAAAGGAAAAAAGAACATCATAGAAAAGAATCGTTTTTAAACACAGCATATAAATCAATTGTATACCTGCATTCAAGAGGAAATGACTGAAAATGTCCTTGAGACACATGAAAGCGTTTTCTGGAATGCCCTAGCACCATTTTTTCGACATTATTAACATGGCTATGTAACTCCCTTAATCAAAATCTAAATTTGCCAAGCGCAGGTGGGAGCGTATTTACAAGACACTTGCCCCATGAGGAATGCTTTCCATTTAAAAAGGAAAAAATAACATCAAAGACACTCAAATGCCTTATAAATATGACCCAAAACAACCTATGAAGCTCTAGCAGTACATATCCATAAATGTAATTGATTTCAAAAATGGTTTTTAAAAACAACATATCTGTTTCAGCTTACATAAAAGACCATGGAATGGGCTTCATATACAACAATAACTTGTATTACTGTATTCCAGAATGCTACACCGAATATGCAATTACAATTTCTCAAAGTAACAAAATCTATTTCTATATCACTACAGACAAAGCCACAGTTTAAAAACACAGCTTTCTTCATCATTTTCTCCTTAATTCATACTATTCTCTATCTAACATAAATAAATCTTTTCTCACCTTAGCAAATACTTTTTGAGTTTTGAAAACAGTCTCAGAAATACACCAAATTGTCTTCAGCAGAAGAAAAAGGATGCACTCCAGAGTCTGCAGCTATTGAAAGCACAGAAATACAGATATTCATTTCACATATCTCTCATATTAGCCAATCATAACTCTTCCCTCACTTTTTTCAAATCAAAACCCTTCCCCCCTCTGCCCTCTCTGCCTTTTTTCCATAGCAACGACCTCCTGGAAGACCTCTCATGTTTGCAAATTCACACAACAATGTTTCAATTGAACTCTGAACTCTCAGTGCACCTGCGTATCCAGTGCAATCTTTCATTAAAAGTTTCTTCCTTGACCATTCAAATTACATCTTTCGAAGAACACATCCATGCACCCTAACTTTCTGTTTTCAGAAATGGAAATGCACCAATCACTGCTAATGAATCATTAGCATTGGAAATCCACAGTTTTTTTTCTTTACAAACTCCTACTGTTTCAACTGCCCTTTCATTACCACACTTCATCTGACTGCAGCCCAACCTTCTCTCACCATGTTTAACATCTGGATTGTTGGACATAGTTACATCCACTGGGCTCAAAGGTATGCTGAGAACAGAAATTTACACAACCTCAATTTACAAGATGTGGAAATTAAGTGGTTGGGCCAAAGAGGATTAAAATGTCACCAATTGATACCAATGGTGAAAACCTTTATGCATTTGCCAAAACCTGACCTGTTAATAGTGCACTGTGGAGGTAATGGAAAGGGGCGACCACTCGGTCCCCCCGAACGTATGGTGGAGTACCCCGATCCCCCCGGGAGGCCATCTTGGGCGGGAGGCGAGTCTTGGCTGGTATGCCCGAAGCGGCGTAGCCGGGGCGCGCCTTTTCCCGCCCTGGAGTGGGTTGTCCTAGACGCTGACGCCGCCGACCACGCCCCCGGGGGGCAGGCGGAGGCGGGTTTACGCCCGCCCGAAGACGGATAAAAGGAGCAACAAGCCAAGAAAGCATCCTCTTGTTCCTGTGCTCTGAAGCTGCACCTCCCCGCTGCACGTGAGCTCGAGACGGAACGAAGAGCCAATTTTGAGCGTTGTAATTTTGTTCTTGTTTTTACAGATATCTTCGTTGGAGAATGCCGGGCAAGAAGGTCGGAAAGCGGGTCGGTACCGATCAGATGCTCCGCATGCTCATGAAGGAGGTAGCCGAGTTGAAGAAACAGATGGCGGTAAAGAACGGGGAGGGAGGCCCGAAGCGAATCGTCGGACCAGCATTGCCGGGAGTAGTCCCTAGCGGGAGAGGCAAGAGGTCCAAGAGGGGGGCACCTGGTGGGGAGGCCCCGGTTCCCGATACACCGATAGAGGAGCCAATCCTGGTTCCGAAGGAGGGGCATCCGATCCCTGTGGTAGTCACCCACGTGAACGGAGAAGATATGCCTCCCGAGTTGGCTGCACAACTGGCAGCGTGGTTGGGAAAGGATAGCGAGGGCGCCACGGCGGACGACGCCAGGGCAGTCATGAGGCAATTGCAGGAAGCTAGACAGGCTGCGAAGGTACCATCTTCTGTTCCCCCGCAGGTTCCGGTGGCTGAGAACGCAGCAGGCGCAAGTTCGGCAGCAAGTACAGCACCTAGTTCAGGTAAGCGGCTACTGCCGATTGCGGGGGAGGGGTCTGTACCCTCGCGAAGGGAGAAAGTGGCCCAGCATGTTCCACTCGAAATTAAGGAAAAGATTTGGGCTAATAAGTATATGAACATGTTTTCTTTGCTTACTGACCATTACGAGATCGAGCATGTGAAGGCCCAAAAAGAGCTTATGCATCCGAGTGTTTGGCGCGCGAAAATGGCCGCCTTTAAAGTCGATGAGAACATAGGTACTTGGGGCAGGGCATTTGGCATTTTCACCTCCATTATGGGTGAGCGAAGGCCTGAGTTGTTGACGGAATTGCCTATTTATCAGACACGCATTATGGAGTATTCTCTAGCGTACGAGGGCAATCAGTGGTTTTGTTATGACAATATTTTTAGGAAGGCTAAGGAGCACGACCCAGCTCTAACTTGGGATTGTTATGACTCCATTTCTTGGCAAAAAATGGAGAACTCAGGCATGTTAAAGGTACCATTGACGGGGGGTAGCGGGGGTGAGTCTTCCCGCCAAACCTCTGGGACACCCTTTCGGACGGGTGCTGGTAACGAGCATCACTCGAAGTCGAGCGGCAACGCAGGGAAAAGGGGGATTTGTTGGAATTTTAACAGGGGAAAATGTACAAGGCCTCAGGGGTCATGCAAGTTTAGACACGAATGTGGGGGTTGTGGACAGTCCTCTCATCCCGAGACCATGTGCAGAGCCAAAACGGGTGATAACGGTGGTAGGGGAAGCGCCAAACAGGTCTGAAATAGTCCGAGGGGCGCCTTTACCTACCCCGGTTGATACCATGGCAATGATTCCTTGGCTCAATGAATACCCGGATCATGTCTCCGCAGGGGTGTTGCGAGACGGGTTTTTGTATGGTTTCCGCATTCCAGTGGGGGATTTTCAGGGTAAAACAAGTTGTAAAAACCAACTGTCGGTCCTGCAGCATACGGCGGTGGTACAGGTAAAGATTGGGAAAGAGGTGACTCGAGGGCGGGTTGCCGGTCCATTCGATTTACCGCCGGTTGCTAACTTTGTTTGTTCCCCCTTAGGGGTGGTCCCCAAGAAGGACCCGGGTGAGTTTAGGCTAATACATAATTTGTCAGCTCCAAGAGGTCTTTCCGTGAATGATGCGATAGACCCGGAAGTGTGTTCGGTGCGGTACGCATCTTTCGATGAGGCCGTCGCCATGTTGAATCGCCTGGGGCCCGGAGCGCTGATGGCCAAATCAGACATCGAGTCAGCGTTCCGGTTGCTCCCGGTACACCCAGACGATCAGCGTCTCCTTGGTTTCACGTTTCAGGGTCGCTATTACATGGATAAATGTATGCCAATGGGTTGCTCCATATCTTGTGCTTATTTTGAGAAGTTCAGTTGTTTTCTGCAATGGGTATTCACAAGAAAGACGGGTTTTCAGCATGTGATGCATTATCTCGATGACTTTCTGTTCCTGGGGGCAGCCGGGGATCCAGAATGTGGGCAGGCTTTATCAGAGTTTTGTGTCTTAATGAATCACTTCGGCGTGCCATTGGCACCAGGTAAGACTGTGGGTCCCTCGACTTCACTCGAGTTTCTGGGGATCGAGCTCGACTCGGAGGAAGGTTGTTTTCGGTTGCCCAAAGAGAAGGTGTTGAAATTCAGGGCATCCCTTGAAACATGTATTCGAGAGACTAAGGTGAACCTGCATCAATTGCAACAAACGGTGGGCCAGTTGAATTTTGCCCTTAGAGTAATCCCAATGGCCCGCCCCTTTTCCCGCTCGATTGCACAAGCCATGGTCGGCCTTAAGGAGGGACATCACCGCACGAGGCTCTCGGCGGAGATTCGCCAGGACATGCGCATTTGGTTGGCATTCCCGGCGGATTTCAATGGTCGAATTGTCTGGAACAAGCCGGTGGTGTCCTCCGAGGAGCTGGGGCTGTGGACTGATTCGGCGGGGAGTATAGGTTTTGGCGCCATATTCGGTACGCAATGGTCGGCTCGGAAATGGCCGACATGGTGGCACGAGTGCGGGCTGACAAGTAACATTGCTTTCCTCGAACTCTTCCCTATTTTGGTGGCCCTGAAAACATGGCCTGAGGGGTTCCGAGATCACTCTGTGGTGTTCTGGTCTGATAACATGACCGTGGTTGAGTGTATCAATAGTCAGGCAGCACGTTGCAAATGGATTCTGAGACTGCTTAAAGAAATTGTATTGTTGTGTATGCAGTTGAATGTGATCTTTAGGGCGCGACATGTCCCAGGGGTGCTGAACCAAGCGGCTGATGCGCTTTCTCGTTTCCATATGCAGGCCTTCTGGGGTTTTCTGCCCACAGCGGACCCGGTGGCGGCACCCTTTCCCGAAGCTCTCTGGTCTCTCGGTGCCCCGAACTACAAAACCTCGTGGGAGAGAGTTTAGCACCCAGGACAAGGAAGGCATATGAAGGGGCGTTCCGTTCCTATTGGTCCTTTTTGGGTTCTGCTAGGGGGGAGCTTTGGGGCCAGGAAGAGCTTGTTGTAAAATTCTTGCTGTCTTTACATCAGGCAGGCAAATCAGTAGCTACGGCCCAGAGGCATCGGGCCGCCATTTCCTTTATGGCAAGGGCTCATGGGATCCAGGACCCGACAGCGTCTTTTGTGGTACAGAAAGCGCTACGGGGGTGGCAACGCCTTGAGGGTCGCAGAGTAGATGAGAGGCACCCGATAGGTCTGGATAGGTTGGCCCTGTTATTATCCGTACTCTCTGCGACATGTTCATCCCGGTATGAAACAGTGTTATTCCGGGCCGCCTTTGCGTTAGCATTCCATGGGGCAATGCGGGTAAGCGAACTAGTGGCGAAGAACAAGCGGGATACGGTGGGGGGACTGTGCCGAGAGCACATTCAGGTAAAGAGGGAGACAATGACTGTCTCGTTTGTCAGGTCCAAGGCCGATCAGGGTGCGATAGGGGATTGTGTAGTAATACATCGGATTCCCGGATCTCCCATGTGCCCTGTTGTTTGCTTAGAGGAATATTTAGCGCAGAGGGCGTCATCATGGGGGGGGGACCTTGTTGAGGCACGCTGACTCCACCCCACTGACGAGGTTTCAGTTCCAGCGGGTGCTTGCAATGGCGCTTTCGGCCGCGGGCTTGAACCCCGGCGAGTTTGGGACCCATTCCTTTCGGATAGGGGCTGCTACTGAGGCTACAGCCAGGGGTCTGAGTATAGAAAAAGTGAAATGTTTGGGGCGTTGGTCCTCGAATTGTTACAAAAGGTATGTGCGGTTGCACATGTTGTGAAGCTGCTATCATGTACTCACGCTTCCTGTTTTTGTTTGGTTTACAGTTTCGCAAGCTTACAAGGCGGGGCGGACTGTGCAGTCGACCCGACACCTGGGAACCAGCGGTCAAACATCACCGGCTGCGGAAAAAGTGGTGTGGGTCGTGGGCCACTCATACGTGAGGCGTGCCGGGGACGTATTCAAAGCAGGTGACATGATTCACGTGGCTGGGGAATACGGGTACAGGGTGACCTTCTACGGAAGGGGCGGGCTCTGTATTGACCAGTTTCAAAATTTTATGGAGGGTTTGTTAGGGCGGACAAGGTCACCGCCGTCTATAATCATAGTCCATCTTGGGGGTAATGATTTGGTGACCACTGGTAGACGACTGCTTCTCGAGGCAATGCTTTCCACTGTAAGTTGGTTGGCGAGAAGAGTTCCAGGGTGCACAATTGCATGGTCCCATATGATTCCACGGAAAGTGTGGCGGGGGGCGATTTCGGTTTCTGCTCTGAATCACTCAGTGAAAAAAGTAAATAACAAGTTGGGTAGATTGTTTCGTTCGAGTACACTGCATTCTATTCCGCATGGTTGTATCAAGGGGGACAGTATGTATTTGGGAGATGGGGTCCATTTGTCCCGGGTGGGGAATGAGTTACTCATAGGAGACCTCATAGCTTGGCTAAAGAGTTTAGAACATGACCTTTAGGCAGGAGTTGTTGTGGGGGGTCCGGATAGCCGGTCAACTATCCGGCCTGTGGCGGTAAGGTCATGATCGGTGAGCAGTAATTGGAAGATCCCTATGGTGGGGGCGTCACCCATTACGGATGGGAGCGCCCGGGGGAGGTGGCCATTGGCCCCTCAACGGGGAGGCGGTCCCTTCTAAGGATGGGCCGCCGAAGGAAAAGGAAAGGCGGTCAAGGCCCCTTCCTTGATAGGAGGGGCTACGGGCCCCTCCTGGGGAATTTCCCGGGGCCAGGACACCTGCGACGGCAGATGTGGTAAGTTGTGTGGGGTGGGGAGGGGGTTTACGCTACCTTCTAGACACCTCACACGAGTCCTCGGACGACCTTTAAATGGCGTCGAGTTCATTGGGGCCCCCGTCAAGTCAAGGGAAATTGGTAGATGCATTTGAGGTACAGCCTCTGTGCGGTCACCCCTCCCAAGTGGGGGGGGGGTAATTATGGTTTAGGGATCTGACACCGTTTACGACCTTGCCGTTGGCCCTTAACGTTAGGATGTACAATTTCAAGTTAAATGTTTTGCAGGATGTTAGTTCGGCTAGGAGAACCTTTGTATTAGAAATATGTTAAGGTTAGCCAAACATCGTAATGTGGAAATGAAATTGTACATAATATGAAACTGTTATTTTAATGTTTTAATTTTGTTTCATATTTTAATAAATACGGCCGGGAGGGTCACTCCCTCCCGCCTTCCAAAAGTTCAGAACCGTTTCCGTTTTCCCATCCTTGGGGATTGCGTCGAGAGGGGGTGGCGGGTATCTCAGCCATATGGAAAGGGGCGACCACTCGGTCCCCCCGAACGTATGGTGGAGTACCCCGATCCCCCCGGGAGGCCATCTTGGACGGGAGACGAGTCTCGGCTGGTATGCCGAAGCGGCGTAGCCGGGGCTCGCCTTTTCCCGCCCTGGAGTGGGTTGTCCTAGACGCTGACGCCGCCGACCACGCCCCCGGGGGGCAGGCGGAGGCGGGTTTACGCCCGCCCGAAGACGGATAAAAGGAGCAACAAGCCAAGAAAGCATCCTCTTGTTCCTGTGCTCTGAAGCTGCACCTCCCCGCTGCACGTGAGCTCGAGACGGAACGAAGAGCCAATTTTGACCCACCCACCAGCCCCTGAAGACAGCAAGTGGTTTTTAAATAAAGTTTTGATGTGGTAACTCTATTTCTTACAGGTTGCGATGATGGACGTGTTATTTGTGTATGCAATAAAGAGAATGATCATCTAGAGTATGTTTTTTCAAATAAAGTTTTGCACTAGTATTGATCAGTAATCATACGTGAAGTAGTTATGGTTGTCTTTAATTTAGTAATTTAGTTAATTGTCGTATTTATTTTGGTCGGGCGGTAAGGTCATGATCGGTGAGCAGTAATTGGAAGATCCCTATGGTGGGGGCGTCACCCATTACGGATGGGATCGCCCGGGGGAGGTGGCCATTGGCCCCTCAACGGGGAGGCGGTCCCTTCTAAGGATAGGCCGCCGAAGGAAAAGGAAAGGCGGTCAAGGCCCCTTCCTTGATAGGAGGGGCTACGGGCCCCTCCTGGGGAATTTCCCGGGGCCAGGACACCTGCGACGGCAGATGTGGTAAGTTGTGTGGGGTGGGGAGGGGGTTTACGCTACCTTCTAGACACCTCACACGAGTCCTCGGACGACCTTTAAATGGCGTCGAGTTCATTGGGGCCCCCGTCAAGTCAAGGGAAATTGGTAGATGCATTTGAGGTACAGCCTCTGTGCGGTCGCCCCTCCCAAGTGGGGGGGGGTAATTATGGTTTAGGGATCTGACACCGTTTACGACCTTGCCGTTGGCCCTTAACGTTAGGATGTACAATTTCAAGTTAAATGTTTTGCAGGATGTTAGTTCGGCTAGGAGAACCTTTGTATTAGAAATATGTTAAGGTTAGCCAAACATCGTAATGTGGAAATGAAATTGTACATAATATGAAACTGTTATTTTAATGTTTTAATTTTGTTTCATATTTTAATAAATACGGCCGGGAGGGTCACTCCCTCCCGCCTTCCAAAAGTTCAGAACCGTTTCCGTTTTCCCATCCATGGGGATTGCGTCGAGAGGGGGTGGCGGGTATCTCAGCCATATGATTTGGGCACTTTGACAGGGGTAGGTCTGGAAATACTTTTAAAGGACACCTTTGAGCAATTAATGGCACTTTTTCCTCAAACTGCCTTGGTATATTCCAATATATGCCAAAGACAGAAATGGAGGTGGTCCAACCAATTTTCTCCACAAATTGAGAAAGCGAGGAAGCATGTAAACAAATCTGTTTCAGCTTTCATGAGAGACCATGGAATGGGCTCCCTATACAACAATAACTTGCGTTACTACATGCAAGATATCTACAGAGGAGATGGAGTTCACTTCTCAGATGAGGGCAACAGAATTTTCATTCTGAATTTAAGACTGTGCATTGGTACCTACTTATAAGTACCTAAATGTACCATAAACCCAAAAGCTCTTCTCAGAGCTACCCTTCATCTGATCACTCACAATTATTATTTTTTTCTAACTTTTTTCACTAATTTTCCACAAAATACGCTCCCCGGGGCGCTACCCGGTTCGCTAACCGAAAGCTACACTCGCGGAATTTTTTTTAAAAATGTTTTTTTTCCGCACATATAAGCCTCCTCAGCCACCCTCGGAAAACCTAGGGGGTCAAGATAAGTCTACCATGACCCCTTCTACCCATTCTAAACATTATTTGCCCTCCATCTTGTATCTTAAACCGACCGAAACACAAAATGGTGGACTCCCGTGACGCTTAAGGTTCGCTAACCGGGCCGCTTTCCAGAAAGCGGTCCTAAAAAAAGGTGGGAAAGTAATTTACAGAAAAACGACTAGAGACACTCTCACCAAATATAGATTAGCTCATACTACGTAACAATCCCTTTCATTCTCACAAATTTGATTGAAATTTCATTTAGCCATTTAGCCTGTAGACCTATCTAAATACCCTGAGGTAAATTACTTCACAAAACACATCTAAAGTATTGGAATTGACAACCAATGAAAATTTTACTTTCATTTTCAATTTTTATTACCTGACATTTGATTGGTTATATACCTGAATATATATAAAGGAAGAGAAGGAAACACAGCCATTTTCACTGCTACTTCCTGAACTACATTTCAAGAGCCTTTTCACCTCCCTGTAAAGTAAATTGATAATTTGTAAGTGGCACTTTAAATTAATTTGTAAAAACGTTTTTTGATAATTATTTACTGTCCCCCTGCTATAGTTATAGATACAGATAAGCTCCTCTGTTATATTTATTGATTGACTTACACTTCTCTGCTATAATTATGAATTTACTTACTTTAACTTCACTGTTAAAAAAACAGAACTACATGTCTGAACTTAAACCCAACAGTGCCCTAACTCTTCTAATATAATTATTTTTTTTATGCAATTTACAGCAAAAAAATGGAAGGGGAGCACGAAAAAATCAATGTTTCCTTCGACATTACAACAGAAGAGATTTTACCTGAAGAAAATATGGATGAAGATTTCATGGATGAATCTTTTGATGAACAATTTATTGAAAGCTTACAAGACATAGAAACATGCATGTTTGAGGAGATTCCAGATGATGTAATGCTGGAAGTTTTAATGAACTATGAAAATTTTGACCCATAAATTTTTTTTTAGTCAAAATAAATAAATAAATAAAAAAAAACGAACAAAAACAACAAATAATTAACATACAGTATTAGAAAAGTCTATCATTCTTTTATCCTTATAGTACGCTGCCCAGAACGCTTTCCGGTTCGCGAACTTGGCGCTTACCACGCAAAAAAAAAATATATATATATATTTTTTTGACCCTCCTAGGCCCTTTGAAAACCTCCACATAAAACCTAGGGGGTCAACGAGGATCTACTATGCCCCCTTATGGTAATTTCCCCCTTTGTTTTGGCCTCCTCTTGTCTCTCGATCCTACCGAGAGACAAGATGGCGGCCGCTCCGGACTGTTTAGAATGTTGACAGACACCGGAGGGCCAATCAGCTTCGCATCGCAAAGTTCCGATACGCGAAAAGTTCGCTAACCGGATCGCTGCCCGGAGCGCTGTTACAGATATATATCTTGATTTAAACGTTAATTTCTCAAAATCCACTGAAGCACATATATTGAGACCTAGCAAAGGCACATCGGGCTAACAGTCCCTACAATTTTGCCAAGTTTCGTGGAAATCCATTCAGCCGTTCGGGCTAAAAGTGAGTCCAACCGCCCTATGGAAATTAACATGGGAAAAACGCGTTTTGGGACCCCCCTTTTTTCTCGGCCCCCCCTTGACGAACCCCCCCCAAATTTCCAGGAGCTGCTCAGAAACAAAATGTGCCATTTTCCTGAAAATTTCAGCCGATTCCGTCCACAAACGCCAAAGTTATTAGACATAGAATTTTCAGAAATCCCATAGGGAAAAAATCCTAACTATATATACCTACTGGCGACCGCCAGTAGGTAATACATATATATATATAAATTAGGTGCTGGTTGTTGGTTTTGTAGGGACAACTGGTGAGAAGGTAAATATATATAATTATTTTACTGTTAGCTTATTCATATTAATATTTTAATTGATTAATAATTATGTGAAATGTGTAAATATTGTAATTTAAAAAATATCTTTTAGATGTGTGTTGTGTAGTTTGTACAGGTTTAGTGTAGGCAATTTAAAAATAGTTAAATGTTTTTTTAAATATAGTGTTATTTATTATGTTATGTGTTGCGCTTTTTAATTGATAACAGCAGGCAGTGGCAGTGTCTGCTTGGGGGCATAACTTTTATTACAAGAGGTACAGACGGGGGCGTTAAGACACACTTCGGTGTTGTTGCTCATTTTCAAAGTTGGGGTAGTGTCTTTAACTCATTTTACATGTTAACTTGTTTTTTTTAAATGTGATTCTGCTGCTTTACTTCTATGCTGGGCTCCAGCACTTTCGCCTACCTGCTCTAACTCCTTCTGCTGTTCTTCCATCCCAGTCCATCACGGCTGCTGTGCTGTTTGTATGGAGGGCGGTAACAGTTCATTACTCGCTTCCATTGTGGTACCTCACTTCCGGTAGGGCCACCAAAGTGAGCATTGGAGTTGCGCCGGAAGGGCATCTAATTTAGACGCGTGCGGGCATGGACCCGCTGCCGGCGCACAAAAGGCACTCCAAAGGCAAGCTCGTCTGCGGCTGGCCACGGCTGGCCGGGGCTAGGGGCCAGGCCCTCTGGTCGTTTGGGAGAAATCCAACACCAAACATACTCCAGGGAGCAATTACATGATCTATACCCCCAGGTCCTGAGATTTGTAAACACAGCATCGTCATGGACGATACTTTCTTGAATTGTACCCTTTGTACATATAAAGCTTATACCTGTAAGGGAGGCCAAGGGACTAGGATGAAGTTTAATCTAATGCTGATTAACTGTAGGTCCCTTAGTAAATACAAATGTGAAATTCATGATTGTATATTAGACAACCACCTGGATATTTTATTCCTTACTGAAACTTGACTGAATGGGGACTCTGCTCCTGAGATATTGGAAGCCCTCCCTTAGGATTATGGTATCCTTAGATTGGATCGCCAGACAAAACGCGGGGGAGGCATAGCCTTGAGCTATAATTTCCGCTACACTGCACTTTTGATATGGCCAATATTGAGAGCTGTGAAGCAGCCTTTTTTCGAACACCGCAGTGGGTAATCAAATTGTGAAGGGCTTTCTGGTCTATCGACCGCCTGGTTCAGCCACCAACTTCATGGCTAGCTTAGTGGAACAATTGATTCAACCTGCAATACGCTATAAGAAGATGATAGTCCTAGGTGACTTTAACTTGCATTTTGATTCTCTAGGGCAGGTAGTGGATGCAATGCAGTTAACTCTGAAGTCTACCCTCTCTACTCACCAACAAGGGCATATACTTGACCCTATTTTTACTAACTGTGCAGCAGAGTTGGCAATTGAACCCCCTAGAGCAGTCCTATGGTCTGACTACCACCTGGTTGCTTTCTCTATCCCGCTAGCTAATACTTTCCCCCGGACCTCTAAAGAACCAGGAACTCCACATAGAAGATGGACTAGATTTATCCTGGAAAACTTAGCACTTGCCCTGCAGCAGAACTACCCTTCTCTAGGACAATAAATAAATGTGGCATGTAGCTCCATGGACAAGTGGGTTAAAGAAGTCTTGGACACGGTTGCACCCTGGACCAATAGTGCCCCGTGTAGGCGAACCAAATCCGAACCATGGTTCAATGAAATGCTAAGATCAGAGAAAAAAACTTTTAAGCGCCTGGAGCACATATGGAGGACTGATTTTTCAGAGACTAATAAGACTTTGTATAAACTGAAGTTAAGGCAATATCTCTCTCTCATCAAAAAAACTTTTGTGTCCTATTACAAGGATAGAATAGAGAAGGCAGAGAGCTCTACTAAAGAACTGTTCACCATTTTCAAAGATTTATCCTCACTGGCGAGAACAGAGGCTCCAATGATAAAATCAGCGGAGTCAAGCAACGGAATTGCAGACTTTTTTGCGGAAAATGTAGCTAAAATATACAAGACTTTCCCGGCAGAGGCTCGGGCTGGGAGGAGCGGCCAGGCTGAATGTACTACAAGGGATGTTATGACAAATGGCTTTTCTAAAGTTGACCCACCCTCACTTGCGGTCCTCACAGCAATAGCCGTTCATATTAAATCTGGCCCTCCTACCAATCCAACGTCACCGAAGATCATGAGAGCAAGCCTGGAGACCTTATTGCCGTACATACGTTTACTCCTTGAGCTTTCTTTCTCTGAGGGTGTGGTTCCTAAAACCTGGAAACAGGCAATCGTCCTCCCTTTGCTAAAAAAGCCTGGACCTCACCCCGGCCAGCCGGAAAACCTGCGCCCAATTTCACTCTTGCTTTACTTTTCTAAGATTGCAGAAAAAGTAGTTACCTTACAGCTAGTTGCTCATATGAACCAATAAAATCTGCTTCTACCCTCTCATTTGGGCTTCAGAGCGACATATTCTACAGTCAGCACTACTCTCTGCTACAGAGTCATCCGTAGGCACGCGGATAAGGGTCAGAACATGACCCTCTACTCCTGCAAAATCTGTGAGAAGGAGAGTTGGATAATGTTGCACTAAAATGGATGACTCCTTCTTGCAGGATAGGAGCTTCCAGGTGGCAAAACGTCCCTACACTACTAAAAGCATCGCTCTGCCTCAGAGGTCCCACAGGGCTCTGTCCTGAGCCCCGCCCTTTTTAATCTGAATGTCGCACCCCTGGCTGAGGTTGTGGAATAACATGACATCACCATTGTGTCATATGCAGATGACATGCAACTGGTGGTGTCATTGTCCCACACCTCCGACGGAGCAGCCACTAAGTTCACCTCGTGCTTGAAACAACTGCCTTAAACTAAACAGCAGCAAAACAGAGATCCTAGTGATAGGGAATACCCACTCCATTTGGTCATCGGCATGGTGGTGGCCCCAGACTTTAGGCCCCACACCCACCTCGAGCAAACAGGTGAAAAACCTAGGAATAAGGCTTGATTCTAATCTATCCTTTGAGGCCCACACCAGGAAGGTGGTAAGGAAGTGTTCCGGCATCTTGAAGGGGCTGTGAAAAACTCTGGATGTGCTTCCCACTCCCGCTAGGAAAACCCTGGTCCATGCCTTAGTAACATCGCAGCTGGACTATGGAAATATTCTTTACCTAGGGGTAATAAAAAAATGCCAGCACAGGCTGCACTGCATCCAAAATGCGGCAGCAAGCCTGGTACTGAAACTACCCAGGAGAGCTTCAATGGGGAAGGCTCTTGATGACCTGCATTGGCTACCGGTTGGGAAGAGAATCCTTTTTAAAGCTTTATGCATTAGCCACTGGAGCTTACAGGGCAAAAGCCCAAAATACCTGCAAGGCCTTCTCTCCCCATACACCCCCTCTCGTCAGCTCAGATCAGCCAGGACCCATCTGGTTAAAGTTCCTAAAATTCACAAAGTCAAAATGGGGGCTCAGTCGTTTAGCTATCTGGCAGCGAAGAACTGGAATTATTTCCCCCTGTCCCACCTTTCTGAATCTTCCAAAGTTCTTTTCCGGAAAAAAATGAAAACATGGTTGTTCCAGGTATAGGTCTTCTCTGTTCTCTCTTCATGTGGAGTTATGCTCAGCGCGGGGGACACACTTTTTAGTGTAACCATGCGCTTTATAAGAGTCTTTATTATTATTATTGTATTTATTTGTTGCTAATATTTTGAGAATTTGGGGTCTGATTATGATGTTGGGGGACCACCACTGACAGGCCGCCGGAGGCTGTCTGCCCGACATCCAGGGTATTGGTCTGACTGTCAGAACACAAACCCAGCGGTCGGTGCGATTTGGGGGAGTGGAGAGACCCCCATCTCGGACAGGCTCAAGGATCCCATTGAGGCGGCGTTCGGATCCTAATCTCTACAATAGAGGTGGTGCCTGCAGAGGTACCGCCATAGGGATTAAAGATAACAGTTTCCGACATCCTTTTTGTGGCAGTCCCTCTGCTGTGAAAAGTCTGTTGGAAAGGACTTTGGGGCCCTGAGCAGGGCCCCTGTCCCCCAAGGGCCACTACTAAGTGGCCAGGGGGGCAGGTGTGGTGCCCCCCAAAACACCCATGCACCGTGTGCCAGGCATCACATGGTACCTGACACACAGTGCATGGAAGTTTTAGAACACACGAGATGAGAGGCAATTTATAATATACAGATTTAAATCTGCATCAATTTTTGTTGGAATATGCAATAAGTCAATTGTTCTTGCTATTTCTTTTTATTTCGTATTCTTTTTTCTTGACAATGCATCCAATGCATTTTTTCCTAACACATGGGCTTCTTAAGGTCTGCAAGCATGTCAAAAATACACACATCAGTTAACTGTGACATATAAGAAAACATTGAAAACTGTACATTAAGACATATATATCATATTTTTTATAAATAAAGCACCACAAAAACAGTACATGTCAAAGTAATAATACAAGAAAAATTGGCCCAGTGATTGAAGATACAATCACCACTTAAGGTCCCACATAAAAAACATATATTATTAAACATAATACAATACGAAAAGGGTAGAACAAGGGAGGCATCATATAATATAAACTTAAACATCACTAAATAGCAAATAACGACTATTGACATGTATACAGGCAACATGTAAGACAAAAAACTTTGATACAAGTAAATATTTGTGTTCACACATGTCAAATTCTCCCAGTTTTGTTGACTTTTTGTTTATAATCCCATTACAAAAAGTGAGTTTTCCTATTTCAAAGGAATATACCAAACTAAGGGCGTTTTTTCCCATACTAATATTGACGCACCGGCAGCTCAAGGGGATTGTAAACAAGCCCCTAAGTCTAAAATATCACCTAATCATACTAAGTAAGTCGATCAGGAAGAAATGTGCTAAAAGCAACAGTATATAATGAAGAAGGGGAGGAAACAGGAAAAAGGAGCGATAACCAAAAGATAATATAAGATAAAAATAAAAGTAAAAAGAGGGAAAGATGCACAAGATCGCCACATACCCAAGGTCAATGGGAAAAGAATAAAAGAATACATATAAAAATGATATACTTAGGAAAAAAAGTGAGACTGCCAAAGATTATATATGGATGTATATAAAAGTGCATTGCAGAAATAGTGCTCAAGGTGAGCTAAAAATAATGTGTAATTTTAGGAGAGACTACATTGTTACAAATGGCAAAAGATTTCTTATCAATAGAATTCTACTAGCTAAAGTACTATAGTTGGAGAACGGTTTCATGTCACAGAAAATTGTCTATCACACTAAGCTAGAAAACAGATACATTAAAGTTAACCAATTAATCCATTAATTAAACAGAGGCATCTCAATAAAGTGTAATATTATAGATCTACATCATACCTATATTATTATACCACAGTGTACTTATAGAGTTCTACATAGTCAGCGTCATTTCGTGATTAAAACACTTTTTGTCCCCGGTGCACAGCTAATATCCTTTGTATTCTGAAACAGTGAGGCAGCAGAACCATGCTTAAAATATGTCACCCTACAGCATGGGTGACTCCACATTTCATGTTTTTAAAGGAGGTGGTAGTGCTATCACCATTGAAGAAAGGAAGAAGGAAGCCAAAATACCTATTTGTTCACTTTTAGGGTCACAAGATATCAAACAACCATGATGTCTTCACACAGTTCTTTGCCCTATAATATTTCGGTGGATTTTTGAATCGATATTCTGAAAACAGAGAGGAAACTGTCAATAGAAAAAAGCACGAATATAAATTGGAGAACTTCAAAAACATTCCAAAACATTACATTTGGTACTCCCACTAGTCCGATTTCTAATCTCCAGCGTCATTTTATATACCGATCGAGTTGTACCTCATCAGTTTGGCCACAACACACCGTGCATGTGTAAAGTATTATTGCTGTTGACATGGATGCAAAAAACAATTGCCATATTGGAGAGTTAGATGGCATATATATGTATTGAAAAAATCGAAGGTGCCGGCACTGTTGGGCCATGTGGCGACTGTGAAATGTTGATGCCACACAGGCAGTTACCCTGCAGCAGTTACTATTAGTAGTCTAATACTTTGGTAAAAAATAATAAGCAGATATACCAGACAAATTGGCTTGCATAACGGTCAGCAGATGGACCTAGAGTTCCGGGTACCCTGAAAGATAATGCATGATAGAGACAACAGATTAGAAACAGATTACTGTATCAGAAATTGTGGCTTATACTCTAATCAGTAGATGGCCAAAGGTTTCACGAGCACTCTGATAGACTGGAAACAAACAGTAGTACCAGAATATTTAGCTTGTACACCAGAATGTTTAGCTTGCACATTGATAAGTAGATGGACAGAGGGTACAAGGGTACCCTAACAGGATAGTAGAAGCAATGGGAGCAGCAGGTTTGTGGAAATGGTGTAGTTCATGATCAACATTGAGTCCCATTTTGAAGGATCTTAAGACACAGATCCATCTTGTCTCCACTTATCCGAGATGTCATGTTATATCCTCACCTCTCTTATCTGGCATGGCTAGGGCAATCCCATGGAACCTAAAGTTGGAACTATTCTTCCCAATGTCACAATCATGTGTTGCCAAAGAATAAGCAATATCTTGATTATTACAGATTCTTCAATGTTTCTGTATGCAAACTTTCAATTGCTGTGTTGTACTACCAATGTATATTTTGTTGCAAATTCATATAATAACATATACCACATAACAAAACTGACAATAAATGAAATGATGAATGCTGTGTTTTTCTTCTCAGTGTTATAGCTAAACTCTTTTATTTTGTTAACACTCATATGGTATATGTTGCAGTCACCACATGTAAAGAAATGTCTGAATCCCGTTTCTTTGGCAAGGTGTAACTTGGACATAGTGTTTCCCATATGGTTTTACACCTTTTATATGTTATGGAGAGTTTGTTTGAAATTAAATTGCCAACTCCATTCACTCCTTTTAACAGGGCCTAATGTCTGTTAAGAATTCTGAATACTTCTTGAGTGAGGTTAGAGTGTGTGGTTATGAAGGACTAATGTTATTTCAAGTCAGTCCTCTGTTTACTCTTCAGTGTTTAACGACAGCTGGTATTTCTGGCCTTAACTACATCCCATTGAAGTTCAGGGGGCCAGATGTAGGAAGGCAAATACCGGTCGGTAATGGACGATTTCGGCCGTTACTGACCGGTATTTGGAGTTTGGGATGTAGGGGCATGTCAAAATACAGATTCGGTAATTTTACCGAATCGGTATTTTTACCGAATCGGTAAAATACAGATTCGGTAAAATTACCGAATTTGTATTTTGACATGTAGGTAGCACTGTAATCAGTGCTACAGGGGTTTAAGAATTCGTTATTTACCACCAACTATAAGTTGGTGGTAAATAATGAAAAACCTTTAAAAAGCTTTTTTTTTGCTTTTTAAACAGTGCCTTGTTGCAGGCATACATGCCCTAAGGGCATGTATGTCTGTAACATGTGCACCCATGCACAATTGAGGGGTGCAACAGGGTGTCAAAGTGACACCCTGCCACCCTTCAATGTTTCCCCCAATTACAGAATCGGTATTTACCAATTCGGTAATTGACATTTATTCCTATGGGCCTCCAGGCCCATAGGAATGAATGGCAATTACCAAATCGGTAAATACCGATTCGGTAATTACCGATTCATACCGATTCGGTAATTAAATCGGTAAAATTACCTACATCCCGATTGCCAGTTCTTAAATACCGTGGGATTACCTGCATCGGGCCCCTTGTGTTTTTTACATCCTCTCCCTTTGAGTCCAGAAGCTTTTTGCTTGACATTAGGCTCAAAATTTCCTTTCTCACTACAATTTCTATGTATCTGAATCATTTCCCCAATTCGAATAGCATGTTTGGTGCAGGGGGATGTGAGCTCTCACTGTGTAAAATTCTGTTCTCAGCTGTTTCTTTAGGAAATAGTGTGCTCTTTAATACGTTGTTGGATGCATAAAATTCACGTTTGTGACATGTTGAGTGTAAAGGTAACGTTAAACACATTGTTATTGAGATATTCAAAATATTCTCGCATCTGATTCTCAGTACCAGTCCAAATGATGATCACATTGTCTACATAGCAACCCAATACCAGATGTTTTTAGTCCATTTAGCAGCCGCTAAAGACCATGCATAAGTGTGTTCTACCCACCCCTTGAAGAGATTTGCTTATGATGGTGCAAATCTTTCAAAATGCTTTTTACTATTGCGGCTTGTACAGCGGCCATTTTCCTGGGCCGTTGCACAAGTTGCAATAGTGAAAAGCATTTTCACGACTGCCTGCACAGCTATCATATCATAATTAGGTTGTCAGAACTGCTTACACCTTGTCAGGCGGTCTTGTGCCCGAAAAAATGGCTGTCGGACGCTCTTCTGACTGCCATCGTTTTGAGGACCATAGTTATATATAATTTTGCATTTAAATATTTATATTCTTGTTAATTAATATGGTTTTCAATTTTTTTTAAGTGAACTACTGTGTGTCTAATGTTGCACTGAGTGTAATGGGAATAGTGAATGTTGCCCTTCCACAATCCAACACTTTTCCTGCTGTTGCACTGACTGGAGTGGGAATAGTAAATGTTACCCCTCTCCAATCCAACACTTTCCCTACTGTTGCACTGACTGTAGTGGAAACAGTAAATGTTACAGTTCTGCAATCCAACACTTTCCCTACTATTGCACTGCTTGGAGTGGGAATAGTAAATTATGTCCCTCCAAAAATCCAACACTTTCCCTACTATTGCACTGACTGGAGTGGGAATAGTAAAATGTACCCCTCTACAATCCATCATTTTCCTTAATGTTGCACTGACTGGAGTGAGAATAGTAAATTGTACCACTCCACAAGCCAACACTTTCTCTACTGTTGCACTGCCTGTAGTGGGAACAGTAAATGTTACTGTTCCACAATCCAACACTTTCCTTACTGTGGCACTGATAGGAGTGGGAATAGTAAATTATACCCCTCCACAATCCAACACGTTCCCTACTGTTATACTGACTGGAGTGGGAATAGTACATTTTACCCCTCCGCAATCCAGCACTTTCCCTACTTTTGTACAGAGTGGAGTGGGAATAGTACATTTTACCTCTCCTCAATTCAACACTTTCCCTACTGTTGCACAGGCTGGAGTGGGCATAGTAACATTCGAAACGCCTCAGGCCAAGGTCAAGTGCTTTTAATTTTGAAAATATAACTGCCCATACCAAATAAATGCTTTTGGGGAAGGCACCCAGACACTCAAGTGCAGCTCATTGTTGGACACATCCCGCTAGGAGCTGGATATAATCACGGCCGTCCTGCCGTGGAGCATTCACCAACCCAGGAAACGGGGCCACGGGTCTCGTCAAGGGGCCCAGAATGTGGAGTGTCGTGGATGGATTGAGGACAGCTACATTTGGCACGGAATTGTGAGTGCATTGATCATCGGACATATAACGGACTACATTTCCCAGAAGGCAACGTGTTGCATCATAAGGAGCAGCCCATCAAGGCGCACGATATTGCCAAACCCAGGGAAGTGAGAAACCGGCATGCACTCTTGTGACGGCCTCTGAAGAAGAAAACATTCGAAACGCGTCAGGCCAAGGTCAAGTGCTTTTAAATTTGAAAATGTTACTGCCAATACCGAATAAATGCTTTTGGGGAAGGCACCCAGACACTCGAGTGCAGCTCATTTTTGGACACACCCCGCTAGGAGCTGGATATAATCATGGCCGTCCTGCCGCAGAGCATGCACCAACCCGGGAAACAGGACCACGGGTCTCGTCAAGGGGCCCAGAATGTGGAGTGTCGTGGATGGATTGAGGACAGCTACATTTGGCACGGAATTGTGAGTGCATCAATCATCGGACATATAACGGACTACATTTCCCAGAAGGCAGCGTGTTGCATCATAAGGAGCAGCCCATCAGGGCGCACTATGTTGCCAAACCCAGGAAGTGAGAAACCGGCATGCACTCTTGTGATGGCCTCTGAAGAAGAAAACATTCGAAACGCGTCAGGCCAAGGTCAAGTGCTTTTAATTTTGAAAATGTAACTGCCCATACCGAATAAATGCTTTTGGGGAAGGCACCCAGACACTCGAGTGCAGCTCATTGTTGGACACACCCCGCTAGGAGCTGGATATATATATATATATTCACTAAAAAAACCATAGGTTTCACACTCGTTATAGTTAGGAATTAGCATTTAAAAAACCTTTGAAATTTGCTGAAAAAAACATAGGTTTCACGCCAGTTATAGTTAGCTGAACATTTTACTCATACAAAACCATTGAAATTCCCACGTTATAGCTAGTTGGACTCACTATAACTCGCGCGCCCGCAATCCACTACTGATGATGTCACATATTACATCATTCATGTCATGGTCAGTAACATCACTGATGACATCACTGATGACATCTCAAATGACATCACTGATGACATCACTGATAACATCTCAAATCCAGTGAATGTCTGTTTCTGTAAAGTTAAAATATTTTTTACATATTGAAGAATGAGTGTATGTATGAGTGTCTGGATGAAGGATTTTGTTGGTGCGTGACTGACTGTATGAGTGAGTGATTAAATGTGTCTTACGGAATGCATGGGTTAGTGACTAAAGTGTCTGAATGTGTGCATCATTATGTCTGTTGTTGTTGTGTAAGGTGCTGCATGTGTTGATCAGTAGCTATATGAGTGGCTATATGTGTTATTGACCGGTTGCCCAAGTATTTGTATGTGAGGGTGAGTGTGTGTAGAAGTGGCTGAGAGGTGTGTGACTATGTGCATAGATGTGTGAGCAGTTGATTCACTTGGTGTATGGGTTCAAGAGTGCATGTGGAAACAGCTGTATGGGAGGTTGCCTGTGTGCATGGATGTGTTGGTGAGTGAATGGATATCTCAGTGCTACATGTCCAAGTAAGTACATATGTAAAACACACTGCATGTGAGAGTTGGGATATATAAAGGACAAAACATGACAGCCTGTGATTGCATAAGTGACAGTTTCTATGAATGTGTACTTGTATCAGTGATTGTAAAAGAGAGTAAGTATGTGTTAGTCTATGTTTAAATAAGTAAAGTTTTGTGTGTATAACTGTATAGTAGAGGAAATGGGAGTGTGATTGATTCTTTGCATGACAGAGTAGGTGTGTGAGTAACTCCATGGATGAGTGGCAATGTGTGAGTGTCTGTATAAGTGTATGAGTGCATATGATAGTTTTGTCTTGATGAGTGCCTGTATGTATGAGTGATTGTATGGGTAAATGAGTGGATGTGTGTGTACACCTAGGAATCAGTATGTAGTAACTGGTATTGGTGTGTCAATAATTTCAGGAATGGTAGTTTGTATTTAACACTGGGTGTATCAAAGGTTAGATTAGAGTGTGAGGAGGTGCATCGTATTATCACATGGATGTTGTCATCAGTGATGTCATCGTGATGTCATTTGAGATGTCATCAGTGATGTCATCAGTGATGTTACTGACCATGTCATGAATGAGGTAATACGTGACATCATCAGCAGTGGATTGCAGGTGCGCAAGTTATAGTGAGTCCAACTAACTATAACGTGGGAATTTCAATGGTTTTGTATGAGTAAAATGTTCAGCTAACTATAACTGGTGTGAAACCTATGTTTTTTTCAGTGAATTTCAAAGGTTTTTTAAATGCTAATTCCTAACTATAACGTTTGTGAAACCTATGGTTTTTTCAAGTGAATTTCTAAGGTTTTTTAAAAGTTAATTCCTTGCAATTTCAAGTTTGTAACCTACGTTTTTTAAAGTGAATTATTACGTTTTTTAGTTGTTTTTTTTCAACTATTAATTATTATATTTTTTATATATGGTTTTTTTTTCTAAAATTAATTTTCCAAAGTATTTTTCATGTTCCATTTACCACAACAACTTGCGTTACAACATGCAAGGCATTTATAGGAGAGATGGTGTTCATTTTCAGATGAGGGGAATAGAGTCTTCCTCATGAATTTGAGACTCTGCATCGGTACCTACTTGTAGGTACAAAAAACACCCACATAACACAACAGCTCTTTTTAGAGCTACCCTACCTCTAAGCATTCTAAATTATTTTTTTACTCAAATTTTTTACACTGTTTTTCCCCGTGGTGCGCTCAGGAAGCGCGTACCAGTGAGCGTACATGGGAACGCACCCAGCGCTTACCCCGCGGAAATTAAAAAAAAAAGTTTGTTTGCCCTTCAGGGTCCTTATAGGCTCCCCTCAGAAAACCTAGGGGGTCAGGGGGTGTGTACCCTGCCCCCTTTTAATCATTTCCACCTTATAATTTTTACCTCATGTGTCTCGATTCTACCGAGACACAAGATGGCGGACTCTCCGGACTGTTTTCAATGTTGACAGACATCCGACAGCCAATCAGCTTTCCGCTTGCGCACTCCCGTAGCGCCCCGGGTGCGCTCCCCGGTACGTGTACCGGTGAGCGCTCGAAGCGCGCCTATAGATATATATGTGTTTTTGAAGTTGCTTTTCATAAAAACCACTGGAGCAATTTTAAACAAATATGGAAAAGGCCCTACTACGTACCAGTCCCTACCATTTTGCCAAGTTTGGTGTAATTCCATTCAGCAGTACGGGCTGTAGCCGTGTCTAAATGTCCTATGGAAAACTGCATGGGGAAAACACATTTGAAAGTATTGAAAATTAGAACCAATCAAAATGTTATTTACGTTTTGCATTTGAATGTGATGAAGTGTGATTGGTTATGTATATATCTTAAATGAGAGGAAAACATGGCCATTTTGAGATACTCCTGTCTGAGGTACTTTTGAGAAGAACTTTGGGTGCTCAATTTCTGGAGTTTGAATTACACAGAACTAACTCTTCTCCTACTTACAAAAAGGTGAGTTGTTAATTTGTAAGAAGAACTATGTTGTACACTTTAAGATAATCTGGAAAATGTTTTCTGTTAGCTATTTACAGTCATTATGTTATAATTATGGAT
Source organism: Lissotriton vulgaris (assembly GCF_964263255.1). Classification (NCBI taxonomy): domain Eukaryota; kingdom Metazoa; phylum Chordata; class Amphibia; order Caudata; family Salamandridae; genus Lissotriton; species Lissotriton vulgaris. Next base: position 185,282 of record NW_028242523.1, on the reverse strand, counting down.
TAAGATAGACTTCACCACATGCAGTGCTTTATATTTCTAGTTCCTGCCTGATACTGTTCAGTACCAATTAATTTTAAAGAACTAAATACTTGAATAAGCTACTTTTATATTATGTATTTATAAAAAAGAAAAATGAAAGTGATTACTTTTTTCTGCAATTTACAGCAAAAAATGTGAAATTAAAGTGAATCAGAATGAGGAGACCAAGGATTTTTTTTTTGAAATTACAACTACATTACTTGAAATTCAAAATGTCACGGATATTGGCAGCACCATTTTATCACAAGGAGGAGATGACATTAATGATTTTCTTGATGAATCTCTAGACGAAGAATTTATTGAATGTTTGGATACAATAGAATACCAACAATCATTGAACACTTTTCATGAGGAGATTGATCATATGATTGAAGAGGAAATTCCAGATGAGGACATGCTACAAGCTCTATTAAATTATGAACATTCTGAACAATAAATTATTATTTACAAATTAAAAATTTGTTGACATATTACTAATTTTTATTTCTAATTTATGAGGTAGTAGCGAAGTGATTGTAGTATAATGTGATATGGGGACAATAGAGCAGGTGTTTAGGTTGGCACTTCTGGGGTGGAAGGTGGTGGAGCTAGGCAAGGGCAGTCTTTATTTGGCCTTTATAGACCTGAAGACTGCCTTTGACCTAGTTCCCCGGGAAGAACTATGGAGGGTGCTTTATGAGTTGGTATTACCCCCTTACATCCTGTCCCTCCTCATTAGCCTCCATGCCCATACCTTCTCACAGGTCCGCTGGGGTAAAAACGGAGAGCTCACTGAGAAAATACCGGTGTCCAGGGGCGTAAGACAGGGCTGCGTCTTGGCGCCCACACTATTCTCACTATATGTGAATGGTGTGGTAGAACATCTTCAACTAGAACCAGCCGATGCCCCCTGTCTCGGAGGAGTGCGGATCCCCACCCTGCTTTTTGCAGACGACACGCTTTTGATCTCGAAGACTCCACAAGGCCTCCAGAAATTGCTAACCCGTTTCCAGGATTTTTGTGCTGCAAAGGGTCTAGTAATTAACGTGGACAAAACAAAATATCTAGTCCTAAATCCCCCAAGGAAACTGGGCCGCCCACCTATGCTTAACTCGGTTGCCTTAGAGAAAGTATCCGAATTCGATTACCTTGGAATTCGGATAACGGACAGAATGTCTTGGGCACCTCATATCGACAAGATGGTCCTTAACCATAAGAGAGTAGGAGGAGCTCTCTTGAGGGAGTTCCGGGCTTCACCTAGGAGATCACTTACCCCAGTAATCGATATCTACAAGGCCAAGGTAGTGACATCAGCCTTGTATGGGGCAGAACTGTGGGGCCACTGCCGTTTGGACACCCTGGCGACAGCGGAGAGTAAGTTACTAAAATCTATTATCGCCATCCCCCTGAGTACACCGTCCGTCCCAGTGTTGCTGGACACAGGCTGCAAAAACATCAAAGATCAAGCCCAACTTCGCCCCCTCCTCTTATGGACACGAATATGGAGAGGTGAAGAGCTAAAATCCTACGCTGATGGTCTGGGGGAAATAATGAGCTTGGGTGGCTGGGCAAAAATAAGATGGCTGAGAGACACTAAAAAGCTTCTGGAGAAAATCGGACTGGGGACTGTTGGTCATCACGTTCAGCCCCTCCAAAGGAGGTTGTCAAGAGCCTTTTTTGGAAATGGGCTGCGGAGCATCTAATTACAAACCCGAACCATTGTAAGTCTACTGCTGCCTTTCTATTAGTTAAAGACATTGTGGTATTTGAGCCCTACTTGGACCTTATTACCCTCCCTTTTGACCGAGCCCTATATTTTAAATTCAGAGTTGGTTCTCTCCCGCTTGTGGCTGTGGTATCAAACTGGAAATTAGCGGCTCATATGTCCCCCAACTGTGCTTGTTGTCCGAGTAGGATAGAGTCCATCTCGCATGTCCTGTTTGAATGCCCGGACTATGCAAAGCCCAGGAGCTTTTGGTTGAAACCTCTTTGCCGAAACATGGGTACACGTAGCTACTTAGTAGCTTTACGCATCCTAATGATGGACACATCCCCCCCAGTTGTATGTGGAATAGCAAAATTTTTAAAACAGTTTTGGCTTATTCGTTGTAAGAGACTGTCAGTAGCGGTTTAATTCCTTTTTAGATAAATTATTATGGGCATTCTATGTCCTTTTATCTTTTTTAACATGAGTTTCAACACTGACTTCTTAAAGTGATGCTTTTTGTACATTGTAAATGGCTGTATTGTATTGTGCTTATAAGATATCTTGCATATCGAATAAAAGCTTATGACTGACAATGTGATACTTATAGTATAGAGTACAAGATTTTTATGTAACAAAGTAAGTTTACTCATATTTACTTCCCTTCTCTCACTGTATTTTTTCAAATGTATATTTGACATCTCTTCTTCATCTCCTGCCTCCTTTCTCTCACTATCTGTCTCTGATGCACCCTATCGCCGCCATTTTGTGTAGTTAGAGAAGAGAGTGAAATATAATACTTCAAAACGTGAAAAGGGAGCAGGATAGAGTGCCCCTCACCCCCTATACCTTCTCAGGAGATCCCAAAAGGATCTGTTTCTGCTTTCCTGAGAGACTATGGTATGAGTTCAATATACCACAATAACTTGCATTACAACATGCAAGATATCTACAGATGAGACGATGTACATTTCTCAGATGAGGATGAGGAGAACAGAGTCTTTCTCTTGAATTTTAGACTCTGCATCGGTACCTACTTGTAGGTACTTAAATCACCCACATAACACAACAGCTTTTTTTCGAGCTACCCTACCTCTAAGCCATCCAAATTCTTATTTAAAACTAGTTTCTTTCACTATTTTACCCTGTGGTGCGCTTAGGGTGCGCGTACCGGTGAGCGTACATGGGAACGCACCCAGCGCTTACCCCGTGAAAATTGCAAAAAAAAAAAAAAAAAATGTTGTCCTTCAGGGTCCTTCTAGGCCCCCCTCAGAAAACCTAGGGGGTCAGGGAGTGTGTACCCTGCCCCTTTTTAAACATTTCCCCCTTTTTATTTTCACCTCTTGTGTCTCGATTCTACCGAGACACAAGATGGCGGACTCTCCGGACTGTTTAGAATGTTGACAGACATCCGACAGCCAATCAGCTTTCCGCTCGCGCGCTCCCGTAGCGCGCTGGGTGCGCTCCTCGGTACACGTACCGGTGAGCGCTTTGAGCGCGCCTATAGATATATATATGTTTTTGAAGTTAATTCTCAAAAAAAAGCAGCGGAGCAAATTTCACCAAGTATAGCAAAGGCACATCTGCGTACCAGACCCTACAATTTTGCAAAGTTTGGCGTAATTCCGTTCAGCGGTTCGGGCTGCAGCCGTGTCAGAACGTCCTATGGAAAATTGCATGGGGAAAACACGTTTTGGGACCCCCCTTTTTTCTCAGCCCCCACTACACGAATCCCCCCGAAACTTTCAGGGAAGGAGCGGAGCGGAGCTGGCCAAAAGTTTGGAAAATTACATGCAAATTCCTCAACTGGCGCCAAAGTTATTCCCAATAGAATGTTACGGATTTCCTATGGTAGCTAGGTCCTAACTATAACTATCTACTGGAGACCGCCAGTAGGTAATTTATATATATATATATATATATATATATATATATATATATATATATATATATAGAGAGAGAGAGAGAGAGATATCACAATGTTTTTGACAACAATTTTAGTGTCGCTATTTTTTCTTTGTTGATATTTTTGTCATTTATATTATAGGTACAGGAAAACTAAATTTTTCGGTTCAGTATTTTTCACACAGTATTTTTGTATTACACTATTGTTGTGGTCAATAATTTGTCAGTGAACCCATGGAGACAGGTGACAGCAATGCATGCTCCTCTGCTAATCAACAGCAGTGCTGTGGAACCTCTACTAAAATTCAATAAATTGCGAAATACATTCATTTAGCCTCTAGGGCTCAAGGATCTGTAAAACGGATAATGAAAAGTAATAGCAAGAAATTGGGGTATTAGCTAGGTAAGGTGGAATAAATAATAAACACAATCCTTGTCATGGTCAACCACAAATGTCAGTAAATAAACCTGTGCTTAACCCTCCGGTAGCTTGGCACAGAAGCAGTCAGGCTTAACTTATAGGCAATGTGTAAAGTATTTATACAGGACTTAAAATGCAATAAAGTGAAAACACAAAACAAGAAACATTACAATCCAATTTAGAAAAATAGAGTTAATTTGAATAAATGAAATAACACCAACAAATCTATAGACCCCGAGATATGAGTTTTATTTTAGCTTTTAGGTGAAAGTAGCACCAAAAAACACAACGCACCAAAGGCACTGAACCAGGTCAAAGGCAAGAGTTTAGGCTGATTTTGATGGAGTTGTGAGTTGGGTACAGGACCGAGTTTGGTCCCCTGGGAGTTGTACTTTTTTGTGTTTGGTGCTGCGATGAGAGTTCCTGTTTCAGTCTGTATTGCACTGCATTTGTTACGGGTGATCAACAGCTGGTACAGTAAAGTGGGGTCCTGCAATATGATGTCCAGCATTGATCCGGACTGCACCATGCTGCATAACTTCTGGTGAAACCGCTGATCAGGACCTGCGAGGTGCTGCAATGCAAGGTCCTGCAAAGGTCTGTTCCTCGCTTCATTGGATCTGGTTAAACCTTCAGTTGTGCAGAAAGGACTCGAAGTACATTCTGACTCCAGCCAAGTATCCAGGACCATGAGGACAACACTTGGGGGTCAGGACTTACTTCCACAGCAGTTGACGGAGTTGACCAGGTCAGGTTCAGTGGAGTCTGGCCAGTTGAAAGCAGGGAAGGCTTCTGTAACCCTGTTGTGCCCCTGTAGCTCAAACAGGAGGTCAGCCAACTGACTTTTGGGGACTCTGGGTTCATGGCAAGCAGGTCCAATCTTCCTTCTTAGGACAGTAGGGCAGTCTTTCTTCTGAATCTTCCACAGGTCCAGGAGTTTTCTGATGGGAGGTTCTGAAGTTCTCACTTTTATACCTGTGCCAGCCTTTGTGCGTGGGAATGCCCTGCCCTACTCCCACAACTATATATGGTTAGTTCTTCCCCTGGTCCTGGCTCTAAACTGCTTTGGGTGATAGGCTCCTTTGGTTTAGGCAGAATAATGCAAGTTTTCTAAAAGTTACTTTTTCAGAATAGTAACATTAAATCATACTTTATCATGAATGTGACTTTTAAATTAAAATTCATTTGAGTATAAGAAGCATTTCTTTATCTGTTCCCAATCTGAAGTTATCACTTAACAGGGCACGAGTCCTAAAAAGAGAAGTGGGGGGCGCTGTCACTGGAAGTGACGTCACAACCGGATGTGACGTCATGAAAGGTGCACTCCGATCTCGTCTCAGAGAGGCCAAAGAGTGAAGTTCAGCTGTTTGGCAGGGGGGACGGCGTCAACCCAGTACAATAAGTGGGGGGACCCCATCCATCCGCGTGGTACCCCGACTCGAACCCTGCTTATTAAGTATTATAAGGTAACCCAGTGTTACTCTATGGGAGCGATAACCTTATAGCGGTAAAAAATGACTTCAAGAGTTTTTTACTACTTGGACATGTGCATCCACTCCTACCATGCACCCTGCCTTATTAGGCTTCAGAGTCTTCCTTCCATTTTTTTTCTCTATTCGCCATTGGATATAAACAGAGGTATTTTGGGTTTCTCCGAGGCCCCCCTCTTGATTGGCACCAACCAGAGAGCTCTGTAGCCAAATGGATGCACTTTACACAGAACCTCTCCTTTTCATGGTTGGTCTGTTCTGACCCTCTCTCTGAGTTACCCACAGAGCAACTATCCTAGTGTAGAGGCATAATCATTGGACTATGTTCGCCCCATTTTCCAACCAATCTATACAGGGTAGCCAGAAGTCTTTTTTTCTTCCTTCTCTTATTCAGAGATGTTCTATCTATCTTCATTGTATATTTTACAGAGTTGATCCAATCTAAAATAGTCAGGGTGCAATTTTGATCCAATATTTACAAATTTCCCATTGTGCGAGTAAAATCAAATAAAACAGGAGTTTGTTTTTATCTAAGGACACAGATTCATAATTTACAATGAACCCAAAAAATATCAGCCTTATGCTTACCTATGGGTCTACCCCAGGCATGGCAGAGATGTATTTACTTACACCGACCCAGGAATGTTGTAACATTGGGCAACTCACAAATATATGCACATCATCAGCTTTTTCCTGAAAGCACTTAGGGCATTTCGGTGTGGTACGCTTCCCAAATTTGAAGAGCTTTAAAGGAAACCAGTATACCCTGTGGAGACAAAAGATGTGATTTCTCCCTAGGTTTGCGGATTGGACTGTGGAATACAAAGTGTTACATGATACTTGCCATAATTCTTCTAGATGGATCCCAGGCAAGCTCTCTCTCTAAAAACTCAACTGGAATTTGAAATTGCCCTTAGCAAGATCGATCTGAAGCCAATATGTTTGCCACCTCCCTTTTCTTCCCGACTTTACTCCTTAAGGCTGACTCCAATTCATTGGGTGACCTGAAGAGATTGCCAGGCCCAACAGAAATTACTCTACCCAAGAGTTACATTTGTATATAATTATGAAACATTTATACAGGACTGATAGTTATAAGGGCAGCAGACAGTTGGGTACTAGCAACAAAATAAAGCAATAACAGTTTCAGTCATAAAACAGGAAAGAAGAGAAGACCTAATGCATTCTTTCATAAGCACAGATTTAGCCCACTGGCACTACACAGCACTTGGTCAATTCAAGAATTGGCCTACTCCCTGTGACTCTCAGAAGCACTCACAGCATGATAATGAATGATGTCTCTGCAAGGCAGTTTAGGACTAAAAACATGACACGTCACTCCAGGTAAGCCATAATCCAACAAAGCCCTTTGCTGCGCTGAGATGTAACCCTTTCACCTGCCAGGGTTTGACTTGAAACCATTGGTAGTCTGCGGTGTTGGCAAGCAAGATTGGTCAAGACTGCATCTGACCACCATATAGTGCTTTTATTCTCCATTTATCTCTCTACTAGTTCAAACTTCTTTTGAGCCCAGTGACATTCCTGTTGCTCTGTGCAGGATACCTGCATTGCAAGTAGAATGCAGAAGTTTGGTTTTCATTTTACACTGTGAGGCCATTTGAGATATATACGCTCACAAATCCACAAGCAACAAAGAGGGGTATCCTTCCATTGTCATCCAGGCTTGCCAAAAGGAAGTATGGGATGTCTGGAGATGGACTTGAAAAATCAGAGATGATGGCACCTCTACCAAATTTATGGGTTCAACCCAAATCCAGGTGGATCTCTTACCAGTCATGTGTGCTTTCTTCATTCAGGGCTTTTGACACTGATATATATCTGAGAGAGCCCTCTGACCCTCCTATTCCCTCATGCTTCTAGAAAAATATGCAACTTTTTTCTGTGAATCCTATTTCATCCAAAATATTCCCACTACTAAAAAAAATAAGGATTTACCCTAATTTCAATGTAAAACTATTTCCACACAGCGTTTTGATGTCTATGATCCATCCTTTGTCTTGTCCCTGGGACATTGTTTTCTGTCTTGTTTTCTCATCTAATCCGCCTCATGCTGTTTTGCCTTAAAAGGATCTCAGTTCAGGGATCTCAAGTTCCAAAATGAAATGTGAATTGCTAATCAACTCATGTCTGTTCTGTTACACACTGGTACTTGTAATGGTAATTTTGGATAGATATGATACAGGTTATGCTACACGTACTAGACAGCAATATGAAATGTGAATTGAGTGAGCTATTCTTAATTGTCATTTGGCATCTTGAGGTACCTACTAATATTCCCTGTGATGCTACTGCTTTTCTGAGTAGGGCTATTGTTTTGTAAAATCAGATTAACTCCTTCAACCTATACTTCTGGGTGTGGAGTCCTCTCCTCCTGGGGAAGAGGTTTCTGTATAGAAAGACGGTAGCGAGAGAGCTGGAAATCTCATAGAGGTCTGTGAATTGCATTTTGGAGTATTTAAACTGAAGTGATAATAATGTATGTATTCCAAAACAGCTTTTTTGAACTGCTTCCACAGTGTAAACTTTTTATGAATTGGCCCCAATGTTTAATAGTGTGACATGATGTATGAAGTTAGGGCATATTACCAACAAGTAGCAATATTTATCGCTAAATAGGCTTTGCGACAATTGTTTTATCGCTGCCTATCGCTGGATATGTTAGCGGAGAAAACATGCTATTAGCAACGTTTTTCTCCATTGTGCTAAAATATCCAGCGATAGCGACGAAATGCGTGAATATCGCTGAGAATACAGCGATATTCACGCATTAGCAACGAAATGCTCTTAGCCATGTTATCGACCTCCCATTGGATAACATGGCTAAGAACTGGTCTGGGCAGGTGTTAGTGTTTGGAGATATTCGCGCTTAGCGCGAATATTTCCAATGCTACGTTTGCCTTGCTAATAGGCAATAGCGACGTTAGCGACTGCTTTCAGTCGCTAACTGGTTGGGTACGCCCACTTTGCATGTCATTAGCGATAAACATCGCTGACATGGAAAGCGGGCCCCAAACCACTCGCCTAAAAGCTGTCGCTAACATCAGTTAGCGACAGCTTGCTAATAGGGCGATAGAATTATCGCCGCTTAGTGGCCGAAAACGGCCGCTAAAGCGGCGATAATTGCCTATTGCCCTGCTTGATAATATGCCCCATAGTTTTTTTGTAATTAGACTGTATACATTAACATATTTAAATGAAACTACTTTTAACAGAACCAAAAATACTTTCAACTTCTGAGAATAGTCTTCATGTGCTGAAGAAACTTTTATTTTATGAAACTTAAAATTTGAGGGCCTGATTTAGATCAGGGCGGATGGCTTTCTCTGTCACAACGGTGACGGATCTCCCATCCGCAGACATATAAATCCCATAGGATATAATGGGATTTATATTTCAGCGGATGGTATATCCGTCATCGTTGTGAGGAGTAACCCGTCAGCCAAGATCTAAATAAAACCCTCAATTGTAAATACATTTAACCTAATAAAATCTATAGAGATTTTAATTCAAATGTAGTGAATGATTGTAATACTTACACATCTTTTATTAGTATTTTGGGGATTGAAGAATGAAATAATTTAGGACTTGGAATATATCCATTTACTTGCAGCTCTGGACATTTTTTGCATTAAATGAAGTTAGGACTTGTCCTTCTATAATTCAATTTAAAGATAGGACAATAATGACGGTTATAGCATGAAATGCTTATACTCTCTGTGAGATTCCATGCTAACTTAATGCATTTAAAGGTTTTCTTTTGTAGAATGTGTCAGTGTAGCACAGAGGAATGTTAAGAATATTTAAAAATTCAAAATGTAAAGTGTTCTAAATACAATTCAGCAGTATAGAATTTGTAAAAATAAATGTCTCTTTCGTGCATCTAAATTACAATGTCATACTACATAGACTATTTGCACACTTACATAATATGATAAGAATCTTTAACTAAAATGTACATACTTGTACCAAACAAAAGTGATACACTTATTCTTTAGTAAATGACAAATTATTTTCCTGAACCATGGAGCACATTTACATGAGTCAGTCTTTATAATGTGTGTGATCATCAAATCACAATAACTATGGAGATTGCCCACGATAGGGAACCTGAGGCTATGGGGGCCTCAAGGGTGAGCTGGCCTCCAGAAAGAACCTGTTACACACAAAAAAGCCACCAAGTGTTTTTTTAATTAATTTATTCTAATCTGTCACATTATGCAATGTATTCATGGCATACCAGCCTGCTCCAAGACATACAAAATGTGATGAGAGGTACTCACACACCACCAGGTGTCATGTTTCATCATAGGGTTCCTCATGCTCTTCAAAAACCTGGTTTGTTGACAAGCGGACCTATACCCTGATATCAGGGAGGCACTTATTACTAAATATGGTTCAGTTAAAAAATATATAAATTAAAAAACCAATGTGGCAATCCAGTCTAACCTTTATATTCTACGGAGTGCCAATTGGTATTAAAAACTAAACACAGGGAATCGGGGGCTAGTACCCCAGCCCCAATAAACCATCAACATGTTTGTGCCTAGTAGCTCAACAGAGTCAATGGCATTTTTCAGGACGGACATACGATCCTGTGGTGGGATACATACCTTACAGCTACTGTGTAGGTGGTTTTACTTCTGTTGCCTCCATACATTCCTAGGTCGCATAGATCAGGATCATATGGGCCATGTGGAGGGAGGGCTCAGGAACCCCAACAGTCACACATACACCAAGGTGCATTCCTTACCGGCCACCTACTGATACTGGCTTCTTTCTCCCGATAATCAGACATGTGTGTGTGAACAAATTATAGAGAAAAATATTTTTACTACTGTATTTTAAAATTGATTATGGCTGAAAACATTTATCACACAGTATGGAACTTATTCCACTAAATTCACAATTTAAATACATCAAATACCTTATTGACATGAGTTTATTTGATCACGTCACATATTACATAAAGGATAATACCTTCTTGAAAGTAAATGTGAAGAAATTGTGGAAAATACATTTTAAATAGGCATGATTTGCAGCCATTGTTAAATGTTGGCTAACATATAATCATAATGTATGATAGTAAAACCATTTACAAGTGTCATATTCACCAGGATTTTGAAATGACTACCCATTGATACATCCTTGCCTTGTGATATGGAAATACATATTTTGAAGGGATAAAGGATGTACATATCATATATGTTTGTTAAATGATTCACAAATGATTGATGTATGTTTATAGACTCAAGGTATAAATGCAAAATTAATTTAATCATATTATAAAACGGTCACTATAAAAGGCTGACACAACTGATCCTCAGCAAATCAAGTATGTACTACCTTACATAATTGCACTTGACCGTTATCATGACAGAGTGTAATTTTGAATCTTTGAAACATGTGATATGCCATGACCGGCTACTGAATCAATGACCGTACATTATTGACATAAAAATGCCACGTTAATTAGAAAGAATACTTGTTGTTGTTTTAAATAAAAAATTTAAATAGTTATCTACAGTACGAGCATAGACACTTCTGACAAGATGTAATAAAATGCATGCTTGTGATATCTGACATATGTTAACAATTCATGCGTATGTGTAAGAGTTGTTGTTTAGACTTCTTTTGCAAAAAATTGCTAACATTGATACTGAACAAAAGTGAAAAAGGGAAGCAAAAAATAAGAGGAGTTCCATGTGTCAAATGTTGCTAAATCCAGTAGACACTAAGGGGCCAATTCCGATGTCGGTCGGTCAGTGCTCCGAGACGTGTTAGTAGCCTTATCTTACAGCCGAACCGTACCAGGAGAGGGGCCATCCGTGCGGGAAAGTACGATGCGGAAAAGTGCCAAATTCCCGACCGATCCGCACGCTCCGACTCCATCATCAATTTCCGTCCAAGCCTGACCCGGAAGCACCCAATCCGCGCCGCACGACAACATAAACACTGCTACTTCTGGCCGGTCAAGTATGATGCGCACTTCCTACGTTCCGGACGGGTCGCCACGTACAGGACGTCACAGTACCCGGAAGAGCTGCATATCAACTCAGAATCGTGCCATGAACTCATCCCACGAGTTCGAACCGGAGCAGCCAGCAACGGATCGAGATGGAGCATGAATCCAATCGCGCAGGTCATACCAGTCCTGTACATATATGACCGGATCAGGAACAGACGCGGACGGCGCAGATGATAAGTCGGACACTCACCCTTCAAACCAATTCTGGGGGTCCAGACCCAGTACACCATTATTACGCCTCCTTAGGGAACCCATGGCCACCACTACTGCCACCCCACACATAGGGGCATGTTACCTATCACTGATGCCACCCCACCCATAGGTGTTGGTTACCTATCACTGATGCCACCCCACCCATAGGGGCCTCTTACCTATCCCTGATGCCACCCCACCCATATGTGTCATGTGCTCCATCACTGATGCCACCCCACCCACAGGGGCATGTTACCTATCACTGATGCCACCCCACCCATAGGGTCCTGTTACCTATCACTGATGCCACCCCACCCCACCCATAGGGGCCTCTTACCTATCACTGATGCCACCCCACCCATATGGACATGTGCTCCATCACTGATGCAACCCCACCCACAGGGGCATGTTACCGATCACTGATGCCACCCCAGCCATAGGGAGGATGATGCGACACACATCATCAAACATCAATCACAGGAATGTCAGTCAAATACATTTCACAACAACATCATGCCAACAGTGTGTAGTGCCTGAGAAATAGCCCCAACAGTGATTATGATTCATCACACACAAAGTAACTACCATCACATGTGTGAACAACACCAGAGTGCGGTCTTTGAAATACCACTGGGCCAATATGTGAAAAAACCCCATCAGTGTGTACACCCAATGTAAAATGTGTGGACACAAATTGCAGCTGAAGTTGACAATTGTGGCAAAGGGTGAAAATCTCCCATCATCACAGTGAGCGCAAGGTAGGTGACATCATGGAAATAGCAGCACATGCCAAACAGTAAGTAAGATTCATGGGCATGTCAGCACAACACCTGTACACTCAAACTTAATCTACCACCCAATGTAGGCACTGGTGGCATGCACCTGGGTACGGTATTGCCCCTTAAGTCACCTGCACATAGACAATACATATGTCTACCATGTTGCACTGAGGACACAGTTGACTTAATACCAATGGTGATCACACCTGCATGTACAGTGGAGATGGCACAACAGTCAAGGAAACTGTCAACTTGGACATTGTGAAGCACATCATATGTGCATGGGTGCAAGCCACATATGTGGACCTGCCAATGAAATGTTACCATCCCTGTGCTAAATTAGTTGACCATGACACACCCACTCAGCTGCAAAGGATGACAGGGATACCAACCTGAACATGAAACATATCTCATGGGTCACATGGAGTACACCACATCAACACCTCAGTAACAGACATCTGTGAATCTTGCATCATCACAGCAAGGTCAGGGTAAACAGCATCAACATAATGTACAGGTAAATCAAATGCACAAGGATAACAAAAAATGCTTTATTCAGCAAAATCAAAGCTGAAAGGGAAAATCCAAAATGATATCTAGTCCAATGTTCTCTCCAAAAATAAAGTCCAATGAGGGTGTGAGTGACACCAGTCACCTGTTGCTTGCCTGCACTGCTAAGGACTGAGGAAATCCACTCTGAGGGGCATACATGGGGCAGGCCAGGCACCGCAGGGACAGGATCAGGGTTCAGCAGAAGGAGGTACTGAAGGGGTGCTGGGTACAGGAGAGTCAGTGGCAACTGCAGTGGAGGGGTCTGACATGGGTTGTGCCATCACAACTGTGGGGCACAGGTATGATGGTGTGGGTGCTGGAACCACTGCAGTGGGCAGGTCAGGTGTAGTGGACATGGTCCCCACTGCAGTGCCCATGTCAGACTGGGTGGGTGTGGACTCCACTGCAGTGTCCAACAACATGGGAGTGGGAAGGGGTGCAGGTGAGGTTGGCAGGACAGCTGGGGGGGACACCCTCCCCACAGTAGTTGCAGCAACAGACAGACTGGTGGTGGTGTCAATGCAAGAGCAAGTGGGAGTTGGGGAGGGCCTGAGCATTTTGGGGATGATGTATCTGTGGGTGGAGGAACCTGGGACAGGGAGAGGCGGGGGAACCTGTGGTGTGCTGACCTGGGGGATGGAGGAAGGAGACTGTGCAGTAGAGCTGGCGGGTGGCGGTGGGGTCTTGCTCTTCTGGGTACAGGGTGACTAGCGGGTGGGGGCCTCAGTCTGCCGGCACTTAGGGGAGGGTGTCTGGGTGTGAGGGGCACTCTTCTCTGTGTGTGGGGACTTCCCCTTCCCCCTGTAGTCAGGATCTGCTGGATCTGAGGGGAAGAGGCCTAGGTCACACAGGAAGAGCTTCCTAGGAGATGGGGTTGCAGGTGAGGCAAGGGAAGGGCTCTTGGAGAGAGAGAGGGATCTGAGGACTGCGGAGTGGTTGTGGATGCCTGTGTGTGTGTATGCGACCCATCCCCTGTGTGTGTGAAATCAGTCCCCTGACTTAGCTTGCGTGCACGTTTAGACTTTTGTTTGGGTGATTGTGTGCTGTCTGTATCTGTGTGTTTGGGTGACCGTGCAGGTGTGTGTGTGCTGAGGACAGGTAGGGTGCTAGGAGTAGTTGATTGGGCAGAGGATGAAGGGGTCAGGGACTGCTGTAGGAGGGATACTGCTGCCGTCAGTGAGGAGGCCATGGACTGATTGGTCCTCTGTAGGGCAGACATGCCAGATGAGATGCCCTCCATGAACGACACCAGTTGTGTCAACAGACCGGTGTGTGCATGGAAGACACTCAGCATTAAATGTCTGCCCTACATGGATCTGTTTAAGTAGGTCCACAGACTCCACACTCAGGGAAGCAGGGGACACAGGCGCAGGGGGTGCGGTGCCTGGAAGGAAGGAGACATGCTCCCGAAAACGGGAGCTGCCACGGACCTCTGGGATGGGAGTCGAGGGGAGGGTGGTGGTGGCGGTGGCGGGAACAGCCTCACTATCAGTTGTGTCCTGGCTGCTGACACCCGCCCCCACAAGGGAGTCATCCTCTGAGCGCTATGGTCCTCAGCTGAGGTGGATGGTGCTGAGGACTCCTCTGTGTGGCTCCCCTCATCCTCCATGCCACTGGGTCCCTCCGACTTCTCAGTCGCTGGCCCAGGCAGGCTCTGCGGCTCCTCCAGTTCCGTGGCGCTGTCTCCTGTACCCGTGGATGTATCGGCATATAAGTAGGAAAACAAGGCCCACATTAGTTGCCTGCACTGACTGCACACAACACTGTAAATACAGCACAATACAGGGCATGGACTGGCATCCTCAGCTGATAATTGCTCAAAATGCCCACACAGGTGTACGTAGGGCAATAGCCAGTATGAACATCAACCATGGCACCCATATCTCTCCTGGACCTGGACACATATGTCTGTTGCATGCTGGCTGATTATACACCAAAGTGCACACATGCACCACATACACAGTTGTTGAGCATGCAAATGACCATGTAGAAGTACAGTACTATAGACAAACATCACATCAAATGCCAATCACACAGTACATGGGTCTGGATGAATGTATGCCTAGACTCACATTTCGCAATCTTGTGATGCCTAGCAGCATAACACACAATTATATCCTTATATCCTGAAAGTCAAGGACACAATGGGTACATGGAGCACCTCTGACTCCAATGCAGGATCCCTCTTCTCAAGGCAATGCCCTGGCACAGACATGCATGGTAAGTCAGTCTTTACTGTCACATGTAATCGGGCAATGCATCCGGACAACATCAGTCTGCACTGCGTCACATTCATAGGTCAGGCCCATACCAAACTCTGAAGCTGACAAGTGCACCACTCTGTCCTCTGCCATACACTGTTGTTGGACTATGATGAACCTAAATCACTCAGATTACACAGATGAGTTACTGCAAACACAACTACATGAATATGAGCACCTCACAGTTTGATGACAATGACACACAGCTGCGTGAAAGTCACTCTTGCATACAGCATTGTGTACATTCAACTGACCACACCCCTATATGTTGCACAGATATGATCACCATTGTCACAACTCAGATGTTCTGCTTACACTAAAATCCTCAACACACAGTTGTCACAAAAAGGAAGCCACAACACAATTACATTGTGTCAGACACCTGATGGCACATTTCAGGCAGCACAATCAGTTGGTCCATACACGTGAGTGTGAGTACAGACTCTCCCAATGCTGTGGAGTGGTCATAACTGACCAGGTTAACCTAAAACAGTGTATTGCCCAGAACAGTAGGCAGGTTTCCGGGCAAGTGTGACATACTTCCTAAACATACTCCTGAGGACATTACATGGAATCACCTATATGCATGTGCATGTTTTAAGAACCCATCACACATGTTGTGACCCAGACCAGCAATTTGAACACATATGAAAGGCACACACAGAACACATGTCAGAGATCAGGCATAGTGCAAAGAATGGACCCACCCACAATGCACACATCAGAGTCCCAGTAACATAGGCTGTGCAGGACCTTCAGCATAGCAGAATGGAGGGACACAGTGCCAAAGTAGAAAAACTCACAGACTGTAGGGGCCACAACTGTGGATCAGATGAGGAGTGGGACTGACACGATTGAGGGACACGAGTCCTGGATTCCAAGACCAACGTAATGTGGGAGAATTACCAGGCCAAGAGACTGCAACTGGCATGTCAGACATGTTCACAGATCAGCCATGAACTTACCCCATCCTTGCTGCTGTCTGGCATTCAGTTGTCCATCCATGTCCGGGAAGACCACCGCCAGGATCCTGAGCATGTGGGGGTCAGGGTCCGGTGTCAGCCCCTACGGTGAAGGGGTGACAGCTTTAGCTGGTGAAGTACCATAAAAATAACCTATAGGGCTATACCTACCAATAGCCCCAATCCCATTACTAAATAATCAGTCAGTTGCCAGTGAAGAAGGTTCAATCATTTATTAACCAAAATACTCTATAGAGGAGCCTCTCCAACCCTCACCCATCAGGTGCGCGGAGAAGTCTGCTGGCTTACATTTAAACAGAAGACTATATACTTTCAGTTCAACACATAGAATCACTGTAAAAGGAAAAACACCAGTTGACCCTCGGGCCCCAAGGAAGGTCCATATATGGTACACATGATTTGTTCAAAGCTTTACTATTTATTACTGGGAAGGTCAGGAGGGGTTACTCCCTTTCGTCTTGGTGCCCGGATGTGACCTTGAGTCCCAGGACATGGAGAAAACAGTTTACTTTCAGCTGCTCTCAGTAACTCAAATGAACTGGGGATTGACTACTACTGGAGAGTGGCTCGTGATCACAGCTCGTGTTCGAGTCAGAAGGAGAAATGGTGTCTGTATGGTTCTCTGCCTACTTTGTTAATACTAGAAACACAGGGAAAGAATAAACCTTTTCCTTTCAGTTAGCACATATACGAGTTATGTTATGTATATACCAATCAAAGAGGATATATAGATACATCATGCTAACATAATATACGTCCGATACTCCTCATGTAGGGGAAATCTAATTTGTATCCCTCACTGGACCCTCGCGATCCTCTGGGTACAGCCACGTAGGTCCTGCCACCTCTTCTGGCAGTTGCGAATCCGGTGCTTGTAGACCCCCACTGATCACACTGCCCAGGCGATGGTCAGCCAGATTTCTTGCTTCTGGTGGGCATCAACCTGTGAGGATGACAAAGTGAAGAGGACATTACCACACATGCCACATAATTGTTCTGTATACATGTAGTCTTCACAAAGCTAAATGAGGTACACAGGTAGTGGGCCCATTTGAATGTGCATTTGTGCTGTGGGTCTGACATGGCAACACTGGCTAGAAATTTAAGACTAGCACTCCTACACTACTGCAGCAGGACACCTGTTCATCACATGTTCCCACTTAAATAGGTAGCTGAAAGTACTCATTGCACATGCCTCACACTGCTGTGCACATTTCTATTACTTTTAGTCATACAAATTGCATAAAATGATAGGCAGTGGACTGCACACTCACCTGCTCCCCTCGTTTCCCATACATCTTGCTGAACCCATCCAGCAGGACCTGGTTCTCCTGCCCAGTGAATGATTGGGCCCTCTCCAAAGCACGTGCCATTGCAGGATCCAGAGGAAGCACAGACAGCAGCAGCAGTGGATTAGGTAAAGTGGTCCTGTAGCATGTAGTGCAGGCAGGTAAGCTCCCTGGGGGCCTGCCAGCCTTAAATCAGAGCTGCAGAGGTAGATTCTGTGACATTGCCCCTCACTGATAGGCCAGACACGGTTGCATTCTATGAATCTGTCCAGTCCATGGAAATGTAAGACTCGTACACGTCTTCGGCATCGTTCAAATCACTCACCTTCAGGACGCCCTAGGATTGCAACAATGTTGTACGCATCCAACTGTATTTCCAGCACACGAGTCGTACGTTTTTTGAATTCGCATCCGTGTCCATGACTGCCAATTGCCAATGACTGCACACGGCTTGGTAAACTGACTATCCGAGGCGTATATTTTTTAACTAGACGCATCGGTCCGGATGCGCTTCTATGGGCTACGCGTGCGCACAGCTCGGTCCATGCCTGTACAACGCGTCTGCTTACAAGTCACCCGCGTCGGGTCAGATGGCATACGCGTCCAACATGCATGAATCGAGCCGTGTGCACACATCGCCCATTGGCATCAATGTGATCCGATGCGGGTGACTAATGCATACGCATCGTGCAGTCAATGGACAAGGTGTTGTGAGCACCACTCGGTCCATGCATGTACGGCGCGTCTGCATACAACTCAGCCGCGTCGGATCACATTGGTTTAACTTGCAGATGGTTTAAACACAGATTTAAGTGCCATGCCCACACCTTCAACACCACAGCATGCCCCACACTGCATCCCATGGCATGTAAGGCTGTGTCACCTGTGTGTGTAGGGGGGCAACATTCCTAATCTTGAATGGCACTTAGGTCAAGCCACTCCCAGGCTGGGCAGGAGTTAAAGGGGACAGATTAGTTTTGGTGTGGTGCACCTCACAAATGTAATTTCAGAGAGTTGGCTTCTGGGCATGAGTAATGGACACAGTTCCAGTTTGGAGATGTGTATGACCTGTCACATACGCCATGAGTACAGGGTTGCATGTCATATACGACACAGCCAGACCCATTGCTACAATCATGATCTATGCAAAAACAACAGTTGATGGACAGAATGCCGAAAACATGTCATACATTCACCCCAGAACAGAGATCTGGGCCTAAATCCATCGTTTTTTTGCACTCCACACCACCCCAGTTCAGACATGGCCATATGCAAATCAGCCTTGACCCTGTGCCTCATGGGAACAGTCCAGCCCGAACTGCAAAGCCATGTCTTTCCTGGACCGGAATCAAGCATCCTAGGACCGGTTTCTGGCTATCAGCCGTCTTCAGCCAGGATAGCTTGATTCCAGTGGTGTGGAGAGCATGGGACTCACGTCTGAGCATACCCATCCCACTCAGGGTGACAAATGCAAAAACAACAGTTGATGGACAGAATGCAGAACAATGTCATACATTCACCCCAGTACAGAGATCTGGGCCTAAATCCATCGTTTTTTTGCACTCCACACCACCCCAGTTCAGACATGGCCATATGCAAATCAGCCTTGACCCTGTGCCTCATGGGAACAGTCCAGCCCGAACTGCCAAGCCATGTCTTTCCTGGACCGGAATCAAGCATCCTAGGACTGGTTTCTGGCTATCAGCCAGGATAGCTTGACTCCAGTGGTGTGGAGAGCATGTTTTTGCATCTGTCCATCAACTGTTGTTTTTGCATACAATCATGATCTACTCACACAGTCTGTGTGCATGTTTGTCTCTGATGTTTGTGGTTCCATGTGCCCAATGTGAGACAGGGTCCACCATGTGCTTTGTGCATGCAATTAAATACTGTGTGCGTGTAAGGGACATCCATGTATGGCCTGCAGGGACCACTGGGACCACTAACTGTGTGACTCAATATTGGTTGTGTGATGTCCATGATACAACATGTCATTCCAGTACACATGTGGCATTCTAGGGACCATGGCTATTTCCCTGATATGGAGTTGTGATGCCTGTGAAACATCAGTCCTCCCTTGTCACAGTGTTGTGTGTTGTGAACATGACAGCAGTCCATGGGTACAGTGCCACAGCCAAATGATTTGCCATTGCGCCCCAAGAAACTCAAGTAGACATGTGTGATTATTTATGTGAGATGATGGGCATGAAGGTGGCATGTGTGTCCATAAACATCTGCGCACACCTTAGTTGACTGTGCACAGCTATGATGTAAATGTAATTTCTTGCAAGGTGAGTGCCACATGGGTACCAGGATATATGATGTTACTATGCTAATCTCTGTACTGCAGGGCCCCAGCAGTACATAGACCGTTCCCTGACCTCGAGACCATGATGGAACACGAAAGCATCTGACGGTACCGCTTCACCAGGAGCATGATTGATGTTTTGGCGGAGCAGTTGGCGCAGCATCTGGAACTTGGCCGCACATACCCAGCAGCACTGACACCAAAGGTGAAGGTGATGGCAACTCTGCACTTCTTTGCCACTGATAAGTTCCAATACACTGTGGCTAGTGTTGGTGGTATGTCGATATATGTATATAGGGGTCCCAGACCAAGCACAGAATCAATTACTGAATTTCACAATATTTGTTAAATTGATCCAAACAAATGAGGGTGCACAGTGTTTTTTATTTTCACTGCACCGTTATAACCATTCAATGATCAGTAAATAGGTAATAGTATATACAAATTCAATGCGCCCACAAAGGGAAGGGGGAAGGGTGCAGGGGAAAAAAACATTTTTGATAGTTATACATCACTAATCAAATTTCTCTTACGCATAAATCCACGAGTGTAAATAATAAATGCTAATTGATCCCCATACGAGAGGTCAAATGAGATAAGCATACATCAAAACATTTTTATAGCAAGAAAACTCCTAATCTGCTGTGTACATCATGCTATTGTTAGGAGTTCATGGTGTAGATAAAAGTCTATGTTTCGACCCAGAAGTTGTAGAACAGTAGATCCTTACTGCGCGGGTCTTCGTCAGGACGTGAAGAAAGGGGGGGGGGCTGATTCCTGGTAGGAAGGCAAGGAGAGTGTTGTCTAAGGCGGCCAGAAAAAACGTGGTCCGTGAAAAATCTGTTGCTTTTTTTGGAACGGTAGGCGCTTGGAAACGCTATCCGTATCTCGTCATTGCTCTTCCGTCAAATGGGAAGGGGTTTTTTCAAATCTTTAAAGCGGAACGATCACTCGTTATTATCCGAGAGGATTGTAATTGTTTCGGACCCTCCGAAACAATTACAATTACAATCCTCTCGGATAATAACGAGTGATCGTTCCACTTTAAAGATTTGAAAAAACCCCTTCCCATTTGACGGAGGAGCATGAACCCGATAATTTCTTTAATCCCGCTATCCTGAATGACGAGATACGGATAGCGTTTCCAAGCGCCTACCGTTCCAAAAAAAAACACAGATTTTTCACGGACCACGTTTTTTCTGGCCGCCTTAGACAACACTCTCCTTGCCTTCCTACCAGGAATCAGCCCCACCACCCCAATCACCCCACCCCCCTTTCTTCACGTCCTGACGAAGACCCGCGCAGTAAGGATCTACTGTCCTACAACTTCTGGGTCGAAATGTAGACTTTTATCTACACCATGAACTCCTAACAATAGCATGATGTACACAGCAGATTAGGAGTTTTCTTGCTATAAAAATGTTTTGATGTATGCTTATCTCATTTGACCTCTCGTATGGGGATCAATTAGCATTTATTATTTACACTCGTGGATTTATGCGTAAGAGAAATTTGATTAGTGATGTATTACTATCAAAAATGTTTTTTTCCCCTGCACCCTTCCCCCTTCCCCTTGTGGGCGCATTGAATTTGTATATACTATTACCTATTTACTGATCATTGAATGGTTATAACGATGCAGTGAAAATAAAAAACACTGTGCACCCTCATTTGTTTGGATCAATTTAACAAATATTGTGAAATTCAGTAATTGATTCTGTGCTTGGTCTGGGACCCCTATATACATATATCGACTATTTACCCAGGTCCCACTGACTACATGGGTCCAACCCAATTATCTATAACATAGTGTTGGTGGTATGTCACAAACAATGTTCAGCCGTGTGCTACGAGATGTCTTGGAGGGGATGTTGACTCCCCTAGACTCCTACATCAAGTTTCCGACACTGGGTGAACTCGCAGAGATCAAGCTTGCCTTCTATGTACTGGGGAGGATTCCAAACGTGATTGGCTCAATCGATGGCACACATGCGGCCCTGATTCCACCACGGTCACAGGAACAGACATACCACCAACGCAAACATTACCACTCAATCAATGCTCTTGTGGTATCCCTGGTGGACATGGTGATAACACATGTGTGTGCACGTTTCCCTGGTTTGGCCCACGATGCCTACATCATGAGGAGAAGTCACATATCAGTGATGATGTCACAGATGCCAAGCCTGCCTCCCTGGCTTGTTGGTGTGTACTGTTTACCATTGCCTGTGTTTTGCTATGTTGTCTCCCACCCCCTTACAATACGCAACTAATCTGTGATTCTTTGTATGTAGGTGACTCTGGATACCCCAACATGCCACGGTTGCTGATACCCCTAAGGAACCCTGTGACACCATCCGAGATGCGCTACAATCAGGCAAATGGCAGAACCAGGCGAGTCATCGAGCGTACCTTTGGTCTCCTGAAAAGCTGCTTCCGCTGCCTGAACAAGACCAGAGGGGCCCTCCCATATGAGCCTGCAAAGGTGTGTAAAATCATCATTGTCTGCTGCATGCTCCACAACATGGCAGTACAGAAGGAGGTGCCTCTCATCCAGGATGACGACGGCCAACATCCACCACCTGCGGAGGATCCTGACCTGGGCCACGAGGCCAGTGATGATGATGATGAGGGTGACGTCGGCACACAGCTCAACAACTTCTTCAGCTGAATGTGAGTGCACAGGGCTGTCATGTCAATGTACTGAGTGAGCCTGTGATGTGTTTGTGCAGCTCAGTTGCTGTTTGAGTTTGTCAGTGTGGTACTTGACTCGAAGCGTGCAGTGATGTGTCCTGTCATATGGTCTGTACTCCACAATGGTGTTGACATGCTAAGTTGTTAATGTGTAGGTTTCTTGTGACATGTCTATTGCATTTCCATCCTGTTCTGGTGTGCTTCTGACTGTCTCATTTTTGTCCTTCCCAAGGTACTTTGCCAGTTCCAGGGCAAGTCTGACACCGACATCCAGAATCCACCCTTAAAGCCCAATTTGACAACACTTGGTGACCCTCTGCCCACTGTCATGTGGATTAACCTTGCTAATGTTGTGTAATAAACTTGTTTCTGATTTGTAATGTGCCTGTGCTTCACTTATTAATGTGTGTTGTCTGTCTTCACACATCTGACAGAAATTTGGTAACCTCACCTGTGGGCTGTGGGCTCGTTGACAGTGACTGTGGAAAGGTGTGGTGTCTGTGCATCCGTATATCTGGCAACCATCTTTGTAGGCAATGTGTCACATGTCCATGGTGAGTATGTGTTGTGGAACCCTATTGGTGTGTCTCCCTCATAGGTGTCACATCAACATGAGTCACATAACGGTAATGATATTGCTGTAGTAGTCGGCATGCACTGTGTGCTTCAGCATTTCATCATCTCCAAGACACATACCAAGTTGGAATCCCAACATAGGCAAGTATAGTGTAATGGCAATTTTATTTACATACATGTGTGGAGATAGTGCTGTACTTGAGGTTTAGAATCCACAGTTCACATGAGTTAGAAGTATTGGTAGATGAAATGTCCAGAGTGAAGTCCACATTCATCTTCTACATTGGTACAACATGGACCCTCCATGTGATGATGGGGACCTGTGTCATGTGCAACCCAAAGACCAACATCCAAAACAGGTTCATGGTTCCTGGGGGATATGCAGGGACAACTGTGGATCACTTGTCCTTCTTCAGACGACCCCTCCTCTTCTTCTTGTTTGGGGGATCCTCAGGAGCAGGCGCAGACGGTGCATTGGAGTCTCCACCAGATTAATCCTCTCTCCCTGTGGCATTAGCAGATATTGTTGCTTGAGATGTTGTGGGCACACAGGGAGGTGTGGACAAATTTGTGTTGATTCGGCGTAGACAGGTCAATATGTTCATATGCACCGCCGTGAGTTTGTCCCACTTGGCCTCTATGCGGGCATGATGGGCAGCCTGCTCCTGTTGCATGTCCTTGAGGACCCCCACTACTTGGCTGAATCCTCCGGTGCTATCCTGGTATGCATCTATGATGTGTACCAGGTGGGGGTCATTAGGCAGTCCAGGCCCCTCTGCAGACCGTGCCCTCAGCCTAACACCACTCCCACCACCCTTAGACACACGGGCTGTACCTGTGGTGGCAGGCACAGTTGACCCAGGGCCCCCTTGGCTGTTGCCACTGCTGTTATGTTTGGTAGCATCTTGGGTGGCCGGGGTCCCTGTGCTGCTTGAACTTGGTCTCCTATGTCGGCCCGTGGTGGTTGGAGTGTTAGGTCTGTGGGCAGATGGTGTTGACATGGCTGCAGAGGGTGCAAGTGTTTCTGATGGTGGGGCTGCCTGGTGACTCACACCAGAGGTGCCAGGTTGATGGTCGTCATCCGAAGAGGACAGAGCCAGGTCGACACCAGAGAGCTCATCCTCCACCAGAGTCTGGGCCAGGGAATCTTCTTCACTTGGTGCTGAATCTCCAATGGCATCTGTGTTCGGAAGAGACAGACATTGTCATTTATGTTACTACGGACATCAATGGTTGAACTATGTATATTGCCACAGGGAGGGGGGAAGAGGTACTGATACATTCATCTTGCAATGGGTAGTACTAACAATGAAGGAGGGGGCAGTGGATCACGCATCCTGTGCATCCATGATATGTACATGATTTCATTCCTTAATACATTCCCTCCTATATGATACAGGAATGGGGCCATGCTACTTGGATTGCCGCATCAGTGTACTGTAGCTGCATTAACTTTGGTTCACCTTTACCGCAAATATGATGTGACTCCACCTGGAGGTAGACTGGCTGCTTTCCCAGTAGTGTCCAGAGGAGATATTAGGTCTAGGATCACATGGGGCTGCTACATGTTGACCAACAGTGGCCAACCCTGGTATGGTGGGTGATTAACTGGATCCACACACAACACCTTTCTTTGTAATTTTATACATCACAATGTTCAACATTTTTCCTTTGCCTTTGGGTGTTGTGTGTGTTTTTGACTCACAGCACTTGGGCAGAAACATACACTCTCAGTTTTCTCCTCTGGGCACTACTGGGGAACCAGCCAAGTTACCCCCAGCTGGAGGCACAGCATATTTGAACAAGGGGGAGCCAATGCTGCTGCTGCTACAGTACACTGAGGCAGAAAAACATGATGTCATGCACTACGCATGTGTACATATGCTTAGCTTTCAATGGAGGCAACACAATCAGTTATGAAACAGGTTGCACAGGAGGAGTAGACCATTCACCCCTCCTTGAGCTTTGTAACAATGTTGTATATACATTACATTTGCAACGTGACATCAGGATGGATGACTGAACACTGCATTGTCTTCAGTTGTCACAGACAGAGTCTGATGTTGTAGTAGCACAATGTCATGCCAACATGGAGCCTTTCAATGTGCATGTTGATGTGTGCACATACCCAGCTCATGTATGGATTTCCATGTACATGGACATTGTTATTCAAGGGCCATCAGGTGGCTGACACAAGAGTGTGATCCCTGTTGACATTTGACTCTGCTTTCCTGTGAGGGTGTGTGCCTGTGCTGACAAGATGGCTGACAGTAGAGTCCTGGTGTTTGTTGGTGCATGGTTCCAAGCAGGGCCTTGTTCTCCCCACAACAGGACCCAGTGTCAAACATCTTGTCAGCCCATTTCCACTCCCTGTGAGGTGAGCATGGTTCAGTGCGATCTTGTTGGGCCATGTAGGTGGCTGAGGTTTGTTAGTGACTGTAAGTCCCTGCATGCTCTGGGCTACACCCCCTTCCCAGCATGCCCTCAGTTCCCTCCTTCTGACTCAGCTTCCCTGTGAGGGTGTGTGGCAGAAATGGCAAGATGGCTGGCAGTGGAGTCCTGGTGTTTGGTGGTGGGCAATTCCCAGCAGGGCCTTGTGTTCCCCACAACAGAGCCCAGTCCCAGGGTACCTGCCAGCCCATTTTCACCCCCAGTGAGGTGAGCATGGTGCAGTGTGATCTTGCTGGGCCATTGAGGTGTCTGAGGTTTGTGAGTGACGGCAAGTCCCAGCATGCACTGGGCTACACCCCCCTTCCCAGCATACCCTCAGTTCCCTCCTTCTGACTCTGCTTCCCTGCGAGGGGGTGTGGGAG
Organism: Lissotriton vulgaris; assembly: GCF_964263255.1. Classification (NCBI taxonomy): domain Eukaryota; kingdom Metazoa; phylum Chordata; class Amphibia; order Caudata; family Salamandridae; genus Lissotriton; species Lissotriton vulgaris. The sequence goes on along the minus strand of NW_028242523.1, from coordinate 159,250 downwards.
CAATGGTAAGATGGCTGACAGTGGAGTCCTGGTGTTAGGTGGTGGGCAATTCCCAGCAGGGCCTTGTGCTCCCCACAACAGATCCCACTCACAGAGTACTTGCCTGCCCATTACCATGCCCCTGTGAGGTGAGCATTGTTCAGAGAGGTGTTGATGGTGCAATTGTGAGGGGGTGCATTATCTGTGACAACAACACCATCATGCTTTGGTATACACTCACTTCGCAAGCATACCCACAATTCCTTCCTGTCAGTCAGCTTCACTGTGAGTTATTGGTTGTGGTAGCAGGGATGTCTGACAGTGTTAACTCAGATTAGTGCCACTGCCTTGCCCTATTAGTTGGTAGGTTTGTACATGTCATGACACAGTTACATTTCACTATGATGTGGCCATTATTGTGTTTGTCTGACTGGCATAGACTTCTTGGGCTGATTGACTTTTGTTTCCTATTCCTTTGCTCTCAGTGCATGGTTTCACAGTCCACTTACGGTGTTGGGTGTGTATTGCGACACAATATTTGGCATATTGGATGTGTACTCACCAGGCTCTGGAATTTCAGGTAGGCCATGGATGCCCTCTGGTGGTAGGATGTCCCACACCTTCTCCTCCCAGGACCTGAAGTAGATTGGTTTGGCAGAAGGGCCACCGCCAGTGCGCTGACTCAAGGCATGTTCCTTCTTGAGGAGCTTCTTGACCCTCCTGCGCACGTCATACCACCTGTTCTGGATGTCGGTCTTTGTGCGATACGCTGGTGCTTGTGCGTTCACCTTGTCCACGATTCTGTCCCACATCTTGGTTTTCTGTGACATGGGGGTCCTTTGTACCAATGTGCCAAACAAATGTGGCTCCACTCTGAGGATCGCATCTACCAATATTTCTAGCTCAGTGTCTGTGAACTGTGGATTCTTCTTAGGGGGCATGGTGATGGGTGGCGGTGAGGAGTGATGTGGGTGTAAGTGAGGGTGGGTGGGTCGGTGTCTGTTTTATTAGGTGTATGTGTGAGAGCTTTTGGAGGAGTGCTGTTGGTGTGTGGTTTGTGTGATGGGTGAGTTGTGTGTGTGTGTGTGTGTGTGTGTCTGTGGTTGGTGTCTCAAGGTGCTCTGTGCTGGCTGCTCTGTTGTATTTGCAAAGGATCATGGTAGTGTAGTTTTGCCTTTTATGGGTGGATTTATTGACTTTGTCAGGGCTTGACAGGTCCTTTTTTTGTGTGTTTGGCATTGTTTTTGGTGGGCATGTAGGAGACGTTCTTCTGACCAAGTCGGACTCTCATGTTGGCTTGTGCGGGCTGCTCTGTGTCTTTCATACTGATTGTGTTCTGTGTTGCATGCAAGTCTATTGCCGTGGTCTCTCTCACTTCAGGTACGTATTCGGTCCTGGTCGGTCGTGCGGTTTGGACCCCGTGCGATTCGGTCTAATTTTATGCGTTTGGCATCGTACTGTGCGGCTCGGACGTCGCGGGTACGTATCGGTCGGGTTCATTCCGGGTTCGATTCGGTCGGTGCGGCTCGTATCCATTTTCCGTCCGGATGGCTGAATTTTGTAAGGCTCGGTCAGACGGCTTGGTTTTTGTACGGCTCGGTTGTAAAACACAGACTTTGCATCGTACTGCACGGGTCGGAAGGTGCCGGTAGGTGTCGGTCGAGCTCCGTTCCGGGTACGAGTCGGTCGGGCCGATTTCCGACCCGAATTGTAATCGGCCCCTTTAGTGGAAAGCAGCAGCAAAAGAATTCTGGTTCACTCACAGCAACAATACTCCCATGAACACCAGCAAATGCTACTCATCGATTTCTTGATTAGCAACCATCTGGATGTAACATAGAAAGTTAGGCACAGTATAGGAAACCAACGTGTTAATAGCCACAACATTGATCTGAATATTAGCTTACTAACCACAATTCTTCAAAAACTTATTTCACCTTTAGGGATACAAGGAAGCTAATTTGCATGTGACTTTAGTACACACATTTTTTTATACACATACCAAGTTTGAAGTTAAAAAAACACAGTCAAATAATGTTTTTGTGTGATTTTAAAAATTAAAGTTGGTTTTATCTTGTTTATTAATATTTTGGAGAAAAAAATATTCTGTTTGTTTCATCTACTATGTTTTAGTGTAAATTCTATTTTTGGAATTACTTTTATTAAAAATTTTACAATTCTATTTACATTTTGGGATTTTGAATGTTGTGCTTAATTTTTTTCCCACAATGCTTGATTCTTATTTTAACTAACATGGCATTAATTAATTTTGAAAGACATAAGTAGACATAACATGACAAAGGGAGATTCAAATGAATAGGCAACAATTCTTTGGAAAATCCATTCTCATTTCAACTCTTTAAAATATTTTGGTAGCCCGTGCCTGGAGTAAAAATCTGACTGCTTTCCCTGTTATTACTGTGTGCTTACTTAATGTGATGAGCTTGTGAATGGCTATGAAGGTACGTATTTGTACTTGGTACAATGTCGCAAGCCTAGCCAGAGCTGTGAGCTCTTTGGAACACCCACATTCCCAGCACTATCAACGGGTGCGTTCAACTGTGCACTTGTGATTGGGTTCTCCACACACATAAATGTATTTATGCCTATAACAAATGCATTTGTAATGTAGGCATATACATGTTATATGTTTAAACTGTGCATGTGCAACCCAAATAAAGTTTTTGAATATGTGCTGTAGTAAATATCAAAATCATAACAACAATGCTTGATATTAAACTAACAATATAAGCAAGCACTATAATATAGTCGCTGAAGAAATAGCTCTGCTGACAGCATCATATGCAAAATGTGTTTTATTAAAGATATATACAGTGATGAATGTTTAACAAATTTTGTACTAGTGAGTTATTTACCAATAGATCTGCTTTAAAATTAAGCAGTAATAGTTGGAAGTAGGATTTCATGTCAGACAGGAGGTGTTGTAAAGATTAATCACAGAGGAGAGTCACCCTTTAGACTATCAATGCATGTGCAATAAGACACACAACCGAAGGCAAGCGCAACAAATAAGGTAGCTAGAACTGAGAAGCTGAACCAAAGTAAAGTTCTCACAAAATTATCAAGGTCATTGTAGTTTTTAAAGTTAACATAGCCATCTGGACCTTGATCATCTTCAGATGATTTTGATCATCAGTTGTGGCTAAAGGCTTGGAAAGAGGTGAGTCTGGAAGTGGAGAATACACTCCAGAAGGCATACTTGCGAAAGATTCACGCAATCCAGGGCAGCAAGCATTGCGTGAACGGAAGAGAGCTGAACAGTGCTATATTTATTAAGATATGATGCCCTTCATGGCTCAACCTACGGCGACCATTTGAGACTGCCAAGCACCAAAGCAGGCACTCTTGCAGCATGGTGAAAGGATACCTGTGCTATGGGCAGGATTGTTGTTTGTCCAGGAAGGAATACCTTCCTGCAGAAAAACAAACATAAAAAGAATTATCCAATAGAAATAAACATGTTTCTCTTTGTTACGCCAAGGTTGGGGTGGCGTACCGTTTTGTCTCAATACCAAGTTTAAGGATTTTTGTGTCAGATTCCACGGGTGGATGCACGGGAATGCCCATTCAGCAAGCTGCTGCATTACATGACATTATTTTGCAATGTCAAGCAAGGCTGTGCACATCACCCCTTTTATGGCTTTGTAAATCTTACTGAAGACTTTGTGTTGCCTTGCTTCGCCATTCATGGACAACGCAAAGGATTAGCAAATCTGAACACTGATGGGATGCTGTTGTCATCCTGGGCTCCTGTGAAACTGCAATAGGATTAAGGATGAGGCCATTTCAGCATAGGAATGGGTAGGTGCCCAATTTTGGCTTATATTGTATTTTAAAGTCCTGTCCGAGTCCATTCACAGACTCAAGCAATATGATAGGCATTTCAGTACTGTTGACTTTTACTGCCCACCTGTACTCCCTGTTGGACCCATCAAGCCTAGAGAGATCCGATAAATTTGGTGTTGTGGTTCTTTCATTTGGGCCGTCTTCTGAGTTTCTTCACAAATGTCCCTCAGTAAGCCATCCATACCATGAAGGTGGTTTCAGTAGAGCCGAACAGCTTTTGCAGGCACAGACATGCTAGAACTGTATACAGTCTGATAATGCCTCCATACCTCTAAACTCCAAGTGTTTATTCCTGTGTGGTGTTGCTTGGCTTTTCAGTCTTGCACACTCAACACACTGTCTGATGGCTGACAGTGTGCTCTCGTCCCTCTTGAAGTTGTAGGTGCTGTTTGTATTGAAGACTACCTTTCAATCTCACTCCATAGGTGTGATAATGGTATTGGTTCTTGCGGGTACTGTAGGAAAACCTATAAAGTCTCATCATCACTTATAGGAAAGGATGTGTCAAATGCTTCTAATGAGTCTACCCTAAATGACAAACCTCTTCATATATGGAAAAAAAATGTTATGTATATCATTTTCATGTATATCACCTGCACAAAGCTGCAATTTCAAATATAAAATTTCAAACATTTAAAGAAATTCCATGGTCTGAGTAGGCACCAATGTTGTAAAAAAAAAAAGATGAGTAACAGCAGATTGGCCGAAGAAGGACGAGACATGTTTAAGGTACCTAAACCAAAGTAATGGAGAAGTGCACAGCTCTAATTTTACTAAACGTTTTGGTAGTTTGGTAGTTGAATAAAACATGGACTTATGATTAAATTAAGACTATTCTAACACAAAGACTTTCATGAACTTTTGATTGAGATAGAACTGATCTGCATTACTCCAGTCATACAGAGTGGAGTGCCAGGGGATGCTTCCAACATCCGTTGGGATCACTTTCTTGATGTTTAAGGTACCTGCCATTCCAACAATGTCTTTGTGCTTTATCCAAAAAATAGATGCAATCTATACTACTATAATAAAGGAAGAACTTTCAGCCTTTGAGGCGGGTAAACTCGGGAACCACAGTGCCAATCCACACACCCGATACACCGTTGGAATCATCAGGGTGTGTAGATGGTTATAGGCTATTTACATTTAAAAAAAAAACGTTATTTAAAAAATTTACAGTAAAAAAAAAGTAGTCCCTCCGAAGTAGCGCCGGGCACGACATGCGTGCTCACGTCAGGAGCGCGGGGAGGAGCGGCGTCCAGGAGCGCGACGAGGAGCGGCGGACATGGCGCGGGGGAGGAGCGGTGAGGTGAGGAGCAGCGGACAGGCCAGCAGCGGTGCGAGCAGCGGACAGGCTGGAGGAGAGGCGGCTGAGGTAAGGGAGCGGCGGACATGGCGCGGTGGAGGAGCGGTGACGTGAGGAGCAGCGGACAGGCCAGCGGCGGTGTGAGCAGCAGACAGGCGGGAGGAGCGGCGGCTGAGGTAAGGGGACCCATGTCGGGGCAGGCGGGGTTGGGGCAGGCGGGGGACGGGCCGGGCGGGGGCCCGGGCTGCTGGACAATGTCGGGGCGGGCGGGGGTCGGGGAAGCCTGTTGCTCCCGGACAAGGTCGGGACGGGCTGCTAGTATCACATGAAGAAAGTGTTTTCCATTGTTTTAATATTTGTTCACGTAAGCTAGTGTGCGCACACATCTCAAACCCTCTTTGTTGGGGGTTTCAGGCAAGAAAAAACAGATAATGGACTCAAATTGCAGGACATTGATTCCTTCACCAGGCAGGGCAGGAGGAGGAGGTGCAGTATTCAAAGGGAAGAAGTGCAGGTAGCACACACCTAACTACAACACGTCCAATAGACAGGTGAAGTGGGCTGGGAGACAAAAACTCTCAAACAAGGGGCAGCAAAAGAGATCACCTGTATAATAATCTCTGTCCTTTAACTCACAGGAAGCTGCCTCAAATGGCATTTTTTAACGCCACTTTTTATTATAATTGTAATTCAATTTGTGTTAAATAAGGGCATTGCTTGTGCTGTTTAATGCTTGTATTTAGCATGGGTAAAATGTATGCCAAAAGCATAAATAGTGACTAATATGAAGTATTATTATATAAATGTATATATCGCGCTACTAAGCCCAAGGGGCATCAAGGCGCCTAACCAAAAAATCTAGCAAAGGCAGAATGCGATAATTACAAGTAGGCCTTGATGAACAGCCAAGTTTTGAGCGCCTTTTTAAAAAGCAACAAAGATGGTTGGGCTTTAATCTCTAGTGGGAGAGAGTTCCATAGTCTCGGGCCACACTAGAGAATGCTCTGCTGCCCCAGCGAACTTTCCTAATTCTGGGGACCACCAGTAAATCAAGTTCAGATGATCTAAGGGTTCTACAAGGTATATGACGAGTTAACAAAGAGCCCAAAGGGCTTGAAGAATCATCCGAAAGAGCTCTAAAAGCCAAACACAAGATCTTAAAAGAGATCCTTTGTTGTATCGGAAGCCAGTGGAGGCTTTTTCTGGCCATCATGGCAGAGGATGCATTGGGTAGGGCTAGGACAAAGCGCGCAGCAGCGTTCTGGACAACCTGAAGGCGCTGCGTGAGTACCTTGTTGACACCTGCATAAAGAGCATTGCAGTAATCCAACCTGGAACCCACTAACGCGACCACTATCTGGTTACGTGCATGCGGGGAAAGATAGTGCACACATTTTTTCAGGATCTTAATCACCCCCCAGCACGTGGCCACTGTTCGATTAACCTGTAGGGTCATGGACAAGGAAGTATCAAACATAACGCCGAGATTTTTGGCCGATTGGGAAGGAGATGGACATGTTCCCAAAGATGGAGGCCACCACTCACTCGACCAAATATCCTGGTCCTTGCCAATGACCAGGATCTCGGTTTTATCGCCGTTCAACCTTAGGGAGTTCTGAATCATCCACTCCGATACCGTCTGCATACAGGTCCTAAAGTTGACGGCGGAAGTGGTGACCGAGTGGGCCAGAGACACCATGATTTGCGTGTCATCGGCGTATGAGACGACCTCCATCCCCTGCGATTTTACTAGCCTGGCCAGGGGAGCCACGTAAATGTTGAATAGGGTCGGACTCAATGCCGACCCTTGTGGCACCCAATACTACAAGGATTTAGCAGGGGAGAGGAACTCTCCAAGCATGACCCTCTGCTCTCTCAGATGTAGGAAAGAGTGCAGAAGGCTAAGAGCCGACCCTGTAATCCCCGTCTCCCTCAAGCGAGATGTTAACGTAGAGGGAGACAGGGTATCAAACGCAGCTGTGAGGTCAAGCAATACCAACACAGTGGTTTGGCCCGAATTCACCTTCATCCTGATATTATTCACAACCATAGTCAAGGCAGATTCCGTGCTATGGGCCTTTCTGAATCCATGCTGGGAACTATCTAAGAAGCCAGAGGAATCAATAAAGGCAGATAAATGTGCATTCAGGTGCGACTCGAGCATTTTTGCAGGGGCAGGCAGCAGAGATATGGGCCTGAAATTCTTGAGCTGTTCAGGGTCCAGGGTGGGTTTCATCAGGAGGGGCTTCACTATTGCCTTCTTCCACACCAAGGGAAAAATGCCTTGGACCATGGCCCCATTCATCACTTCCAGCAGAGGCGGCAAAAGCGTGTGCCTACAAACTTTCAGAGTCTTCAGGGGCCATGGATCCAAGGGTGAGGCTGATTTTGTCCGCTCCAACAGGAGATCTTGCCCCTCAAGAGAGAGTGGGGGAAACTGAGAGCAGATCCGTGCCGGATCACTGGACCAGGCTTCTAGATTGGCTAGGGTTTGGGCAGAAGAATCCCCCAAAGTATTCCTCAGTGTCTCCAGGGCAACATAGATATCCTCAATTTTTTTGTGGAAAAAGTCGGAGATATTGTTGCACAGCTCTTGCGAACCCACAACCGGATCAGGCATTTGGAGAGAACAGAGAGAATCAACGATTTTAAAGAGTTCTCTAGCCGAGGATAGAGAGGTAGTGAGGTTCGCAAAGAACTCCTGTTTTTCTTTAATAACCCTAGCCTTATATTCTTATAACAGGCGCTTATGCGTGTCTCTTTCTAGGGGGTCCCATGTCTTCCTCCATCTCCTCTCCTGTCTTCTGCACCTCTGTCTCAAGAGTCTCAGCAGCTCTGAGAACCAGGGGGCAGAGGGTTTACGCCTTGCTAAGTACCTGAATGACAAGGGAGCAAGTTCATCAACGGCCTTGGCGATGGAGTGAACAAGATCTTGAGCGGCATCATTAGCTTCACTCGAAGAAGAGTAGTCGCAGGCCTTAACCACATCGCTGCTGTGGTTATTTTTCCCCTGTGCTGAAAAAACAAAACATCAATGTTTATATGACGAGCTCAGCTCGTCATCAGCACAGCTCAACTGTGCCTCATGACGAGTTGAGCTCGTCATGAGCATGGAAGGGGTTAATATATGGGGCAAGGGCTTCATTAGTGATGTTCGTATAGCACCTTTTAGGGCCTCCAGTATGAACTCTCCGATCCTGCAGCTCGGTAACACCAGCTGCTAGCTCGGGGGGTACAGCCAGATGGTCTGACCAAACTAAGGGCACCGCAGGACCCACAGAGAGTCTAGGAACATTAGAAAACACACCATCTAAGATGTGGCCTGCCCGATGTGTGGGGCTATTGACCAGTTGGATACAATCACATGCTCCAAGTGCATCCATCAGCGTAACAGTGTCAGGGTCCCCCAAACTATCCAAATGAAAATTCATGTCCCCTAATATGGTAAGATGGGATTTACCAAAGTAAGGTTCAAGAATCCTCAACAGGTCACTACTAAAATTGGCCCTTGGGCCAGGTGGCCGGTAGATGAGGATACCCGAGAAAGAGGTCGAGGGCGCACATAGAATAGAAAAGTACAAAGCCTCGAAAGGATCCGAGACGACAGAGAGGGCTGTAATAGTACAGGGCAGCAAAGTTTTACATGAAATAGCTAACCCCCCTCTCTGCGTTTAAATCTATCCTGCCTCAAAAACTTGAAACCCTCAGGAATAGCAAGAAGCATATCATGACCTGACGACTCAGTGGCCCACGTTCCGTGACGAACACCCAGTCGGGTTGTCTGTTCGCCACGAACTCGTGAAAAGCGATGTTAATTTTAACAATGGACCTGGCATTGATCAAAAAACCCTTCCTGGCGGGAAAGGCCGTGAGTAGGGTTGATAGATTCTGAGAGCTACTCTCTCTATCAGCTAGAGGCAGAAGAGCCAGTTTACAAGTATGACAGATTGAAAAATGTAATATCCCCTCCGGAGAGAATCTATGGTGGCAAGGCAAAGATGCAGTAGAAAAGTAGAAAAATAAAATATGAAGGCACGGGACGATACTACTTGAATGTGAAAGAGACATTAGAACATATGACCAATCTATATAGAAATAAATAAAACATTGATAATAACGTGCCAAACATTTTTATTGGGAGAAGAATGGCAGGGTCAGCATGCAGCAAGCTTAGCTGTGCGAAAGGAGGATAAAGCTGAATTTTAATCAGGTTATACATCCTCCCCTCAGCCCTTCAACTTCTTTGGCCTCTCTGCTTGGAGGAACATGCAGGACGGCCTGTTTCAGTGCTTAATTCGAGCCGGTGGTTTCTGGTGCTCGGCACTGGCACTTAATTGTCAACACCAGCGCTTGTAACAGCCTGCCGCAAGGTGGCGTTGTCTAGCTAATTTAGGGGTGACCACAACAACAGTCAATTAATAATTAAACATACATTCAAAATGACTATTACCTGCCTCCCAAGTCATTTCTAAGGCTTTGGGGGCCTGGAATAGCCCGAATTGTCACACTGATAGGAGTGTGATGGTTAGTAGTTATGTTGTTACTATCACTGGCAGCAAGAATGGGGCAATGTGTGACGCAATCTGCAGGGGACTTCTGACGAGAGCCCTGGCACCTATTTGTTTACAAATGAAGCACTGTAGCGCACAACACGTTTGCTGACACTCCCACTCACATTCAAACTTGTGACATAACCCTAGTTAAACTCACGTTATCCACTAATGCAGTGTTTGTGACCCGGCATGATATAATGTTTGATTTAAAACCACATTATTAAAACATCATCCATTTTTAATTTGGTTCTCGTTGCTGCATCAACTTGCCCACAATCTGGGGCTGTCCAAAGCCATTAGCCCTGGAAAATATATGAAGCTTCTGCCATTTACATTATAATCAGAACGCGGCATCCACCAACATTGAACCCAAGCATGCCAAGTGTAGAGTTACATAGGGTTGATAAACAACGGCATTCCTCACTGCCTGCCTTCTTTGATGTCCTGGATCCCTCCTTTGGGATACACCATGGTAGAGAGTGTGCCTGTTTATATTTACTAAGCAATGTGTGTGTCTTTTTTTCCATGTGGACGAACTTTACATAGGATTATATAGGAGAGTGCATTTAGAACAAGGTTGTACAACATAGGCCCAGGAGGGCAGAATACTTGCTGTTAAAGTGCTACATATACACTCGTTTAATTTGATAGAGAGTGTGCCAGTTTATATTTGCTAAGCAATGTGTGTGTCATTTTTCCATGTAGACGAACTTTACATAGGATTATATAGGAGAGTGCATTTAGAACAAGGTTGTACAACATAGGTCCAGGAGGGCAGAATGCTTGCTGTTAAAGTGCTACATATCCACTCGTTTAATTGACATGCATCTTATGTGGTTCTAAAGTGCTACAAATAGACACATTTCATTTACATGAATCTTATGTGGTTCTCCAATAAATGTGGCATGGTGTGGCATCCTGCACATACATTGGACACCCCGGTATAGAAGTGTGTAATAACTGCAACTGCAACTGGCAACACGGGTTTAGGGTATTGAGATATGTACATAAAAAGAGATAAATGGAAATAGGCAAAATGCACAACTATTGGGCAGACTGTGTTTAGAGCTACTGTTGTCAGATGTTATGGATGCTCACATTATAGTTATTGAGAGCGGCAGTGATTATTATGAAACTTTAAAAAAATCTACAGACATTCAAGACTATTTTGGAGACCCCTGGTGCAGCAGGGCATTGCTGCATACACATGCTGATTGGGCGACCCCACAATAATCACCAAAATGTGCAAGGGACAGGAAATGACGCTTGACAGCCATTTTCATATTCCAAGATCAGAATTATAATTGTATGAGAATATTTACATTTGAGCATGAGGAATATATCTACAATTTAATATTATTGAAACGATATCAGTGAGTAGTGCTTCACCCTGGTATTCAAATCAGGGGCCTCTTTTCTCCTTTTAAAATGTGGATCCTCCTCCACCCCTTTAACTGGCCCTGCTGGTAGCCCATGAACATCAAAACAATGAAACTACAATATAATCAATCACACATGACGTCAGCATACTTGAAGAATTGATTGGTCCAGGTTTAACAATTTCCTTTCCCTGCATTGCAGTATCCTCAAGTTCAGCAGTATCTGGCTCCTCTGTACCACCTCCCAGCCCAGGGCCAGTCACTGCTGAAGCTTGCTCCTCCATTGAGGACGGTGGCATTGGGACTCAGGTCCACCTCCTGTGCACTGGCAGCTCAACACCTCCCACCTGGTTTTGGTTCGGTTCTATATTTGTAATTAGGCCATGTCTTTTTACACTCTTCCACTGTCCTGCATGTGCACGGCTTTAATGTTTAGAATGTTTTTCCACAAAACCGCCTGCTTAGCTTGAAGAGCTCAGAAGTGACAGAGTTGATTTTCCAGTTTGTTCGCCTTTGTGATTAAAATCTTCACCTCCTCTTGTGTGAATTTCACATTTCTTTTCCTTCTTCCCTTCTGTAGTACTTCCTGAAATCCCTCTTAGGAGGGTTCTTAGGCCACCTACAGTGCATCAGGCGCATTCTCCAGGCTTTCAGTTTCCACCACTTGTCCTTCAGTTACTCCTCAATCTTTGTGTATGTTTTCCAATGGTTTGCCTTGTCTTTTTTATTGCTGGCGCCATGCAATGACGCGTCACAATAGTTTCTTGCATATATGTGTCATCACTCAGCATTTTGTGGTAAATATGATGTGCACAAACATTTGTGACACACACAGCCACTTCGGGGGGCAGGAGCAGATTTACTAAGGTTTCCCTCAATGCAGGGTTGCAAGCAAAGTTACTGCACTGCGTTGTGTGAAACAGGAAGAGCAGAAATGCACCATATCTACTAAGATTAACCCTGGGCGTAGTTCGCAAAGTAGCGCTATGCGTAGCTACGCAAAGTGCACTTAGCACTATGCGAGATGCGCGTAATGCTATGCGAACTGCGTAGTGAGCTGTTCGCGATGATTGCACAGTGTCAGATGCTTTCCGCACTGTGCAATCATTGAAAACGTCATCTTGCGCAGTGCAAGCTGTCATTTTCTGAAGCTCGAGTAGATTTTTACTCAAGCGGCAGCTTTCTCAACGCGGACTGGTAGTTTCTCATCGCGAGCGGTCGCAAGCATACTTGACCACACGCAATGAGAAATCTGACCTCCCCGCATTGAGAATCTCGCTGTGAGGTTTATTATCCACACTCGTGATCGCCAACTTGATGTTGCTGATCGCGAACGAGGAAAAAGTCTCGCCGGGATGTCATTTTGCTCGCTCGCGGTCACCAACTTGGCGTTGAGCACCGCAAGCGAGCAAAAAATTCAAACTACCCTACCCTATGTGTTTTTGCACTGTGCTACATGCAATTCGCGTAGTGCGAAGAAGCTCAAACTACGCGAGCGAATCCTAGTTGTCCGCCCAGGGTTAACTAGGATATGGAGCTCTTTTGATCCTCCTTGTACTGGCGCACTGTGTGCAGCCCAGCGCCAATGCAGCCACAGTTGAATTTTATGTGTGTTGGGGAATGCATCACACATAGAAAAAGGAAGTAACAAGGAGAAACAAAGATATTTCTCCTCGTTACCTCGTTCTCCGCACACCATTTTACCACACTACCAAGTTTACTGATCTTAGATCTTAGTAGATATAGGATTACGTCAAAGTCCATAGGTGGATGCATAGGAAGAACGCCTTCCCGACGCAAGGTGGAGAAAGGCAGTGCAATGCTCTACCGTGTGTTACTTTTAGTTTTCCAAACCCATGCGAGGTGCCACAAATCAGAGGTATTGAAAATCTCTACTATCATTTTGCATCGTGGCTGTGCATTCAGAGTTTTAATGCAGCAGGTCAAAGTTGGTAACTTGAGTAAATCTAGGCCTGCGTGTTCACAATGTGAGCTTTAGGAATGCAAGCTTTTCTCTTGTTGCACGTATTGGGTGGGAAAACGCTTTGTTTAGCACAGTAATTACTGTAAACCAAATTAACGATCATACAGAATCAGCCCAAAATGGTTCAAAAGTGCAGTAACATCTTTGTCAAACATGTTCACGAGGTTGGGTGCAATTCCTAAAATGATGCGCCCCCACGTTGTGTGACCACTTTATCAAATCCTGGCTTTATAACCAAGAGTCTTTTACATGCTATGAATTTTATAGCTTAATAATGTTATAATCGCAAACAAGTCCCAGAATGTAACCTTTTCTTGGTTTAAAAGCCCGGGCTGGCAGAAAGTGGCATACACATCTGTGGACTAATGGCGAATGTAAGAAATCAAACTTCTATACTTTAGGTAAAAACAAATTCTAATGCCTAATCTGCTTTGACACAGCAACTAATTAAAATACTCCTTTTAGTGCTGTCATGCTTCTCTTATTTTCAACAAATATTTTATAGCAACCACAGGAACAACCTACCTTACTCCACACCACTCCTGGGACTATCCCCCTCTGCCTGGGACGACTCCTGGTGGCCCCCTACCCTGGGCACCGCCCTCAAGCCAACGGACCATGCACGCAACCTGGGCTTCATCCTGGACTCCTCCCTCACGATGACCAAGCAAGTCAACACCGTCTTGTCATCCTGTTTCAACACCCTGCGCATGCTTCAAAAGATCTTCCGGTTGATCCCCACCAAAACCAGGAAGATGGTCCCCCAGGCCCTCGTCAACAGCCGACTGGACTACAGGAACACCCTCTATGCTGGAACAACAGCCAAACTCCAGAAAAGACTCCAGCGCATACAGAACGCTTCGGCACGACTCATCCTGGACATTCCCTGTCACAGCCACATCTCTGCCCATCTAAAAGACCTGCACTGGCTCCCCGTCAGCAAGAGGATCACGTTCATTCTCCTCACCCACGCACACAAGGCTCTCCACGACATGGGCCCCAAATACCTCAACAGCCGCCTCACATTCTACACACCCACCCGCCAGCTCCGATCTGCCAGCCTCGCCCTCGCCACCGTCCCATGAATTCGCAAAGCCACCGCTGGAGGAAGATGCTTCTCCTACCTGGCGGCCAAGACATGGAATTCCCTCCCCACCCACCTACGGCTGACCCAGGACCATCTCTCCTTCAGGAAACAACTCAAGACCTGGCTGTTCGAGCAGTGGCGACTCCCCCTCCTCCCAGCGCCTTGAGACCCTAGCGGGTGAGTAGCGCTCTTTACAAATTTCTTTGATTGATTGATTGAGTCGGCACGACTCCACCCTGAACTACCCCAAACTACCCCACTCCTCCAGAATGTACACCAATCAATCACACTCTACCCCACTCCAATCTACCCCGCCCTTTCCAACTCCAATCTACCCCACCCTACTCAAATCTACCCCACTCCACTCTGGTCTACCTCACCTCACTTCACTGGAATCTACCCCATTCTACCTCACTCCATTCCAATCTACCCCACTCCATTCCACTACAGTTTATCCCAATCTGCCCACTCCATCGCAATCTACCCCCTCCACTCCAATCTACCCCCTCTACCGACTCCAATCTATTCCACTCCACTCCAGTCTCCCCACTCCATTCCAACCTACCCCACTCCACTCATTCTAACCTACTATACCCACTCCATTCCAATCTACCCCATTCCACTCTACCACAATCTACCTCACTCCACTCCAATCTAACCCACTCTACTCTAATCTACACCACTCCACTCCAATGTACCCCAATCTACTCCACTTCAATCTACCACATGGGTACTCACAAAATGTTTCCCGGGGGCTGGAAAGTTTGTCCTATGGTGTGACCGAGGGCCGCACTGATGCCAGCAGGGGGTTTAAAGTGAGTGTAGGGTAAGCAAGGCATGTATATATCTAGTGGTTGAACTCAATTGTGTAATGTGAAACCAGAAAACCTGGGATGAATCCTAGCTTCTCCACTTGACCAAATTATGTGACCCTGGGCAATTTTTTTTTTAAATGCCCCTCCTTTTTAGGTCTTGTGTGGCGTTGGGTGCGCACATGCTCATTCGAGCTCGCGAGATTTAATGACTTTAGGGTACTTTCACTAGCGAGGGTTAAGCCCAACGACTGTCTACCTCCTAAACGGTGGCCAGCCGTTGGAGAAGAGGTCCTAGTAACGTTCTTCTTTCGATCTAAGCCCCGTCCTTTTCAGATTGGGGGCGTGTTTTTGACTTTCTTTCTACATTCTTTGATGTTTTTAGGTCTCCACCTACGAAAGACTGTGCTCATGCGCAGTCGAGCTGGCAAAGACCTAAAAACATCAAAGGATGTAAACAACAGTCAAAAACACGCCCCCCAGTCTGAAAATGACGGAGCTGTTTTGCCAGGGCTGTTTTTTGTTCCGCCATGTACCGTACACTTTACTAAAAAGAGTGAAGCATTGTAAATGGAGACGATCACTGCAAATACTATTTACCCATAACAAAAGCGATGGTAGGAATTGCCTTCATGTTATACATTACTTTAACCTATCCCAAGGTCTAGGCTGCAGCAGAAGAAGCCTCACTGATCATTTACTCAAAAAACATCAGAGCCGCGTTGTAATTTTTCCCGTCACTACCATTGCCCGTGTTGTGCCATGGAGCTGTAATAAACCTACACAAACTGATAGTCTCTGATTTGCTGAAAACTCAAGCCTGCGACAAGTCCTTCAGAAGTCACTTTTCTAAATGTAGGAAAAGTGCACCGATTCCAGAACTGGAAGCACCCCCCTGCGCAACAAGTGCCGACAAGAACACTTCGCAGGAACTCAACAAAATGGCGATCAAGAATCTGTACATGCAGCTGAGCTCTTTGCCGGAGGAGGGTGCGAAGACGAAGTTAGGACAGGCTGAGGTCCCTCTGTCGCCCACCACCCCTGAGCCCCCTGCCGGCCCAGAGGAGCCCAAGCTGGGCAAGGCGGCACTGGCCGAGAAGTTGGGAGGGAGGGGTGGGGGGGAGCAGACTACAACAAGCTTTTGTGTGAAAAAGGCCGCTTTATTGGAACAGATGCCCAATAACAATTTAAACTCCTCGGCCAATGCCTTACAAAACTAAACCTCACTAAATAAAACATTTACCATTACTTCGTCAATCCTCCCCCGCCCCTAAACATTTTCCGAACCCGCCCCCACCCATGCATTACTTCATTACAAAATACAAACACTATAATTCCATGCATACCATATAAATCTATAAAACCAAACCATCCGTTACACAAAATTCCCCTGCCTGCCCCTTCACCACTTTACGCTCACCCAACTTCTGTAACTACCCCAACAATCAACCTGCCTAAACGGTCCCTGACGATGACCTAACTTTAAACTAAACAACCAAAAACTCTGTCAACCCTGGCAAACTTCCACTAATTCCCGCACCACACCTGCTCCAAGCGACAATACAAAAAAGCACCCCTTGAACACCAGAACCAACAAAGCCACCTATAATAAAAGAAAACTGCTAACTAAAACCCCAGAGAAGAAGAAACAAAAATTATTTTAAAAAATGGTGGGAGGGAGGGAAAAAATGTTTCCCTAACTAAAGCTCCCAGCCACCAGGTCACCAACGCTAAAATGGTGGCTGTGAGCAGTAGCCCAAGGCATTTATACCTTGGGCTACAATTGGGCTACAAAAAACCTGCCCAAAACAAAATGCCTGCTTGTTGACTGCAGATACGCCTCCCACCGCCCCTCCCAAACTGCCGGGGGGTATCTCCCTGCAGTAGGGGACCCCCCCAAGCCCCCTTTCTCGGAGACGCGTCGGTTCTTTGAGCGGACCAGTAGCCGGCATCAGAGTCTTTCCGAAAGCAAGTCTCCCTCCCCGGGCCGGGAGCCCGACTTGAGCCTGGGCAGTGCCTTCCCCCGGCTAGCGGGCTCTGAGTCAGCTGTCCCCGAGGAGCCCCGGGCGCAGACAGCTCCCAATGCAAGCCCCATCTCCCGCAGGCTGGAGAGCTTCATGGGGGACAGCGATGGCGAGGAGGGTCGGACCCCGGCCATCGGGATCGGCTCAAGCCAGCCACCCGAGGGGCCTGCTCCAGCCCGCAGTCTCCCCGACAAGAAGCTGAGCACAGAACAAGAACTGGTTACTGCTCAGCGGAGCCTCCCTCCGCCCCCGGCTGGCCTCCCGCAGCCACAGGTGGCTGTGGTCCGGTTCGAGATGGTGGTGGTTCTCAATGAGACTTCAGACAGCGAGGGGGAGCTGGAAAACGAAGTGTTTGAGCAGCAGGACCGGGCCCTATTAACCGAGAAGCTGTAGGTCAAGGAGGCGGGGGGTACCCCCGCAACTGCCACGGAGGGGCCCGCGGAGAAGGCGCCCCCCATGGCCGAGGCGGAGGGGAGTGACGAGGACAGCGATGCCGATGACCCGCGCAGCTACTCCCCGTTCTCGGTTGCCGTCGCCTGCAGGATTGAGAATGCAGCTTTCAAAGATTCTGAAAACTAAGGAATTTACAGGAAAGGGCCCCCCCGAGGGTGAGGATGACAGATACAGCAGTGATTGTTACGAGGAAGTGCGGGGATTGTCAGAGGAGGAGGATGAACTGGACCCCAAAAGGAAAGTCAAGTTCTCCACTGGTCCCATCAAGGTGAGTTTTTTTGTTGTTGTTGTCGACTTTGTTTCCTTTTGTTAAGTTTATTTTTTTTCTTTACGGTGGTCTTATTTTTAACAGGTTATCCTAAACCAGTTTTATGTGCTACGTGCAATGATGCTTTGATCGTTCTCTTGTAGTGAATTACTTAAACAACATGTAACCAATGGGGTGATTTGCATAAAACGTGATCTAAACAGCTACAAACACAGTGACCTTATTTTCTGCATTCTGCACTAACGAGTAGACACGCTGCACCCAGGTTGAATCCGCGGTAATGGGTATTTTAGAGTTTTGCATGCCAGTCAATAAGTAATGTGCGGGTAACCTAATTCGTAAAAGTGTTTGAATCGTGAGCGTAGTTCTCAGGGGCCAACATATGTTTTTCTTTGAGGTAACCCCAGTCACTGCCACACCACTGTTACTTTGACAGACGCGTTAAATTGGCATCCAATTATTTACAAATTAGGCACGGATTTTATCAACGGACCACGTCCGGGTGAAAGGCTGAGACGGCTCTGCCTGTATTTATGCCAGCGACTTGCACACCATACCCAGATCTCACTTACTAGCGTTTATTTTGTTTTATTTTTTTTAGGGAATGAAGTAGGTCTCTGTTGAGCGTGGGAGAGCTACATTTTATTTAGCCGCGAGTCTTCCTGTGTGTGTGGCTCTGTGTGTGTGTGTGTGTGTGTGGCTCTGTGTGTGTGGGGCTCTGTATGTGTGGGGGGGCTGTGTGTGTGTGTGGGGTTCTGTGTGTGTGTGGGGCTCTGTGTGTTTGTGTGTGGGTCTGTGTCTTGTGTGCGGCATTTGCAAGAGATTAAGCTAGGTACTGGTAGGCGATATTAAGCTACCAACCTCATTTTTAATTCTTCAGCTCACACTGATACGAAGAATAAAGTAATTGAGTGGGTGTGGCTGTTGATTTTATGTCACTCTGTCTGTTATGAGTTAATGTTGTTGGACTCTTTATGTTGCACCTTCACACGCATTTCAGTTTGTGTGTTGTAATTTGTTCTGTTTTCTGTTCGGATTGGAAGGCAACCGATGATGAGAAAGGGGCATTGAGTTGGTAACATCTGCCAACATCCCCGAGGGTGTTCGCCCGTGAGGTGCCTTCCTCTCCACCACACATTTTTTCTTCTTAAGGAGTGTACACATGTGGTGAAGTGTGGATAGATGCACTGTTAGTTTATACGGCAGACATCTATAGGACATCACGCTGGACATTTTTTGAATTGAGACCGCAGTATTTAATTTTTTTGGAACCATAGAATGAGTGGGGACAACTAGACATTAGAGGAGCAACACCACACTGCGATAGATAGCAGGGGTTTAGCTCGATATGTAAAAGATGAATGCAACTCGAGTGATGTGTACTCATGTCTTTGCTAAGTTATTAGCGGCCCAGGTATAGGGATCTTGTTGTTGATTTATTGTAAATGGCAATGCCATTTATTTATCTGTTTTCAAAACCAACACATACATACATTTTTTGTCATTTGCAATGCCAATAGCTCTAACTTTTGCAAAGGCGAGACGGTTGCATTGTAAATGCTTGTTCTTCATTATAACATAGAAGAGGAACTCAAAATACATGACTTCAGAATGTGTGCTGTACAAAACCATCTCCTGTGCTTGGATGTAATCACTAAGGGCATTGGTGTTGGGTGGGGGTGGGGGTGGGGGTGTGGGTGGGAGGGCATGAACATTTTTAAATTCATGTTTGAAAACCATCACTTTAAAAAAAACTTCTGAATGCACTACTATAATTTGATTTACTAAAGTGAAATGGTTCTACAGGTCAAATAAATACACTTTTGAATTTTGAAAACACTATTATATTTTTATTTATTTTCTGTCTTTAAAAATGAAGGTGTTCAGAGTTACTTCCTTTCCCTGACTGCAATTAAGTTTAAATAAGTGCTTGCTATATATTTAACATTTTTTTTCACGTTAGTGCAGAGTTGAGTAAACAGCAGCCCAGTGCTACTGCTGCCCGGGGGGCCGCATGTAAAGGCCAGGAGGGCCGCATGTGGCCCCTGGACCATACTGTGAGTATCATGTTCTACCACAAGGTACCTCACTAAGTTGATCACAATCTGCCCCACTTCACACTAATCTACTCCATTCTACTCCAATTTACTCCACTCCAATCTGCCCCACTCCAATCTACAATAATCTTCCCACTCTACTCCACCACAATCTACCCCACTCACTCCAATCTACAATAATCTTCCCACTCTACTCCACCACAATCTACCCCACTCCAATCTACAATAATCTTCCCACTCTACTCCACCACAATCTACCCCACTCCTCTCCAATCTACCCCACTCAACTGCATCCCATCCCAAATTACCCCACTCCACCCCCTCCACTCTACCCAATACTACCCACTCTACTCCAATCTTCCTGAGTCCACTCAAATGTACCACACTCCAATCAAATCAAACCCATTCCATCCTAGTCTCCCCAAATCCATGCCACTCCACCCCACTGCAATCTACCCCACTACACTTCATCCAAATTTACCCCACTCTAAACTTCCCCACCCCATTCCAATTTACCCTGCTGGCAATCTACCCCAATCTACCCCACTTCACTCCAGTCTACTCCACTTCACTCCAATCTATCACAGAATTTCCCAATCTACCCCACTCCACTCACCCCATTCCACCCACCCCACTCCAATCTACCCACTCCAATCTATACCACCTCAATGTACCCTAATCTACCCCACACCGCTCAAATCTACCCCATTCTACCTCACACTAATCTACCCAACTCCACTCCATCTACCCCACTCCACTCCCATCCAATCAACCCCAATCCACCCACTACACTCTACCTCTCTCAAATCTCCCACAGTCTACTCCAATCTACCTCAATCTACCCCACTCCAATCTAGCGTACTCAACTCCACTGCAATCCACCCCACTCGACTCCAATATACCCCCTTCTACCCCAATCGGCCCCACTCCCGCACTTCAAATTATTTTACTCCAAAATTCACTACTTCACTCCACCCCACCCCAATCTACCTTTCACAACTCCACTCCCTCGTACTCTACTCCAATCTACCGCTCTCTACTCCACTACAATCTACTCCACTTTACACCCCTCCACTCTACCCCAATCTATCCCAATCTACCCAGCGCAACTCTACCAAAATCCACCCCTGTCCATTCTATCCCATTGTACCCACTCCACTCTACCCTAATCTACCCCAGTCCAATCTACCCAGCTCCACTCCACCCACCCGACCTTGCCCATTGCCACTAACCTTTAGCCATGCTAAGCAGCAGCCACACTGGTGTACAGCACGGCTGAAACACATTGCCAAAGCCTCTAGCTCTCGCATAGGAGAGACCTATTGAAGTTGCAAATGCTTGTCCATGAAAGCAAGAATTTGACTGGACAGTCATTTGTTGTTGCTACTGAGCGTATTTTGAGTTGTGAGCCTGTGTTCACCCCCTGTATCGACCTCCCCCACCCCCACCCAAGAAGCCTTGAACTGCTCGATCTGCGCTAGAACTGAGAGTCAAGTGCTGAAGGGGTGGTTGGCCCAGTAACTTAGGAGCCGTAGTAAGGGGTCCCCGGGCATCAGGAATAAAAGGTGGGCCGCGGTTGACCCTGCGGTCCCATGAACGGGGTTCTGACAGATGTGTAGCTATCATTGGTGCATCAGGTCCAGTGGTATGAAGGCATGGAGCCTTGAGGGGCCCATTTTACCCACATAACTACTTACGTTTCCTGCCCCAAAAGTAGTTAAAGGGTCCATTTTCCTTCCTTGCACCAGCTACCATGGCACCCTTTCTATGTTGATGTTCTCAGTACGAGAATAGAACCCGAAGAGTACTCTGCTGTGGTAATTGTGCATGAATTTGACCGGAATATTCTCATTTTATTCAATTTTTCTCCAATTGTTTGTAGGTGTTTTAGAATTGGTTCACAAATGCCTCCAAGAGCTTTTGTAAATCGGCCCCACCGAGTTGATGGGTTCAAAGCCACGTGGATGAAGCAAGCATCCGAGACACGATATGCTTGATTCGAACAGTCAGCAATTCAAAAAGAAAATGGGATTGTGGCACTTCACATGAAGGTGAAGATATTCGTTAACATAATCGCGCCTATTAGATAAGCCTGTAGCGCAGACACAAACACGAGCGCACTGTACCGCAGGCGCTGCGCCCACTGAGCTATCTCTGGTATCCTCTTCCCACCATCTCCCAGGCGGCCTGACTTGCCTCAGCCTTGGACGCGCCTGAGTGTGTGCTGGAACCACAGTGACCTTTAGATCCCAGGTCAGACCAGAGGAGACAGGGTGCAGCAGGGCGCTTCAAAGCGCTCCTGTCTGGTTTTGAGGGTGCCCGCCTAGACTGCGGGGTTTCTCTGCTGCTGGCAGAGCTGGACTGGCACAGACATGCTCAATGTTTTGTCATTCTGGGACAGATTCTTAGAAAGCTGCGTCTCCCGCGCGGTACCTGCTTGAACAAAGTATTGATTTGTGTTTAATAATGGATGCTGTTATGGCCAAGGAAGGGAGTGTAATGGGATGGGAGTGCCGGAAGTAAGACCCGCGGAGGATAGCGGGAAGGTGGGGTGCCGCCCGCTGAGTTAGTCCGCTTGTTGAATCCCTACTGGCGACCTCTGATGGGGGGCCAGGGCTCCACGGGTACCACCCCGGGCACGGGGCACTTGGTGCAAGGTGACCCACAGGGGTCAAGCCCTGGGCATCGTTGGGGACCGGGAGCTGGACACGGAACATGGCACATCTCCAGCGTACATCCGAGCGCCTGGAAGGGGACCCAGCAGCCGAGGCACGGAGGGCAAAGTGTCGAAAGAGATTGCCTCAGAAGAAGCGTCCCTGGAATGTGGAAGCTATGGACTCCGGCCGCCGCAGGTAAGTGCGTGGCGCCGCGGTGGGAGTTTGTACGTCTGTCTGTACACAGAGGGCACGAGTCCTAAAAGAGACACGTGGGGGTCAATTACTAATTATTTTAAGTTATGCGCGAATACCTCATAGGTAGCTAGTGGCGTCATAACGCCCAATGGTAATGCTTTTATTACTTCTCTAATATAGAATCAGGCGAGTGTGTGGGACTGCTGGGAGAGTTTGTACGTCTGTACACAGACGGCACGAATCCTAAAAGAAGGGGTAAATTAGTAAGCATCATAAAATGCGAGCGATTACATCACAGCTAGTGACGTCACAACCGTCGATGGCCAATCAATTGTTAATGATTTTATTTGGACTCTTAAAAAATCTCTGGACTGTACAAGATCTGTTAAAAAAACAAATGCAATAGGCGTTCTCTCATACAAAAAGTAAAAATAACGTTTAGAATTAATTTTGACTTTTAATGGTACGTTAATAGCATTCGTGTAACCTCCTTCGTCTACCGATACAACAGTACTCAAGTGCTTTCTTTTTCTGGGCACCTTTTTAGTACCATTCTGGGATTTCCATTACCCGTTGTCAGGGGCGCAACTAGATCTTAATTTCGGGGGGGGGGGGGGGGGGGGGGGCTAACATGGCAGATGAAGGGGCGTGGCTAATGTAAATCAATGGGGCGGAGCAAAAATGGCAGATAATCAGGATCGGTTAATGCTCAGGTCAAGCTGAGAAAAAAATGTGGTGAATTCTGCATTTGAAACTGGACAACAATTAAAGCACACATTGTTGTTAGCTTGATGCATTGCCCCCCAAAACCCATACTCACCCTGAATCTTAAAATTACCCCTGGCACACCAAAACACATACCCACGCTGAACCCTAAAATTAACCCCCTCACACCCTAAAACCCATACCCGCCCTGAAATCTATAATTACCCCTGGCACCCCAAAACCCATACCCATCCTATCCCTAAAATTATCCCTCCCCGGTACCCCAAAACCCATACCCACCCCACACCCTAAAATTACCCCCTGGCACCCCAAAACCCAATACCCCCCTGAACCCTAAAATCACCCCTCTGGAGCCCCAAAAACCATACCCGCCCTGAACCTTAAATTACCCCTGGCACCCCAGAAACCATACCCATGCTGAACCATAAATTCCCCCTTGCCCCCCAAAACCCAAACCCACCCTGAACCTTAAAATTACCCCAGGCACCCCAAAACCCATAGCCATACCCATGCTGAACCATAAATTCCCATCTGGCACCCCATAACCCATACCCACCATGAACCCTAAAATAGCCCCCTGACATCCCAAACCCACACCTGCCCTAAACCCTAAAATTACCCCTGGCACTATAAAACACATACCCACGCTGAACCCTAAAATTAATCCCATGGCACCCCAAAACCCACACCTACCCTGTACCTTAAAATTACCCCTGGCACCCCTGGCACCCCATACCCATGCTGAACCATAAATTCCCCCGGCACCCCATAACCCATACCCACCCTGAACCATAAATTCCCCCCTGGCACCCCATCACCCATACCCACCCTGAACCCTAAAATTGCCCCCTGACACCCCAAAACCCACACCTGCCCTGAACCCTAAAATTACCCCTGGCACACCAAAACACATAGCCACGCTGAACCCTAAAATGTCCCCTGGCACCCCAAAACCCATACCTACCCTGAACCCTAAAATTGCCCCCTGGAATCCCAAAACCCATACCCGCTCAGAACCCTAAAATTACCCCCTGGCACCCCAATCCGTAACCCACCCTGAACCATAAAATTACTCACTGGCACCCTAAAACCCACACCCACCCTGAACTCTAAAATTACCCACTAGCACCCCAAAAAAAAATAAACACTACAAACTTACACTACATTTGCATATTTGGAGGGGACTGTCCTCTTTGACGTTTCTATGTATGTAAGTCAAGAACAACATTCACAGTAACCTAGATATGCAGGCAGTAGGTAATGCTGTGCTGAAAAATGCATTAAAGTTACTGGAACTTACACAAAAAAACTGCTGCCTGCTCTTCTGATACTATACTGTGGAGTCTGGCTGATCAGCAGCACTGTGTCCTGGCATCCAGCCCCTCCGAAGGTCTCACTGTGTAGATCAATGTGGGCCAAATGCACAGACAGCAGGGGGAAAGGGATGGCCAGTGCAGGTGAAGCTTTTCCTTTGTAAATTAATTCCTGCTGGCGTCATAGCCCAGGGTTTGCGGTCTGTGCACTTGTATGGAATACACATCTATACAAGTGCACAGACAGCACACCCTGTGCTAAGATGCCAGCAGAAATTCCTTTACAAAGGAAAAGCATCACCTTAACTGGCCATGCCTTCCCCCTGCTGTGCACATCTTCACACCCCATGCTCACAACCCATCAAGTGCTTAGGTGAAATCCCTGCCTTCAGGCAAGGATTTCACCTCTGCGCCACTCTAAAGGAAACACAAGAGGTCAGGGCAGGGGGGTTCACTCGCTGAAACTGTTCAGAGGCTGCTGGGCCTCTCAGAAATCATTAAAACAATCACATTCTCGGATCGGATGCGCAGCCTTCCTGCACCATTTCAGTGCGTGTCATCTTAGCACGGGCAGAGGAGGCGACGGGGGGGGGGGCTGAAGCCCGGTGAGCCCAATGGGTGTTGCGCGCCTGCCCGTTGTACATAGTTGGGATGTGTAAATAAAGACAGTGCATTAAGTGGAATGAGAAAACTGGTTGGTCTCCCAAAGGGGCGTGGACGTTCTAATTAAGGGCGTGCCTTTAAACTCTTCCATGTAAAATCAGGACTTAGCATAGTATGTAGCCCAACTGATATTTCACAGCTTCTGTCATTCCATCCAGATATATAATACAACAGCAGTGCTTAATTTGTAAAATATGAAGTCCAGCTAAATGTTTGTCGAAGGCCACACCCACGTTCCCCAGCTCCACCAACTTCCTCCACTGGCTCCACCCACAAACAATCATAATTTCTACACATCCAGCATACGCTAATACCAACATATAGTAATTAACAATTATCATGATTCCCCAGATTCCTTTGTTCTTGTGTTCTTTATAATTTCTAAGTTCTTAGCGAAACAAAGAACACATGAACAAAAGAATCTGTGGATTCTTTATATGTTACTGTTAATGACTATATATTGGTATTAGTGTGTGCTGGAGGGTAGAAATTATTTATTTTGTTGACCGCGGTCACATATTGGGGAGGGGGGTGATCTCCCTTCCTCGTAGCACCGCAGTGGACTACAGGATATCCAAATAACGTTATACGAGTCTTTAGGGCGCCATATCCCTTTGATAAAGGCACCCACAAGCAGGGTACAATGGGGGGGTGTGGAAAATTAATACGGTTTGGTGAACATTATCTGCGCCATCTTCCCTTTGCCCCGATGCCACACTCTTTGTCGCACACCCCCTCCACTTTAGCTGCTTTGATCAGAACCACCCTCTGCACACCCCTGACCCCCAGCACGGCTCTTCACCCTCACAAGCACCCCCACGCACTGATCACCCCCCCGCTCTCACATGCCTTGCGCGTAAGCGGCAGCCATTTTGAGCACCATGGCCCCTCTGCCCCTAGCTGATAGCCAGCGCGTCTCTCACTCTCTCTTAGCCCCGCAGGCATCCCCCGCATGCTGACAACCCCCCCTCACTCTCATATGCCTCGGGTCATAAACCCCTCTTCAGCGCAGCTCTGCCTCGGAATCCCATCCTGTTCCCAGCGCGACACCTCCCTTCACCCCTTTCATGGTCCCAATTCCTTTGATACAAACCCCCTTTTCCTGTGTGCCCGTTTGTCTCCCTTGTTCCCAGGCCGCCACCTTGCCCTGCGGATACTGTTTATCACACCCCCGTACAGTAGGAAGCTTCCCCCTATCAAAGGACCCTCGAGTCGATCGAACACCCTTCACCCCATGAGATCCGATCAACTCCACACATTCCGTGAATCGGCGGAATGTCCAGCTGCGCGATAATCATCACCTGTTGTGACCGGGGTGGGGATTTCAACTGTAAACGTGTGGGAACGGGCTTGAAGCGGGGATTCCTAGGATGCCTTTCCGTACATCAAAGTATTGACAAATATGTGTTTCATGTAATAAAGCAATAAACCTGTGTATAAGAGGCCAGGCCTCAGAGATGCGGTTAGAGCACCTCGTGACGATACTTGCTGTCCGAATTGATGTGTTCTCCTCCGGAGAGAATAAACCCTCGTTTCCTGCCTTTCAGTCTCCAGCGCCTGCTTCTTCATTGATTAATATTTTGCGGGTAATAGAGGCGACATCGCCGGGCAACACAAAAGGGTCTTTGGTCACTGGTTGTCTAGCCACCCTTTTACAATTGGCGTCCCAAGCGTGGGGCCCATCAGCGACTCGTGGATCCAGTGGGAGAGGTCCTGACGACTGCAACGATCGGGAGGTACCCTGTCCGATAGACCCTCGTCTGACAGCCGATCATCCGAACTTCACTGGTTCCGAACAGACCTCTCTCGAGTGATCTACGGTCCTGACTGGGAACCATCAGGAGTGCCGCGAGGATTACGAAGAAAAGAGGACGATCGGGCGCTGGATTCGGAAGACAAGAAACTGTCCATACGGTCCGGGTAAGGTCGTGTAGACACGACGAATTAAGAAATTGTTTGATTGATTGTAAAAAATACTAGTATTACCCTTTGTTGATTTCTTTGGAGTTTCGCTGTCGGCAAACGGAGAAACAACCGGCTCTCCCTTTGCAAACAGTGAAGGATAGGTAACGCACCCGTCGTACCTATCTTTCTCCCCCACTGATTAATTGCCCCCCCCCCATTGATTAACTGTTACGGATTATTTTCTGGAGATTCTCTGTCTGCAAACAGGAAAGAATAGGTTCCCTCTTTGCAGATAGTGAAAGGGTAGGTGACACAGACCTTTTTGCGGGCCTACTTATTCTCCCCATTGACCATTTTTTGATTGATATTGGTTCTTGAGGTATTCACTGCCTGCAAACAACGTAGAATAGAAATATTCTGTCTAGTCTTTGCACACAGTGATAAGATAGGTAGTGCTGACTATTGTCCCCATTGTGACCCGTCATGCCTGTCTTCTCCCCACTGATTGGTAGCTGGTTCAGCCCGGACCGTTTATTAGAGGTGGACCATCTAGCTCCGCTGGAAGGCACCCCTAATAAAGAAATGTTCACAAAGTATGGATTAATTACCATAGCCTATAGTAAGCTATGGCACAAGTATACCAAAGCAAATCAAGAGAAACAGTGGCCACTGGTAGGATCCTTCGATCTTGACAAAATAGAAACATTAGAAATAGCCCTTCGTAGTAGCAAGACCACGCCTATTATGCTCGACAGTCTCGGTATGTGGCGCAAAGAAGCAACGCAACGAAAGGAAAGAGACAAAGTCAGAGTAGGTAAAGAAACGCGACAGGCGACCGTCCAAGCGTCTGGTAGGCCAAAGGAAGGGGCAGCGACGACACAGTCCCAAGGATTAGACACAAAAAGGGAACAGTGTAAAGGGACGTACCGACAGGTCAACCCCGAGACACAACGACCCGAAAGTAACCCCCCGACACTACGCGCAGGACGAACAGACTTAAGGCAAAACCAATGTGCTTTTTGTAAAAGACTCGGGCACTGGAAAGCCCAATGCCCGACTCTACGGAACATAGGTAAGAGCGGAGGGCCGACAGAAATAACAGGCCGCCAGAAAGGGAAAAGGCGCGAGACAAAGACGAATCAGACTAACACGGACAAGACAGATAGAATAGACAGATAGAACTACAACGTTTGATTATGCCCGATGGCACAGATTTCGTCAGACCAATTTCAACGACATGTTTGAGTTCTGGGACTGATTACTCTCTGCCCCCCCCCCCACTCTGAAAAACAAAAGCAATTACAGGCCTGCTTAGACAACGCCCCGTTAGAAAAAGGACTCAAGGAAGCCAAATCTCTGTTATATAATTTAAGATTTAATTACGGTAAAGATAACACACGACCAACGATAAATAGAAAAACTAGTAAAACATTCTTTAAAGTAAAACTGTACTAATAGGAGCAATGCAAAACATATTACGCTCACTCCAGAAGTTCCCAAAATGTAACGGGTCAACGGTCCCGCCCATCCGGAAGGTGAAACACACAGCACGTGTGGGGCGGGGCCTGCCGACAGCCATAGACCAAAGAGGTCGCCGGCGAGAAGGTACAGGAGGCTCCACGGGCCCGGCATGAAATGGTCTTCCCATCCTCTCCTTCCTGGGGCGGCGTCCCCTGGGCCACGAGTAGGGAGGGGGTGGATGCAGATGACCCCCTCCCTCGTATCTCCTGGTCCGGCCATCGCAAATTCCTCCGCTGAACTGGTGCAGGGTGGGCTGGGAGGGAGAGGTGACGTGGACGAGCCTCTTCCACCTCCACAGGTAGGAGGTTTCCCAGCCCCGGCCCGGCGCCGAAATCCTCCAGCCGGGCAACGGATATACCTGCGCAGCACAGAACATACAATGTCCGACGGACCTATTTCCGCAGCACAGAACATCCAATGTCCGACGGACCTATTTCCGTAGCACAGAACATACAATGTCCGACGGGCATACTTGCGCAGCACCGGACATACAATGGTCCTCCAGAGTACTCGCCGAGTCAGGGGTGTAGGGTGGTCATCATGTACACCCCTGATTCGAAGGAACGGCGTGGGGTGCACTGGGAGAGGGAGGCGGCGCGAACGAGCCTCCCTCACCTCCCCAGGTAGAGGCGCCACAGCTGCATCCTAGCGCCCAGAGCCAATGTCCTGCTCCAACGGCACGGTGTTCCATTTTTTCTCGCCCCAGAGAAGTCTCTACCACTCTTGAAGACACGACGAAGGGCGGCTGCTGCAGGGTCTCAAAATGGCGTCTGGGCCCCCTGGAAGGCGGGTCTAGGCCGCTGGAGTAACTTTGTCCGGTATTGCAACTCGGGCGCTTGCCTGCCTGGCCACGAGCCCCCACCTCCGACAACATCCCCACAGCTTTGAAGATTCTACCAGAGTCCCAGAAGCCCTCGGCCCCTACAGGCTTCCGGTGGGGAACAACTGCCTTGATCACAAATGAAATGACCACGACATAGCCACAAGATGGTGGTGCTCTCGTGTCAGCACCAGCTTCAGTCTGAATCATCCAAAAATATTGCGGGCTAACGAATTCGAGTAAGTTCCGGCTGAACCTCAACGTGACCCGGTAAGGAAGATTCTACCTCCCTCCCCTTTTTGATTGACGGTCCACATTACCAGCCCCTCTGTTAGCACAGGTTTTTGAACTGCCGAAAGGGACTCTGGTGCAACCAACCCGGCATCGCCCAAAATGACGCCGGTATCAATAGGAACTTACGAACACCGCGTGGTGTTCTTTAGCTAACAAGACTTGATGTTCTGAGATATGTATGTGAACCTTTGTACACTTGACGAAAAAGGGAGAGGGTTCACTTGGCGAACATTTGAAAGGATCCCGTTAAAATGTTGATTTCAATGTACGATTTATTATGATATTTATTGTAACCGATACATAACGTAGCTTATGACGCACGCCCACGGTATACATCTAGGAAATATGATTGCAATTAGTCTGACTGTGTTTCAATTTATGAAATAAATACCCTCTGATCCCTCAATTATTAATAGACATTTTTTTCTTGCAAATAACTAAGTAGACGTTTTTCAATGTTTTTAAAATACTGCAAAAATAGCCCCCCTACTGTATGTGCTTCAGCCATCGTCGTGTCCGGCCAAATACGATTGCACTCACATATTTACTTACTGAACGATTATGCAAATAAAGGTTTTCCAAACTGTGAACAGGTATCTCATACTTTTGTAAATGTGGGAATTGGCGGGAGGGCTATTCTGTGCGCAACCGTTTTTGCTCTCTTTTTAAGGTTATTAGAAAATGGTTGTTTGGCCCCGGATTGATGATCGAATCTAAGGTATGATACGCTGCCTCCAAATATGCGACTAGGCTCAGGAACTAACGCATGAAGAAGGACCTCGACTTCTGAGTACGGGTAAAGTGAAGCGGTGTGATAAAGGTATGATGCTCGAAGGTACTAAGGGACAGGGTTGGCCCAAGAACTGATATGCCTTAGAACATCACAGCGTTGGGAATGATTTAAGGATCCCGATAGCTAGATACATCTACAAACCAGATACCTCGCGCTAGGCGCCTCTGATTTCTTTTTAGCGTTTCCCTACACACGATCTATAATGCCACCCTCGGACCCCCCCCCCATGAACAACCTATCACTGCCCGCCCCCCTTGACTTCGGAAACCAAGACCCTAGGGATTATATCCCGAGGAGATAAGACGAGTATGTGGTAAGTAAAGAACTTTCGTGCCCGTACCTTTGATATGCTCGAATGTTGTTCCCCCTCCCTTTCTTCCTTTTTCTCCCTCTACAGGTTACATTGGAATCACGACTAGGGTATAGTAAAGATTCGGAGCCACGCCATGTCCGATACCCGAAGCGGACCTACGCTGCAAGATGGCACCTAAAGACACCCAACTCAATGCATGTCCTTATGTACCCGGCCTAATGCTCTTCCGTCCCAAACTGCATGCTTTCTTCTACATTCTAACACAGACCCGAAATGTCTCATGTTGGGTAATGCACTGAATAGCCTAAATAGTACACGGCCACTCTCCATGTCACGCGTGTACTATTTAGCCTATTGTTGATCTCTCTCTCTCTATCTGTCTCTCTCTATCTTTATCTCTCTCTCTCTCTCTCTCTCCTCCACACTTTCACTCTTCCTAGCGACTGGCACCTAATTGGCGAACCACTACCCCTGGTGCACCACCTGATTGGCTCCAAATACCACAAGTATTTGCACAAATTTGTCTTAAATAAAAATTACATCGATACCACGTTACTACCTCTCCTTTTCTGCTAAATATTGATGAAACCTAGATTGGCCGAAAAGAAAGGGACAGGTAAGACGACTAAGGTTCCCTAATCTGACCCATATTGAGGGAACTACTTGTCAGTGGCATCCATGATAAAAATGTCTCTGGTAAACGCGACCTTCCCCGTCCCGAAATTATCTCAATACCCAAACAGTAAAAGTGATCGAGACATCCCCGTTTTCCCAAAATGCCCCCAGTTTTGTATCAGCTGCCCTGGACGAGAGTTTGAAAAATGTCCCTTGCCCCAGTCCGCTATATTCCTAGTTGTTTTCCATTAGACCTCGCTCACCCCAAGGATGAGTTGAATAGTCATCGCAAGCCACGAGTTTTTAATAAAGTAGCCAGGTTGTAAGAAACTATGTAG
Source organism: Lissotriton vulgaris (assembly GCF_964263255.1). Classification (NCBI taxonomy): domain Eukaryota; kingdom Metazoa; phylum Chordata; class Amphibia; order Caudata; family Salamandridae; genus Lissotriton; species Lissotriton vulgaris. The sequence goes on along the minus strand of NW_028242523.1, from coordinate 127,328 downwards.
AATTTTGAATAATGTTTGCGAAGTTAGAATTAAGTCAAAAATGAAAGAACTTGTTGCAAGTAAACCCTGTTGAAAGTAAACTGTTTAGCCGAAAGATAGGATGCATTGATATAATGAAAAATCATTTAGCCTATGTTCATTCCTCAGAAAGATACCTATCAGACCATGGTGAATAGCCCGTTGCACTTTTTCGTAAAATACAAAGCCCTGAAGAACGGCATAAGCTCCGTAGGACTCGTACTAGGAAAGTGGGTCTCTGCCAGAAGAATTGACGTGACTGTGATAAAATGCAATGAATAAGTATCAGACTTCGTTCCACGACAATGAATGTAATACCAACAAAACGACAAAGAAATAGTAACGAAGGAAAGCTGTAGGGAACCCAGCAAACCTATCATCAATTATTTATACGTTGGCTGCAAAAACCTCAATGTAACGGATGCTTACCCAGTCGCTTAGTGTTGGGAGAGAAATAGATTTATGTGATTACCTTCCTCTGCAAAATCTCTAAAGACTGTCTTTTCAAGCTCATTTAAGGGTACCACTGTCGGAGGAGAAAAGAGACCGGATGTGGGAGCACGCGGCCTGACTGCAGATCGTGGAACATCAGCGACATTGGCCAAGGCGAGACCGCAGCAGTAAGGAGTCGCAGGACGAGGCACTGTTTCTGACAGAATGAAAGGAAAAGGCTGACCTGAGGCCCCTGCTTTATGATCGCCATGTGCCGAAAAGTCCCCGCTCTCTGAACCTGGTTATGGACCCGCCTGTCTAAATTTCCCGTCCCCCTGGTCTGTTCCCGATCTGGCCCTGCTCCATCCCCTCCTCCTCCGACCTACCATAAGGACTACTCGCACACCCCCCTCCCTCCACCTGAACTTTCAACATCCTCTAAATCCTACTGTGCCATCCAGAGAAGGGTATTTCCTGCGTCAAAAGGGAGGGAGTTCCGACTAAGTAGACCACGAACTGTGTTAAATCTTAGAACGGTGACCTAAACACCACCCAGGGTCGCCCCAAAGAGAAGCTAGACGAAGTCTGTGGTTCTGCCCGCTACCGAGCACCTTGAAGATGATGGAAGCAACAGGAAATACCCACTACAGAGACCCAAGGACAAACAGACTCCACAACTCAAAGACAATTGCACTCTTCTTCACAATCCTTTTCTGTCTCCCTCTAATGACCACACTCTGGATTATGAAAGAGAATGCACCTGCTCCAAAACCGTAACGCATTTCTCCCACAAGGTCTGGCAAAACAAAACAAAGACACACTCCTGCCCGCAGACCTCCAACGGCTCAACCCGCATGGACATTCCTACTAAAGAACGAATTGTAATGCAGGTGCTCAACAGTGCCAACAGAAGACGACAAAGAATGCTGAGAACTCACTAATAATGGTCCACGACCATAAGACACTGGAAACCCTGATTATTGTTTTTACTATGTCTCATTCCTCTCCCAACCACCATTGAATTGACTATGCTCCAACCGAGTACAAAAAGAACTTACTTACGTGGTAACCTATCAGTTCCTATTCCAAATGACTATAAGCATCTATGATCTGTACCCAACGCTCTCACTACATAATTTTTGTCTGATATTGCATTACTATGACTTTCCTGCAACAAGCTTAACGATGAGCCCACCCACTAAGATGAAAAGATTTTAAAAATGTGATGTTTATGTACAGTTCCTTCACCTGGGTTATCACTTCCTTACTTATGACCACCACAGTAGACATAGATAGGAAATAGACCGGCAAGATGTCTTAGAAATGTTAAAGGGAGGACTGTGGAAAATTAATACGGTTTGGTGAACATTATCTGCGCCATCTTCCCTTTGCCCCGATGCCACACTCTTTGTCGCACACCCCCTCCACTTTAGCTGCCTTGATCAGAACCACCCTCTGCACACCCCTGACCCCCAGCACGGCTCTTCACCCTCACAAGCACCCCCACGCACTAATCACCCCCCCGCTCTCACATGCCTTGCGCGTAAGCGGCAGCCATTTTGAGCACCATGGCCCCTCTGCCCCTAGCTGATAGCCAGCGCGTCTCTCACTCTCTCTTAGCCCCGCAGGCATCCCCCGCATGCTGACAACCCCCCCTCACTCTCATATGCCTCGGGTCATAAACCCCTCTTCAGCGCAGCTCTGCCTCGGAATCCCATCCTGTTCCCAGCGCGACACCTCCCTTCACCCCTTTCATGGTCCCAATTCCTTTGATACAAACCCCCTTTTCCTGTGTGCCCGTTTGTCTCCCTTGTTCCCAGGCCGCCACCTGGCCCTGCGGATACTGTTTATCACACCCCCGTACAGTAGGAAGCTTCCCCCTATCAAAGGACCCTCGAGTCGATCGAACACCCTTCACCCCATGAGATCCGATCAACTCCACACATTCCGTGAATCGGCGGAATGTCCAGCTGCGCGATAATCATCACCTGTTGTGACCGGGGTGGGGATTTCAACTGTAAACGTGTGGGAACGGGCTTGAAGCGGGGATTCCTAGGATGCCTTTCCGTACATCAAAGTATTGACAAATATGTGTTTCATGTAATAAAGCAATAAACCTGTGTATAAGAGGCCAGGCCTCAGAGATGCGGTTAGAGCATCTCGTGACGATACTTGCTGTCCGAATTGATGTGTTCTCCTCCGGAGAGAATAAACCCTCGTTTCCTGCCTTTCAGTCTCCAGCGCCTGCTTCTTCATTGATTAATATTTTGCGGGTAATAGAGGCGACATCGCCGGGCAACACAAAAGGGTCTTTGGTCACTGGTTGTCTAGCCACCCTTTTACAGGGGACGCTGTCACCGGAAGTGGCGTCACAACAGGAAGTGACATCGCGAAAGGTGCCGAGCTCCTCGTCCCAGAGAGGCCAAAGCGTGAAGTCCAGCTGTTTGCAGGGGGGATGGAGTCCCCCCGGTAAAATAAGTGGGGGGACGCCGTCCACCCACGTGGTACCCCGACTCGAGCCCTGCCCACAAGAGTCACACAAACAATCATATGCATGTAAATCAGCGTATAGTGTTACATAAGCCAGGCCAAGACAACTACATGCTGCTGGAGTGAATGTCATCCATACGGGTAGGCAGTAAAGTTTAATGCTGCTTGGTCTGGAGAAGCACAACCTCTGAATTGATAATGGAACACCATAATTGGGGGTTCTCTTTAATAAAAAAAATCAATTTCTACCCAAATGAACCCTTTTTGCAACATTCTATGCTATAACCTATACTTTGCAGTGTGCATGCAGTGCTTTGACAACAGTTATTAATTCACTGTTTTATATTAGGATTTTTAATTTATAAACTGTAACAAAAGGATGTCTTAGAAAAGCAGTACCCCACTGACTTATTTACACTATGTGCGCTTTTGATCTGCATGGTAGGCGTTCTTTACAGCTGGCATATTAACCCTCTGCGCCACCCAATGATGATTCAAAACCTCAACTAGATGGAACTCCCATGCTCTCCAGGAAGAACACTAATCACTGAGTTGTCTTGACATCTTCATTGTTGCCTGGAAATTGTGGGATAAAGGGGGGTGGTGATGGACGGAGCATCTGAATCAATCAAACACTCACACCCAGTCAAAAGATCTGGGTTTAATCCATCACTGTTCTTTAGCCCACTCTGCCACCCTGGTTCAGACATGGCTATATGCAAATCAGTCTGACCCTGTGCCTCATGGGAACAGTCCAGCCCAAACTGCCAAACCATGTCTTCCCTGGACCAGAAACAAGCTTCCGAGGACCGGTTTCTGGCATTCCAGCCGTCTTCAGACCGGCTTGCTTGAATCCAGAGGCAAAGTGAGCTGAGTGTGAGTGTTTGATTGATTCAGATGCTCCGTCCATCACCACCCCCTTTTGTACTGCTTTGGCTGCCATAAGTGTGGCAGGGTATGCTCAGACGTGAGTCCCTTGCTCACTTTGCCACTGGATTCAAGCAAGCCAGGCTGAAGACGGCTGGAATGTCAGAAACCGGTCCTCGGAAGCTTGTTTCCGGTCCAGGGAAGACATGGCTTGGCAGTTGGGGCTGGAATGTTCCCATGAGGCGCAGGGTCAGACTGATTTGCATATAGCCATGTCTGAACTGGGGTGGCAGAGAGGGCTAAAGAACGGTGATGGATTAAACCCAGATCTTTTGACTGGGTGTGAGTGTTTGATTGATTCAGATGCTCCGTCCATCACCACCCCCTTTTGTACTGCTTTTGCCCGCCATAAATGTGGCAGGATATGCTCAGACGTGAGTCCCTTGCTCACTTTGCCACTGGATTCAAGCAAGCCGGGCTGAAGACGGCTGGAATGCCAGAAACCGGTCCTCGGAAGCTTGTTTCCGGTCCAGGGAAGACATGGTTTGGCAGTTCGGGCTGGACTGTTCCCATGAGGCACAGGGTCAGACTGATTTGCATATAGCCATGTCTGAACTGGGGTGGCAGAGTGGGCTAAAGAACGGTGATGGATTAAACCCAGATCTTTTGACTGGGTGTGAGTGTATGATTGATTCAGATGCTCCGTCCATCACCACCCCCTTTTGTACTGCTTTTGGCCGCCATAAGTGTGGCAGGGTATGCTCAGACGTGAGTCCCTTGCTCACTTTGCCACTGGATTCAAGCGAGCCGGGTTGAAGACGGCTGGAATGCCAGAAACCGGTCCTCGGAAGCTTGTTTCCGGTCCAGGGAAGACATGGCTTGGCAGTTCGGGCTGGACTGTTCCCATGAGGCACAGGGTCAGACTGATTTGCATATAGCCATATCTGAACTGGGGTGGCAGAGTCGGCTAAAGAACGGTGATGGATTAAACCCAGATCTTTTGACTGGGTGTGAGTGTTAGATTGATTCAGATGCTCTATCCATCACCACCCCCTTTTGTACTGGAAATTGTGGGAGGCAGGGAACACGGTAGTAGATGTTTTTAAAACGAAAATAAACTTGCAAACAGGGTGCAACACTACCAGTAAACCCTACTCCCCCTTTACAGCAGGCGCTGTGTGAGTAGATTGTGTTGTGTGTGGACTGTGATGGGGACAAGGGCAGAAATAAAATGAAAAATATGCCCACGGCGGCGCATGGCACACACTCCATAGCCAGGATTGCGTGCTGGCACAACAGGTATTTCGACCTGCATCATGCATGAAAAAAAGTAAATACAGAGTGAATACTGCATGGAGTGTGTGCCACTGCCAGTGCCAGCAAACAGATACAACTAAGGGGTCTGTGCGTTTTGTCGTGCACTCACTACGGAGGTGGCCATGTGCTAACTACAATGTACAGCATCGCTCCACTACCTGCGGGTGTCACGCTGGTGTAGGGTGCACACCGTACCCCACAACAACAACCACACCACTGCACAAACAACCTGAGCCACGAGCACCACAGGCTTGATGACTTGGAAAATATACTTGCAACAGGCGCACCTCGCCATATTGCACATCAGGAAGAACAGGTATTATTAAAATACCAAACCCAAAGTATATCCGAAAAAGATGAAAAACGCATGGAAAAACATTGTTTCATGTGAGTCAACAGTCAAGTATGTCAATGATTAGACAGGAAGGGGTTAAGGCCAATGGGCAAGGCCCTGCCCTTCTTCCAGCCACCCCATAGTATTGGACACGGTGGCATGATTGCTCGGACTTGAAGTCTGTTTACCAAACACTAGAAAGCAGTGTTGCTGTGGCCTGTGGGTACTTACTAGGTTACTGGTGGCACAGCCTTCATTAGGCCTGCTGCTGCACACACAATGCTCAGGGGTTAGAGGCGGCAGACCCGGAAGCTGAGATCGGCCCTGGACCAGGGTTCAATTCCCCGCCTCGGCTGGTCTTGGGCTCAAAAATTCCACGGACTCGATAATTCTCGCTCCGGTGCCTTCTCAACTCACGGGTTCACACTCTGCGACTCTGGGCAATAGCTTGCTTAATCTCCACAACTGCCCCTCGCGGCGGGATGCCTGGCTTTCACCTTGTGGATACCCTGCCGGGGTTATCTCACAGGGGAATACCAGGACGGGTTCCCTAAGCAAGCGCTGGGAAACCCTTTGTGGGTAGCTGTGCGCTATATAAGCTCAAATACATTTACATTTACATTTACACGCTGGCTGCTTCAAATACTTCAATACATCCTGCTGAACTGGCGGTGACTAATGCAGTGCGTGTGTGCAGGTGTTGGAATTTTGAAAAAAGGTTATGCATAAGCATACTGCTGCTGCCCCTACCCCACATAACCAAATCCATACCAATCAGTGGGCCACCCACCGTCAACACTGAACTGAAGTAAAAAACTCACATGGAACCATGGACATGGATTTATTATCGGCTCAGCACAGCAGCACTCTTCACTGGGGATTCGTGAGACTGTGATAGAGTGTGAACACTGCAGTGAGTTAATTACATATACTGTGACATATCAAGTGCAGTTGAGTCATTGATGTAGGTTGGCAGTGGCATTAAGGTGTAGACTCGGCCCTGAAAAATAAGTGCTGGTGCTAAACACCAAAACCACTGATACAAATTAAGCACTGACAACAAGTAACATTACATCTACAACAAGCCAGGACTATTGGTTTAGGAATGGTTGCTAGTTGCATGAGATAAATAAGCATCCACTATGGCTTCGTTGTAGAGAATATTGAAAATGCTTCAGTTTGGAAATGATGAGAGTGTGAAAGAACTATAACGAGTCTCCATGAAGTTACCTCAAGAAGTTACCTTAAATGCAGTTTAGGTTGGTACTGCTGCAGAGTTAAGATTTTTTTCCACCCTGACATTGAGGGCAAAAATGGAGAGCTTGACAGAGACCCGTCTCAGCACCTGCTTTTTAGAACTACCGGTGCAGAGAACCGACAGACCCCAGACCACTTAAAGCGTTGAGTATAGATTCACATTTCTATTTTGGTAATGCTTTGTATTCGCAAATAATGTGAAAGTGATATGAGTTTGATCCTTTAAACATCTTAGTAGTGTTTTGTGAGCACAGATGTGTTGTCTAAAAACGTAGCTATTTTTTTGAGTGGTTGGTTGCCCATAACAATTTCCTCACAAACTTTTTTTAAGGCACTTTTGCTAGCAAGGTAATTAGATATGATCAGGGCCACTGGAATTATGCAGCAGAGGAAGACTAACTTATTCAGCTTGATTTACAAAATTAAGAGAAAAGAAAAGGCAAATTATGCGTCACAAAGCCATACATTTTGTGATTGTATACCTTCATCATTTTGTAATTTTAGCACATGCTGACACTGTCTTGGTAAGGGTTCACCTCATTATAGCCAGTCTCACAACCGAATACAGCAATAAGCATCAGAAAGGTGACCACTCAACCTCTGTGGAGGGACTTCCACTGCGCTGCAACAGTTTCCTATATTTTTTAGTAGCATGTGATCTATTTGACATAGAAGAAACACATTTTTTTGTTAAAATTTGCAGATTATGCAGTAGATTACATTATGTGGCAAATGCTGCAAATCCCTAATTATGCGGAAAATGATATGGCAGAAAAATTGCATAATTCAAGTGACCCTGCCTATGAAGTGATGTTATGTGTATGAGCTTAAGCTATATTTAAGAATTTACTAAAAATGTAATCTGAATGAACCCTGGGCGTAGTTCGCGTAGTAGCGCTACGCGTGGCTACGCGAAGTCCACTTCGCACTAAGCGAGATACGTGTGGCACTATGCGAACTGTGTAGTGCGCTGTTCGCGATTATCCTGCTGGATGCCTGTCCACACTGTGCAATCATTGAAAAAGGCATCTTGCACAGTGAGAGCTGTCGTTTTCTGCTGCTCAAGTAGATTTTTACTCGAGTGGCAGCTTTCTCAACGCAGACTTGTAGTTTCTCATCACGAGTGGTCGCGAGCATACACAACCACTCGCATGGGAAACCTGACAACCCTGAATTGAGAATCTCGCCGGGAGGTTTATTTTCCACGCTCGCGATGAGCAACTTGATGTTGCTGATCGCGAATGGGGGAAAAAGTCTGGCCGGGATGTCATTTTGCTGGCTCATGGTCGCAAACTTGACTTTGAGGACCGCGAGCAAGCAAAAAATGACCGAGATGCTACACTACGCGACTCGTGTTTGCACTGTGCTATGTGCAATTCGCGCAGTGCGAAGTAGCGCAAACTTCGCAAACTAAGCGAGCGTAGCTTAGTGCTTCACCCAGGCTTAATCTGAATGCTTCTAAAGTGTATACTGGTGTGGTCAGTGCTTTAAATGGGAAAAAAGCGCAGGTACTCATTAAAATGAGCTAGATGTGTAATGAGGGGGCGGGGCTAGGGGCAGGGCTAAGGGCAAGACATGAGGAAACTTAACAACTATATTAGTTGCAGCACACACTAAAACACATGAGAAATGTGTTTATATAAACAAAGCAGTTTAACTCATTACACAAAATGAAAAAGAAATGCGATAATATGTTAACATTTCCTTTTTTGCAATAGTTGCCGCTTCTTAATGTCATACTGTTAATTGCTGTTTGGCACAATACTATATATTTTTTAGCACACGAGTAGGAAGAGACTGAAAATATCCCCGTCACATCAAAGCTCTTATGGCACCAAGCAAATGAAGCAACTCATCATGACCCTCCCAGAATATATCTCTTGTTTCATCCATCAATCTATCCATTAATCATTTCATCCTACCATTTACCGGCTGATCTCCACCATTAAACCTTTACTTTCTATTGTCTATTCAGTCTTTCATCAATCATTCAGTTTTTCACCATTCCGTCTGTCCATCCTTCATATCTAAACCTATCCATCCATCCATCTCCAAACCTATCCATTCATACTTTCACTCATCCATCTCTTTATCCACCTTTCCCTTATCCATCAATCCTTTCACTCATCCATCCATCAACCCTTTCACTCCTTTATTCCATCCACCCTTTCACCCAATCCCTCCTTTCACTCATCCATCACCCACCCTTTCTTCCTACCTCCCTACCTTTCATTCATCCATCCAATCTTTCACTTATCCACCCATAATCCGCCCTTTTATCCAATTATCCATCCTCTTTCACCCATGCATGCTTTCACTCATCCATCCATCTATTCATCCATCCATCCATCTATACATCCACCCTTGCTCCCTCATCCATCCACTTACTCATCCATCAACCCACCAACCCTCCCTTTTACGTTATTTATGAATCTTTGTCGCCAATCAGACATGTACAAACAAAGTGCCACACATTTTCTTTAAAATACCTCAGAAGAGTATCTTGGTTCTCTCTCTCTTTCTTTCACTTTTCTCTTGCAAAAACAGGCATACATATGCAGGCAAACACACAAACATAAGCAGACACACAAAAGACACGGGTAGGATAAAAGCCATGTTACACTCTTCATCTACCATGGCTTTTTGAATTGCCACCAGGGCCGGACTGGCCGTAGCCTTATTGCCACTGCCAGGGGACTGCCATGATTTATCTGTTTGCACAAATGCACAGGATAGTGTGAATGTGATTGACAGTGTAAAGAGGACGTTCTCTTACGAGGAAAATCGCGCCTTCCCGGCACTCAGCTGTTGCTTTTTTAATAATAATTCTTTCAATCAGAGTTTTGGCCAATTTGTATTTAATTCTTTTACAAATTTTATTAAAATCATCTTGTGGTTATGCAGCACTAATGTTGACTTCACGTTGTACTTAGCATACATCTTCACATTGCTTTAGCACAAACCCTGACGAATTTCGGGCGTTTCCCTTCCACAGGGGGTATATATGAAATAAATCAAGAATATAATTCTTTGTAATAATCCAAGCGCTTTATACCAACGTGTGTATAAACTCATTCAAAAAAACAAAGTACAACGATGTACGGCTCCAGTAACACCTAGTTACTGTTAAACAATGGTGCCTCCCTTAATGTAACAATCATGCGTTCAAGTTTCTGACCACGTGAAATGACGTACATAATACGAGTGGCTCAGCAGCCCCAAGGGTGACTGTAGAAAAATAACAGGTGTTTGGCACAAGAATGTGCCCCGTAAGAAAGAAACCGTGCCTGCTTAATTGTGATACCGAACTTAAATAAGTGCCCGTGACATAGAAGGGAATGATACCCCGGTGCAACCCGGAAGCTAATAAAGTGAACTCTGCTTCACCTAAAATAGAAGACATCGCAAAGCCGGGACGTGGTGTCAATTACATGGAATAAAAGAACTTTTAATGTGATGAAGAATTGAAATTAAACAAAAAATAGAAAATGGAAATGTGAGTCACTGTCTCCAATGTACAATAACTGTGAATGAAAACCATGTCAGTAAGAGCGTACTGTGGGTCAAATTCAGGCAAGAAATACCCACTGGACCCATAAACATAAGGACAGGGACAACTTCATGCATTAAGCTTATTTATACTTAAAGGAGTGCTATCTCAACCTTCGGTTTTGCAATTTGATTGACAGCACAGGGCCTGAACCGACCCTGCTCCATCAAACACAGCGTCATGGTGAGCACCATTACAATATTCAAAGAAGCCCTGCTGAATAGCTCAGCTGGGGCTCAGATAGGGGGTTGCAGAAGAGGCGCCTTGGCTTCCAGAGACAGGTTCCACTCCTGCTCACCAGCACAGCTAACAAGCCTATCTTTTCATGAGTACTAGTACTCTTCAGGGTAGTAGAGTAGTGCTGGTACTCAGAGTGATAAATCTAAGAAGTGCCGGTACTCAGAACCAGTGAGTACCGGCCCATTTAAAGCACTGGTGTGGTGCGGGGAATTGCTGTTGAGTTGTCAGTGTTTTGTTAGCTATATGGTTTGGCGCCATGTTGTGCTCATGAGAGTGCCAGGGGCTCTGTAGGAGAACAGTGAATTAAAATTGTAATTGGAAAGCTGTAGTGTATGGGTGTATTGAGTGGAGGTTGCTGTGTGGAGTTTGCTGCTAGCCAATGATGGCATTTCTGCAGTGAGTTGGTGTGTTTGGTGAGATCTGTTTATTGCTCACTGGATGGGTATTTGTGTAGCCTTGTTTGGATGTGGATGATGTTAGTAGCGCTGTGATTGCTGACCATACAGCAAATATATGACATTTGGTGAGCTCGACAAGAATGTATGTGCATGATTGTGGCAGTCAGTGAGTGTATGTCTCTCTGTCAATGTGCTGAAAGTAGGCAAGAGAGGGATTCAAACATAAAGGTAGTGTATAGACAGAGACTTGGCCAATGAGAAACGAAAGGGAATAAGAGTTTGACAGCTGCTGCCTCAGTTGCAGTGTCTGCGTCAGACCACAGACAGCTGCCACTTACTCACTGATATACTTAACTGCAGGGCTCACAAGTGGGGGATGGCAGGACTTAAAACTGGGACTGTGAGATACCCGTCCATTCTTTTCCTTCAGTGTTCTAGCTTGTAGACGAAGGGAGGTGCCAGGGTTCGAGGAGGAATAATCTCAGGTTGCTGCGGGCCAAGCCTTTCCCCTCAGAGGTGTGGCGCCGCGGCCACGGCGACTGACACCGGACGCTGGGGATCACGGTTCGATCCACGGCACCGGCGGCAGGGGTCTGCCCAGCACCATGTGAATCTGGGCAATACTTTGCTCAATCTTCCCAACCGCCCCCAGCGCCGGGATGCCTCCGGTAGCGGTGCGCTTTGCAAATACTGGATTTACACATTTACTCACCTAACTTAAGCAAGGTAAGGCTACCAGATTGAGAAAACTCACCGGCTTGGACCTGATGGCTGCAACTGTGTAGTAGCCGGGGCTTAGTCCGGACTGGACCTGATGAGAGTGTGAGATCACATTTGGCCACATTTGGGATGTGCAGGAGAACACAGAGCTGAGACCTCTTCCTCTCTAAGGTCGATCCTAGCAGACAGTGCAGCTGACTGGTTGCAAAAGACATACTGTGGACTTACCAAGAACATAGAGGGGCCTGCAGCCCGCACATTGATTTCCATTGGTTAGCTTTCCTGTCATTCTCATTCGCCTGCATTTTATTCAATGTCTTCCCTTGTCCATCTTTTCTGTCCCTCTCCTGGAGCATTGCCAATTTACTTGTGTCCTTCGCAGCAAGAATACCCTATGCACACACATGTAAAATCAACACAACGTATACAGATAAATATACAGAAGTAAAGCAAATAAGGCCGCAGAAATTAAGGGATCTCCTGTGCAATATTAGATCATTGGTGTTCTTAAATTTTCTTTCACAAGAAAGCAGCCAGCCGACACGTGTTTCATCGCTTCTGCGAATCCTCAGGACTGGGAATAACAAACAAGCATTTACAATGCAATGGTTTTGCCTTTGTTAAAGTTAGAGCTATTGGCATTGCTCTTGACATTATTTTTATTTATGTTTTTTTTAACATAAATAAATGGCATTGTCATTTACAATGCCACTAGCTTTATCTCTCGCAAATGACACCCACACAGAGCCCCCCACACACACAGCCACACAGAGCCCCCCACACACACAGCCACACAAAGCTTCCCACACACACAGAGCCCTCCACACACACCCACACAGCACAAGCAGGCAACAGGGGCACACGGAGGCACAAGCAGGCAACAGGGGCACACGGAGGCACAAGCAGGCAACAGGGGCACACGGAGGCACAAGCAGGCAACAGGGGCACACAGAGGCACAAGCAGGCAACAGGGGCACACAGAGGCACAAGCAGGCAACAGGGGCACACAGAGGCACAAGCAGGCAACAGGGGCACACAGAGGCACAAGCAGGCAACAGGGGCACACAGAGGCACACGCAGGCAACAGGGGCACACAGAGGCACAAGCAGGCAACAGGGGCACACAGAGGCACAAGCAGGCAACAGGGGCACACAGAGGCACAAGCAGGCAACAGGGGCACACAGAGGCACAAGCAGGCAACAGGGGCACACAGAGGCACAAGCAGGCAACAGGGGCACACAGAGGCACAAGCAGGCAACAGGGGCACACAGAGGCACAAGCAGGCAACAGGGGCACACGGAGGCACAAGCAGGCAACAGGGGCACACGGAGGCACAAGCAGGCAACAGGGGCACACGGAGGTACAAACAGGCAACAGGGGCACACGGAGGTACAAACAGGCAACAGGGGCACACGGAGGCACAAGCAGGCAACAGGGGCACAAGCAGGCAACAGGGGAACGAAAACAGGCACAAGCAGGCAACAGGGGCACGCGGAGGCACAAGCAGGCAACAGGGGCACACGGAGGCACAAGCAGGCAACAGGGGCACACGGAGGCACAAGCAGGCAACAGGGGCACACGGAGGCACAAGCAGGCAACAGGGTCATGAAAACAAGCACAAGCAGGCAAAAGGGTCACAAGCATGAATTGTAATTTAGACGGGACTGAAGTGGAGAACGGTCAGTAGGGAAGTAGTGCGGCTGGTGCAGTGGTACCAGGCCGAAAGGTGAGGGGGGTCCTATGCTTTTGACTATGGCTGTGACGTCGGTTTGTGCTAAACCCCTCTATTTGTCTGTTGCACTTATAAGCTACTCTATTTCCTCTTGCGTTGGCATATTTTATCTTTTCCAGTTTCTTACTCATCATTGTTTTTTTTACCTGCAACTCTGTTTGTAGCTCGATCATTTGTAAGGCGCTCTGATACCCACTTGATCACGTCTGCGCTATATAAAACTTTATATAAATAAATAAAATGGAGATGGGGAAAATTGGTTGAATATTCAAAAACCAAAAGCCATAGTGTAAACGTTCTATCACATCATAACAGACCCACCCAACAAACTGAAAGTATTCATCACATGGAGCCAAAGTGACCAACAAATGGGTCAACTGAGAAATGATTGAACCCAAAAAAGGCAAGCTGCCAACTGGAATTTCTATTGCACAGCTCTCTACATGCACTGAGGTACGTATAGGAGTACATAACTCTCCAGTCTTTCAAGATAACCTGAACATTTCACCTCTATGACTATACCACTGAAGTCTTGCATATTCCACCTGTACCCATTGAAGTCTCACATATCACACCTCTCGTCCACACTAAACATGCTGAAGACTCACCTAGCTTAATTTTCTTTGGGGTCAAACACACTGAAATCACACACATCTTACATCTTCTCCATATTACATAGGTTAAAGTCTCACATATATTGGCTCATGTCTCTTCCACACTAGATTAAAGTCTTGAATATTTGTGCTCTCTAGAGTCTGCATATTCCAATTCCCTTTCAGAATATACGACTTCAATTCTTGCATAATTCCCTTCTGGCCTAGAGTAGATTGGATTCGTAAATCTCACCTCTCTTACAAATTACACAGGTTTAAGTCTTGCATAGCTCAAATCCCTTGCAGGTTGAAAAAGCTTAAGTCTTGCACATCTTATCTCTTTACAGTCTTAAATCAATCACTCATCTTCCAACTTATATACATTGACATCTAACATATCTTACCTCTATTCCCAACTGCACACCTTAAAGTCTTAAAAAATATACACATGGAAGCCTTGCCTTTCTCAACTCTCTTGCACACAATCCATGCTAAAGACTCACAACCTCATTTATCTTTCCCACAAAACACAGACTGAAATCTCTGCAATAGCGTCTTAGCTTTTGGGATGGTCGATCAGATATTTTTTGAAGAAGGGGGCGTCACAGCTGGAGACAATTCTCCAGGTGAGGCATACAGTGACAATAGAACTATTATATTCTGGGCCATTAAAGTTCCTCCGCAAACTTCCACCAACAACAGAACACCAAGAAATATCAACACAAGATCAGGAGGATCCAGGCATTGGAACAATACACAAAAATATTCTGCAGCAAATATTGTTTAATTGAACATTTAGTCAGTTATATATTATTGGAGATGCAAAAAGAAGCAAAGAACTCTGGGTAGTTCCCAAGTGTAGTTGGAGAGCAGCTCCTGTATGCAGCACACTACAACACCAGCGACACTAACTTAGCTCACCTCAAATGTCTGCTTTTCTATACAAGTTGTTATGCATAATCCCATGCTTAAAAACTTGGATAGAAAAGCAGATATTTGAGGTGAGCAAAGTGAGAGTGTCGCTGGTGTTGTAGTGTGCTCCATAAAGGAGCTGCTCTCCACCTGAACTTGGGAACTACACAGAGTTCGCTGCTTCTCTTCTGCATGATTTAAGCGGCAATGTATGCCTGAAAGGGTATTGTTTTGAATGACTGGAGATGTGTGAAACTGGCATATGTCTGGGAAAAGTATTTGCTTTGTCAAGTCACCATTTGAAAAGAACCATGAACCTGTCTGAAGGTGCTGGTTTACAGCCACGTATAACAAACAGTAAAGTACACAGCTCTGCAGCCTGTGGAAGGTACAGATGACAAACTGAAAAGCTTCCAGTTCCCCTCCCTTGAGAGGGATAGAAATAAGGAGAACTTCGAAATCAAAGACATATCTACAGCAAGTGCATGTATTTAAGAAATTTGGGAAAAAATTAAAACTGACCAAATTCAAACGGAAATCCAGAACATTACACACCAAACAAGGATGGAAACAAAAACTCACATGCCTATGCAGAATCGGAGCTAAAGTGCCTTAGAACAGAAAGTTTGTTGTGTTTAACCTATTCTTCTGGCAATAGACTTAGCAAAAAGTGGAGTATTACGGACAAAGCGTTCATGAGATGAAATGGGCTCAGAGTATGAACAAATAGATTTCACATCCAGTTGTGCCACAAGGTGGAAGACAAGGAGCCCTTATTCAGGCTTCACCACGTCAGAAGTGTGTTAGTGTCTTCGGTGTCAATGATAAAGAACACTCTGCTCCTGAATAAGCAAGGTAAACAAATTCCACTTGAAATTTAGAGTTAAAGTGGATACTTTAACGATGTTTTCTTGATGTTTAAAATAGTAGAGGAGAGTTTGAGATTGCCTTATTCTGAGATTGGATCTTAGATTGTAGGGCATTTGCCATCTCTTCAAGCAGAAATGAGAATGACATGACTGTCCTGAAAAAACGGAGGAAATCTGCAAAACCAAACCTACTGAGAGGGCGCTAAAGAGCCGTCGTGCAAGATGGCCGCACATACATCAGGCTCCTATAGTTCGAGACCTTCATCCGTCATATCCTGCACCAGATGCCCAAATCACAATTATGATTTTTTTTTTTACGGAAAGCAAACACTGCTGGACAGCACACTACCCTGCTTTCTGGGGGAAATAAGGTGCACTTCCAGCTTACCTGCAAAGACAGCCATGTCGTCCTATGGGCCTGCGAGCTTGTAACGCGGCTCTAAAAGAATGTGGGCCCGAACACAGACCTACGAAAGAAGACGAAGGTGGACGCTCCAGCAGAGAAACTTTGGGGCACTGCCTGTCCTCATTTTGCTTGAAAAGGGGAATGTGCCGAGGTGCAAGGCGGGTGGAGCTGTTTGTCAGCGGTGGATTGCAGGCCCCTCTAATTGGGTCTCCGGGGCCCGTGTGCAGCAGTGGATGGGACCTGTGACTACTTGCCGGTAAGAGAGGGTGCTGCTGTATGGTGCCTCCATCCCACTCCTCTACTGAGGCGTACCCTAGGCGAGACGCGTTGTGGCGGGCCACTGGTCTGGGCAGCGAAGGCCTCACTTGAATTGTCCCCAGAGCCTGAGAGACAACTACAGCATCCGCCTGCCCGGAGGTCTGAACACGTAGGGCTACGCAGCTGCAATGCGGGCCCCTTCAGGCGGGCACTCTATGAATGCCATGTCAACTTGAAGATGAGGGTACGCTCAACTTGAAGATGAGGAGATGCTCTACACATTATTGCTCATTATAAGGACATTGAGCAGGCGATCTGGGTGACGCATGAATCTGCGGAGTCTGGGGCGAGTGCCCTGGATATCATGGCCATCATCCGCAGGTGGAACAGTAGTACTGCACGGCCCACTGGACCTCTTCCACCCCGGGCCCAAATTCCTTGGCAGGCACTGACCGCAACGTCCTCCGCATCTCCCGGGGTTCCCTCCAGGCCACGGGAGCCCCGCGGGCGCCGCCATACTTCTTGCCGTCTTCCTTCTTGTTGCGGGGGGCGGGCACTTCCGGCCGGCCGCGCTAGGATTGGCCGGCCGGCCAGTCACGGGGCGGGAAACGGGGGAGAAGAGACGCAGTAGTGCCGGCAATGCCGGACCAGACACGGGGGCGTTCCCGGCGTCCCGTGACGTCGGCAAAAGCCAAAGAATGTCGGGAACGCCCCCGTGTCTGGTCCGGCATTGACGGACAGGCCCCTCGTCCAATGGCAAGGCTCCATTTACGGAGCCAGCCAATGAATGAGGAGGGCCGAACCAAAGCACACTACAATTCTCATCAGGTTTTCGCCTGCGCCGAAAAAGATGCGCAGAGCGCATCTTTTTGGCGAGGCAAAACCTAAAAATGAAAATGGAATATCCCACATGTTGACAAACGTCCCAAATCAAAGACTTGTACTGTCTTGACAATTATATATCGTCCTTATAGATATGTCCACTAGTAACACATATTAGAAGGTCTGTACTGATGAGGCTCTCCTCCTTCTCCCCTCCCCTCCCCCCCCTTCTCTCTCTGTCTCGTTCTTGTTCCCATAGACCTTTATGCCTAGACACAGCCGATTTTGAGGTATGTATTGTTTCGGTGACAGAATCTGTTTCACACTCCACTAACTACGTTTCACTGCTCGAAACACCTTTATATGAATGCGCCAACCACGATTACCAGCACCGGATCACTCATAGACACTGAGGTGTTATCTTGATTACTATTCCGTTTCTCCTGTCGGTCTGCACTCCTGGATGTTTTATATTTTCGCGCTCACTGTGTATTCACATACGATTTCTAGATATCTCTCACACAAACACTTTTTGGCACATACCTTAAGGCGGCTTATCGACACTCGACCGTTGCAAATTATTGGGTGCATATAAGGCTTCAAAAGCCCTTCTAATATGTGTTACTAGCGGACATATCTATAAGGACGATATATAATTGTCAAGACAGTACAAGTCTTTGATTTGGGACGTTTGTCAACATGTGGGATACTCCATTTTCATTTTTTGTTATTCCCAGCCCTGAGGATTCGCAGAAGCGATGAAACACGTGTCGTCTGGCTGCTTTTTCGTGAAAGAAAATTAAAGAACACCAATGAAGTAATACTGCACAGGAGATCCCTAATTTCTGCGGCCTTATTTGCTTTACTTCTGTAAATTTATCTGTATACGTTGTGTTGATTTTACATGTGTGTGCATAGGGTATTCTTGTTTTGAACTTTTTGCTTAATCAGCTTTGCTGGTTAACTCTCGAGTGGTTGTTAGGGGTTTTCCACTCACCCAGTTGCACCACCAACTTATAGTACCCAACATAAAATGTCTTATGCGTCCACTTATGGCAAAGCGCCCGGTGCTTCTCTGACACTAAAAACCTTTCTGTGCTAGCTCTTACTTGTGCCCTTCTACTGCTCACTTTTTGGGAACTACTTTTTTTATTTTTCTTTAGTACTCCATGAGAGGGCATGTGTTTTCCAGTTGTCTCCCTAGTGCACTTCTGCTTCCCTTCCACGTTCCATGTTGCTGTCTCTTGTCTGCGCACTTTGTCACGCCCCCTATGTGATGTGTTTGCCGTTGGGCAGTTCTCCCCCTGCGTTGCTTTTTCACCATTTGCTTTTCTCCTCCATGCTCTACATTGCTCTCTCTCGCCTGTTTGATTTTCTCAGCATCATCCCTACTGCTTCCCCAGCCTGTGACTCTCGTGTTGCTGCTGCCTCCCTACCACCATTGTTGCTTCCACTCCCCTTCTTTCAAAACAAAAAGAAACACTTTTACACCCTCGTGGTGCGCACCTACAAAATGATGCTGATGAAAGCGTCATAGCCTGTTTTTTTTAAATTCTTCTTTAGTCATGCTGGACAACATCAGGGAAGCTGTATTGGTTCGCTAAAAACCATTGGCACAGCCAAAAGATCATAAAGTAGAGACCTTTTGGCTTCGCCAATGTTTGTTTGCTTTATGATTTCAGGATATGAGAGGGAAGAGTGAGTTACAGTATGCAGTGCATAGTGTCAGAGGTAGAGCAAAGGATGCCAGTGGTCGCAGTACACGAGCGGAATGCAAACGCCAGCACCCCCTGCAGTTCAGAGTGTCCATCATCAGCGGAATGCAAACGCCAGCACCCCCTGCAGATCAGAGTGTCCATCATCAGCGGAATGCAAACGCCAGCACCCCCTGCAGATCAGAGTGTCCACCACTCTTCAGGACCCCCCCCCCCCCCCCCGCCCCCCCATTCACTACTGAGCCTATGAATATCTGTGAGATATAGGAGTCTCGGTGGACCCTTGTCACATTCTGCAGGGCGGGGAGACATTTTGTGTTATGCCACTGTCGCAGGAGAGTGTCATTGGTCTTTGAAATGACCGAAACTGACATATCTTAAAACAAAAGAGTGGTACGCTTGGTCGGTCCATTTAACAAAAAAACTTTTTTGCGCTGAGCAAACTTGCTGCATGTATTTAAAATAAAAGTTATAACGTGACACAGTCTCCTCCCCTCACGGCCCCTGGGTATAAGCGGGGTCTGCTTGCCAAAATGTAAGGGGAAGTCATGCTTTCCATTCCACGCTCCCTGTGTGCTCCAGGTACATGTAATGCAAAGTCATCACACAGTATTGTTAAAGTCTCTGCCGAATCTTCCACAGTGCAGTTCTCTGCTCTTTGTTTTTCGGGGCTCCGTCCTGTGTGCTGTGTGAACCTTTGTAAATGTAAATGTGTTTCGATTTATATAGCGCACTATAACCCAGGGGTCTCAAGGCGCTTGCTTAGGGAACCCATCCTGGTATTCCCCTGTGAGATATCCCGGCCGGGTATCCACAAGGTGAAAGCCAGGCATCCCGCCGCGAGGGGCCGTAGTGGAGATTAAGCAAGCTATTGCCCAGAGTCGCAGAGTGTGACCCCGTGAGTCGAGTAGGCACCAGAGCGAGAATTGTCAACTCCGTGGAATTTTGAGCCCGAGACCCGCCGAGGCGGGGAATCGAACCCTGGTCCACGGCCGATCTCAGCTTCCGGGTCTGCCGCTCTAACCACTGAGCCACGCTTCTCCACCTTTGAACATGAAGCGATGCTGGTCTCTACAAGAACTGAGGAAGTCTTTCCATGATGTGTACTGTGTTCAATGTGCTGTGCAACACTCAGTAAAAAGTGGTGTGCAGCTCTCTGTGCCGTGTTTGTTCTGGAGGTCACTTTTTGGAGATCAAAACTCAGTGCTATATCAATCTCTGCGACTAGTGGTGTGCTCCTGTTAGGGGGTTAATTGAAGGCACAGATCACACGGTGTGAAAGAATGAAAGATTCGAAATGTGTTGTCCAGCTCTGTGAATTGATTCACTGTTAATAAAAGGTTTTAGTTTTGATAACAAATTCACACACCTTTTATGAAAAAGAATGTCTAGAAGTTCACACCCAAAAACACCGAGGGGCTCATTTATGAGCCCCTGCGTCATTTTTACGGCGCTGGTGCGCCACAAAAAGTGACGCACCAGCGGAGTAAAAAATTTGCCTTGTTGCACCATATTTACAGAGTGACGCATCTAGGTAGATGCGTCACTTTGTAAACCCCTGCGCCACATTATACCTGCACAAGGTATAATGTATGCATGGGGGGCGTATTGACACAAGAAAGGGTCGTAGAAGTGACGCAGTGAAATGTATAAGATTTCACTGCACCATTTCTTGGACGCTAATGCATCAAAATCTTACGCCTGCCATGAGGCAGGGGTTAGATTTTGATGCATTAGCGTCCAAGAAATGGCGCAGTGAAATCTCAGAGATTTCACTGCGTCACTTCTACGACCCTTTCTTGCATCAATACGCCCCCCATGCATACATTATACCTGGGGCAGGTACTAACAACATGGGACTTGCCCATGTGAAAGTGCACATTGCTGGAGTTGCGTCACTTTTGTGACACACTCCAGCAATGCGTCACTTTGCGCCTACAGATACGTCAGAAATACTGACGTATCTGTAACTCTTTGCGACATGATGCGTCATACTGTAAATATGACGCATCATTAGTGTCGCAGGGAGAGCGCAGTGAAAAGTGACGCATCGCTGTTTTCATGCAGCGATGCGTCACTTTTAATAAATGAGGCCCCTGATTGTTAAAAGAATGGCAAACCGTCATTTTAAACTAAGGACCTAATTACAATGGTAGTCGGTCAGATGACCAATCGCCCACGCTTTGGGAATGAGGCCGCCCCAACAAAGATTCAGCAGTTTGACCCTCCATATTACGATAAGACCACTGTGTAGGTGGTCGGAAACAACCTTTTCTTCTGCGGCTTGTGCTGCATCCCAGGAAAAGGCTGCAGCACAGGTCGCAGTAGAAAAAGGAAGTTTGTGCACATTTATGCACAATGTAGTGTCTGGCACACAGTGCATGGATGTGTGAGGGGACACTACAAGTGCCCATCAGACCTCTTAGCAGTGGTCCACGGGGGATGGGATTGGGGGCCCTGCTTGGGGCTTCCAAAGTGCCTTCCTGACAGCCTTTTCATGGCTGTGGTACCTCCATGAAAAGGCTGTTGGAAATGGACATCGTAATCCTGATGGCGGTGCCTCCATTCAGAATCACTATTCACACCGCCGTCCCGTCAGGATCAGTAGATCCTTTTGGAGGTGGTGGTCTGTCCACCGACAGTCAAGGATTTGACTGCTTGCATTGTAATGTGCAGTGAGCCCGAAGGGCTGAGTGTTGGGGGACCACCGTGATGGCCTGCCGATGGCAGTCCCTAAATATTAGCAAATCACAAATAATAAACAAAAAATAGTTATATGGGTTGTTCTAAATACATATGGATGCACATATATTCTTTAGAAGGCAAACAAAAAAATGTGCAGAGAGCAGTTTATTATATGGTGTGGTGGTGCGACCTCACTGTGTAATATACTCACAAATCTGTTTTGGGTCCAGTCATGCTTGTTTGCAAAATCTTAGCTCAACTCTGGATTCCTGTGCGTTTGAGTAGCCAGGGTGTGTAAAAGGAGCAAGTGAAAAGCATTTAAAAGTACCAAAACAGGTGAATAAGAAAGAAATGCTGCACAAAGGAATTCCAACACCAATTTATAAACATAGGCCTTATTTTTATGAATTTTTAGACGCAAACATGATCAAAATCCACCAGAGAGTACCAGAGATATAAATTATTACGTATATAATAAATCACTGATTTTCATTCAAATTGCAAACAAGCCTTGACAGGTATCCCAGTTAGCTCTTACTTTGAAAACATTGACTTTTTTTGTAAAGTTGTAAACTACAACTCTGGCCCACTTTGAGTGACCAACTCCAGCATGGAGAAAGTCCCAGGATCCAGTGAGGCCTACTTGGGCAGTTACTTTGCAGTCAAAGCAGTCTCCAGTCCAGTTCTATGTTCTATGGGTGAACCGCCATAGACTTAAATGGGGTGCTCCTGATTCAAGAGATACAGGATGTTGAAGATACTGAAGCATGCTGAGAATACTGCTCTGGTGACAAGGGACTTCCTGGGACGACTTCTCAGACCACAGTAACATTGGAGTGACTTTGACCACAGAGTCCGATGTCACTCAAAGTTCGGTTGAAGTCCAGCCGAAAAATCAGTTGCCGCTGGGCTACTTGTCTCCAGTTACAGCAAAACAAATGGTTCTCTTTAACTGGTGACAAACCCTGACTTGGGAGACCAAACTTCATTCTGATGACTTTCCAGTATCCAACAGACACTGATGCAACTTTTGAAGGGCACTCAGGTTGCCCTTCGGCAGTCAGCGATGGTCAGGCAATTGTGGCTACCATTTCACCACTACAGGCTTCTTCAGCTTTTGTGGCCCTATAGCTTTAACAGGAAGTTATCAAACTGGCTTTTGGAGTCACTTGTTCGGTCTGAGGCTTGGACGTGACATTTCCTCAAGTAGAACACCAGAGGCACAGTCCTCTCTTTGCTAACCCAAGGAGCAGCAGGTGGATTAAAGTCCTGGTGCAGTCTCTCCTCCCTGGGCCCAGAAGCCAGCAGAGCCTACTCATCAGTACAGACATGGTCTGAGGTCCAGGTGCCAGAGGTGTCACTTTTATGGTCAGAACATGCCCTGGAGGGATGCAGTGACTACTTGCCAATGGGCTACCAGGTCCTCTCCCGTTTGATGACGACTTCCTGCAAAGTGTGGTATCTAGCTATCCCAGAATGCAGCATGCTGCCTACTTTCAAGATAAAAGGTCCTCTTTCTCTGTGTGTGCAGTTCGGAAGCCCACAATGGAGGTGTGGCTACTTGAGGGCTACACGCTGGCAGGAAAGCTGGTTTGCAATTGTTTCTCCCTCTCTGTCCCTGAAATCAACCTGTCTACCAAGATCTAAAGCCCCTCTGTGTGTGTTCACTATTTGTCCCTTAAAGGCGGCTTCCCCTTTGAAGCTCTCCTTTTGGGCCTACACCAAGTTTAGCGTTCTTGCAAGGGAGAAGTAACAACTCTTCCAATGGCAGACCCTTTCTGTTCCTTACTGAGAGTCATTTACACTTCCTGCAGGAAGGCAGAAGGGTTTCTTGTGGCCAGCAACTGTAAACAGTCAGAGGAAAAAGTTGAACAACAGTGTGGCAACTTTCTAAAGTTCCCATTTACTTTAAAGTTGCATTAAAATTGTTTTGAGCATCAGGTCAGGTTTAATGCACTGATTCTTTTCATACCTTGAAGTACCAGTTTTAGTATTCCCATTCAGAAATTAGCACAGGTGAGTGGTCAGCATGTAAGCATGAACTTGCCGATGGGGCTACTAGTCTTTCTACAGTAAAAACAACAATTTGATGTGTTTACTCTCAGGGCATGTAAAAGCACATGTACTACTTTGAAATATAAAGCACTCTGCTTTAGGGCTTGTTATGCTTACATTCGGGGTGACTTGTGTGTATTAAAAGGGAAGCTTGGGCATTGCATTTACCTTAAATAGCAAAATTGAGTTAGCAGTTTAAAAATGCTATACCAATCTGCAATAGGAGGCTGGGAGACATGCTTTCATTTGTCATACATGTGGTGGCACAACCAGTGCTGCAGGGCCACTTAGCAGACAGGCCCTGAGTATCCCTGGTGCTATATACAACGGACTTATAGGTTAGCTTATTCTAAATGGGTATAAACCAATTAAACATAATTATTTTGAGGGTCAGCGTCCTTATTAGCAGGGCCCAGTGTATTACAGAGTCATTACTCCAGTACACCAGTACCTAATGGTCAAATAAATGGGACAAGAAGTGGGGGTTGAACCTGCAAAAAGACATTTCCTCACACGCACCTATTGTACACAGATCACTTCTTTATTCAACTGAGGAAAAAGAAATTGCACCTGTCGGAAAAATACTGACAGAATTATAAATAGCCATTATCAAAATCACGGGAAGAACATATTTGTTTACTCTCCGATACCCACTTTAGAAGCTGCCCTAAAGCCCAGCATGCTTATTTCCAAAACTGTACACGAAATTGGTGCAATTGCTTAGGTACAATCAGCAGCAGACAAAGATTTAACTTCCGATGCTACACACAGGAATCAATAATTTTTACAATGCCAAAGTCCATTCGAAAACTTCCCTTATAATGTCCTTAGATTCAACCCACACCGTGTTCTGTACAGACCGTCCCGCTCAGCCCGCACAATATAATTACTGTGGTGCTTGTGCTGCAGCTTAAAGCATTAAAGGAAATGAGAGAGTTCTGCTTTAGTCGTTCCAGACTTATTATAAAATATTAGGTTACTCATTTGTGATATTATCTGTATGTCCAGTGTGAGGTCAGAAGCAATTATTTGTAAAACTCACCATAGCTTCAGAATTGTATTGTTTTTTCCAATTTATATTGCAACTATAAAATGCCTTAAAATGAAGGGTTTAAGGGTATTTTGAAAATATTATAACATATTATGTTGTTGGCCCAGAAGCAGCTATAAAGTTCTATGAACAACGTTTCTTTCAGTGACATTGTTTGGTTTTGTTATGAAATTAATTGGTCCTTTGCTAAACGTGTTTGGGCCAGTGGGCACTGGAACATGGCCACAGGGCACGGCCTTTTGTCGTACTCTGTGTTCACTCCGAGCCAAAAGCGTCCAATGTGCAGGCCTATTTAATGCCCCACTACCTCCGGTTGCATATCACGGCCCTATGCCACACTATTGGTCACGTTCATAGCAGCGAGATCCATGGGTGCCCAGACACCGACCTTATCGGGTGGGTGGTGGGTGCAAGAAGTGGGCTACCCTCCATTTACAGTTCCTACAGGGGGTGGAGATTGATGACCTTCACCCATGCCTCCAACACGCCATCCCTGTGATCCACCACCTCCATGATGGTGATCTCTGCGCGTGCCCGCTGTTTCTACCACCACACACTCCATCACCATGGTACCACGACCTATCTACCCATCCATGTATCCTTTGCAAAGACATGGCTTGCCACTGGCTCCCACAACATCAGCCCTACCCCCCCACCCCAGTTCATGGTTGTATCCCCAGTTCATAATATTGCAGCCGTGCGCTCCTGACATGCATAGCGACCCATTGGCTGATTTGACATGTTTGTTGCTGTTTCAGGTGCAAGTGTCCATCTCCTGTTTTGTGTTTTCTTACACAATACAATGCTCATGGTATATACAGCTGTGTGCTGTGATGGACCCTGCCAATTGCAAGAGTTCTTTATAAAGAAAAACCCAATTAAATTTTTTTTTTAAAGCGAGGGACTAAATAAAAACACTCATTAAATACAAACAGTTTATCAATTAATTTGTTTATTAATTAATACTTCAGCATGCGAACAGTTTGAAAAAGTAACTTTTCAACGTCTGTCAAAATGCTACACAATATGAGTGTCTTTGGAAAAGTAATTCTGCAAATGTACAGCAGTTATCTAAATTGCTTATTGGAAAATCAGCACTTTGAAATTAGACAGCAAAGAACTTTACTCTTAGTTTCTCCTGAGCATCTGAGAACTTTAACTCGGCAGCAGTGGGAATAGACAGACCAACAGAAAAGCGATTTGAATGTTTTGAAGAAAAGTTATAGCTCAGTTCTAAAGTGCGAGGGCAATCAGTGAAATTAAATACTACTGGGGATATTATGAGCCACTGTGCTTGGAACCAAACAAACGGCAACATGGGAAATAGATTTCAACGGAGAAAGAGGCAGAGCAACAGTAGGGAAACCAATCAAAATAGAATTTCTGCCGCCTAGGGCCTGGCTGTGAGGTCAGAAATCTGGAGTGTCTAAAAAATTCTTAATTTTATCAGGAAAAGGCTGTCCGGGAAATGATTTTGAGATAGTATTTATCATTATCATTTAAATCAGTTTCATTTATTATGCATCATTGTGTGGCTTAGGCAGCAGTTTGGAACCAAGAGTAAATTAAATATTTAAAAAAGGGTTGACCTAATTTCCAGTGAGGAGAGTGCATTAAGCAGGATTTGTACGATGCTGTAAACCGAGTAGCAGCTGTGAACAAAATGCGTTCAGTTTTTGAGGGATGGATTTTTATGCGATATCCAGGGCGCAGTTTCACCAAGGCAGTCCTGTAGATGAGGAATATCCTCGGGAGTTCACAGCCTAAAATAGAGTATCATATCATACTAAACACGCGTGAAATCAAGAGCACAAACCTAACACAACTAATGCACAAGAAAAATAAAATGTACTTACCTACCAAGTCTTAATCTTGGATTCCGGAGTAGCGCGCTACTCACAGAAAAAGCGCTTCAACGCCTCATCAGGGGTCTTAAGTGCTATATTAGTAAATTTACGATTACAATCAGCATCAGCCGCGGTCGGTAATGGGTGTTACTTCAGAGCGGTGACGTGGCGAGGGGGAGGGGCAGGGTGGGGGCTAGTAATCCATGGATTACGGAGCTTTCCAGGTAAGTAAACATTTAAATAAATAAAACAAATTTTGTTGCATTCACTGCATCCCCAAATGCGACGCAGTGCGAGCAACGAAATTCGTTTTATTTAATTAAATGTATACTTACATGTAAAGCTCCATAACCCATAGATTACTACCCCCACCCTGCCCCTCCCCCTCCCCACGTCATCGCCCTGCAGGTACACCCATTTCTGACCGCGGCTGATCAGCATACATCAGGATACAACCAACCACCACCCCCAGCTGCTTAGATGTTAAACATCAACCCACAGGCTACTCCCCAACACAGGGAGAGGGACTGAACCTGGAGACACCCCACCGGATAAACTCTCTGTCCCCAGAAAAGTAGCTTCTTACTTAGCCCAGGACTCAGTTGCCCAAACCAGGTATCACGAAGTATAGAAAAAAAGCAGTGCTTTGCCAGGGAGAGATCGAGGAGAACCAGCAAACAGGCACATACCTTAGATCCAGCACACAGAGGCCACCTAAAAACACTAACAATAATAATTAGTTATTCTAAGATACCACTTTGTTGTGGTCTTGTTTGATTGAGGAGAACTGTATAATGAGTGAGGGGATCCATTGTAGAATGTGGGAAGTTGAGAGAGGCATATTTGGGCTGCTTGAATGTGAAACAGTTGATGATGGACAGTAATTCTCAATAACTTATATTTAATGCAACTCAACTTCCCTGAGTATTCCTGGCAATTTACTTGCATTACGTGGCAATGAGGGACCTGTGCTGGGTGCAGGATCGTCCATCATCACCGCAGAGTAGTTGCGACACTCGTATAAATTGGATCCGATGTGTCAAGTTTATTCGACATCGGACTACGAATTGAGGTGAGTTCTTCTGCCCTATTTATTGTGAAAGTTGGTTTGGAGTGAAATCGTTAGCAACAGCACTTTTTGGAAACTGGCATGTCATGTGGTTATGTAGGCCCCGGGTACACACACTTCCATTTTATATTCTCACATTTAAAGTTGACATCTTTTTAGACAATGACTTTTAACACACATTGATCGCGTATCAAGAGAGAGAGAGAGGACCAGAAAGCTAGTCCACATCCCCGGGTTTATGTATAGTTAATCAAAAAGAGACTAGCTTATGTATAAGATGTTAACAAAAGTTTAAGGACTCAAGTATGTTTCGTCAGGGGGTAGGAGCACCTGGTGAGTGTGCTCATGAAGCCCTCACCCACCAACCTAGTTGGTGGCATGCTTCATCATCGCTCCCAGCGAGTGACACCTAGCGTGTCTCGGGTGTGCTTCGACGCCTGATTACAGCGGAGCAGGTATGTCGCTGAGTGTGCGGTGAAGAGTGTTATGAATGTGAATTTAAAACGGCTTGGCGGGGGTCCCAGTACCCGGAGGTAAATTAAACTTTAATACCTGGGCCACCGTCAGCGGTTAAAAATAAGGCTGTTGGATGTTGGAGGCGAGTTACGACCTCCCACATCCTTTGGTGGGTCAACATGTTTCAGCCAGTGCCTTATGAATATGCTGGCTTTCTTCAGGACGAAATTAAAATAAGTGTGTGTGATTAAACTAGTGGGTGTGTAATTCAGACTATGTGTATACACGCCCTAAAGTGTTTTTCTATGTGTGAGAGGGGGATTCCGTTCTCAAAACACCTGTACATATAACATATATAGACAAGGACAAAACATACAAGGGGAAAAGAGAGTCACTTGAATGTATTGCATTATATACATCTGACTGCCGACACTATAGCGATGGGAGTGCAGGCTATAGGCGGCTACAGTGTAATGGTATTAGTGGTACCATTAAGGTGAGATTCGCACTTGAAGTTCGGGGGTGGAGTGGCTAAAACACGGTATTCACAACCATAGTGCATGAGTGGTAAGAAAAGGAAAAAAGCGCAAGAGTTCTTTCTTACGCTAGTTTAAGCAGTATTCTGCTCCAAGGTTGTGAAGTGGCAAGGGGTTGACCCTGTAGGGAAGAAAGGTTTTAGCCACTTTGATTAGGAGACCTGTAGGGGACACTGGCACAGGTATATCGATGACATTCTAGTGATCTGGCAGGGATCCCAGACTGACCTTGACAGATTTATGACCTGGCTCAACACCAGGGACCCATACTTAAAATTCACGAGCACAGCAAGTAACCATCAACTTCCCTTCCTAGACTTGGACCTCACAGTCAAAGATGGGACCCTGGTCACAACGACTTACTACAAACCAACTGCGAGGAATGCACTGCTCCACTTCACGAGCTTGCACCCTCGCCCTCTCAGAGAGAACCTACCATTCGGTCAGTTTCTACGCATATGTAGAAACTGCACCAACATCAGTGATTACAAATCACAATCTGCGGATTTGGCCACCAAACTGGAAAACCGTGGCTACCCCAAAGCCATCATCCGCAAAACCCAGAAAAGGGCGAGAAATCAAAATCGCGAAGCCTTACTTCAGACCATCATAAAGGAGAACCAGGAACAACCAATCACCTTTGTTACCACCTACAACACAGCGTCCACCGAAGTAACAAAAATCATTAAAAAACACTGGAGAATAATCAATTCCGGGCAGAGGAAATGGGACACCCCGAGATTCGCGTATAAAAGATGCAACAATCTTAAAGATCAACTGGTGAGCACCCGACCCAGACCACAACCAAAGCCACCAACGAACACCGTTCTGAACGCATGGGGCCTGCCCAAGATCACAGGACACTACCCCTGCAACAATTGCAGCGTGTGTCACCTCACAACACACACCAAGACCTTGAACCTTGAGCCCAACAAGATCTGGACCCAGCGTAACCACACCAACTGTAACTCACGCAATGTGATATACCTTCTAACATGCACGTGTGGCCTCCGCTATGTGGGGATGACAACACGCAAAATAAAAACAAGAATAACAGAGCATCAAAGCACCATAAGATGCAAGAAAAACATCAGCAGACTAACCCACCACTTCATCACCCACTGCCACACACCCAATGATTTAAAATGGACAATCATTGAGCAAATCCCAGAAAGCACAATTGATAATGATAAGAAACTTCTGAGTAAAGAGCAGCGATGGATATATCGCCTTTCAACAGCAACCGAGGGCCTCAATGACGCTATCCCTTGGAATTCCCTGACATGCTCGTGACCTGAGGGATTATATATCTCCAGTACCACCCTGATGTGTCCCTCCACCATCCCATATTACTAACAAACCCCTTGTAACATATCTCCTATGGAGATAGAGCCCAACAGTTCTGAATACTGGCGTTTTGGTCCCCTGGCCATGATTATGTTGAACGTTGCAAAGCTGGCAATATGAAAATGACATGCCCTTTATTTATTTATCTTCTTCACTATTAGCACTGATGCACTAGCGGTACACACATTCCGCCTGCACAAATACTTCTTCGTTGGTTTAAATGCCCCCAGCGCATTAGCGGCATTAACCTCCGGCCCGCACATGCGCCTCTACACACTGCGTGCGTCCTCCCCCGATGCGCATGCGCGGACATAACACTACCGCCCGCGCATGCGCCCTACGATCCTGGGGCATCACGCATGCGCGAGCTCCTTCCACTTGTATGCGCGAGCGCTTCCCACACATTAGAACGCACCTGGGCGCCCTCGCAAGCACCATGACTCGGCAGTTCGAGTCTCTCTACCATTTCCCCCACCATGCAGGTGTGAACAATTATCCAATCAACCACAGTATATAAACTCGGCAGTAACGGCCATTACTTACCAGTTCTGCGAAGGAGGCACTACAGGTCCAGAGCAGGCTCTGCCCAGAAAAGCTGTGAATATGATGAACAACCACCACTACCACTGGTAAGCGCTACCTTTCTCCCCTACAGGTCTCCTAATCAAAGTGGCTAAAACCTTTCTTCCCTACAGGGTCAACCCCTTGCCACTTCACAACCTTGGAGCAGAATACTGCTTAAACTAGCGTAAGAAAGAACTCTTGCGCTTTTTTCCTTTTCTTACCACTCATGCACTATGGTTGTGAATACCGTGTTTTAGCCACTCCACCCCCGAACTTCAAGTGCAAATCTCACCTTAATGGTACCACCAATACCATTACACTGTAGCCGCCTATAGCCTGCACTCCCATCGCTATAGTGTCGGCAGTCAGATGTATATAATGCAATACATTCAAGTGACTCTCTTTTCCCCTTGTATGTTTAGTCCTTGTCTATATATGTTATATGTACAGGTGTTTTGAGAAGGGAATCCCCCTCTCACACATAGAAAAACACTTCAGGGCGTGTATACACATAGTCTGAATTACACACCCACTAGTTTAATCACACACACTTATTTTAATTTCGTCCTGAAGAAAGCCAGCATATTCATACGGCACTGGCTGAAACATGTTGACCCTTCAAAGGATGTGGGAGGTCGTAACTCGCCTCTAACATCCAACAGCCTTATTTTTAACCGCTGACGGTGGCCCAGGTATTAAAGTTTAATTCACCTCCGGGTACTGGGACCCCCGCCAAGCCGTTTTAAATTCACATTCATAACACTCTTCACCGCACACTCAGCGACATACCTGCTCCGCTGTAATCAGGCATCGAAGCACACCCGGGACACGCTAGGTGTCACTGGGTGGGCCCGATGATGAAGCATGCCACCAACTAGGTTGGTGGGTGAGGGCTTCATGAGCACACTCACCAGGTGCTCCTACCCCCTGATGAAACATACTTGAGTCCTTAAACTTTTGTTAACCTCTTATACATAAGCTAGTCTCTTTTTAACACACATTACCTTTTGCGGCCCCATGAGATAAAGTACTCAGAAACGGTTTTGCTTGCAGTTACACTTCTTCATAGGCACCTTATCAGGCCTTAGAACATTCTGTACAAGGACTTAGTACACTGAGCAAAATGTTGTTGTTTGTTATTGTCCGTTCAGTGACAGCCCTGGATGGATAGTATAAACAATGACAACAGGACCAGGACTCAGGCATGGAACAAATTGGGCCAGTTTTTTATTTAAACTGTGTCAGCCTCTGTTTAGCCAGAGGAGCATTTTGATAGATTGTCAAAGGTCGACCCCATGTCTGAATTCTAACCCAGCTGAGTTCCAACACCATCCTAAAGAGTACGGCACCTGTTGTACACCAGGCTGGCTGCCAGATGACACACGCACTCAACTAAATGTGGAGTTAAATCACTCTAAGTTATTCTGGCAGACATGCATACCCTATACTTTATAGGATAGGCATCTCTAGGTAGAAGTGCATTTATATGCATGCATATAATCCAATACAAAGGCATGATGAATTGTACAATTGCTTCAATAAATGTTTGAAATGCCAATTTGCCTACTTCTTGCATCTCCCTTTGAGCATGCCCGAGTTACTAACAAAAGGGTAGAATCTGTTTCCATAATTTTTTTGTGGGAATCAGGGTTGTCATGTTCTGAGGTTGCAGACACTATCCCTGGCAGTTTAGGGGCCCAGATGGCGCACTGTGAACTAGCCAGAAATAAGGTCAACTTATTCTGATGGTATGTGCAGACTCACTTTCACATAGTTTTGATGCTTATGTTACCCAAACACAGTCTTACGAAGAAAGTAGGAAACACAGGACAGGCCTCACTCAATGCTGTGTTTTCCGCATTTGCAAGCCTGAAAAAGTTGAGGTTTAGAATACTGAAGACATTTGATTGACAGGAGCAACGTTGCGACGAGAACTGTTGAGATTTGTGCACCTCACCAAATTATCTACCTTGTGCACTGTGTGTATTGTGTTGACCATTATTTTATGTATTTATTTTAATTTATTGTGCCAGTTAATTCTTTTTGGGAAACGATGGCTTCAGCAAGTATGACGCAACCTCCTGCTTTCTTGTCGGAAGCAGGGGAACCATTATTGACTTGCAAAAGATGGAAGAAATTGTTTGATTCTTATTTGACTGATACTGGGGGTGAGAAGCCTACTCCTACAAGAAAGCAAGATATACTATTATATAACTTAGGAAATGAAAGGAGCAAAGTTTATGAAAGCCTGGATGAGATCCTTATTTGTCCAGGAGATTTAGAGCCAGCAGATGTCTTTGAGATGCCAGTGAAAATGCTTGAACGACATTATGGGACTCAAATCAACATAGTTATGGAAAAGCTCAAGTTTTACTGACGTAATCAAGGGAAAATGAAAACGATATCCAATTATGCAGCTGTGTAAACAAACTAGCAAGAACTAGCAAATTTGGAGAACTCACTGACTCCCTTATCAGAGACCAGTTGCTATGTGGAACAAATAACGCAAAGATGCAGGAAAGCTTCTGGCTAAAACTCCTACTTTGAGAGAAGCTATCTCCATTATAGAAAGCAATGACAATACCACTAGTTTTGTTCAGGAGATCAGAAATGATGAACTGAAGGTGGGAGAAAAAAGCTAGAGTGGGTGACAAAACTCGTGATGACTTGTCTAAAGGGAAGAAACTGAATTCTGAATGGCAAAAACAAGTAGCAGGAAAGTTCAAGTTCTACCACTAGGGAAGTCCCTTTCATAACTCGAATCGCCCTAACTGTTTTGCTAGGTTATCTACCTGCAGCAAATGTGGTAAGATGGGGCATTATGTCCAGGTGTTTAAAGGTCAGCAAGTAATCGAGATGAGGGATTCTGGTGCTATTTAAAAAGTACAAAACTACAGGAGGATTTAAACAAAGTTATTTTTAGATACAGATTCTTCTGCAATGGATTCAGAGTATGATAAAGGCGTGATAAAAATGTCAGAATACAAAGTTACTATTGGTGGGAAGACAGAAAGTGTTTAGGCTGATTCTGGTTCTCCCTACGCATTAATTGGAGACAAGAACATGGATGCCATTTTTGGGAAAGAAGGCATCACTTTACTTGAACCTGTCATAAGCCCAGTGGGTTATGATGGTGTAATTGTAGAACATTGTGTTCAAGGTTAGGGAAACAGTTGGAAAGATCTATGTGACAAAGAGAGGGGACAATCTTTCGGGTAGATGTGATTAACATGATTTGATTATCCTAAATCTGAATTCCCCTAACCAAGTTATATTGCGGGCGCATGTGGGTGAAGATGCTGATATAATCGATCATTATTCAGGACTGTTCACACGCAAGCTCAGATTACTCTGAGGATTCAAACATGAGATCATTTTTCTAAAAGGGGCAAAGGCGGTAGTTCACAAAGTGTCATGATGATGCAACCATTCAAAGAAGAACTAGAGTAATTGAACAATTTAGGAGATATAGAAGAGATTGATTCTTCTGATTGGTTGGCACCAGCTGTGTTGGCACCCAAGAATGGGGAAAGAACTTTCATATATGTGTTGACCTTTGTGAATTAAATAAAAATATTAGGGTGGACACATAGCCCCTCGCCAACATTGACGAAGAATTATCATTATTGAAGGGAACGCAAGTGTTCAGTGTGTTGGACTTATCTTCTGCTTACCACCCGGTGTTGTTGCCTGAATATTCTAGGCAACTACCCTCTTTTGTTACTACACTTGTTGCTTTTCATTTTGTACGAATGCCTTTTGAGTTGGGGTCAGTGTGTTTCCAGAGGAAAAGTGCTTTAGGGTGTGGAGCAGATTTTATTCTTTCAGGATGACATTTTGGTCTACGACAAAGATAGATTAGGTCATGAAAGGATTTTGGAACAGTTGATGGCAAGGTTAGAGGAATTTGGACTGACTGTCAAGAGAGAGAGAGATGTCAATTCAGAGTGGGGACAGTTACTTCTCTAGGTCACACCATTTCTGGTGAAGGCATTAGCCCAAAGGTGTATTTGGCACAATCGGTGGTAAAGTCGTCTGTGCCCGAGAACAAGAACATCTAATTTAATTTCTTGGGCTTATGAAATATACTAAGCTTGTAGAGAATTTTGCTTCTTTAGTACATGCCACGAGGCAGCTCCTCAAAAAAGGAGAAAACTTTGAGTGGAATCAGGATTGCAGGCTTGCTTTTGAATCGGTCAAGAGTCAATTGTGGAAAATGTCAACCCTGGGACATTTTGATGTAAGCAGGAAGACAGTCTTGATGGTGGATGCTATCCTATATGGTTTTGGAGCAGTTCTATCCCAACTGGTTGATGGTGAGGAAAGGGTGGTGGCATTCGCCTCAAGAACTTTGAGAGGTTCAGATAGTCATTGCTCAGTGATAGAAATGAGTTTTTTTTCTCTTACACATGGGCAATGCAACACTTTAAATTCTATTTGTGGGGAATACCTTTTGTGGTATGGAGTGACCACAAGCCTTTGGTGTATGTGTTCTCTTGCAAGGGCAGTGAACATGCCACACCCAGGATTAACAGATAG
Organism: Lissotriton vulgaris; assembly: GCF_964263255.1. Lineage (NCBI taxonomy): Eukaryota > Metazoa > Chordata > Amphibia > Caudata > Salamandridae > Lissotriton > Lissotriton vulgaris. The sequence goes on along the minus strand of NW_028242523.1, from coordinate 92,249 downwards.
AAGGAGTAGAAATGTTGTTTTTGAAGTGAGATATGTTAAGGGAGTCAGGAACAAAGTAGCCGACTGCCTCTTGAGGTTACCAGTGGCATGAGAAGTTGAAGAGATGTGTGAAGATCAGGAAGTGATGTATTGGGTTGGTCAAGAGGCAATAAAGAAAGACGGGTGGGAGCTAGCAAGGAGGGAAGACATCAAGATCAGTGAGTTTGTGGTCAATGGTAGACTGGATGTAAGGAATGCGAGTGAAGATGAAACACTTTTTGAGGCTGTCAAGGAGGAGTTGCATTTGGAGGAGAGTGTGTTGTACAGGCATAGCAAGAGAATTCTACCAGAAGGTGCGAGTAGGAAATTAGTGTGTTTGGCACATGAAGGTCACCTAGGCAGAAATCTAACCAAAAAAACAGAATGAAGGAACTGTATTGGTGGCCAGGCATGGACAGAATGGTTGAAGAAATTTCAGAGATTGTATGGTGTCCCCTCAAACTGACAAGACCAAGATTGTGAGTCAAACACCACTTGCGCCTGTGAGAGCACCTAGTGAACCTTGGCAGAAACTGTGGAGAGATAGTGTAGGACCATTGGAATGCTTGAAATCTGCATAGAGGTTTGTACTTGCTCTGGTTGATTACACCACTGATGGAGCAAGGTATCACAGAAAAGAAACTTGCTCGGATGCGATCCACTCGATAACTTACTAATAAGTTATTAAATCATGTTTCGTGAATAACTAATACGCACCTCATTAATACTCAGGTTAGTGAAGCTTGCTTATGTGTTTACTAACCTGAATAATATGAACAACTGACTAATATTGCTTTAAACGGCGAAATGTTGTGCGCATGCGTCAACTGCATCTACGTAGTATGACGTATTAATTCTTGGAGGGAAATTCTGGGGCATGAGCAGAAGATACTAAAATGTAGTCTTGAAAACTCACATGCATGGCATCTGCTTGCTTGAAACAAAAACACACTATTTTACTAATGCTAATGCGGGAAAAGTATTAATAAGTAAAGGGGAATAGAGTAGAGGTAGGTGGTATACAGTGTGACCACTTTATTTTTTAATCTAATATCTGTCTTTTTGACTTAATCAGTGGTGCGTATTTGGGCCTCTCTAGTATAACTGAATTAAGCTGAGTCACAGGAGGAATGCGCATGACTGCTAAAAGTTAACCCGGAATGATTACCTTGACATTGGACAGGAGCCAAGGACACAAGTGATATAGTCTGGGAATGGATGGTGAAGAGTTCAGCGATGAGGACTTACATTCAGAAAGGTAATAGAAATGTTGCAAAGTAAATTTAGAAATGTATGAGAACTAAAATCATGAATAGAAATTAAGGGGATGGGTTTGCGAGCAATAGTTTAACTGATTTTAATTACATGTAAGCATGGTGTGATGGAGCTTCCCCCTTGCTCGAGCAATCAGATTTAGTATTTTTATGATATTTAAACATCAATGGGTGGAACATGTAGAACGAAAGGTATAATTGAGATAGCTTCGAATGCTGCAGAACAAGAGCTGACAGAACTGAATGCTGTGATGCAGATGCTGATGCTGGGAGAGATGCTGGGAGATGCTGATGAAGAATCGAATGCAGAGCCTAAAGCAGAACTTTCTATCCTAATTGATTGGGTTAGATCAGAAGATTGTGGAAGAATCTCAAGGAGGAAGAGAGTGTCAGAGAGGGGTTCGACCCAATCGTCAGTATTTTAGAGAGCTAACTATCCTGTCCTGAAGTCTTTGTCTCCTGCCCTATCCCGGGGGACCCTCACCAGCCCTTTGGCCAGGGGGTTGTTCTTTTACACCATCCTTGGTAATGATAAATTTCTCGTTTTTTTACTGATGTACATTTCTCTCGATCCTCTCCCTTTCTGAGCATTGATCTTTGTATGAGTACGAAGTATATGCTTGGTGTCTAATGAATTGAATTTTCTCTCCTATGATTGAAGGTGACTGCGCTGTATTTTTGAAGTGGTTCTGATGATTTAATTTAGATAAAGATTTAAAACTTCCTTCAGTCTGTGGTTATTTACATTGAATAAAAGTATTGTTAATTTTCTGTCATTTTCACCATCAACTAGTTCAACTAATGGTCCATTGACCAGAGGAAAGAACTTTTTGATCAGTGAAAGGTTAGTTAGGAGTATTAAATAACTAATCTTGAACATTGTGGAAAATTATAAACTTGACCCCAGTGAGTTTATGGCCCCAGGTGAGTATATGGTAGTGGGGCATCTGTTGTTGCTGAACCGCTGGATCACCACCAAGAGGGTGATAGCCAGATACTATACTATGATGACCTCGAGTGTAGACATTGTGGTTCATTGAACCACTCCGAACAGATATTTTGTTCATTTGAGGGGTTAAGAGGTAGATTGGCCATGATTTAGTTGTCTTCTGATGGTTGGGATTCCTTAAAGCATATGGACGGCAGAGTGTGGGAGCACCCATAAAAGTACAAAAGATGTCATGATAATCTGCATGGTGTGAAGAGAGGTGCATGTAGTGAGGTTGACATAATAAACCTGAAGAAGCCCTGGTTTGTGAGGAAAGGAGAGTCCAATTTTGAGGGTCCTTTTAAGAACACGGAGGTCAGAAGGAACGTGGCAGTTTTGGAGTCAGGTGACGTGTGGAATATGTCCAGACTGGTTAGACCTGTTGGAACCCCAATGAGAGGTTTTAGGAACGAGCAAGCTGGTGCCCATTCCACCAAGAGAAGAATAAGGTGTAGGGAGAAGTACCATGACAGTAGACGAGAGATCCAAGACAAAAGACAACAAAAGAGACTTGGTTGTTTGAAGGATTTTGTTTAATGCGCTGTAGCATGTTATCTATAAAACTATCTTATCTAGATTTTCATTACCTTAGAACTGTACCGTTGCATTTTTTCTACAGTGTATATATCTGTTGTGTGTCATCCTTTGATCGATAGGTTTATTTGGTATTGTACATACGTTTTTGCCAATATTTTCATTGATGTAATTCTCTTGGCTGAAGTTATAGCTTGAGTTGTCAGTTGTTCAGCTGGGTGGGGCATAGTTTTCTGTTTATTAATAATAATTTGCACAGTAATGGTGTTCATTCTATTGTTTGGTAGTAAGGGGTGGCTTTGTGGTCTTGGGGGAACTGAATGATGAGTGAGGGGTTCAATTCTAGAATGTGGTGGGTAGTTGAGAGGGGCGTATGCGGGCGGCTCGGACGTGGGGCAGTTGATGATGGACATTAATGCTCAATAAACTTATATTTAACGCAACTCAACTTACATGAGTATTCCTGTTGATTGACTCGCATTAGACTCCATGCAAAAGTATTGTGCTGGCATTTCTAAGAGGGGTACATGGCAGGTGCTGCTATTACCTAGTTGAAGTATGCCAAATGTAGCAACTTTAGAGGAGTAAATGCCAGATCCAAATACAGAGGGTGTAGATTACGCCAGATGCCAGCAGGCTTTGCTGAAGGATCCTGCCAGCCCGAATCTTCATATTCATCAGTTATGGTTAGCTATGTAACCATAACCCTACTCCCCCATGCACACACTGGTCATGACCTCACCCATGGCATCACAAGCCGACATTTTTGTCTATTTCCATTAAAAAAAACAATGACGTGGAGTCTTTCTAACATTCCGATACTTCATAGGTGGATAACTCTCCAGGCGATAAACTACTGTGGCATCTTTCCCGCGTGCTATGAGGTAAAGTTTAACGGAGAACTAAGAGATAGCTTCCTGTTAAGAAATCTCATCTGCACAAAATAGCTCTGTTATCACTGTTTGTTGAAGGTTTCACAACATTCTCTGACCTTTCCTCACTGCCCAAGACAAGATTGAGCAGGGATGGGCAAGAATGTGGCAAAAATATTTGGTTCAAAAGTGAAGGCTTTTGAGAATAGTTTTCCACAAAATCGGACAGCCTAGATAAAAATATGTTGATTCGCTAAAGGCAGACTCTCATCAGACACATGTGGGTGCGTGGTCTTAAATCAGCACTTGTTACAGTGAGAAACACAAATATATGATGCCAGTTTCAAAAGTATTTATGTGTCGGGGAAGTAGTACCACGGAATACTTTTTTACATACTCCTACATGCATTTGAGGGGGACTCACGCAAAACATTAATAAAAGGGCACTCCTTCAGTTACTCTTACAAGCCGTTGCGACTCTGCCCTGAAAACCCATTAAGTAAAAATGCAAAGAGACCACAGTCTATTCTACCTGCACTAACTGTCAGTGGTGGCTGCTGCTTAACAGGGGAGTGGGGGGATGTGAGGGGGTGATTAAAAAAAAAATACAAAGTCCACTTACCTGCAGGCTGAACTGGCCGCAGCCTCCCGGCCGTCTTCAGTCATCGACATGCAGGAGCACACAGGCTCCCCTAGCCAATAGCGACACTGCTGTCACCAGCATGACAGTAGCGTTGTGATTGGTCCTGTGCATTGTGGTTCGGTGCTCAAACGGGGACTAGGAGCCTTTGTATGTTCTCCACTCAGGCTGTGCAATACAGCTGGTGGAGAACATGCAAAGTGCACACAACTGTTTGGCCAGCTCAAGACGTCCTGCCAAATTGTCATGTGCACTCAGAGTGTGCTCACCACTCCTCCACCTGGCCCCTGCTCTGGCCAGCCCAGTCCTGCCCAGCACCTATGCGGGAACATAAAAATGAAATGATAATAACATTGCATTATTAACATTTTATTTTTCTCTGCTGATGAAGAGTCGCTGAATTTTTTCAGGGCTTAATTTGTGAATGATGAAGTGTCAGGCCAAAACATAAGTGGCCATGGGCAGCCCCTGCAACCATTAGCTCAAATTCAGCCCTGCATTTAATAGGCTTTTCGGCCAATTCACTAAGGAATGTGAGAGCACGTAAATAAGTACTTACTGTAGGAGTGCTTACATGTTCCCAGATGGGTGCTTCAGAGCACCATGGGATACGGTAAGCTGTCGCCAATGGAACAAAGCAACAGCACTAGGACAGTTGCAACAATCTGAGTCTAACACATGTGAAGCAGATGCTTTGTTTCTTTTCTGACTACCCCTTGGCATTAATTATTCCTCATTCACTGAATGCCTATTACTAGGAAAAAGGACAGTTTAGGACAAGGCGCTTATGTCATCTCCAAAATGTCAACGAGTGGGTTGAAAGTGTCCTGATCCAATACTGCATATGGGGCGAGATGTACAAACATGAGGAATACAGATTTCCTATTTGCCAATCTCCCCAAATCGCATTTAGGAAATCGTTATTCCTAATGTATAAAACTCATTGAGTTTCATTTTGGGATTCCTTGAGGATCTCATTTCGACCATGCTCATGAGTGTTAATGAGGTAGTAGCAGTTTGAGACCCATTAGGAATCATAGTCATCCCAGAGATGATGGCTTGCTGAGGTCAGCAGACTAGCATGTCTGTGATTGTGTTTTTATAAAGCAATCTTTTTTTTTTAATGAAGCCTATTTTCCTTAGAGGAAAAATAAAAAAAATGAAACCTTGAAGTTTCACTTTTTAAGAGCAGGCAGTGGTACGTAGAACCACGGCCTGTGCCTAAAAAATATTATTTACATTCTCAAAGAGGAAGGGGTCCTCATGGGAATGCGAATGGGTTGTCACCAGGTTTAAACTGGTGGTAAAATATTACTGTTTTGCGACCTGAATTCGGTTTAAAAAAACAGCAATAAATACCATACCTATTCGATAATTGGAAGGGGCGGCCTAAACACATCCCTTCCAAATACCAAGTTACTGAATTGCAGTTTGCATTTTGTACATTTGAAAAAGCATTTTTGCTATCGCAAACGGCCCAATTGTGCGAATCGGGCCGGTTGCGACTTGAAAAATTCTTTGTACATCTGTCCCATGGTCTTAAATTAGCATTCATGACCCTCTCTTACTACATGGGATGGAGCTGCGTCTCTGACCTTTGACCCACTGAGTGATTGGACCCGTACCCCTCGTGCCACAGGTGAGATTGAGAGCTAGCATTTCCCCACTTCCATAGTAAAGGAGGGCCACCAGACGTGCTTCTGCCATCCCTGCAGGCCGCTTTGCTTTCTTTAATCAAAATATATATTCCATTGATACTTGACTCCAGGACACCTCACCACTGTCTCATGTACATAAAAAGGCAGTACTTCAACTCTTTCATCCAAGGACCTCTGGACTTCTTTCTCTCTCTTGTTCTTGTTCTTTTGTTTTTTCTTTCTTGTTCTCTTTCTCATTCTTTTTTAGGTCTCGCCTGCAACAACGCATGCACTGCATGTGCTCCTATTTCTGAGAGGTATTGTAGGAACAAGGGGCTTGCAGCTCAACCATGTGTAACGTTTGTTTGTTGCACTGCCTTCTAATTGGCCAGCACATGCTGGCTCAACTTCCTCTTCTTTCGGATGGAGCATGGACCAATTACTGCTTGCTTCTGCTTGATTGCTGTCACTCTGCTGATCGTGCTGTGTTAGAGGTAGTACTTTTACTTTTTTTTCTTACCTGTCGTCTGTGTGGAACCTCTTGCCTATGTTTTACTGAGGCACATGCACTTTAAAGTAGCCCTTTTCTCCTTTGACATGAATGTTTATTGTGACAACAGATGCTTTGTGCTTTTATTGCGATCCCGAATGATATCTGCTTCTGAATGTATTTTCACTAAGACATGAGCGCAATTGCTTACTTTACGTAATAGGATTTTTTCCAAATGCCAATTTTTTTTTTCACGCATGGGGATATGAACTGATTTGCGCGGACTCACAGGGGTGGTATTGCGAGAACTAAAACCATTGGCAAAGCCAATAGTTCTTGCCTTTGAGACTATTGAATCTGCCATTACTTTTTGTTCATGCTGCACAGCATAGGAATTGCTGACTTTGACAATGATTTGTAGCCTTGCCGTACAGCAGAGTGGCTCTGTGCAGTTTTGCAAAAAAAAAAAACTTACTTAAATTAGATTTAGCCACCCTGCAAAGCATCATTGCCAAAGCCAATAGCTCTCACAGGTGATGTCTAATTGCTTTGCCAGTTCTTTTCTCTCTTTCATTTTCTCTTTTTCTCTTACTCTTTATCTGTCGCACACTCTTTCTCTTTGTTGGATTCCTAGCCTCTTTAGGCGCTAGCAAAAAACTATTTCATGGAAAACGCTAAGTAGATGGGTTATGGGTTAAGGCTAAGATATATTCTTCATCAAATAAAACAAATATTAGGGCACTTAAAATACTGGAACCCCATTTTAAATTGTGGTCTAAAATGATGTTCTTTTCTTTATTTTTCTCTTTTAATGAGTCAAGACTTAAGGACTCCTTGAATCCTCTCCTATTTAAAACTGCAATCTGGTTCCCTTATATTAAATCATCTTTGATATTCCATATTATTATCATTTCTTTGGATAATATTTGTTGTAAGCCCCTCCTTTAATGACTACTGGCCCAATTCTCAGACAAATTTGTTATATGCCACTATGAGTTTATCTCTATGTTTGGAGTAGGCTTCAGTTTTTTTTCAGAATTCTCCAAATATATCAGGAGAACTTTCAGGAATCTATGCTGTTACATTTTATAAGAGTACTCATCTCAGTAAATATCTACACATGTAAATATACACTGTAAACATGTGTGCAAATGTAAAAGCTTATTAACTGTACATTTGTAGTTGTTTTTTTCTCCAGTTGTCACTATTTATTGGAAAAACACATTCACCCACAATCAAACCACATTCTTTCTTTAAACTGTGAATTACTCCTGATCTTCACAGAAGTAATTCTTTGACCGTATGCAGGGTGGAGATGGGCCATAAAATGTTTGTGAATACCTGCTAACTCACAGATCCACTGGTCGGGAGGACATTCCATAGTGACAAATCCCCTCTGTAAAAATACAGTTCAACTAATCCTAATTCTCTGAAATTGGCTTGAGAATTTACTCACATCTAATGGAAATTGCGATTCTAATTTGAACTCAGGCATTTAAACTGTTTTCTACATCAATCTGAGGGTGGTGTGTGCAGTTTCACATAACTTGGACAAGTGGAAAAGTGGAAAAGTGTGGATTAGATGTTAGATCTACTCAACTCTACGGCCCTCCATTCTATGACACTCTACTCCACTGTATGCCACTCCACTCTACAACTCTCTCCACTCTGCTCCACTCCCACTACAAAACTTTATTCTACTCTATGACACACTATTCCACTCTAATCGACTTCGCCACTCCATGCCTCTCTGCTCTATGCCACTGTTTGACATTCCACTCTACAACAATCTACTCCACTCTGCGCCACTCTACTCTACAACACTCTACTCCACTCCACTGCACTCCATGTCACTTCACTCCACAACACTCCACTCTACGACACTCCACTCCATTTCGCTCCAAACATTCCACTCAATGACACTCCACTGTATTCCACTCCACTCTACAACACTTTAGAGCACTCTATGCCACTCCACTCTACAAAAATCAACTCCACTCTACGCCACTCTACTGTACAACACTCTGCTCCACTCTTCGCAACTCCCTCTACCCCACTCCATGCCACTTAACTCCACTCTATATCACTTCACTCTACTCAACTCCACTATACAACACTCCACTCTATGCTACTTCACTCTACAACACTCTATACCAATCTGGAATACTCTACTCCACTCTATGCCCCTCCACTCTATGCCTCTCCACTCTACAACACTCTACTCCCTCCAGGACCCTCCAGAAATCTGTATGCCACTCCACTCTACTCTCGGACACTCTAATCCACTGTACACCACTCCGCTCTACAACACTGTATGCACTCCACCCTACAACATTCTACTCCAGTCTACAATAGTATACTCCACTCTATGCCATGACACTCTGTGCTACTCAACAACACTCCAGTCTACGCCACTCCACAACTCTACACCAATCCACACCACTCTATGTCACTCTACTCCACTCTGTGCCACTTCAATCTGTGACAACCTACTCCACTCTAAGCCACAACACTCTACTCTACGACACGCTACTCAACTCTATGCTACTCCACTGAGTGACACTCTATTCCACGCCACTCTATGACACTCTCATCATTGTACGCCACTCCACCAAACAACACCCCCTCCACACTACGCCCTTCCAATTCCACTCTACTCCAATCCACTCTACTCCCCCATGCAACTCCTCGCTACACCACTTCACAACACTGAACTCTATGCCACTCCACGCTACCGTACACCACTCCATGACACTCCACTCTATGACACTCCACTCTGTGATACTCCACTCTGCAGCACTCTACTCTATGACAATCTACTCCACGCCACTCTCCTCAATGCCACTAACTTTTAGCCATGTTGAACAGCAGCCACACTGGTGTACAACATGGCTAATGCATATAGGCAAATACAATAGCTCTTGCATGGGCGAGACATATTGGCTTTGCAAATGATTCTTTTAACACTCAACAACCTGCTCCACTAATGAGGGCCGTAAAATTGCAAAGATCTTCTGCTTGCAGCTGCTTCATGAGACACAGTCCATCCTCCACTGTGCCGAACACCCAAGCAGGATTATTACCAGCACCAGATGGGATCACTAGCCCAGAAACAACATTTATTGCTATGTTGGTGTTTTCATTTATAAAGAATCACAAGAGTCCTCTAGGGCCAGGATGCAGTGAACCAGGAAGCAGAAGCATGCTCAGCTCATATCCCTGGCACTCAGGCAGGGCCGGCCTTTAGCATGGGCGAGCGATGCCCCGGGCACCAATTTTCTGAGGAGCGCATGGAGCTGTGCGCATTAAGGTTATGCCAATAGCAGAGCCCTTCTCATCTTACTCCACCCTTGTCCTTGTCCATGCCTGTTTATTTTTGTGTAATTTGCCAGTTTAATGTGCTTTTAGTCCTTCATTATCATACGGTGGGGGATGTTTTTAACACCTTTAGCCCCTTCCTTGCCCTTCTTTCACCTGTTGACCCCTGCTGGCGCACATTAACAAAACCATCATCTGTGTAGGCAGCGAAGCTATTGGTGATTTGGGGGAGGTCTGGCGTTGTTTGTATTGAGGGGCCAATCCCTGCTCATCCAGGTACTGAGCAGCAGACACAAAGGGACCCCCTGCTGCCTCGTTTAATTCACTACCATCAGAAAGGGCGCCAAAATTCTCTCCACCCACAGCTAGGGCGCTATCTTAGCAAAGGCCGGCGCTGCACTCAGGCCACTTGCTCTTAGACTGGCCGGTCAAACACCTCGAACGTTTGAGAGTATAAGTTGCAGTTTAATCATAGTTTTAAAAGGCCCACTCACAGGACATAAATCAATCACATCCTTAATCAAACTTAATAAATAATGCCATAAATCAATCACCTTTAAAACAAGCATAGTCCCGTTTATGGAAAGACTTTAATCACAAAATGCAGTTATAGATACATGAGTTCTTGTGGCGGGGATCGCAACCCTTCCCTGGGGTAGGCTTAGCTCGCTATCTCCTGTATTTAGGGGCAGCCGGTCATTATGCTTGGACCCCTTCTTGCTAGCTGGCTCTGCTGTCAAGCATCCCAAGGAGAGCAGCATATGTCTGCCGCACCGGCCGGAAGTGGGGTGGCCCACACTTCCGGCTCCAGAACATGAATGTTACCACCTTTGGCTTCCTACTTCATTGCTCCATCTGCTTCAAGCGCCCACCTGCTACCACTTTGACTTCTCTCTGGACTTCAGTTGGTCCTTTAATACCCTTTGCCCATTTGAGCCAACTTGTCCATTTGATTGGAGTTTTTGTCATTCAGTGGTCGGTGCTTTACATGCTTTTCCCCCTTCCTTGCGGGTTTTCCTTACCTGGTAAAGGTGCACCTTCATCTCTTTCTAATGTGACCAACATTTTGCCCTATAGTCGCCGCGCTGTCTCTTGTTGCATGGATCTCTGTGGACCTTTGACTAGGCTAACACGTTGGTCCCCTCAACCAACTGCACAGGCTGGCCTCCACCACACTTCTTCCATCAACATGCTTCTGAAATTACTTGTATATGTTCTGCGTCCACAGTGGGGGCTCTCATGCGCAACAAAACAGTTTACCATACAAACATAAAATAAAGGTGTCTTTAAATAATGTGTTTTTACATTACCTGCCTTTGTGGGAATCAGAAACACTGCAAGAGCGGATAATGTCGTTAAAACATGCAGTGCACCGCACCATCTTTAAAGTAGTGTGTCTTACATATTTTACTATGCCTGCTCTCAAACAACAAATTTGGGCCAGATGTGCGATAATTTGATTTTGCGAGTCTTTAATTGTAATTTTTTGTGTATCGCAATTAGAGACTCACAAAATCAAATGTACTGATATGTCTGGGACACATTTAGGGCTCGATGTAGGTAATTTTATTTTACCACTTCTTAAATACCGAACGATACCGAATCGGTATTTAAGAAGTGGTAAAATAGAGTGGGGGGGGATGTAGGTAATACAGACTCTGTAAATACCGAATCGTTAAGATTCGGTATTTACCGATTCTGTAAATACCGATTCGGTAATGCCCATTGATTCCAATGGGCATTAAAGCCCATAGGAATCAATGGGCATTACCGAATCGGTATTTACCGAATCGGTAAATACTGATTCCAGCAAGGGTGCAGGGGGTGTAACTTTGACAACCTCTAGCACCCCAAATACAGGCATGTGTGCCATGTGGCACACAGACATGCCCTAAAGGCATGTCTGTCTGTCTGTCACATGGCATAGGTGTGCATGCACACATGCGCATGCATACCTGGATTCGGTATTTTACCACCCAATTGGATTGGGTGGTAAAATACTGAATCTGAAAGGCCTGTAGCACTGGAAACAGTGCAACCTACATCAGGAATTTTCCGAACCGGAAAAATTACCGATTCTGTATTTTACAGAATCGGTAAATTTACCTAATCGGTAAATTTACCGATTCTGTAAAATATAGCCCCCTACATCTCAATCACCAAATACCGGTCGGTAACGGACGAATTCGGCCGTTACCGACCGGTATTTGGTGACCTACATCGGGCCCTTAGTGATTCCCAAATGGGTCACAAATGAACCTGCTTCATCAATATTCATGAGCAGGTTGCAATTTGAGACCAATTGAAAATGGCTACAACTGCAAGGGATGGTGGCCTGCTGGGGTCAGCAGACAATCATGTTTGTGATTGCTTTTAAAAAAAAGCAAAATATTTTTTCTGTGATGCAGCTCGTTTTCCTTAAAGGAAAACGGGCAGCATTACATAAATAATAATAAAAAGATTGATTTACATTTTTTTAAAGTAGGCAGTGGTCCGTGGGACCACTGTCAGCTCTTAAATTTTTTTTTCACCCACATTCACAAAGGGGAAGGGGGTCCCTTGGGGAAGCCTTACCGTTTGTGAATGGGCTACTGCAGCCTCTTCGGAGTGGGTATATTATGAATGTTTTGCAACCTCATTCTGGTTGCAAAACATTCATACATACCAGTGTTATTCGGTATTCAAAAGGGACACTCTAAACAGGCTCCTTCCTAATACCAAATCGCAAAAACAAAATGCAGTTACTGAGTCGCATCTTGCCTTTTGTACATGGCAAAATGCATCTTTACTGGTCGCAAACGTCCCAATGGACCATTTGTGACTGATAAAATGCTTTGTGCATCTTGCCCTGAATGTCTCTTGGCATTTTGCAATAAGAAAAAAAGAAAATGTTCAACATATGTTGGAATTCTTTTATAATGCAAAACTTACATTTAGGGCCATACTTATCATTATTGGAAATATAGATGACCTAATTGCGATTCTTTTTTAACTGTACTTAGGTAATCAGTATTCCTACTGTATGAAACTCCATGAGTTTCATTTAGCAATTCCCGGTAGCTCGCACTTCACCTACCTCATTAATATTCATGAGGTAGCTCGCAATTTGCAATCCATTTAGGAATCGCTAGGAACACAGGGAGGGTGGCCTCCTGGGGACAGCAGACCCATGTGCCTGTGTTTGCTTTAAATAAAGCAACTTAAAACAAATTCAGCACATTTTCCTTAAAGGAAAACGGGATGCGTGTAAAAAAGGAAAAATGAAAAGTTTGCTACTGACTGCTCTGAAATTTTTCGCTACCATTACCTTAACCTGTGTCCTAAGTGTTATATGTTTTTCAACTCTTTTCTGTGTATACAAAGTGTTTCCTGAAGGTGAGGTGGTCCTGGGTCAGTCGTAGGTGGACGGGGAGGGAATTCCATGTTTTCGCCACCAGGTAGGAGAACGATCTTCCTCCGGTGGTGGTTCTGCGAATCCGTGGGATGGTGGCGAGGGCGAGGCTAGCGGAGCGGAGCGGAGCTGGCAGGTAGGTGTGTAGAACTTGAGGCGGTTGTTGAGGTATTCGGGGCCCATGTCGTGGAGCGCTTTGTGTGCGTGGGTGAGGAGCCTGAACGTGATCCTCTTGCTGACGGGGAGCCAGTGCAGGTCTCTCAGGTGGACGGATATGTGGCTGTGGCGAGGGATGTCAAGGATGAGTCGTGCAGAGCTTTCTGTATGCGCTGGAGTCGTTTCTGAAGTTTGGCTGTGGTTCCTGCGTGTAGGGCATATACTGCTACATTTCTCCCTAAAACCTATGTCCTTATTCTCATATGTATTCCACCGAAAGCGCTTTTAGACACCCTATAGTCATATGCCCTTAGGTGCAAGGGATACATGTTAACGGCCACAGCTACATTCCACTCCACTTCACTCCATTCCAATCTACCCCACTCCACTCTACTCCACTTCCATCTACACCACTACACCCCAGTCTTCCCCAATCTAGCCCACTCCACTCAAACTACCCCACAAAACTCTAATCTAACCTACTCCACTTCAACATACCACACTCCTCCCCACCATTCCCCATTCCCATGTATCCCATCCCAATCTGCCCCTCTCCACTCCATTCAACCCCAGTCTACCCCAATCTACCACAATCTACCCTGCTCCACGCTGCTGCAATCTACTCCCCTCCATACAATATATCCCACTCCATCTCAATCTACCCCAATCCACCCAAAACTATCCCAATCCATTCCACTTTACCCCACTCCAATCTAACCCTCTGAACTCTGCCCCACTCAAATACACCTCACTTGAATCTACCCCAGTCTAATCTATCCCACACCAATCTACCCCACTCCACTCCAATCTACCCCACTCCACTCCAGCCTACCTTAATCTACCCAACGCCACTCTACCCACTGCCCTCCACCCCAATCTACCTCACTCCACCCCATCATTTTACCACACTTCCATCTGCCCCACTCCAATTTACCCGAATAAAACCCACTCCCCCACTCAACCTTACTCCACTCAACTAACTTTTGGCTATGCAGAACAGCAGACATCCTGGTGTACAACATGGCTAAAAGACATTGGCAAGGCTGAAAGCTCTTTAAGAGGTTATTGCTTTTTTATTTCTTAGATGTGTGCCCCAGTATAAATCCCCCATATAGTATTCACATAGTGGCCATAAATGTGCAAACACTATTACTCCAAAAAGATAAATATAGATAAAAGAATTCTATAATTTCCTGCCTCGAGGTGACCAGCGCCAGAATGCGCGCATACAAACTCAGCATTGTCTTCAAGGCCTTTTCGAAAGTACATTCTGACGAAGGTCCCCTGGGTCTGTGTCTCGTTAGAAATAGTGCTTTTATTCCTGAAGTGACTTTTTCAATTGAATTTCTGAATATTTTATAAAGCATCCTTCGGCTGTGTGCTGAGAGGGCAGTTGAATTTCCTGATGCTCTTCTCCCTTCCAAGTCCCTGGGGGCCGGATTACATAGATTAGGCCGCTAATAGTATTTTCTGTCCTGTATGCTGCAAGTTAAAAATGTTACCAAGCCAAGGTCTCCATGAAGTATGGTGCATAAATTGCACTGCTTTTGGCTTTACAGTACAAACACACAAAATGTCAACATTCTTTTAGAATGGTATGACTTTTAATTCATAAAAAGAGTCACACAGAAGCTGGCTGTTAATTTTCACGCCAAACTGTGGGGCATACGTACAACATCTACCGCTAACGCTAGTTAACAGCGGTTTTCTTAACGCGGCTTATAACCCAAAACTATCGCCCTTTTAGCGATGTATTTAGAATATGTAGCTACATGACGATAGTTTCAGGTATCTGCAGTGAAAACTGCCGTTAACACTAGCGTGAAGGCGATACAAATTCTGACGTTATCGGGCAAAGACTGACAAAAGGCCCATTAGTGGCAAAAAAACTCATGTTAGATGGCCCAAGTATCTCATTTGCCTCTAGAGAAAAAAATAGCCTATAACTTCACCTCCAATAAAAGATAGGAAATAAAACAAACTGCATGCAGAATGGAGCAACCAGGGCTAAGTGCAGCACAGATCAACACCCGCCCAAGCCCACCAACAGCCAGGATGACCAGCCAGATTCCCATTAGAAGAGGAAATTCAGGGCTACATGTATGAAAAGAGGAGCATCACTGTTCCAAACCAGTGATGCATCACTTTTCATTGCGTACTCCTAGCAACACCATGGTATTCAGAAACTTGAAAGTATACACAGACCCCAGGACCCGGAGCCCTCACTGAGCCTGCATCTGGCACCCGGAGTGGGATGCGGAGGTGATGTGGAATCACTGGGCCTTGGCGGTAGACATTGAGGCACTGCACTCACCCATACCTGGTGGTGACATCTGGCAGGTCACATGTAGACACGTTGCTGACCTGTGTGAGAAGACCGCCTTGTGCCCCTTGGAGCTGTGAACGGTAGAGGTGCTCCTGCACATCAACATAGGAAGGTCTGCATCGCATATTACGATCCACCACTACCATGGAGTGCATGGAGGAGATTATGGATGTGGTGCTGGCCGGACGCTGTGGTGGGTGAGGCTCCTGAGCTGTACCAAACTTGTGTAGTGGGAGCGCTGCAACTTTGCGCCTAAGGGGGCCTTGTTGTCACACCTGCATTGGGAGGTTCCCCAACGGACTTGGCGGCAACTGCTGTACCCAGGCTTGTGAAATCCCACCCTGCTGAGGCTCCTGCTGGCTGAGCCAGAGATTTGAAGAGAGTGCAGTGCATTGAGCCCTGGTGTTAATGTCCAGGTGAGGAGAAGGTGGGACGCGTAGTGGAGGAGGCCCAGGGACGAGTCGAGCCCAAGCCTAGCGCCTGTTGGTGATGCACACTGTGCCCTTAGCAATCCCTGTGCTGCAGCTGTTGTACATCACTGAGGGCACCAAACAAGACTGGTGGGGGTCTCCACTAACTTGTTCAATTTGCTGAGAATGGCCATTGGTGGCAGTGGGTGCCAGGGGCATGGGGGCCGGTTCTGGACCCGGCCCTTGGGTATTCAGCTTAATCCACTGTTACTTGCTGGGGAACTGGGAAACACAGAATCTGGTTGCCACTGTCAGGTCTGAAGAGACAGCCGGGTGGTGCTGCCTTTCCTTTCCCCCTGTTAGTTTGCTTTTGGGTATATGGGGGACTAACCCTTGGTGGACTTCCTCTTTCCACAGCGCTTCACCGTCTGGTTCTTGCTGCTGCTGCTGTCCCCATCTGCTGCTGCTGGTTCCTCTGACATGGAAGTCAGGTGTTAGAGTCCCTCCTCCATGCAGAGGCTCCTTTCTGCACCTCATTCCTGATGGTCTAGTGGTAGAGTGTCACTTCTCTGCAGCTTGACTGTCCTCCTGTCCCTCTCGTCTGCTGTTCCTGTTCATCTTTCTGCTCTTCTCCGTTGCTTTCCTACCTTTTTCTCTATTTTTTATCTTTGCTGTATTTGGCTATGTTTTTCCTGTGCTTTTATGCAGTTCCATTTTCCCTATCCTCTTCCTCATTGCCACTCCGATCACCCGCGTACCCGCCCCTTCCAGTGTCCTTTCCCGCGTTTCCCACCGCACAGATGTCCAGCCCCCCTACAGCACTACTTAATGGTAGATGCTGTGTGGCCAAGTGCAGCGGGCGTGCCACTGGTGCGCCAAAGGGACGCCAACGGTAAGCCCATCTGTGTCTGTCCGGCCCTGTACCGTGCCCAGCACCAGGGACCCTGTCTCTCAGATTCTCCACCATTACGATGCCTGCACCCTCCTTGCCCACAACCATGGATGCCACACCGCCTGCCATCTAGCATCACCAAAGAATACCCTTGCACCCTGCGCCAGTCAAAACTGCAAATGCACCTTCTGCACACCAGCACAGCAGCGCCTCTTGCCGCCCAGCAGACCAACAGCGCACATGTCCGGCTAAACTCCATCCTTCTCAGGGTGCAGTCCCTACACACCACAGACATCTGGGACCTCCTCGACGCCACCTCTTCAGTCATGGCCTTCTTCACCTGGACAAAACTCTGCTTCGGACCGGACATCGCCATTGCCATTCCTGACGGCCACTAAATCACCCGCAAGGACCACCCCGACCGTCCAGGGGGAGGCATTGCCATCGTCTAAAAAAGCACACTCCGACTGACTACTCACTCTAATGACCCAACGGTGCCCATGGAACACCTTCACTTCCAGATCGAGACCAACCCCAACACCATCCTCTGTAGCATCCCAATCTACAGGCCCCCTGGGCTATGGACCAACATTCACCAATGCCATTATAGGCCTCATTGCACCCCAGGCTGTCCCATCAACCGGGTACATCTTACTCGGAAACCTCAAGTTCTACCTGGACAACCCCAGTGACCAGAACACCACCACCCTCCTGGGGAACATCGCTAACATCGGACTCAAGCAGCTAGTCACCCCACCAACCCACAAAGCCGGACACACATTTGAGTAGGTCTTCTCCACCAGCAGGAAATTCAACTACACATCACACCACCGGACTCTCCTGGACCTCCCCTCAATGCATATATCACTCCTTTACCATGCCCACCGTACACCACCACCATCATCGTCTCCGCCCTCACAGCTGGATCAAGGCCACAGAAGAACTTCTCGTCAACTCCCTCAGCACCATCACTCCGCCAACGCTTACAGACGACAACACCGAAGCGCGCAACCTCCACGAAGGATCTCCAGCTGCGCCGACACCCTCGCACCCCTCAAGAAAAGACCAGGCAAACAACACTCCAAGAAGGCCAACTCCCTCACCAGAGCACCTTGCGTGGATCCAGGTCTACTCACCAGACCCCTGACCACTCCCTGACCGCCTGACTTCGACGGCATTCAGACAACCTTACTAAGATATCACTAAGATATCCCTTACTAAGATAAGGGATTAGACAGTGGATCCTTTGACTCTGCTCATTTTAATCGTCCACCTGGCCGGAACGGGGCTCCGTTCCATTGCCTTCTCATGACTCATCGAGCGCTTGTAATTTCTCAACCAAGCCACGAGACCTGCCCTCAAAGACAGTTCCTACTTCTGCCTACATGTTGGCCGTGATGGGGCTCCGTCCACGCACCCATTCCTCTGTCGCACAACACACATCACCGGATCCTTCTACCGGATTCACGTCTACTTACTCCTCCGACCTGTTCACTCACTGGTAATAACAGGCTCCGTTTTTTGCGCCTGCTATTTTCTTCAACAACCTTGGGCTCTAACTTCCAGATACTCTGTACAGCACAACTACATAGTCATCATCTATTACCAGAATGGGGATCCAATTCTGGGCCAGCACCCAACATCACTCCTGTTAATCGACAACCCGGTCCTGATGAAGATCCTAAATCAATAGGATCGAAATGCCGTCGACCCGCATTTCAGCGCAACTTATGGCGCATTGCCTTCAGCAATTACCGATTTACAAAGGAGGAACCAACAATATTGTATATACTGTTTTCATTTGTTCCTTTTTGCGCCTATCGCTGTTTTCACCCATATGTCACTTGCGCCGTCACCGTTTGTCTCACTATCACGTAGTGCACAAAGCCCCCTTGGGTTGCCACCGCATTACATGCTTCAAGTGCTGTTTTTCTCCAACTGTTGTTTTGACTGTTATGAAAAAATTGCACTTTAATATATGATGCTATATGCACTTACAAAAACAAAAATTCTGAGTCTCTCTTCCATTATGTCCAGATCCTTTGTAATGTCTTGTACATGCAAAAATAGCTGTTCCTCCACTAGTCCAGACGCATGTCCAGACGTCTCGAGACGTGATGGAGCCACAACATCAATCAACTCCACAACACAGTCAACCTTGCACCATGGGGCAAGGGTGCCTGCGTTGGCGCCAACGTAGGGGAAAAAGATAGGGGGGGCTTATTCATGAGCCCCTTCTGACAGTTTCACCACGCCAGTGCGTCATTTCCTTGACCTACTTGCAGCTTGATACTTGCACCACGTTGCGCCGTATTTGCAAAGTGACGCATCTAGGCATATGTGTGACGTTGTGAAGCCCTGTGCCACATTATACCTGCATCAGGTATGATGTATGATATATGCAGGGCGGGCGTTCCCACGCAACAAAGACTCATAGGAGTGGCACAGTGGAATCCATCAGATTTCACTACAACAATTGTAGGATGCCACTGTGTCAGTACCTTCAGTGCCACAGGGATAGGCTGGCTCCATGCTTTGCTGGAGTTGTGTCATGCTTGTGACACAACTGCAACAATGCATGACTTTAGCGCTGACAGATACGTCAGGATCCCAGACGTATCTGTCATTAATTGCGACATGGAGCTCTGTACAGTGAATACAGCTCATCCATGGTGTCGGAAGAAGGGCATAATGAAAAGTGGCGCAATGTTGTTTTGTTGCAGCGATGCATTAATGAGGCCCAGGAATGCGCCATATCTTAATGATGGTGCGCATTCCTGCCCTGTAGTTTTGTCACAGGGCAGTGCAGCAACATTCCTTACAGTGCTGTCCAGCACCAAAACCTTCTGAAATGAGGCCCCAAGTGTTCTCACCATTTTTAAGACCAGCTATTTTTTGGGCTTACAAAACTGCCTCTAACTTCAATTAGAGGCAGGTTTTTTTGTTTTGCACCATACAAAGAATTCCTTGTAGAGTGGGGTTAGCAGCAGTTTTTGAATGGAAACGCCTACCTTGCATCTCATTTTCATTAACTCCCGCTAACAGAAGTGGCGATCTTAAAAGGTCATTTTTTTTCGCCAGAAAACTACCACTAACTAAGGTTAGCGGCAACTTGTAAATAAGGCAATTAAAAAAAATACTGTAACGTCAAAAAATTGATGCTACAGCAGCGTTAACTCCTTATGCATATGCCCCCATGACCAGGGCACAAGTCCTAAAAAAAGAAATGGGGGGACTAACCTAGTTAGGTAGGATGCAAGTGACATCACTGTGCGCGACATCACGGCGCGCAACATCATGGCTCGTGACATCACGGAGCACGATATCACAGCGCATGACCTCCCACATGGCATCACAGGAATTGACATCATAGAAAGTGGCATCACAAGCCATGACTTTACAGGAAGTGGCATCACAAGAAGTGACGTCAGATCTAAAGTCCTCACATATATGTTTAGCAAGTCTATCATGTGTACGTTTGAGAGCATTGTGAGGATACTATCACAGTGAGCTATGGAAGATGGTATGTGACTTCTACACCTTGCAATACCCTAGTTGTATGTGACACATCCTGTACATTCATTTACAAACATGTACTTTATTGTACATGTAATATGCATGTGTTGATAAAGCGCTCTGACACCCTGCATTAGGATGAGTAGAGCTATACAAAAAAATAGTGGTACTTAAATTATTTAAAAGCCTCCTCAGGTGTAGTAAGCTCTATATAAATACAATTTGCTGTGGGTAAATACTGGGAAACACCAACCCATCTGACATTCTTACAGTGCATGCATATCTCCTAAACAGGGACTGAACAAAGTGAAAAGCTGCCTCTCTTAAGTATGTGTGAAGTGCCAATAAGGTGTGAGCTTTTGTTTCCCCATTGCTTCACTTACATCAGGTGTGAGGCTTCTGATTGCTCCTAGCCAAGAGACTCAAACAAAAAGAGGCCTGATGACCCCCCAAATTCGGCCTTTGATATGGGCCCAGTAGGAGTCTTAAATAAGAACGTCCCGTCCCCGCCTGCACGTTGTTGCTTGTTGCAGATGGAAAGCGGACACGGTGCAGGTGCTGCTGAAAGTGTCCGGTGTTTGGCGGACGTGTCCAGCACATTATTCAGTGGGGCCCAAATTCTTGGCAGGGTTGACGTTGTTCATCCTGTGAAAATAGTGAGTGGATGCCATCCACCTGCATGTACCCCAGACTTGTGTCCTGCTTATGACTCCTATAACAAGCATTGGCAGCAAGGCTAAGAGGGCTCGCCTATTTGGCATCTATTGGCTTTGGTGTAGTGGTGTGTAGTGGAGTGATGTCAAGTGGAGTTGAGAAATGTGACGTAGAGTGCAGTTGCATTGTATGGCGTGGAGAGGAGTGACATTGAGTGGCATGCAATGTAGTGGCATTGTGTGGCGTGGAGTCAAAAGGTTTGGCATTGTGTGGTGTGGAGTGGCATTGTGTGGCGTGGAGTGGAATTTTGTGGTGTGGTGTGGCATTGTGTGGTATCAAGTGGCATTGTGTGATGTGGGGTGGCACTGTGTGGCAAGGAGTGCAGTGATATTGTGTAGTGTGGAGTGGCACTTTGTGGCATAGAGTGGAGTTTAGTGGCATTGTGTGGAGTAGAGAGGCACTGAGTGGAGTGGCACTGTGCGCAGTGAAACTGTGTGGCATTGCGTGGCAAGGAGAGGCGTGGAGTGGTATGGAATTGTGGGTATTGTGTGGATTGGATTGCAATTTTGCGTCATTGTGTAGAGTGGAGTGGAATTGTATGGTTTGGAGTGGAATGGAATTGAGCGTAGTGTTATGGAGTAGAGTGGATATGTGTAGCATAGTGAAGCAATGTGTAGCATGGAGTGGAGTAGAATTAATTGGCATTGTGTGACGTGGAGGACGTGAAATTGTGTGGTATTGTTTGGCTTGGAGTGAAGTAAAATTATGTGGCATGTTGTGGCCTGGAGTAGGATTGTGTGGCATTGTGTGGAGTGGAGTGGAGTGGAGAGGAATTATATGGCATTGTGTAGTGTGCACACAAATCTCTGTCGCCCTCTCTCTCTCCTTTCTAAATTGTACCACGATGTCACATTTCACTAGAGATGCTCAGATGGCTGTGTTAAACTTGTTGCGAAGCGCAGGGCTGGCAGATCAGTTGAATTATTTTAATGCATTTTTTTACTTTGAGATAAGACGTGCGGTTCTGATGAAAAAAGGTTCAAAATATGCACATAGCACTAGTAATTAAAATGCAAGGAGCTTGCAGTTTTTTACAGATGTTTAGTGCACCTCATCAAAGACGTAGGATGTTTGCACACAGTGTAAATTATAGCAGTAAAATGCAACGTGCCAAATGTGCAAGTTGCACACTGCAGATCTTAAAGAAACAGCAGTATCTGCTGATTAATGATGCACCATAACGGTTTCAGGATCAGGAAGAACATGATCATAGCAGCAAGTATGTGAATAGACAAGACAGGCGAGTTCATGAGGGTGGTTTAAGGATAGTAGCTGAATTCTGTAAAATGAATGAGAATACATGAAGGAGTGGATGGGAGAGAGAGGGGAAGAAACACCATGAACAAGTAAAAGTGGGAGGGGAAGAAGAAATAGTACCTCAATCAAACCTAGAGAACGCCTCTTTGAGACAAAAAATAAACGTGAACTTGAGAGTTTGGTCTGCGTTACCACATTCTGTGCAGAAACCCATAAAATAAGACAGATGGTTCTGAAACACTGGCATTTGCTAGAAGAAATGGGAATGCCTTTCCCCCGTCCAATATTTGCCTTTAGAAAAAACCAAAATATTGGCCAGCAATTAGTCCGCGCAGACATCAGAACACCAAAATCGAAAAGCGACTTACTGTCCAAATGGGGACTTAAACCAATTGAGGGTCACCACAGATGTGGGAATTGTATCGCATGTGATACAACCATTGAAGGGAAAACTTTCCGTCACACTACCACAACGTGGACCCACTCGAATCTCACCAACTGCAGAACCAAAAATGTGGTTTATGCAATTATTTGTCCTTGTCCTAAAATCTATATAGGCAAGACAAATCAACAAGCTAACACATGCATGACGCAACATAGGTCACGCATTAAGAACAAAGTGCTCACAGCGCCCCTTGTGCAACATTTCATTGACCAGAATCATGGGGAAAACGAGTTCAAGTGGACTGTGCTGTTCAATCTGAATCAACCGAATTCGGGTATAAAGAGTGACCAAATGCTATTAAAGAAAGAAGCGTATCTGATACTCAAGTTCAACAGCACCCAAACGGGGCTCAACTCTCTATCAGAGATTTCTCGCCTGTAATACCTTTTGCATGCCTGAGAAACTACATTGACCACAATGCCGAGCGGCGGGCTTGCTATGATGTAGGAACCTCACATGGTGGTTTTCCACCTATGAGTTCGCATTTCCTGGTCCATCAGTTGGAGAGTGAGGTGGGTGTAAGCGTGTCCCTAGACTTTAGTGGAGAAAACACGGCGTTTTTTGCGCTTAATAACTTAAAATAATTGTTTCAGAAACTAGCGCGACTGAAGCACGCCCTGTGGCACGCCGCGGAGGTAATTCCAGCCTTTTCCGCGGCCGTCAGCAAAGGATCCTTGGGATCGGCGTAACAACAACCACACTCTGTTCCTCACTAAGACCTTAAGGTATGTCCCGTTGCAATCAGCTGCAACTCCGCCAATAGGCTTTATAATATTTTTCAGTAAGTACAGCTCATGTCTGTTGCATTCTAGGCGGCATCGCCATTGACTAGCCAGCGGACAATTCATATTGCGAAGGAAAACAGTAGCGTCCCCGTGTTTTACAACCCAAGGTAGGACTTGTGTGCTTTTCAGTTGTGGAACCAATTTAACTGTGCGTCTCTGAATGGTTTGGTAATAAATTCCCATTCACATATTCTTTTAACAGAACTACTGCCTAACCAAAAGCCCTATCTCATTTGAATAATTGGACCGCGGGACCGCGTTATCCATACGAAAAGGTAAAACCCTGCGACTTTCTGTCTTGTTAGGGGACCCAAATTTATAAATGGTGGTTAAAATAAGCTTCCTTTCTTCTTGTAGAATACCACATTGACAGAGCCCTGAAGAGAATCTGAGATTCCATCCAGATTCGAAACGCGTCGGCAAATAGGCATTTCTTTGATGTTACAAAGTCTTAAGTGATTTGTTAACTTTAACTGATTGAAGAGTTTCAATTCAATTTACTGTTGCCTTTTTCTGTTGTTTTTGACCCTGGTGGGGCATTCTAATGATTTGAATTCTCGCAAAGATTGATTATTTGTGATGGTCGAATTGTTGTTTTCTCTTGTAAAAGAAGCTTGTATATAATTGTGGATTCATCTGTATATATGTTAGCTTTTGATTGATGTATGATAGTCACATGTATGATAGTTGTAAATATTGTAAATGTTTGTAACTAGTGTTTTTTCTCACCCATAAAATGTTTTTCAAAATGACTAAAAATTGACCAAAAAGGGTTCAAATAAAATAACCCATACAAACAAAAGGTTTTCCCTTGTTTGTATTCTCATAAATGGTGAGGTTAAATTATCTTGAGGGCCAGCATTGTTTCTGTTTTTCAGTGGAGGGATTTGTAGGCATGGGTGAGTAGCTTGAAGGTTGCTCTCTTCACGACGGGGAGCCAGTGGAGGTCTCGCAGGTGTTGGGTGTTGTGTTCATGTCGTCGGATGCCAAGGACAAGTCTGGCCATGGTGTTCTGTATGGTCGGAGCTGGCGGAGCAGTGATTTGTTGATTCCGGGGTAGGGGAGTTTCCGTAGTCTGGTCTGCTTGTTATGAGTGCGTGCGTGGCAGTCTCTCTGGATTTGGGGGGGATAAATTTGACGGTCTTGTGAACGAAGCGGAGGGTGTTGAAGCAGGTGGTGGCAGAGGCGAAGGCGTTCATCTGTCAGGTTATGGTGAGGGAGGAGTCAAGTATGATGCCAAGGATTCGAGCGCTGTCTGTAGGAGTGGGTGTGTTTCAGAGGGTGGTGGGCCTCCAGGTGCTGTCCCATGTTAAGGGGGTGGGTCTGAGGATGAGAACTTCTGTCTTCTCAGAGTTGAACTTCAGGCAGCTGCTGCTCATCCAGGATGTGACGTATTTCATTCCTTCCTGGAATCTGAGTATGGTGGTGTGGGGTCCTTTGTGAGGGAGAGGATGAGCTGGATGTTGTCGACTTAGGTTACTATGCTGTGTCCATGCTATCTGTCCATGGTGGTGAGGGGGGCCATGTAAATGTTGAACAGCGTGGGGCTGAGCGATGATACTTAGGGTACTCTGCAGTTGATCTCTGTGGCTTCGAAGAGGAAGGGCAGGAGTCTAATTCTTTGGGTTCTGCCGGTGAGGAAGGAGTGGAGCCAGTCGAGGGCGGTTCCCTGTATGCCGGCGTCGTGGAGTCTGGTGGTGAGAGTGCGGTGGGGGACTCTGTCGACAGCTGTGGAGAGATCCAGTAGGATGAGGGCTGTGGTATGGCCTTGGTCAAGGAGAGTGCGGATGTCATCTGCGGCAGTGAGGAGGGCGGTCTTGGTGCTGTGGTTGCTGTAGAATCCGGATTGGGTAGGGTCGAGGATGGAGTTCTCTTTGATGAAGTGCGTTAGCTGGACTTTGACGATCTTCTCAGTGACTTTGGCCGTGAAGGGGAGGAGAGAGATTGGTCAGTAGTCTTTGAGTTCCATCGAGTCTGCAGAGGGCTTCTTGAGGAGGGTCTTGACTTCTGCGCATTTCCAGTTGTCAGGGAAATTGCCAGATTTGAAGGTGGTTTTGATAGTGCGTCGTAGCTCGGGTGTTATGGCGGCAGTGGCTCTGTGGAAGATGTGCAGCAGACAGGGGTCCATGGGGGCTCCTGAGTGAATGCTTTCCGTGGTCATGGCCGTGTCTTCAGTGGTGACCGTGGTCCAGGCGGAGATGGTATACTGGCTGTCGTTGCTGGAGGAAGGATTGGTTTCGGTGTGTGGTGTCTGTCCGTTGAGTTTGTCGTTGAGGGACTTGATTTTCAGATGGAAGTAGGAGCTGAGTTAGTTGCAAAGGTCCTGGGAGTGTGACGTTGGTGGCTTCACTGGGGGGGTTGGGTGAATGCCTGAATGAAGCTGAAGAGTTCCCTTGGGTTGCTGGAGTTAGCGAGGATTTTGTTCTGGATGAAGGTCCTTTTGGAGGATCTGATGAGTTGGTGGTATTCTGTCATTGCGTTCTTGTAGGTGGTCCGATCTTCCATGGTTTTGCTGTTTCTGCATAGCTTCTTGAGGCATCTGCAGGTGTGTCTGGTTTCTTGGAGGTCAGTGGTGAACCAGGTGGACTTCATGGGGTGCTGTGTGTCTGGGTTGTGGAGGGGGAGAGCTTGTCTGCGCAATTGGTGATCCATCTGTGTAGTTCTCCTGCTGCAGAGTTGGTGTCAGTCGAGGTGGGAGGGGGATCGTGGTTGAGGGTGGAGTTGAGGTGCTCCTTGGTGACCATGCTCCAATTCCTTTGTGGTGGTGTGATATAGGTTTGTGAGTGGTGGCCTTGTCGAAAGAGAAGGGTATGCAGAGGTGGTCCGTCCAGGGGGGTTGAATTGTGTGACTTAAGTGGATATTGTTACCTCCTGCAAAGATGGGGTTGAGGGTCTGTCCTGTCTTGTGGGTGGGGGTGGTGACGAGCTGTTTCAGTCCGAAGTTGGCGGGGTTGTCAAGGAGGGCAGAGGAGTTGGGGTCCATCAATCATAGTGTGAGCAGCGGAAGGACAATAATTCAGATGAATCAATCTGTGCTTAGTCCATGATCCACAGAAGGAGCAGGAAGTGGTGCCAGGCACATGCTGGCCAATTATGAGGCAGCAAAGAAGAATGGCAATGAAGCCTAGAAATGGTAAGCAATGGGCAGGCATCAAGCCCTATATTGCAAGCAAATCCCTCGCAGCAACAGCACCTATGTTGTCAGCAGGTGCAACCCAAAAAGGACTCATAGTTAATTAGTTCAATATGTTTGGTGATCAAATAGTCAAAAGCAGACTCAGTGAATGGTCACCTGCCCGGAATATGATAAATGTTCTTAAATATAATTTGGTAATGAAAAGAGATAGGAAGCCATTGGGATGTTGAACCCATACTACACCTATCCACTGATTTAGCAGGGAATAAGCTACCTCATCAGAAAAAAACATCTTTCCTGTCTGTGATGGTGGCTTGGTAGTAGAAACCTTGTCTAGTCATATGGCAGATTTTTGCTAGTGTTTTGGATCCCACACTACACTGCCAACAGTTCTTGCAGAGCTCAATGGAAGGGAGGTCATGTGACACCTCTACAATGATCAAGATGGTGGGGTAATCATAGTAGGGATGGGTGTAACTGATATAATTCTCGCTAGCATAATTAATTGTAATCACCACAAAATTACTTGTAATTATGAGTAAATGTGTGAGAAGAGTAATCTATGTGTGAGAAGTGTAATCCAGCATTTACCACTGTTTTTGTAATGCAAAATGCATCCTCGTTTCCAAAATGGGCCAGAGGATGTATTTGGTGCTAAGAAAGACGCTCTAAATGCTACAGGACATGAACAGTAGTATCCGGCAGCCACTCGGTCTACCTTACTTTGTTGTTCCTGTGCCCTTGCAGTAAGAATTTTGCCCCACATTGCTCTTAATTACTCAAGATGGAGTAGTCATGTGGTTTCACATCACATGTCTGAAATTACAATAATTTTACCAGTGGAATTAAAATTACGCCCAGGACTAGTTCAAGGCCACACCCAGCTGTTGGGGGGATATACTGGCAGTTCACAATACCCTGCAGGGTGCTGTATGTCAGAATATTTTATAATGATATTTAATCTGACATAAATATTGGGTCCTAATTGAAGTTTAATATTGTTCTTTTGGGTGTAGATTGTCTATTAATAACTCAAATTACTCAATTGAAAATGATAATTAGGACAAGATCACATTCTGACAATGATAATCTGGTACTACACCCTAGACTTTAACTTGCAACAGATCTGCCTCCTTGGTGTCAAGTCAAGTCAAGTCAAGTCAAGGAAAGCTTTATTCGAATGTTATTATTAACAATCATAAAAGCATTAAACATCAATGGTAAAATTCAAAGGTTAAAAACAGAAGCAATCACAGTAAACAGTGTGTTTAAATCATTTTCAAACATACATACACATTTCAGTCTGTAAAATATACTACAATTATAACAGCTTAATTCATTGATATTTAAAATTCTTCATTAAGTAGGCTTTTTCTTAGTTGAAGCATTCTCTTTAAAAACATGGCTAACCTCCAAGCAACATGTTCATTCTCCAGGAGCTGGAGTTTTATCAGTGCGGGACGACATTGCCTCAGCCCCATAGATTTTAAAAGTGGAAGTAGCCACACTTTCCTTAACACTGAATAAAATTTACAAAAGAAGACTAAGGGCTAGATGTAGGTAAATCTAATTTACCGACTCATAAATACCGAATTTTACTGATTCAGTATTTATGAATCGGTAAATTAGAAGGAGGCAGATGTAGGTAAATTAAAAATCTAATTTACCGAATCTGTAAAATACCGAATCAGTATTGCCCATTGATTCCTATGGGCCTTGAAGCCCATAGGAATCAATGGGCAATACCGAATCGGTAAATACCGAATCCTGCAAGGGTGCAGGGGGTGTCACTTTGACACCCTCTAGCACCCCAAGTACAGGCTTGTGTGCCATGTGGCACACATACATGCCCTAAGGGCATGTCTGTGTGTCACATTGCACAGGTGTGCATGCACAGATGTGCATGCACACCTGAATTCGGTATTTTACTACACAATAGGATTGTGTGGTAAAATACCGACTCTTAAGGGCCTGTGGCACTCTTAGGAGTGCCAGCTACATATGGATTTACCGAATCGGTAAATATACTGATTCGGTATTTTACCGATTCTGTAAATTTACCGATTCGGTACATTTACAGAATCAGTAAAATATAGGCCCCCTACATCAGAAAACCCTAATACCGGTCGGTAACGGCCGAATTCGGCCGTTACCGACTGGTATTAGAGCTCCTACATCTGGCCCTAAATGAATAGTGGACTGAGTCGATTGGTTGTCACAAGGGCATAATGCTAACTGTCGTGACCAGTCGTTAATTTTAGGCTAAGTCACTATTCTATGCACAGTATTAAGCCTAAGCCTAAACAATAGCATTCTATCATACGTCCCTTGGACAAATGTCAAATATGGCTCCATTCTTAACGTAGTTAATAGTAATTGGTGTTGGCTAACACTAGGCTTTAAAAGTTCTTCTGACAATCTAACCGTTTCCAACAAGTGTAAAGCCTCCTTTTTAGGAACTTTTCTAGGGATCGTCTGCAGGGTCGCGGGGTCAGTGAAATATTCTGGGTGCCCTAAATCTGCCATAAAATCACGGACAAATCTAACCCAAGGAATCTTTAAAGCTCGTATAATTTAAGACTGTCCTGCAGAATCTCCCTGTTTAGCTGCGTCTTTTCCTTTGTCCAAATACTGTGCCACAACGGTATAGGTTCTACTTTAATAGGATCAGAAATAAAGGAGAGACCCAACTGCTCGTGGCAGACATGAGAGGAGGTACTAGACGGGACTGACAGAATAAATCTTAAAAAATAATTTTCGACTTGTTGCAACAGCTTAGTGTTAGCTAGGCCCCATACTCCTGCTCCATACATAACTGATGTGATACATTTTGCTTTATATATTTGTAGGAGCTCCTCAGGCGGTTTCTTTCCTAATTTCTTTGAGAAAGTTAAAAAGGCTTTAGATGTACAGATAAACACCAATTCTTTCATGATTATAGTTCGGGCCCATGAATCATTATAGTTAAACTGTACTCCCAGATATGAGAAACTTTAAGTTGAAGCTAGCTTCTGGCCATCCACAAATATATCAGAAACGTTGGTACTTTCCTACCATTACTAACTGGAAACGCCTCCTTGGTGTTCTCGGGCATTAATGGTAGGAAAGTACCAAAGTTTCTGCTCTAGTTCAATGTAAAAACAATATTGGAAGCACAGAAGGACGGAAAAACAGCAATTAATTGTAATGCCTTTCTGACTCGGAGATGAGCTATAATATTAGTCTGTGTGTACTCGGGTATGATCAGGTAAACTCAAAGGGTTTTCTTTTAATAAGGAAACTGTTTGCTATGTCCTGGACCCAACACTCTTCTAACGTTTCTTTTGCTTTAAGCAGAAGCTCTCAAGGATACTGGGTGAACAGAGAAACAAGCACTGGCCAAGCCAATAATTTTACATTTTTTTACAGTGAAAAGAGAGTTTTCAGGCTTTAGAAACACATGGAGTGGAGGCTTGGTTTGGGCAGCAACAGTGAATGCACCTCTCATGCCCAGAACAAGCACAATGTAGTTAGTTCCAATTTTCTTTGGTTAAAGGGAGCAACTAGAAAGTTCCAGAAATGAGATCGAACCTTCCTTTCACTAGCCCACATACGACTTCTGAAACGGTCATACCGGGCTCAGTTTCTATGCCGCCCCACCGGGAGCTGTGGAAGAGCAGTTAGAACCTAGCTCATGAAGGCTGGTAAAAAGCACAGTGTAGCAATGGTGCTGGAACAATGTAAGAGTGAGGCACAGTGTTGTCCCTTACACAAGCCCTCTAAATATTGGGGGTTATACACGTTCATACACTTCCAAGCACGTTTAATACAATCTAAATGACCCAGTCATATGTAATCTAGTGAGTGCCAGAAAGTGCTTTAAATGTTCCCAATTTCAAACGGACATTTGGAAATAGAAGACTTTTAATTAAAAATATTATTTAGCAGAAAATTAAAAAAATATATGTTTTTAAGTTACTAATATCAAATTATAAAATATTTAGAAAGAATATTAGAAAATTATTTTTCATTAAATGTCTTTCGTTAAGCCCTAATTCCCATCACACATCAATTATTACTGGTACAATTAGATGTAAATTTAGGAGAGTGTGGAAGGCATTGGAAATGTTTGTGAATATCCACAAAGCTTTTATTTCCTGAATATTGACCTAATTGTGAAGAAGAGCTTGCTCGGCACTGTCCTTGGAACACCCACAAGGTGATGTTTATGACTGTGGTATTTCTACACAAGGCAGAAATTGCACAATTGCAACTGGCATCTTCATCTACACAATGTATGTAATCAGTCTGGCCTTTTCATCTACAAAATTGTATGTAATCAGTCTTTATGAGAGCACAAAGGCCATACTACTAGATAGCAGCCAAGTGGCAATTATTGGAATGCTAGCTTAGAGGGGTCAATTGCCTGTCACAGTGATCAAAGAATAACTTAACCAGAAAAACATCAGTAGACTAGATGAAAGTCTGGAATTCCCAAATAACATAGGCATAGATTTATCTACAATGTAACCGAACAAAAACACTGATCCGTAAGTTTGCTACTGTGTCATGTTTGACTAACAATGTAATAACAAAAATAGAGAAATAATAAATTAAATTAACTTCAGTCTTGTGTCCATCAAAAAAAATCAAAGCTAATATATAACTTTTTTTAACTGCAATCAAAATATTGTTTTATTACACCCAGCATTAAAAGCCGTGTGCCTTATTTTACTTCCAATGTCATTGAGAATTGTAAATATTTGAAAAAGTATTAAAGATTGCTAGCAAGTTGTTTGCATATGCTATTCGCTCATTATTAGCTCAATTCCAGTAAAGTAACATATACGTTTAGGTTATTAAATAATCCTCAATTTATAATAAGACACATCTAAACAAGAATTTACATTATTTGTAAAAAAAAAATCGTCTTCCTGGCCTAATGACATCTAATCTTTGACTCTCTGAAGACACATGAAAGGCTGCGAGAGAAAACAGTTCAAATCAGACCGTCCGTATTGCCCATTCTCCTCCTGATCCAGTCCAAGTCGTCTGGGAGGGTTGCAGCACCTGGCACACACCTACTTCTAGCACCACTAAAGTGTAGCACAACATGGTCACACCTGCAAACAGGTGCACCCATCAAATGTAGTATTTGTCCCCGCATTTTCCCCATTGGTTGCAATCTGGCCTACAATTGATGCAGGCACAGCATTGTATTCTTCGCAAAGAGTATGACTCTCTATAAAATAAATTACCAAAAAGTCATCTGTAGTTCTGAGCTCATATAGCCTACATCTATATCTAATGGAAAACTATCTGTGGCCATAGCACAGCTAGAGAACATTATGTTCCACTACAGACTAGCATGTTAACCAATCTCTTAATAAGTGAATGCTATTTTAAGGCGCGGCCGGTCAGGTAAGAGCCGTGGGCAGGGCAGGGGCGGGGATGGTGGGGGGTAAGTTGACAGATGACGGAATAGGGAAAATAAAATAAAGAAATGAAACCACCTACCTTGCACTAGCCGCATCGCCGAGTCAGTGATGTGGCGAACGCAAGGTTAGTGGTTTTATTTATTTTTTTATTTTATTTTCCCTATTCCGTTGTCTGTCAACTCCCCTCCCTCTGCCTCACCCCACTGCACTTACCTGTACCAGCCGCGCCTGTCTATTTTTCAAAGCAAGACCTTTGATTGGACATTGGACTCTTTGTGGGTGAGCAAGGCACCTTGTTGCACTGCCCTATGCCAAAGTAAAAGGGCAGGAATGCACCATTTTTAAGCAATACAGTGCATTCCTGTCCTTTCTCACCGCGCTGGTGCCTTTTTGGCGGGCTCGTGTCAATGTAGGCACCCTTGCACCATGGTGCAAGGGTGCCTCCGTTGTAGGCAGGACTGCTTTTGTGCAGGAAGGTGTGTACAAATGAAGGTATTGGATCCTACTACTAATCAGCCTGGATCTCAACAATTGAAAAACAGAACAAAATAGCTGATCAGGATTGTTTCAAGAGAATTCAAGGTCCACACAGCCAGACCGTACTGCGTGGCCAATGGTTGTATATTCCAAACAAATTTATTGTCATTTAGAATCAATTTGCATTAGTTCATCAGAAATATGACATCAAAGGGACTTTCTATCAAATCAGTCAGTTCAAAAACATGCAAGAATATGTACAATATATACAAATATACAGACATTTAAGGTGAATACTCAGGATTAGGTGACACCAACAAAAACACTTGAGACAAATTACATTGTAAAATAATTGCAACATGAACAACCTTTACAGAAAAAGCACCGTTTATAAGTGGAGAGAACCAGTCCTTTGACTAGAAAACCAGTGGACAGGCGGATCTAGAATGGGTTTGCCTGCCTGTCTCACAGCATGTCAGAACCCGTCATTTGGACTCGCAAATATGTGGTTCAGTATCAGCCCAAGATGATGCCAGGATCCCTGCACATTCTTCATGGTCTGATAGGGTCCGAGTCTGGAGAGACAAAATGGCTGCCACAGTGCCGTGGTGCTGTGAGGTTGACGCTCTAGTCGTTTAACCTCGTTCTGATGCGGAGGGTACGAACGGAGCGCGAGCTCTGGAAACTACGCACTTCACCTGAACCGTTAGTGAAGACGAACCTGTGTGCGTAGCTCTGGTGAATTCCTTGAATCCTCAGTTCTAAATTATCCTTGTTGTAGTACTCCATTTGCGGTTAGCGCGAGTGTCGAGGAAATGTTGCTACGGCGTATTAATTCAAACGCGTAGCAATTCTTTCCCCATTCCAAGTTCGAGATTCCAGTTGTGAAGAAACCCCCCGAAGCGTCGTCGAGTGAGAAGTGAACAGTTTATAGTTTCCTGAGGAGAGAAGCCCCAACGAGAAGAGAGAGTCCGTCAGCGAACTGAAAGCTAAGTAACAATTACCAGTGTTTGGCCAAACTGAAGATTATCAACAGTAGTGAACTAGTACGTCAAATGAGAAAAGAACTATTTCTTAAGTATTTTTGGAGTGAACAAGAAAGAAACGATTACATGAACTTTGCATAACCTTGAAGCTGTTACCTGAAGGAATAAGATAAAAGACTTATCAATAAGGAAAAGACTTGGTTGAGAGGTATTCAAATAACTGCAACTTTACAGAATCCAATTACAGCGTCATCGATTAGTTAGTGAAGTAAGTATACTCTAGAAGATAATAATTGTAGTTTAACGATAGAGTAGTACTAGCAGGCATCTAACCCATTCGTCCTTGTCTTCCTATGCAGTAACAACTGACTAGACGAGAAAAGCATAAATAACCCTTAAGAAGAGAAGCAAGGTCCAGAAATAGTAAAGTGAGTTAACAATAATAACCCCGTGAATACCTGAGTCAGGATAGGAGAGTAGGGAAACTAATGGTGTGCTCCTATTTCAGGTTTCTAACTCGCAGACACCCAGAAGGAAGTTGTCTGAAGAAACTTTCCGGACCAGTCTCTTCTCTGTTTATTATTTTATCCACACCCCCTTCCCGGAGGATGATGTAGGGAGGTTCTACTAGACCTGCCGGCATCGTCTCTTGGGATTTGGGTATTAGCATCTAGTTCCCGAGCCAGAAACCATCTCTGCTCCTGCGCAAGTGAGAGTCAAGGATATACATATCAGGTAATGCTTGGCGCCCTGACAGAGTGAAGTGCCCAAGTTTCATTTTGCACCCGAGCAGAGATGGCAGAAGGGATAGATGTCCAATCGTTAGGAACAATCTTAGACGCAATCCACAAGGAACTGGGAGCAGTAAGAGAGGAGAATCAAAATTTAAAACAAGAAGTAGTTAATGCCCGAAAAGAGACAGCAGAGTTAGCCCTGAGGTTACACCGGACTAGTAGTTTAGAGCGAGAGGCCATGAACCCAGTGTTAGAGGCGACAAATAGGTCAACAACACAAGTCATTCACTCCCTGTCTCCAGTTATCCCTTTAGCCGCTCCTGAAAGGTTTAATGGGGATCCGCAGAAGGCACAGATATTCCTTTCACAATGCTCTTTACATTTCCTATGTCGTCCGTCCATTTTCCCTGACGCGCAGTCTAAAGTGGCCTTCATTCTCTCATATCTAAGCGGAGATGCAGCAGCCTGGTCCATGCCCCTAGTCACAAGAGAAGACCCGCTGTTAAGGAACTTCGAAAATTTCAAACAAGAATTTCTTCGAATATTTGATCGTAGGAGAATCTCACAGGTTGTGGACAATGAATTACTTGATTTACGACAAGGCAATCGAGATTTAATAGCATATCTGGCGCAGTTCAACAAGCTGGTGGTGGAGACGGATTGGCCAGAAAGCAAGCGAGCAACAGTTTTCTACCGTGGATTGAGAGACGAGCTGAAAGACACGTTAGCCCAAATTCCGAACCGACCAACTGAGATATCGGCCCTCATCGATTTAGTTCTAGAAATAGATTTTCGTCAAGGGGAGCGAAGAGGAGAAAAGAAGAAGGATTTTCGAGTGGTCATTCCTAGGTTCGACAGAGCACGTTCTGAAGGAACAAGAACCTCCGAGACGGCATCGGGTATTGAACCAAGGCAAATTGGAACCATCAGAGGACCACTAACGAAAGAAGAAAAAGAAAAGAGAAGGACCAATAACCTGTGCATGTATTGTGGTTCGAGTGGGCATTTTGTCCGAAACTGTCCGAAGAAGCCCAAAGGAACATTTAAGCCGAAGGAAAACTAGCAGCACCACCCGTAGTTGGAGTTGAACGGGTGGGTGCAATTACAGAAGAGACTCCAAATGAACACCATGTGGTGAACACCTTGCAAGCGGCTGCTCCACATTTGATTCTGTCTATGAAAGTGATATTCCGATCAACGGTCCTAACCGAAGTCTCAGTTATGATAGACTCAGGAGCGACAGGAAATTTCTGCGACTTGCGTTTTGCGGACAAGGTGGGAATCCAAGCAATAAAGAAAGAGAGGAGCGAACCAGTCCGAGCAGTAGATGGAACTAATTTATCATCGGGGCCTATTGTGAGCCATACAGAGGTGATGGAACTGATTACCACTGATGGCCATCGAGAGCAGATTCAATTTAATTTAATCGACGCTCCACAGTTTCAATTAGTTCTTGGATTGCCATGGCTCACGGAGCATAACCCTACAATTAACTGGAACTCCAGAACGGTTATTATGGATTCAAATTACTGTTGTGAGAACTGTTTTGTTTCAAGAACTATCGGAGAGGAGATAAACCCAGCTCATGCCTTGAGTCTTGTGGAGCATTCTATGTGTGCCATTGATATACACCAGATTCCAGAAGAGTATAAGGAGTTCGAGAACGTGTTCAATGAAGTGGAAGCGGAACTTTTACCC
This sequence comes from Lissotriton vulgaris, assembly GCF_964263255.1. Taxonomy (NCBI): domain Eukaryota; kingdom Metazoa; phylum Chordata; class Amphibia; order Caudata; family Salamandridae; genus Lissotriton; species Lissotriton vulgaris. Next base: position 56,138 of record NW_028242523.1, on the reverse strand, counting down.
CCACATAGAGTCTATGACTGCAAGATAGACTTAGAACCTGGAGCAAATCTGCCATGCAGTCGAGTGTACGCACTAACAGAAAAAGAACACCAACATCTAAAGGAATACCTGGATAAGTATTTGGCGAATGGCTTCATCCGACCATCACAGTCACCTGTCTCATCGCCCCTATTTTTTGTGCCAAAAAAGGAAGGGGAATTGAGAATGTGCATCGATTAAAGAGCAATCAATAGAATAACAAAAAAGAACAGGTACCCTCTACCCTTGATATCGGTCTTATTGGATCAGGTCGAAGGAGCCCAAATCTGTACAAAATTAGATCTGCGAGGGGCCTACCATCTAGTCCGAATACGAGAAGGAGATGAATGGAAGACGGCCTTTCGGACTAGATTCGGGCTATTCGAATACCAAGTGATGCCTTACGGGCTGTGTAATGCCCCAGCTGCCTTCCAGCACTTTATCAATGATGTTTTGAAGGAGTTCATCGATCAGTGCACCATCGTGTACATTGACGATATCTTGATTTACTCCTCCGATGTGACAAGACACCATGAGCAGGTGAAAGGAGTATTGAGAAGGTTGCAAGAGAACAAGTTGTTCGTGAAACTGGAGAAATGTGCATTCGATGTCTCTCAGGTTGAGTTCTTAGGATTTGTCCTTTCCCCGTCCGGCATCTTGATGGATCCTAAAAAAGTAGAGGCGGTGACCACCTGGAAATCCCCAACGAGTGTGAAAGAGGTCCAAAGCTTCATTGGATTTGCCAACTTTTACAGACGATTCATCAGTGAGTTCTCCGGAAAAATTTTACCTCTTACCAGATTGTTGAGAAAAGGAACAAAATTTGAGTGGTTGAAAGAATCTGAGGAGGCCTTCCAAGCCTTAAAAGAAGCCTTTACCACAGCACCTGTACTGCTTCATGCTGATCCATCAGAACCGTTTTATGTAGAGACAGATGCGTCGGATCAGGCTCTGGGGGGGGTTCTGTCTCAGCGTCACAAGACCACGGGTCAACTGCATCCAGTAGCCTACAGATCAAGAAAACTGACCCCAGCAGAAATCAATTATACCATCACCGAAAAAGAACTACTGGCTATCAAGGACGCCTTCAAGGAGTGGCGGCATTATCTGATGGGAACACAGCATCAAGTTACAGTATTTACGGATCATCGTAACTTGAAATTCTTGAAATCCGCCAGAACGCTCACGCCAAGACAACTTAGATGGTCCTTGTATTTTGCAGATTACGACTTTGTAATTACCTTTCGTCCAGGAGCACAAAATGGGAAGGCCGATGCACTTTCCAGATTGGGCACCGAGTCTCAAAGGGCAGCTATAGACGTTCAACCGATCATCCCTGAGAACAAATTTATTGGAGCCACAGTCTCAATCAATATCCAAAAGGCCATCGCAGAAAACATGAGTTCGGAGGCTATGCAGGATTGGGTTAAAGGAGATCCAAACAGGACAATCGTTCATCAGTTGCCATATCATGGGGAGGCCTTGTATGTGGCAACGACAGAACTGCAGCAACAAGTGATGCGTGAATGTCACGATGATAAGTTAGCCGGACACAAGGGGGAAAACAAGACAGAAGAGTTGATAAAGAGACACTATTGGTGGCCTGGAATGTCAACTGATATTGAGAGTTATGTTAAGGCTTGTGAGATCTGCGCTCAGGGAAAATCTGAACGACAAGCCCCAAAGGGTTTCCTACAACCCCTACCCACCCCTCCTTATCCTTGGCACACAGTTACACTAGATATCATCACTGATTTACCTTTGAGCAGGGGTTTTGACACCATTCTAGTGGTTGTAGATGCCTTCTCTAAAATGGCCCACTTCATAGCTTTAAAAGGGACCCCATCAGCCAAACAACTAGCAGACCATTTTAGTTCCCAGATTGTCAGGATCCATGGCATACCCAAGGTGGTCATTTCGGATAGGGGTTCCCAGTTTATATCCCATTTTTGGAGAGCCTTTATGAAGGGTCTAGGTACTGAAGTCAGATTTTCTACGAGCTATCATCCAGAAACTGATGGACAAACAGAAAGGGTGAACCAAGAACTGGAACAATACCTTCGATTATTCCTCCTGAAAGAGGAAATCCAGTGGGCAGACTACTTGTGGTCGGCGGAATTTGCCCATAACAATGCCAAAAATGGCTCAACTGGTTTCTCCCCCTTCTTCTTGAATTATGGACGGCACCCAAATGCATCAATTCGACAAATGGAAGTAGCAGTCCCAGCTGTCAAAGACTTAGTTTCCCAATTGAATCAAATCCAGCAGGAGGCAGTAGACAATCTGCGAAAAGCTAAGGAGAAATATAAGACTTATGCAGATAAGAAGAGACGTGCAAGTCCTCCATTGTCCGTTGGAGATAAGGTGTGGTTGAACACAAAACATCTGAGACTGAAAGGGAATCGAAAATTTCAACCTCGCTTTATTGGTCCCTACCCAGTGGAGAAGCAAATTAATCCAGTTACCTATCAATTGACACTACCTCTTAAGATGAAAATTCATCCCGTCTTTCATGTCTCCTTACTTAAAAGAGCTTCTGCAGGACTGAGAATTCAATCACCTCCTAAGCCAATCCACCTTGAGACGGGAACGGAGTTTGAAGTGAAAGAAATCCTGGATTCTAAGGTCTCCAGAGGGAAACTGTACTACCTCATCGATTGGAAAGGTTATGGACCAGAGGAGCGATCGTGGGAGTTGGAGGAGGATGTTCACGCTCCCAGGTTAATCCATTCCTTTCATCAACGTTACCCTTCCAAACCCAGACGGAAGGAGCCTACCTTGTTGGGGGGTACTGTCAGAACCCGTCATTTGGACTCGCAAATATGTGGTTCAGTATCAGCCCAAGATGATGCCAGGATCCCTGCATATTCTTCATGGTCTGATAGGGTCCGAGTCTGGAGAGACAAAATGGCTGCCACAGTGCCGTGGTGCTGTGAGGTTGACGCTCTAGTCGTTTAACCTCGTTCTGATGCGGAGGGTACGAACGGAGCGCGAGCTCTGGAAACTACGCACTTCACCTGAACCGTTAGTGAAGACGAACCTGTGTGCGTAGCTCTGGTGAATTCCTTGAATCCTCAGTTCTAAATTATCCTTGTTGTAGTACTCCATTTGCGGTTAGCGCGAGTGTCGAGGAAATGTTGCTACGGCGTATTAATTCAAACGCGTAGCAATTCTTTCCCCATTCCAAGTTCGAGATTCCAGTTGTGAAGAAAACCCCCGAAGCGTCGTCGAGTGAGAAGTGAACAGTTTATAGTTTCCTGAGGAGAGAAGCCCCAACGAGAAGAGAGAGTCCGTCAGCGAACTGAAAGCTAAGTAACAATTACCAGTGTTTGGCCAAACTGAAGATTATCAACAGTAGTGAACTAGTACGTCAAATGAGAAAAGAACTATTTCTTAAGTATTTTTTGAGTGAACAAGAAAGAAACGATTACATGAACTTTGCATAACCTTGAAGCTGTTACCTGAAGGAATAAGATAAAAGACTTATCAATAAGGAAAAGACTTGGTTGAGAGGTATTCAAATAACTGCAACTTTACAGAATCCAATTACAGCGTCATCGATTAGTTAGTGAAGTAAGTATACTCTAGAAGATAATAATTGTAGTATAACGATAGAGTAGTACTAGCAGGCATCTAACCCATTCGTCCTTGTCTTCCTATGCAGTAACAACTGACTAGACGAGAAAAGCATAAATAACCCTTAAGAAGAGAAGCAAGGTCCAGAAATAGTAAAGTGAGTTAACAATAATAACCCCGTGAATACCTGAGTCAGGATAGGAGAGTAGGGAAACTAATGGTGTGCTCCTATTTCAGGTTTCTAACTCGCAGACACCCAGAAGGAAGTTGTCTGAAGAAACTTTCCGGACCAGTCTCTTCTCTGTTTATTATTTTATCCACACCCCCTTCCCGGAGGATGATGTAGGGAGGTTCTACTAGACCTGCCGGCATCGTCTCTTGGGATTTGGGTATTAGCATCTAGTTCCCGAGCCAGAAACCATCTCTGCTCCTGCGCAAGTGAGAGTCAAGGATATACATATCAGGTAATGCTTGGTGCCCTGACACAGCACCTGTGGTAGGATATTTTTTAGATTGACAGCAAGGGCCCACACAAGTGGTATTAGTTAATCCCTAGCTGCACCCTTCTTTCTTGACACAGTCTGGGGGTCAACGCGTTTCGAACCGTGATAAGTATGGGTTCTCCTCAGGACAGGGACTGGGTAAGAGTTTACCGTATCAGCCAGCACAGAGGCTGCACGAGGGAAAGTAGATTGAACATCAGGTAAGTATTCTGTATGCGGTAGCAAAGGTGTCTGGATACAGAGCGCCCGAGACGCGGTGCGCGATTCAAGGGGCGACTCGCATGATCGTTTTCTTTTTTTGAGAAGGCTGCACCCAAATTGTGCTTGTATGGAAACGGCCGAGCCGCTGAGAAATCCGGGCAGCGGGGCGGGAATCAAACTGCCGCGTGCCGTTAGAGCCCTCGAGGGAAGGAGTCTATTCTTAGTCGCGTCTGGAAACAAAGTTACAGAGTGAGCGTTTGATGTACGAGCGAGAGGCTCACTCTGTGACTTATTCTTGCATGTTTTTGAACAAAGTCCCTTTGATGTCATGTTTCTGATGAACTAATGCAAATTGATTCTAAATGACAATAAATTTGTTTGGAATATACAACCATTGGCCACGCAGTACGGTCTGGCTGTGTGGACCTTGAATTCTCTTGAAACAATCCTGATCAGCTATTTTGTGCAGGAAGGGGCACCCTTAGCAGCATTATCTTGGACCTTTTCTCTACAGTGCCAGCACTAGGCCATCACCAGATTGTCCTACCTCTGAGCACTCAGCATGGAGGGTTAGAATGTAATGTAATGGTGTCTTGTAAAGCGCATGTATCACCCCGCCATGGGGTATCTCAGCGCTGTAGACCGCTGGGGAACCCGTCCTGGCTTTCCCTGTGAGATGGTCCCTGCTGGGTATCTCCAAGGTGAAACCAGGCATCCACGGCGTATGTGGGGGGCCGTTGTGGAGATGAGGCAAGCTAATGCCCAGAGTTGCCGAGTGTGATCCCTGGTTAGAGTAGGCACCGAGGTGAGAATTATCGAGTCTGCTGATCCTGGTCCACGACCCTGCCGCGTCGGGAATTGAACCCTGGTCCCGGGCCGTCCTCTGCTCCCGGGTCTGCCGCCTCTAACCAGTGAGCCACACCACTCCACAAACAGAACAGTGCTATTATCCTGCAGTATGAGACCAGAGCCTTTAGCATTCATTGCTAGTTGCTGGACCTTCACTGTATAGTAACAGTCATGGCTCTCACACTGCACTGGCTCAGCTCTGTCCATAACATAGTAAGCCCCTAGGGATCTAAATTGCCTTCACACCATGTACCCCTTGCCTCACGGTGCTGACCCCTAGCAGTGCCAGTCCAGGGAACTCAGCTTGCAATGTCAGTTCTAGACCTTTCCCTTGCAGTAGCAGTGTTGGGTCTCACTTTCCAGTACCAGCCATGGCCCTCACACTGCACTGGTTTGTCTTCTATTTCCATGCAATACGAAGCTCCAAGGGACCTAAAATTCTGTTTTGGGCAGGAGTCTCAACAACACACAAATATTTCAAGCCCTCTTAAGGTGGCAAATCTGTCCTCATGGCCTTCAAGGCTCTTGATCTCAGCAGTGCTGCTTACGCTGCAGAATTCCACCTGCAATTGTCTTGTAAAAGTTATAAAGAATCCACCCAACTAGGGCTTCATGTTCCTTTTTTAGGTCTCGCCTAGCGAACACAGCGCATGTGCTGCTTAGCTTGGGGAGGCTCTATTGTTGTGGCTTTGGTGAGCGAAGGGAGACAAACCATGTGCGCGCACGGACAGGCGATGTGCGCGCGCATGGCTTCGCCTCTGCCTCACACACTCCCACCACACGCTCACACTACAAGGCAGACACGCCCTTGTTGCTTACTGAAAACCGTGACTTGTAAAAAACGGTTCACAACCTCCCTTTTCTTCTTTCATTTGGTTGCTTCCTCTGAAATGGATCCAAAAAAGAAAAACACTCTTGTGGGAAATGCCCTTTTTCAGACATTTTTCTATTCCAAAGTGCAGCCTCGGGATGGAGAGAAATAAAAGGTTTTAAATATGAAAAATAAATACATAACTAAATAAAGCAAGACAGAGTGGTTCTAAAGTGGCCAGATTGGCTTTATTCAGATCCAAACACATCAGCCTCACTGTACAGACTTTGCAGTGAAGCGCTACTTTTGTTTTCTCGTCTTTCTTCGAACAGCATTGTTGTCCCCAGGTGGGGAAGTGTACCATTCCTGGATGTATTACAATACCTGGTTGATGGGTGGATTGGAAAACAAAATGTGTACCATGGCTCTGTATTTATGGACGTGGTCTTTTTAAACCATACTGCTTACGTTTTTTAAGGATATAAGCAATTGCCATTGAAACGGTTCCCTTCAGGGCCCTGTAGTCATGTCCTTAACTTTTCAGGTAAAACCACTCGCTGATTTCTGATTAGTGAGTGAGAGATCGTTAAGGTAACCATGTTGTTTCTGCCTACATTTCACATGCTTTACTTAATCTTGCACTCACGGTGAGCGTTTGATTTTACTTTTTTCTTTTTTTTAGGCAGGATATTACTATTGTCAAGTTCATAATTTGAATTGAGCCACATCCAAGTGTTTATGGATGGCGGGGGTACAATTTGGTTGTAGCTGAAGGCAGTGCGAGTTTCTCTCAGTGGGGAAGTATGGTGTTCAATGGGGGAGAGGATGTGGCTCTACGGCCAATGCTGTCGAATTTGGAACTGGGGAACTGGGTTCAGCCTTTATGACCAGTCCACCAGACCACTCTACTGAGAGAGCATATTCCCATGCTTGACCTTTGAAAGCACCAAAAGACCTTAGAAGGCCTGATGTCTTAGCACAAGCAGGTGTACCCTAGTGGTGTCAATTGTGGGTTAACCTTGAAGGCCTGTTCACCACAATCCATACTGAAGTTCATCTCCAGTCTTGCGGGCAGGCCCATGAAGCAGCACACCCTAGAGCAACAGTGATCCAGTCCCTGTTACTCTGTCACTGAGGTCACATGAAACTTGAGCAGATCAGGGCAGTGCGAACGGTGTGACCGCACTGGGTACCTATTTCGGGTGGGTGCGTACTGTTTGCAAGTATATTATGTTTTTTTTTTAACTTGCTGCTTCCTTCCTGGCCTCCAGCAATTTTCAGCAACAATAAAAATGTCAGGATAACTTCAGTGATTAATGTTCTTCCTAGAGAGAGATCAGATTTGTGTCTAGTGGAAGGGTTGACTCCTGGAAAGATAGCACAGAGGGTTAATGTGCCTGCTGCAAAGAACATGTACCATGCAAATCACAAAGTGCACACAATGTTAACTAGGTTAGTAGGCTGGTGCTTTTGTCAGAGAGATCCTTTTGTTACTTGCAGTCTATAAGTTAAAATCCTAACATAGAACTGTGAGCTATTAAACTATACTGCCTACTAGAATGGTTGTCTTGTGGCCTCTACACCTTGTAGTCATTTGTCTTATGTAACATTTCCTATACAGTGATTTACACAAATATAAATGATTGTCTCTGTGTAGTGTGTGATGTAAAGTGCTCCAACACCGTACACTGGTATGAGTGGTGCTGTAAATAAAATTAAATGCATCTGAGAAAGAGTGTGGTTATGGAGACTTGAGGGGGACTGTTAAAGGGTGGTAGTGAGGGAGTCCAAGGTGTAGGTGATCATTGGGGGCACCAACAAACATTGTTGCACAAGCCACCAGCACTAAAGGCGGCCCTGCTATTGAGGCCAGTCCGCCTCACCCATTGGTACCTCTATTGGCCTTGTTTCAACAGTAGTAGCTGCAACTCACCAAGGATCGGCAATGCAGGATTTACACGCACACCAAACTAAGTTTGCAAACTTCACAGTCTCTCTGCTTCATGCACAATACTTTTAACATTTGCTACCTGCTCTGGAGCCACAGGAATTATGCAGCAATGGGGGACAAAATGTTTTAAAAATAACACATAAATAGAAGGCGTTATCATTTACACTGCCAATAGCTAAAACTCTCGTAAATGCGAGACCTATTGCATTGCAAATGCTTGACAATATTATGTTGACCAATGAATCTTTTCATTCTGCTTTGCATTTTATAATTCAACTTTTCTTTCCAATTTCCCTTCTGTTGTATCTCTCTCACTGCAGCAGTGGTGAGTCTGATAGCAGGGAATGTGGCAGGGAACGTGGGTGCAAGAGCTGTTGGGAAGAGGAATTTACCTAGAAGATGAATAGGCAATAGCTAAATAATTTTTAAAACAATTATACATTATGGCTCTGTGAACTGCACTGTTGCACAACATTACTGGGGCTGTGTTTGGAATAGATGGATTACAAATCAAGTTTGGAAACTTTATCTGAGGATGATATTCTTGGATTTTGTAAGAGGCTGTGAACATTGTTACAAGGTGGCCATCTTTGCTGTATAGTGATTTGCTTTGTGGCATGGTGAATCTCTTTACTGTGTGGTGCATGTTATTGCTGTGAGATTACTTGTTCCCTTCATTGACCTGGTTTTAAGGTTGTCAGCTTTGTTGTGAGATTATCAGCTTTGTAGTAAGGATGTAGGTTTGCTGGTTACAAGGTGGTTGGCTTGGTTGCATAGTGGCTACAGCGAAGGCTCCTCCGCTAAGGCGGAGGACCGTTGCCCCAAATAAAATGATAATCTTACCATGTTATTATTATTTTATTTTTTCCTACTGGCTTTGTTTAGGTGTGGGCGAGGCGTGGCTGCCCACCGAGCAAGAGGAGAAGTGGTGGCCACTTTCTAAGTGCACGTGACGGTTTACAAGCCGCCTTGGGCCGGCCAAACAGTCACACGCACTTAGCATTTCTCCACCCGGCTGTATTGCAAAACTGGGTGGAGAACATGCATAGCCTCCCACCTCCTGTATGAGCGCCGAACCAGGCCGCCAGACAAATCCCGATGCTACTGTCATGATGGTGAGAGCCAAACAAAGAGATAGCCAATCAGGTTTTACTTGTTTCAAATTTGATCACACTCAGCCTGCAAGTACTGAGCGGTCAGAGTTTTATTTATGTTTTTTCTCTTCTAGAATTTTTTATATATTCTTTTTGTATGTCATAGAAAAAAGACAGTTTATCAAACAATATGCCGGATGATCGAATGAGGAGAAGAAAGCTCGCCGCACGATTAGAACCAAATCCAACTGAACCTGAACCGCTGGATCGCACGGCCACAACAATTTGTTTTGCGGCCATCCGCCTGAAGAACAGATACCACGTTCCATGCGACGCTTCTCTTTCCAATAAAGGTCATGACTGTCACACAAAGTCAGATAATGTGTGCTCAGTGAGGCTGCTGCCCCCATTCACCGAGACCATGAATACTACAACCAGCTACGGCTTTATCCAGTCCGTGTCCTGAGGAGAACCCTGAATCACTGTGTAGTTCGAAACACGTCGACCCCAAGCCAGGGATAAAGAGGAAGGGTGCAACTAGGGATACAAACAATACCACACTTTCCGCCCCTAGCAGTGCAACCATATAAATATCCAAACACTGGCTCAGCAAGATTGCAGGCAGTATTTACGAACTTTGTTGTCCGCCCGTCTTCTGTTTTATAATCTGAAGGACTGGTGCCTACTTTGAAAATTGTTGTTAGGCATTGTATTAATGTAATTCACTTATCTTTCTGTTATGTATTTTTGGTGTGTTTGAAACTCAGTATTGATGATGTACATACTGAACACATGTATATATTGCGCACATTGTTTTCTGAATACATTCTTTATTGTTTGATAAACTGTCTTTTTTCTATGACATACAAAAAGAATATATAAAAAATTCTAGAAGAGAAAAAACATAAATAAAACTCTGACCGCTCAGTACTTGCAGGCTGAGTGTGATCAAATTTGAAACAAGTAAAACCTGATTGGCTATCTCTTTGTTTGGCAGTTTGTAGTGGTCCAAGCCAGCCAGAGACAGGACCCTAACCTTCCCTGGTGCCCCGTATGATGGTGAGAGCAGCATCTTAATTGGCTTAGGGGAGTCTGGGAGCTGGTGTGCTTCCTGTTTCCTGCGTCACCCAGACGAGGATTGGGGAGAGGATGTGGTCTGATGGCTAGACTGCCGACTTTGGAGCTAGGAAACCAAGGTTTGAGCCTCGGGGTCGACTTCACATCCTCTGATTCTGGGTAAATCACTTAATCTTCCCGTGCCTACCAAACAAAATGAATGTGTCCTCGCGAAACGTAATCGGTGCTCATGTAAAGCGCTCCAATACCTTTGGGTCGAGTTCGCGCTAAATAAATCTACAAAAAATAAAATAAAATGGAAGAGGACGGAGGAGAGGCGGCAGCCTGGAGGTACCTGGATTTTTCTTTTTATCCCTTTCTTTTGTTTAACCCCCTCTCTCAAGGCTCACCACTACTGCCCTGTAGCAGCCGCTACTGGTGGTTGATTTTCCTCAAGATGGGGGCTTTGTTGTGGGGTGGGCAGTTTTGCATTGAAGTTGGTGAGGTTGTTGGATATGTTAATTAAAGTGTATTGCATTAAAAAAGCCTCTTGACCCACAAACTATTCGCCTCTAACTGTGGGTTTATCGCTCAGGTGTTAACAGGCGGCTAAATCAGAGATTTCATTGTCAGTGAGATTGTGTCCTGGTGCTGTTCCCCACTGCAGGTCCTGTAGCAATGTTCTGGATCACTCAGAGATGGGAGATTGGCCTGTTTGGATAGTCCAGGGTAGAGTGAGTTAATTAGGTGAGAGTAAAGTGTGAGCTACTGTTCTGGGGTGGCTTCAGGAGAGAAGGTGTCCAAGTTGGCAAAAGAAGTGGTGTACTTCAGAGGACATCTGTGTGTCAAGGTTGAATTTGAGGTCAGGAAAGACATCTGATTTTTTCAAGTTGATGCAGTGGTACAAAACTGGATGTGATTGACTAATCAATGTTTGGCGCATGGACTTGAGTGGGATGGAGGATGATGTGTGCTTAGTGTGAAGCAGCAGAATGTACACGTTGCTTCAAATTACTTTTAGGAAACTCCCTGCCAAACAGGGGCCTGTGGCAAGTTTAATGGGGAAATTAAAACAATAGGAGGGGAAAGAGGCCAGCTTTAACTAGCTCCCTTAATCACATACAGATGAGATCCTTAATGGGTTAACATTATCTGGTGGTCACCAAATATCCATTTTAATAATGGTGTCTTCAATAAGATTAAAAATAATATGTGTAGGTCTCCAGTTAGTAACTAGCCATATAATCTATCTGGAGTCAACATGTTTCGGCAATACCGTGAATCCCAAATGGGTCAGTGCCTTCTATCAGGACTTATCTCGCAAATGGATGCCTGCCCTACTTATTGTGTTTATGTACAGAAGGTGGAGGAACTAAATTAGTAGCAGAGGATTGCCCTTGATGAATGAGCGACTACAGGGTATTCTCCACTCCTCTACACCTAAGGGGCATTTATACCCGCTATTCAGGGTAATTCCAGGTGTTGCATTTTTTAACTGACAACAGGGAGTACATTTGTTTCTCTCTATTTTTCATATGGACCTTCATATAAACACAGTAGGTAAGGTGTGCATTCATTAGGGAAAACAATTATAGAAAATATCCCAGAATATGGGAACCCATCCAACATAAAATTGTCTTGGATGTGAGCGGGACCCGATGATGAAGCATGCGGATAACTGTGGGTGAGTATCCTGGTCCAAACCCCTAAGTGGACTCACTCTTCCCGTTTAATGACAGACAGATCGGCAAACATTTAAGTATGACGTCTTCCGCTATACCTCTATGTGATGTTTCTTGGGCATGTCATTGAATTTGCTTGCTCATGATCCCTTAGAATTGGACATCGTCAGCACTGGAGTGCACAAGAGAACCAGTGGGTAAACAAGAGTGGGCCATTCAAATGAGCACCATTGAAAGCGGTATATCTAGAGACAGCAACCCGGGCCTTATCCTCCACCTCAATGCAGACAATTATGCAGAGGGTGGGAATTAGAGGAAACCCTTACTTGAATAAGAGGTACAGACAATCAAATGAGACTTTCCTATACATCTGTTTTTCAAATCACTCCTCTCAGAAAGTGAGTTATGGAGCTCTGATCCTGGGAAGCATGATGATTAGTTGCATTTGGATTTGTAAACCACAGGGCATGTTTACACATTGGTCGATTTTGTGGGACATAGTTCCTTATTTTTGGGAGACCTGGAAGACATTTTCTTGTTTGGGGTTTACCTTATGCATGTTTCCCTGTTGTTCACGTTTTTGGGTTTTCAGGACAGGAGTCCACATTGGTGGGTGACCTATAGCACATTTTCTTGCTCTTGCTAGCGGTTTACCTAGTGCATGTTTTTCTGTTGTTTGTGAATTTACCTACTCACATTTCAACACTGGCTGAGACCAAGAACTGTTATCTCCACTATGTATTACATAGTATAGGTCTCACACTGGGGAGCTTCATGGCACACATTTGCTTCTTGATTGATTACCTCGAGTGTTTTCCCTGTAGGTTGTTTCCTAGCATGTAGTAGCCTGTTGGCGGGTTCTCTGACATGTCTTGTTAGTGGGTGGTTTCCTGTGATATCTTTCTCTTTCAGTGGGATAGCTGGAATGTGTTTTCCCATTGGTGGTCTCCCTACAATGCATTCCACCTCGTTTTACACACCAGGCCTGGTCTGTATATCTCAGTTGACTATTTCCTTGTTGCATTCAACTGTTAGTTGGTCACTTGATGCACCTTTTCCTTTAAGTGGGTTTTCTGGCTCAGACGTCCTGATTGGTGTTTTGTTATTGGAGGGGCTAGCTCATCATTTCCCTGCTGGTGTTACTTGGTGTTCGTTCACTCTGACTGGTTCCAATTGGGATATAGAGAGGGACCCTTCTAAGTCACAGCCTGAGGGTAAACCAGATGAGTGTAGTCCATTTTGTGCTCAATAAAAGAGACAGGAAAGGGGAAGGCAATTCACAGAGTGTGTGCATATATTTACTAGGATTTGTTAATCTTTAAGTTACATATGAATGCTTACTCAAATGGTCATTGTGTACTCAAACCAAAGAATATTTCCTATTTCAACTTGTACAAGTGTCAGCCGACTATTTGCTTACTTTTACAGAATTGCTTGAACTCCATAGATGGGTCCATTAAATGGATCTTCTGTGCTGAATTTTGAGCCTTTGTCCAGAACTTTGAACAATCACTGCCCAGAATTTGCCTCCATACTGGGTGGTCACCCTGCCTGGGGGCATATGTACTAGAATTTGGCGTAGCGCAGTGTTAGGCCAAAATTAGTAATGCCGCGCTCTGTCAGTTTCAAAATGCAGGGATGCGCCATATTTACAAAAATGTGGCACACCCCTGGTTTTCCTTAGCGCTGGCACTAAAGAAGCAGCCTAGCGCTTGCGCAGGCACCATTGCGCCATGTTGCACAAGATGCCTGTGCTGCAGGAGGAGATTGTTTATGTGCAGGAAGGGACACCTTCCTGCACATAAACAATTTTAACAGATGATTTGTTGTTTCTATGTGTGCTGCTGAATACAGCACACATGGAAAGAGCAAAATACGAGGAGAAATGAAGCATTTCTCCACCTATCACCAGTTTAAGACTAGGGGGCATATTTACAATAAAGTGGCGAAACATTTCATTAGGTCAAGAAGGCTAACGACATGCTTCGTCATTTTAGAAAAGCAGGAAAGCACCATATGTACTTGAATATGGTGCAGCCCTGTGTTTCTCCCTGTGCTAGCACTAACTTTAGCTACCTAGCGCCAATACAGGCACCCTTGCACCATAGTGCACGGGTGCCAGTGTTGAGGGTACGATTGTTTATATACAGGAAGGTCCCCCTTTGGGCACATAAACAATCTTTAAATGCTGTTTTGTAACTTGTATGTGTGCTGCTTAATGCGCACACATAGAAGTTCGAAAACAGCATTTTTTTCAAATGATTGTTTATGTGCAGGAAGGTCCCCATTCCTGCACTTAAACAATCATTGGTGTTTTGCTTTTTCCATGTGTGGAAACAGCGAAAACAAGGATAAATAAAGCATTTTTCCTCGTTTCACCAGGGTAAGACCAGGTTTTTGCTGGTTTTAATTTTGGTGCTGCCTCCTATTTATGCTGCCCTTGTAAAGAGGGGGCAGCGTCAAAATCAATGGGTGTTGTGGTGGAACGCCCATCACAACACGCATTGCCCTCCCCTTTCACGCTGAGTACAGCATGGAAGTGTGCCTTATTTACAAGGCAGCATTAAGTCATGTTAAGTGGCTTAACGCTGCCTTGTAAATAAGGTGAGGCCCCTGTCACCTTCAGGTCAATGAAAGTGACGTTGTGGTGGCAATAGGGGCTTATAAATATGTCCGTAGGTATTTCCTGGTCTTATTTTTAATACTGCGCCATATCTTGCAAATATGGAAAGGGCCGGACTGGCCATAGCGGGCACAGGGCATTTTTCAGGTGGGCCACTAGGTTGGGGCCGGTTTTGGGCCGCTGGGGGCCTTTTTTTTGTTACTGGGAGTCGGCAATATCGACCCCAAGTAACAAAATCGGCCAAAACCGGCCATCGCAAAATACTCGTCCGCACTCCCCCTCACTCAAGGGTGGGCCCAGCTGAGCAGTGTGCCAGGGCCGGTTTCTGTTCCCAGTCCGGACCTGAATATGGAACAGCATAAAAAAGCAAAGGGTGTTACGGCAGAATGCCCAATGCAACACCCATTGCACGCCCCTTCACGCTAAGAGCTGCGTGAATAGAGGCAATATTTACAAGGTGCCAATAAGCCACGTTACGTGGCTTAACACCGCCATGTAAATAAGACAAAGGACTTAACGCCATGAGAAAGTCACTAAATGTGATATTCTGGTAGCGTTAAGTCCTTGTAAATAAGTCCCCATGTGCTCTTAGGTGTTAGGGACCCAATGCACCCAAATTGTGGCTGTATTTTACTGTCCAGCCGGTGAAGCAATTTACTTTGCATGCACCTGGGGAAAATCCTACCCCTCTGTATGTAAACTTTTAAATATGGCATCAGGTCGATATACTATTCTAGGAACCAATACTTCAAGCACCGATGGCTTTCATCAGCACTGTATCCCTGCAGGTGATGTATACCGCACTTTTATTGGTACAACTACATGCTCAGCATGAGGCTCAAGGTCAGGGATTTAGAAAAAAACGGCTCTGGTCTGAAAAGATAGATGTTTTAGGTCTCCCTTATCTTCAGCAGTTTTAATTAGTCATGTAGATGTCGTGACAAGGAGTTCCGCGCCTTCCCCGCTGCTCCTGTAAGCTCAGTTCGCTGCTCGTGCCCCGTCTTTGGGGAATGCAGGATTGATTGTATCTAGTTACCCTCCAAGGAGCCTGCACAATCCTCGCCTTGTGCTTGTCTTGTTGGGCATTGTTCCGAGGACTCCAGATCGTCTGTCAGGTCACAGTCAGCACGCACAAACACGCGGAAAGGAGAGGCACCAGGAACTGCCTGAAGACGAGCGGGTGAACTAACAGCGAACGGGCTTAATTCTAACTGCGCAGGTGCTCGGCTGCTCCGTCCATCTTAGGCCCAAACAAACCCTCGCCATTTTAGCCTCAGAAATTCCAATTCAAACGCAATCACATAAAATATAGGGGCTGGTTATTTACAAGCCCCCTCCGACTTCAGTGCGTCTCATTCAATATGGGTAAAAGTGACGTACCCGTGTCTTTAGGTGCTTGTAAATAAGCCCCATAGTCTGTTGTCTTTATTCATTCCAGACCACCTCTATAAGCTTTGCTAAAAATACAGAAATCACCCCACGTCATGGCTTCAACGGAGACCACAGTGCTTTATTGCCCCTTTCATTTTTTATTTTAAGGTCCTGATTTAGATTTTGGGGAACTGGTACGCTGTCCCACTCATGGCAGACTGTCATCCATTTTAAACTTAGTACAAATGTCATAGGATGTATTGCATGTTAATACGGTGCAGTTGATATCCTCACTTTGTGACAGAGTTAACCCTTCCACCAAAATCTAAATCAAGACATGAATGTCCTTTAGGACTATTCACAGATATCTCCTTCCTACGGAGTCCAGAAAATTGATAGGCTTTGGGATGACATGGGAAGATGTATTAATATTGTTTTCTGTTGCCTTTCTGGCAGTTGGGTTGTGTGGTTAGGATGCATACTTATATCTACCATACGTCTTTGATATTGGATTGTATACATGCATTTATTTACTTCCTTTTTGAAGATTTACCTAGCAGGTCCAGTGCTCAGGGACCTCAGTGTACTTACCTGAAACTATTCCATTGCAAGCATAAACTGCAAACAAGAAAATAAAGAGATCAGGATAAAGTACCAGAAAACTGTGAAATGAATCTGATCAGAGTAATTTCTGACAGTTCTGTGCTGGGTTGTTGTGTAGTGAGTGGATTGTACTGTTGGAGTGGTAGGGCTTGTCAGCTATACAGATTTTGTATAGTGTTTTGTATGTCTGGAAATGGAAATTCAGTTTCATATGTTATTTTATCAAAGACATAGCTGGTATCTGTGGGCATTCTAATGTCAGAGGGGGCTCGCTTGCTCACTGTCTGGCTTTGGTCCCCAATTTTATGCCGGTGGGTGTAAATAAAATATGTAGAGAGTTCAGGTGTAATCCAGTGACTGAAATTGAAAAATAGAGGTGCATGCACCCTGTTCCAGACTACCTGCCTATTTCTAAGAAGTGACAGTACTCTCCAATTAAAAGTATTACTGCTTTCTTGGGAAATGCAGGTACTGTAACTCTCAAAATAAAAAAGTGCTGGTACTCAGTACTGACAACAATTGGTCCTCGACATAATTTTACCATTGAAAATAATCATAACATTTGGTCAAATTGATTTACTCCACACCAAGACTGAATCTATAGTCTTAATTAAATGGATAATATTAGCCCACATCAACACAAAATCACACAGTAAGTGCCAATAAGCCAATGAAACCGAAAAAAGGTCCAATCAGGACAGTCAATTTAATATACAATATAACAGCGTTTGGAAATCAATGTATCTATATACATGTATTTACATGAATCATAAGGCAAAAATACACTTTTCTAAAACGAGAACGTGCACAGAGAAAGAGGTAAAGTATGTGCTCAAATGAATGATCAAGAGGATTAGAGAAATAGTGTAGGTCATTTATATACAAGGAAACATGAGCCTGTCCTAGGTAATGCTTGTAAAAAATACTTCTTTTTTACTAGCCTAATGCTATATACAATTCCTTGGTCCTTAAATTGCAACGGTTCTTCATCAGGACGGTGTGATAGGGGGATGTCTCTCATTCCATAACGCGACTTGCAGTGGGAAGCTGTGCGCCATTGAGCGGAGCAAAAAAGAACAAATACTCTACGCTTTCCCCAAAGATACGGGCACTTGATGTCAGATTCGTTTGGATAACAACTTGGATAACAACTTTGAAAACACCCGCGAACGCACGCGTTGGTATAACTTTGGATACTATCGTAATTAAAGTGCGGACCAATCGTCGCACGTCCTTTCTTGTCGAGGCACCACGGAAGGGTGCCCAATGATAGTAATTTTTAATTGACGTGCACTCTGAGAGACATCCCCCTATCACACCGTCCTGATGAAGACCCGTTGTTGAGGACTTGAACCACCCGTTATATGGTTGGGTCGAAACGTCGACGACATTCCCCTTTGGGAGCCTGTACCTATTGACCCTTGTCCCTTGTCCCCCCCTCCCTTCTTCCTGGCAATCCTATTGCCATTGGTGCAATTTAAGGACCAAGGAATTGTATATAGCATTAGGCTAGTAAAAAAGAAGTATTTTTTACAAGCATTACCTAGGACAGGCTCATGTTTCCTTGTATATAAATGACCTACACTATTTCTCTGATCCTCTTGATCATTCACTTGAGCACATACTTTACCTCTTTCTCTGTGCACGTTCTCGTTTTAGAAAAGTGTATTTTTGCCTTATGATTCATGTAAATACATGTATATAGATACATTGATTTCCAAACGCTGTTATATTGTATATTAAATTGACTGTCCTGATTGGACCTTTTTTCGGTTTCATTGGCTTATTGGCACTTACTGTGTGATTTTGTGTTGATGTGGGCTAATATTATCCATTTAATTAAGACTATAGATTCAGTCTTGGTGTGGAGTAAATCAATTTGACCAAATGTTATGATTATTTTCAATGGTAAAATGATGTCGAGGACCAATTGTTGTCTATACTATTGAACAGCGACGGCTCGTGGAGGGAGTTACGGTGGGGCAGGAGGGTGGGGAGGGGGAGGGGCAGGGTGGAGGTTGCTAAAAACCGGCATATGGATAATTGCAGGTAAGTAAACAATTAAATTAATAAAACGAATTTCGTAGTGCGCCTTGCATCGCAAAATGCAATGCAGTGCGAGCTACGAAATTCGTTTTATTAATTAAATTGTTTACTTACCTGCAATTGTCCATATGCCGGTTTTTAGCAACCTCCACCCTGCCCCGCCCCCTCCCCACCCTCCTGCCCCACCGTAACTCCCTCCACGAGCCGTCGCTGCTACTAAATACCCAGGTCCTTGGACTATATTGGGTCAACCCCTGTTTTTATAACAAGGTACTCAGTACTGGACAGTACAGGCTAATTTAAAGCACTGCTGTAATCATTACTGTTATTATGTGTGAGGAGTGTGTTATATTGCCAAGGAGCTTTGCTTTGCTCGCTTTACACTCATCACAAGTAGGCATGGTTGAAATAATTTTTTTTAGACATTTTGTGGAAATAAAATAACATTACCCGACATGTTTTGAAATTTGTTTCTTGATATCTCATGGGAAATTTGAACTCAAGGACACACTTTTTATTAAAAGGTTTTATGAGGTACCAGTCAAAGAGTGGTTCAAGGAAGGGACCATAATATTACTGTTTCATATGACACTATGCGGGAAACATCCGGAACAACGAGGCCAGAGCCACGAATTCCGGAAGCCTCAAGTGTAACCATGCTTGCCCGAACAACGAATTTGTCTTAACCACGCACATACATGGTTAAGGCAAATGCGTTCTAGTGTTCCAAATAGGCGGGAAAGAGGAGCGTTGTGAATCGGACACAGACAGGTAAGTGGAGCTTGGGCTGGGTCGGTGGGGCTTGTGGTAGTTTTCAGGGGTGGTGGGGGTACGATATAGTTTTATGGGGTGGTGGGAGTTTGGGGTAGTTTAAGCGATAGTGGGGGTTAAGGGTAGTTGTATGGGGTGGTGGGGTTCGGGGACGTTTTAAGGGATGGTGGGGGTTCAGGGTAGTATTAAGGGGTGGTGGGGGAACGGGGTAGTGTTCAGGTGTGATGGGGGTTCTGGGTTGTTTTAAGGGGTGCTGGGGGATCGGGGTAGTTTTTGGGGTGGGGAGGTTCGGGGTAGTTTTTAGGGAAGGGGATTTGGGCTAGTTTTTAGGGGTGGGTTTTGGGTAGTTTTCAGGGGTGTTTGGGGTAGTTTTCAGGGGTAGTGGGGTTTGGGGTAGTTTTAAGAGATAGTGGGGGTTCGGGGAAGTTGTATGGGGTGGTGGGGGTTTGAGACTTTTTAAGGGAAGTGTTGGTTCAGGGTAGTTTTAAGGGATGGGGGTTCAGGGTAGTTTTAAGGTGTGGTGGGGTAGTTTTCAGGGGTGGTAGGGGCTCAGGTAGTTTTAAGAGGTGCTGGGGCTTCAGGGTAGTTTTCAGGGGTGGAGTGGGCTCGAGGTAGTGTTCAGGGGTGGTGGGGGTTTGGGGTAGTTTTGAGGGGTGGTGGGGGTTTGGGTAGTATTTAGGGGTGGTGGGGTTCCAGGAAGTTTTAAGGGATGGTGGGGTTTTGGGGTAGTTTTAATGGGTGGTGGGGAAACAGGGTAGTGTTCAGGTGTGGTGGGGCTGTTGCGTTGTTTTAAGGGGTGCTAGGGGTTCAGGGTAGTTTTTAGGGGTGGGGAGGTTTGGGGCAGTTTTTTGGAGTGGGGATTTGGGGTCGTTTTTAGGGATGAGGGTTGGGGTAGTTTTCAGGAGTGGAAGGGTGTTTTGGGTAGTTTTCAGGGGGTGGGGTTTGGGGTAGTTATAAGAGGTAGTGGGGGGTTGGGGTAGTTGTATGGGGTAGTGGGGGTTTGCAGAAGTTTTAAGGGATGGTGGGGGTTTAGGGTAGTTTTAAGGGGTGGTGGGGGTTGGGGCTAGTTTTCAGGGGTGATCAGGGCTCAGGGTAGTGTTCAGGGGTGGTGGGGGTTTGGCATATTTTTAAGGGGTGATAGGTGTTCGGGTAGTTTTTAACGGTGGTGGGGGCTCAGGTAGTGTTCACGGGGTGGTGGGGGTTTGGGGTAGTTTTAAGCTGTGATGGGGGTTTGGGGTAGTTTTTAGGGGTGGGGAGGTTCGGGTAGTTTTTAGGGGTGGGGAGGTTCGGGTAGTTTTTAGGGGTGGGGTTTTGAGGTCGTTTTCAGGGGTTTAGAGGTTTGGGGTTGTTTTCAGGGGTGGAGGGGAGTTCGGGATAGTTTTCAGGGGGAGTTTGGGGTATATTTTAGGAGTTGTTTTTAGGGCTCAGGGAGGAGGATGGTGTAGTTTTTAGGGATTAGGGCACAACTTTCCAAACTTTTCATGTTGGTGACACACCTTTTTGTGGAAAAAATTTCAGGGACACAGTAACGCGAGCCCGAAACCACCTGTGATGTCACAAGCTGTGATGTTACTTCATGCGATGTCATGCACCATGATGTCACTTGTATCCTGCCACACACACAACCCCACACACACAACCCCACACCCACACACAACCCCACCCACACACAACCCCACAAACACACACAACCCCACACGCACACACACACAACCCCCTTTATAAAGGCATTGCAGGATGTTACATATTTTGAAGATTTATGGTGACTAAAGGACTTTTAAGGCAATTAAGCCGAGCACAGGAGTAATACAACCCTTGCACCTTGAAGTAAAAATTGGGATGAGCTGCAGGAGTCTTTCGTGCACAGGTGTTTGCAAAGGTGGGCAAGTGATACTCACTGCTGCTGTCCTAGCTCTACTCTAATTCTGTGGTGCTAATCCTTGGGGTGGCACTATCTTGCACCCACTCCTATCCCCTCGTCTTCCCTGCTTCCTGCTACTGATGCCTCCTTGAATTGCTAGGTTGAAAATTACTAAAAACACTCACAGCCCTTTTGAAAAGAGGCCCAAAGAAGCCCAATCATGACAATATCAAAAGCCTTAGTACAGGTAGTATGCACTGGCAATGTACAGACACATTCCAGAAATACCTTCTGTACACTGCGTGACCAATTACCATGAATGTATTCTGCTAGAATACAGTAACGTACACAGGCTGTCTGTACACAGATGTTTAGGGCACTGAGTTATGGTGTGCACAACACATGTATTCACGTTACAGGGCTATGCAAAGAGATTACTGCGTGCGCATATTTTGTGCACTTTATGCACGTAGGAGAGCAAAGTCACAGGATGACCAAATAATAGCAACCGTAGTCTAAAATGATAAAATATTTTCGGCTAAAAATATCATCACTCTCCCCTGTATAAAGTCTACATACTGTCTGTGACAAAAATATACTGCCACCCCCTTCTCCTGGAAACTTGTATTGACGTCTGGCACCTGTTGGTTGATGATAGAGTTTGCAGGCCTGTTCTATGCTCAAGGTACGAGACATACACATGTTCCAACCATGCAAGAAAAGTGTGAATATTAGCAATCAGGGCAATTGGAAAACGTCGTACATGTGTAAAGATAGAACACAAACATCTAGAGTAGAGAACCCGATGATGCACAAAATGCCTGTCACACAGAATGAGCAATGTTTTTTTTATAAAAACGGAAATGGCTACAAAGCCATGTGTTTTGCAGGTCACATCTCAAGCATACATTCGCACTCAAACATGTACCATGCACACGTTCAGCACATAAATCATGCAATATTTTGTGACAGACAGCCCCACTCATTAACTGTGTGCATGTAGCATGCAAATTCTGGAATACTCCGTGAAAATGAGGCCGTAAGCACGTCCCATGGACATGCATAAGCTGATGTCCTGTGTGCAACGAATGCTGCATGTGCACTCACCGACACCAACCAAGTGACCCAGTTGCTATGTCCACAAGTCTGCCCTTCGCCCTCCGGGACAGCACAGACAGTGCGGGGTAGCCTGTGCCCTCCTCCTCCTGGGAGCAAATGTTTCCTGAATCCGTCCCATCCCGCATCCTCGAGGTCGGCCTCTCTAACCACGGGAGCAGTATGAAAGAGCGCTGTCAATCAGCCCGACGGATGAAAAAGTTTGCTGCGTGCAGACTCGAAGGTATGAATGCAGGCAGAGAACTAACACAAGCTTGCACTCCTAACGAACGAAAGTCTGCACAGTTGTAGAGTGAGTGGATGCATGGTTAGGCAAGCCCTTTAACTGGACTGGATGACCAGGCAACCCACCCCAGTCTACAAAACTCAAGCCACAGCGTTTGCGGCGCCCCTGCATAGTTTTCACTGCGCACCAGGGCGCCGCGGCGCACAGATTGGGAACTGCTGATTTATGGCACTGGCTGGATTGTCGAGTTGAATTCCCCTCATTTCGTCTGGCCGGCAGACGTCATCCCATCGCATCGCGCGACACACCTACGTGTGGGTCGCGACACAGTAACGTTTCGCGCCACACAGTTTGGAAAGCTTAGGGGATGGCGGGGTAATTTTAAGGGCTATGGGGAAGGGGTAGGGGGTGGTAACCTTAGCCATGCATACCCCTTTACCATGCATGCCTTTACCACGAAAAATCATGGTAAAGGCATGCGTGGTAAAGCAATGCGTGGTTAAGATGCAGTTGGTATACAGGCCGCTTTGTTTAAGTATGCAGGGTTGAGGAACTCATTGTTCCGACATACAACCCATTATGCACGCACCAGTCTTTCCTCGGGAAGAATCACCTGAAATTTCACAAACTTCATGTAATATGAGATTTTCAAGATTTTGCCTGCAAAAAATCCTAATGTGCCCAAGCCTGATAACAAATGGTCATTACCCTGTGATAGTACTACATGTGGTAATTCCACATCTAGCATGTTTGATACTGCGGAAATTGGTAATAATGCGTAGCAGTATTACTACAAGAGTAATTTTAATTCTCCCATTGCCCCTGTGGAATGGGGCATAACATAGAGAAATTAGTGCTATCATATATTTCCACATGTGAAAATGTAATTGCAGACATCTTCCTGGAACAAAATGCGCCAGTGCTGTCCTGGAGAATTTGTCCCAGGAAAAATAAATGGCATTACCACAAGTGGAATTACTGTGGAAGTCATAAGACTGTTTTGCTCAAAAGCTCATGGTATTAGGATGGCACTTATAATGAAGGCGTAAATGACTTTGGGTCTTTGTGATGCTTGACTGTGTGTGGGATGGGCTGATTAAAGTTTTCTGTTAGCTTTCTGAGGAATGGTTGCATGAAAAGTGGATTGCACTGTTATGAGGGAATCAACTGTCAACTATTACATTGTGGTGCATGTTGAGAGTGGAGGGGTGTCTTTGGTTTAATTTTCTTTTATAATTTGAAGTAATGTAATATGTGAAGAGTGTATCATGCAGTTGAGGTCATCTCTTTGCCTGCTATATGACTTTATTGTTCTGTTGTGCACATGGAGGTGCACCATTTACTGACCAATGAGTGCTCTACTTCTGCACATGGTTGTTGTGTCAGGAGATGACTATTGGTGGGCATTGCCTTGCCATGTATGTGTTTTTGGGGTTGGGTTGTGAGCAAGAGGGAGCCAGAGGGTTATCCAAAGTACTGTTTGGACTGTGAGCCGCCGGTGTACGTCATGGTTTGCACAAATGTTCTCTGGTGTAATGACAGTCATCAAATGTACAACTTTAATTACTGCATTCCAGTGACTAGAAGCGTATGTTCTAAGTAAGAGGTGTGTTTGATAAGTAATGAGATTGAAGATGAATTGATTGGAATGTGCTATTTGCCACCAAGGTGACCTCCAGGTCTACTGGAGGGATGATTAACTCTGCACCTATTGAAAAATCCGGTCTTTAACAAAGTAGCACGGATCACTGAGCTTTCGGCCCATTGGGTAGTGAATTCTATTGGTTGAAGCAAGAGCTATGAAGGCCTTGCTTCCTAATGAGTATAATGAAATCCACATGATCCCTATATGATAAAGGACACTTGGACTGAGGGGTGTTGTTGAGACACAGGTAAGAAGATTATCCGGATAAATGTGTTAGTGCCGAGAAAAACGTGGAAGATAAATCACCCGACCTTGTACAAGAACACTTTGTAGCAAGCAGAAGCAGAGATGGAGTAGGATGAAGGGTGCCTTGATCACTAAAATAATGAAAGGTATAGATTTTGTTATCATTATGCAAGTTGTTTTGTCGAGAACTAACTTTGGCTGCAATCTCTTGACATGCAAGTTGTCACATTTGACAGTCACCAGCTAATTAAACAGATGTTATACGTAAGTCTGGGCGGTGAACCCCGTATGTTCGCGGAGTTTACGGAGTTTTCCGCACTCCGCGTTACATGGAGCTAGCAGAGTTCTAAAAAGTCCACTCCATGCAGTGGAGCAGAGTTTTTTCTTCACTCGCGTTCATCAATGTCAAGTTGGCAAGCGAGGAAAATCCACTCCCGGAGAGATATTTCCTCGTTCGCGATCGTCAACATCAAGATGGCGATTGCGAGCAAGGAAAATCCACCTCCTGTCGAGACTTCTCAATGCGGGCGGTCAGATTTCTCATTGGAGGAGTCACATATGCACGCGACCGCCCGCATTCAGAAACTATCCGTTCGCATTGAGTAAGCTGCAACTCGAGTAAAAATCTACTCGAGTGGCAGAAAGGAAGCAGCCAAACAATAACACAAATAACACAACGATCAATTGGGGGCCCTAGGGAATATTTTAAGACCAAGGTTAGGGACGTTCCCTGACAATACTTCACAACACAAGAAAGGAAGCAGCGCCTTCTTGCTCTCTGCATGGTGCCGTTCGCGATGATTGCACAGTGCAGACAAGCATCTGGCACTGAAAATAACAGCGAGCTGCATTTATCTAACACACATTGCCACTTGCGGAGCTCCACGAAGAGTAGCGGAACTCCGCCAACTCCGCCAGGCTTAGTTATAAGTAGCAACATCAATGACACTCTCCCGGGGGCACTGGCGCAGCAGGTGCAGTGGCACCTGGTTTCTATTTTTTAATAGGAACTGTGACACACTAGCTACTCCACTTCACTGTCCTACAACTCTTAAGAACTTTGAGACCACATGAATTTCTGTGATCTATCTTCCACTGTTTCGATAGAGTAGGAAATGCTGTCCTGTTGCTACTAGGCCATTACTGACTAGTAGTTACTTCCATACAGGACATGTCTTGGGACCCATAAACCCTTGTAAAGGAGCTTGATCCTGGATCTTCCCGTAGCCTGGGAATCCTTCCCTTGATTATCAAAAGCACCCTTTGTTTAGACACAGTGCTCCTACTCACCCTAACTGACGTTAAGAGTATGTTGACATTGGAAAACTAGCTTCATTGATACAACACAAGTTAGTAAGAGACCATATGCAGTCTAGATGTCTCAAAGCCCGTGGACTTAGGTAACAAGTTAAATTCCCATTCTCACACTTAGCATCTAGGACAATCTATTAACACCTTGAACGCAGCGCGAATTCCGCTGTGGTGCTGGCATTCTAATGAGTGGGCAGGGTTCGGACGGCCCCCGGCCGTCCTCCGCACACACTCACTGTCACGTGGGACGGCCGTGGGCCGTCCGCAGCATCGAAGGGGTTGAGGAATGTGCCTCAATTATGTATGGCTGTTCTGGAATGAAAGCAGAGCACACCTTGTTCACTCTCACATCACACGACTCTAAATAACTCGCTGGCGAAGAACGTAAAGAGTCAAAGTCCTGTAGTGCACCCAGAGTTGACAGTTATATGAGGCTCATGAATGTGCCGCCCCAACTTTATATTGTTGTTGAGCTATTTTTAGCCCAATATGAAACCCTGTTACAATACCTCATTGGCCCCTGGCTCTGCAAATCAGACACGTTTATTGCATTCTGATGAGATTGAGCAGGTAAGGGACGGTGCCGTGACAGGCCAGTGGTCAAAGTCTACTCAGTATATTACTTTTAAAGCCATAGTACTAGCCAACCTTTGTCCCATAGATTTAACACATATTTATGAAAATTAATCTGCAGTGAACAAAAGCAGTTTATGAGAGGACGACCCAAGAGCCACACCCTGGAGGAAACTGTGGAAAAATATCACACCAATGGTACCACACTGGTCCAAATCTTTCTCCTCCCACAAGTTAAAACTCACCTCAATCACCAAAAAGGTTACACATGTGACCTGTGGTGTGCTCCAAGGGTCATCCCTCTTGCCAGCTCTGATCAACAGCGACTTGCCTCCCTTTACAGCATTCATAAACAGTTAAAACTCAGGATACCATGTATACATCAACAATACTAAAAGCATTCCATATCAAAAGTCCAGAAAACAGACAAAAAGTACACAGCTACTACAAATATGTGTAAAAATGGATGATGAAAAATGGCTAAATTTGTGAACCACTAGAACTGAGACCCTGCTCATTGACATCGAGTATAATCGATAATCTGGCCCCTGTTTCTAGGTTCTCCACCTGCCCTTTGTAATTCTGTCACTAACCTCAATGTCTTTGATACTGAAATATCCTTCACATCTCAAGCAAGATCTGTAACCAAAAATATGGTTTTAACCTCCGCCGCATAGTCTCACTATTACAAACTCATGACCAACTTGCTGTTGTCTTCCCCATGTTTTCTCAAGTATCGAGAACAACAAAGGAGTTTAGGTTGGTCTTTCAACTAAAACAATGAGCAAACCTCAAAGGGCAAAAAACATTTCTAGCTTGACATTTTCTAACCTCACCATTAAAACCACTCCAGTGACTGCCCATAAAACACACAATTTAACTCTAAACCATCTGCCCAATGTTCAAAGCTGTGCATATCGGTGCTCTGGACTACGTTTCCAATATATGTATTCAATAGCTGTTGACCAGACACCCATGACCAGCCTCTCAGCACTGCTACTCACTTCTCCAACGAAGATTGAGATGAGCGCTTTTGGGACACAGGAAGACCTACAACAGCCTCAAAGCCCATGAGAAGATGAGACAGGCCCTGGGCTTCTTGCGCTACTCAGGCTCTTCAAAAGGTTTTGGCATGTTCCGCGGGGTGGGATGCATTCGAGTCACGGCCAGGAGTGTGCCCGGGCGAAGACTGGGCCCAGAACGCTGCTCTTTGTCCATCATTGCCTTTGAAAAGGCCAAGCCTGCCCTTGAGTTTTATTTTTTTAGAGGATCATCTTTTATATCAACAAGGCACTATATATATATATATATATATATATATATATATATATATATATATATCACCGCTCAATTTCCCTCTCACTCAAGAGAACGGACCACACTCGGTGGATAAGGTCAGTTATTCTTTATTCTTTTTCAAAATTGTAGCAACAGGACGCGTTTCGGCTTTGCGCCTTCCTCTAGCTGTAACTGGACCTTATATATATATATATATATCTGCATATCCAAGAAATGTGGCGTGGGCACTAATTTACCTGGGTACCATCCACTCGCTTGTGATATATGAAACATTCACGCACACCAATCTATAAAAAAAAGGTTTTTCAGGAGAACTGGGTGTTCCATCTTATAAATAAATTTGTGATTACAGTTTTGGAAGAAGAGGGCCTACCTGTATAAAGACCTCTCTCACTACTTTGAGATTTATTATCTTACCTAGGAATATGACTGTCAAGCTCAAACTCATGGTTTTCCTGAATATTGATGTGTGTGGTACTGCTGTAACATAGGGCAGCTGCTATAACCAGATTTTCCTACAGAACAAAATTTTGCCCTGATACCTCAGCCCTAGAGATCTATAGAGTCAGGCGGTTGGTGGTGCCATTTATGGTTTAGAATTATGCGGAAATAGCAATGCTCATTCTGGGAAGGTGGCTCAAAACCACTTTATAAGAACAATTTTAAAACTTCCAAAAAGCATCGCATGATGACCAGTGAGATTGGACCTTAATTTGAAACCTATAGTAGGTATAATTAAGCTAAAACCAATCCTCTATTGGCTTCGTATTTGGTCAGTGGAGGAATGGTAACCCTAAGATTTTGTCTCACAGATATTTTATTATGCCCTGGTGCATCAAGAATATCCTGAGTAAGTTGCATCAGGACATCTTTGATCAAATTGGGTCAGAACGTTTGTGTTCCAGCTCAGAAGCCATTAAAACCACTTCATGCAAGTCTGTCAAGAACCGCTTTTGGGAATGGGAGTGGTTAAAACTTCAGCCATCCACATGTTTGGGAACGATGATGCCCAGATTCTTAGAAGTAAAACCTGACCCTAGATTTGAAGCATTCTTGGACTATGTAAACCCTCGAATTACTCAGTCACTGTATATCAAGTTCAGACTCGGGACTTTGCTCTTAGCATACTTCACTGCTGGAGGACAGTTTCCCCTAAATCAAAACTGTGCCTTGCTTGTTTTGGTGCTGATGAAATGGAGGAACATGCCCTATTTATTTGCCCGACATATAAAAAACAAAGGGCATTTTGGATTTTTCACCTCTGTAGGCTCATGTGGGTTTGGCAATATAGGGTAGTCCTGAGAATTTGCAAATACGATACTGGGGCCCATGTAGTATTCTCAGTTACAAATTACCTCAAGCCAATGTGGCATAGGAGAAAACAGCTATTTGCCATTGCAGATTCGATCTAATTGTGGGCTAGAATATTAGCTTCAGGACTGCTAACACTAATTCAAGCATTCCCCCTTCACTTTTTTGTTCTTGAATTTACGGTATCAGAGACACAAAAAGTGAAAGGAGGATGCTTGTAATTTGACCAACCACTGACAATCCATTGAGGTAGCATTCAAACCTATCGACCTTTTGACCACCATGTTACCTCACGTTAGACCTAGCCATGTTATGTTAAAAATATTTATTAAGCGTGTGTGCACCAAATGGTATCATGGCACTGAGAACAAAGGGAGATGGCATCGACGGGACAGTTAGCTTACTCATATACCTGGGGAAACAGCCTGGTCTTGAGCTGTTTCCTGAACTGTGCATAGGAAGTCACAGACCTCAAATGCACAGGAAGCGAGTTCCAAAATTGCGGGCCCAGACCGCAAATCTGAGTCCCCCATGTTTTTTGTGTTTGAATAAGGGAGTGGCCAACAAGTTCAAATTGAAAGAACGAAGTTCCCGAGCAGGGATATAGCGCTGGATCCTTGAGGAAATGAATGCTGGGCCGTTCCCGGCGAGGGCTTTAAAGATGGTACATCCCAGCTTGAAGGCACAGCGTTTAGCCACCGGAAACCAGTGTAGTCTCTTCATCAGAGGTCTAACATGATGGTGTCTGAGCTGACGATAGATTAACCTGGCCGCTTGGTTTTGCACCAGCTGCAAGCTATATAATTGATATGCTGGGATGCGCGCATATAGTGGGTTGGCGTAATCAATGCGTGAGATTACCACAGTTAGAATAACCAGAGTCAAGGCCTTAGTGGTCAATAATCTACTGATCTTCATGATTCCACCTAGATGGAAGAAGCAAGCAAATACCACTGAGGCAATATGGACTTTCATGGACAGATCATTACTGATCACAATCCCCGAGCTATTAACGGAGCCTACTGGAAGTGGGGGGCTACCCAGCAGTGGAGGTCAAAAATTAGAGTTCCATGGGTTAGCAGTTCCTTCTGTGAGAATCAGCTCTGTTTTATCAGGATTTAGTTTCAGTTGGTTGTCATTCATCCATTCACTGATAAAGCTCATGGTGGACTGGAAAATAGACACTGAAGAAGTGGAGGAATTGGTGTCAAACACCAGCTGAAGGTCGTTTACGTAGTTAAAGATTTCAACCATTCTTTCATGCAGAGATCAAATCAAGGGTAACAAGTACAAGTTCAAAAGAAGGGGAGAGAGGGAGGAGTCCTGGGGCACCCTGCAGGTCAATGTAATTTTTTAGGGGAGAAATTGGCAAGGCGAACTGCTTGAGATTGGTTACTAAGAAAAGACATCCACTTCAACGCCAGGCCCTGGATCCATGTGCAAATAAGCCTTGGTCCTGCTCCAAAAAGAACAGTTCAGCCCGAACTGCCAAGCCAAGTCCTCTCTGAACTGGAATTTGGGTTGCTTGTTTCCCGGTTCAGAAGGGACCTGGATTGCCAGTCATAAGACTATTTACAAGCACTCCCCCATCACTGGATGTGGATCCTGTAGCTCACTGTGCCATTGGACTCAAGCTCCATCTCACTGACAAGGCCCAAAAGCAGTCACTTATCTTGTTTTGTTTGTGTTACCTCCTGGAGCGGATCTGCCCTGGCAGTTTGGGCTGGTGGGCTGTTCTTTTTGGGGCAGGGCCAATACCGATTTACATATGGCTACTCTCTAACTAGAGTGGTATGGATGGTTAAGAAGGATCACTGACAGAATATCGAGGAGCAAAATATCGACCTGCCAAATTATAGTGCAGAAAATATAGAATGCCAGAATATCGAATTCCTATCTTCAAACAGGTAAGTACAAAAATATCGACTCCAAAATATCGTTGTAAAAAATATAGACAGTCAAAATATCGAATTTTTTAAATGTCTTAAAAATAATTTAAAATTAATATAATAATAAATATAATTAATTTAAACATACTTCAAATACTTAAATAAACTTAAAATTAATAAATAATTAATGTAACTTAAAAATGTTTTTAAAACATTGTAATATATATATATATATATATATATATATATATATATATATATATATATATATATATATATATATATATTTAACAAAACATACAATATTTTCAACGTAGAATAGCGAGAGGGTTACATTTACTATTACCACTCCAGTGCGTGCAACAGTAGAGAAAGCATTGGATAGCGTAGAGGTAAAAATTACTATTCCCACTCCAGAGAGTGCAACAGTAGGGAAAGCATTGGATAGCGTAGGGGTAAAAATTACTATTCCACCTCCAGTGAGTGCAACAGTAGGGAAAGCGTTGGATAACGGGAGATTAAAAATTACTATTCCCACTCCTGTGAGCGCAACAGTAGGGAAAGCATTGGATAGCGTAGGGGTAAAAATTACTATTCCCACTCCAGAGAGTGCAACAGTAGGGAAAGCTTTGGATAGCGTAGGCATAACATTTACTATTCCCACTTCAGTGAGTGCAACAGTAGGGAAAGCATTGGATAGAAGGAGGGTAAAAATTACTATTCCAATTCCAGAGAGTGCAACAGTAGGGAAAGCATTGGATAGCGTAGAGGTAAAAATTACTATTCCAACTCCAGAGAGTGCAACAGTAGGGAAAGCGTTGGATAGCGTAGGGGTAAAAATTACTAATCCCATTCCAGAGAGTGCAACAGTAGGGAAAGCGTTGGATAGCGTAGGGGTAAAAATTACTATTCCCACTCCAGTGAGTGCAACAGTAGGGAAAGTGTTGGATAGTGGGAGGGTAAAAAAATTACTATTCCCACTCCAAAGCGTGTAACAGTAGGGAAAGCATTGGATAGCGGGAGAGTAAAAATTACTATTCCCACTCCAGAGAGTGGAACAGTAGGGAAAGCGTTGGATAGCGTAGGGGTAAAAATTACTATTCCCACTTCAGAGAGTGCAACAGTAGGGAAAGCGTTGGATAGCGTAGGGGTAAAAATTACTATTCCCACTCCAGTGAGTGCAACAGTAGGGAAAGCGTTGGATAGCGGGAGGGTAAAAATTACTATTCCCACTCCAGAGAGTGCAACAGTAGGGAAAGTGTTGGATAGAGTAGAGGTACAAATTACTATTCCCACTCCAGAGAGTGCAACAGTAGGGAAAGCGTTGGATAGCGTAGGGGTAAAAATTACTATTCCCACTCCAGTGAGTGCAACAGTAGGGAAAGTAAATACTTCATATATTAATTTAATTAAATTAAATGTTAATACCAATTACAAATGTTATAAAATAATTAACAATTTTATATAATATATTAATGAATCAATTAAAAAAATTATTTAAAAAATTACCTACTAATACAAATTATTTACCAATTAACGCTAAATTAATTAACAATTAATAAAAAATTAAATATGACAACAAAAATAAGCAATAAATAAATTTAAAAATGTCATTGTTTATAATTCGATTACTTCCCACACTATTCCTCTATCATCGCACAACCCACTACTGAAAAGAAATTAATAAAATTAACATAATTATCAAGTAATCAATTAATTAAAACTATTGAACAAATATCTTTTTAATTAATTACCAATTAATAATTAATTAACAAATAATTCAAAATACATACTAATAAATAAATGAACATATTTAATTAATTATATTTAAATTACTTCCCACCCTATTCTCCCATAAACCCACAACCCGCAACAGAACTATATTACGCAAAAATTAAATACAATTAAATTAATTAAAAAGAATTATAAAATAAATATACACTTTTCACACATATAGTAACATAAAAAACACTTTAAAAAAATTATATTAGCTTACTTACCTCAAATTCGATATTTTTGTTGTCTATATTCTGTCCATTCGATATTTTGTCCGTTCTATATTTTGGATTTAATATTAATGCTATTCTATTCGATCTTTTGCTATTCTATTTGATATTTTTGTAGTCTATATTCTGTCCATTCGAAATTGTGTCCATTCTATATTTTTAACTCGATATTTTGGCCACTCGATATTTTTTATTCGATCTTATGACTGTATACCGGTTAAGAATGATGGAATGGGACTGCGGGCCCAAGTAATGACAAGTGGCAGTGGCAGTGGTTGAGATTAATTAAAATATTCCACTAATCATTTTTTTTGCTTTCAGAATGATTAAGTAAGCAATTACAACTTTTTTTTCCTGAAGTAGAAGTACCAAAATGGTGTCCTTGTCTAACATCTCCACTCATTCTGTGTGGAAAGACTGTTGGGAGTATTGCAGCACATTTACTTTACGGTCACCAAGGATTGTTTGAGAGGAATCCTTATTCCTAGTATTGTGTGTTCCATGTCTGACTGATCTAATGCAATGATCAGTTAATACAGCTCATCAGTGCAGTTCAAAGTGTAGAGGAGAGCAAACCAGCCTATTCACAGGGACCCCTGGGTTAGAGTCGAGCCAGAGGTCTGACTTGACCTTAAGAGCCAAAGTAGGTAAATCTTACAACAAATAATGTACAAATAATACAAAGATCTTTAAAACAAAAAACAGTTATTTCTTTAACATTTGAATTCAAGACCAAGGCGCTATATTTAGTTGGCAAAGTGCTGCCAGCTCAACAGCCTTACCCAAGCAACACATCAACATCTGTCTTAGAGGCATTCAAATAATGTTAACCTACATTTACTATATACATTGCATCAATAACTTTTAATAGACTAGTGATGCTGCACAGAAAACAATCTCCCAAGGCCGGGCCACTAGACAACTGACCACCCGGCTCAATGGAATACCCTAAAGTACTTCAGCACACCACAGGCTCAGACCACTAGAAAGGTCTTTTATTAGAATCAGCCCATTTTAGTTTCACGTTAAGTAACAATAAACTTTTATATATAAGACCTTTAACCTGTTCCATGCATCAGACGGCAGTTGGCATCAGACGGCATTTTGCGATGCAGGGTGCGCTACGAAATTCGTTTTATTTATTACATTGTTTACTTACCTTCAATTATCCATACTCCAGTTTTTAGCACCCCACACCCTGCCCCTCCCTCGCCCGCCTCTCCGCCACACCGAAACTCCCTCGACGGGCTGTGGCTGCGTTGGCTTACTGGACGGTTACAAGAAGTCCCTCAGGGCCGCCGCAGGAATCCCACGGTGTCCCTGCCGGGAGGGCTGCGGCTACAATCACGTTGATGGTCACTCAGGTAGGACGCACTCTGGAACACACAGGCTCTCTTCCCAGCGATCTAAGAGGCGTAAGAGGACGCTCCTTTGCCGTCGTTGCTGGAACCTTCTCCTCCTCTCGGAGTGTCTTGATGCCCGCAGCAATATCTCAGCGCTGGGTCGTCTGAGCTTCTTCGTTTTTGGACTGGAGCTCCCTTGCTCGTCTGGGAGCTCAGGACAGGCCTAAATTGTGGGAAAAAAACGATATTTGCGCAGATGTGGAGAGACTTAGAGGGTTGGTGATCGGAACTCTACTCCTTTGTGGCCATTTTGGGTGCCGGCTGGCCACGCCCCCTGAGGTATTATTTTTAACGGAAACTTGGCTCTCTGAGGTTTCTGTGGCAATACCAGCCTTGGCTATCCCCAATGGATATGCAATATGCAATGTGTAGTATGAATAGAACAGTGGGGAGAGGGGGAGGTATTGCAATTACACACAAAGTCATCCCGGACTGTGAGAGTGCGCTCTTCGAAATCACACTAACAGTGAACTTCATTTTCTCTTGGCTACTCACCTACTGCCCACCTTTCAACATTTTTTAGGGAAGCCCTGGCTAATGCTGTTACCACATTAGCCCTTCATAGAGTTAATTTTAATGTTACAGGTGACCTGAATCTCCATTTAGAGCTGCAGGAGTCCCCTGACATTCTCAGCTTTCTCTGGGACATGGCAGCCTGCCAATTGGCCCAACTGGTCCCTGGATCTACCCATATTGCAGAGCATCTCCTCAAGCTGATTTTTTAAATCTCCAGTCTCTGGAAGTCCAGGCACCCCTTCCTATGTCCAGGACAGATCATTTTCTCATTTCCATGCTGCTAGCACTAGCTGGCCACAAACTACAGTTACACTACAACCTCTCACTCAAAAGCTCCTGGCATAAACTGGACCTGGTGGCTTTTTCTGCGGCCTTGAGCATTCAGCCTCCAGGAAGATCCACAAATATGGAAGAGGCCGATGCACTGTTTCGTGGGTAGGTTACCCACGCCTTGGACACCTGTATCCCGCTAAAATTCACACACTCAAAAAGTGCTTGGGCTAACTTCTGGTTCAATGAGTCTCTGACCCTATCCAGGAAGAACTGCAAGATCCTGGAGTGAACCTGGAGGTGATCGTATGACCCTCAGGCTAAAACACAATATAGAAGTGCGATCAAGCCATATCAAAAGTTGGTCTGCAAGACTAGGGGAGTGTACTACTCTAAACTGATCACTACCAGTAATAATCATAGGAAAACCCTATTCTCTCTTCTGAAGGACTTGGTCAACCTCTCTCTGCTTCAGGCAATATAATATCTTCTAGTCTGCAATGCGAATTGTTGGCCAAATTCTTTCTGGAGAAGATGGAATGCATCTACAATAGCTTTCTTTCAGGTGATACCTCCGGCGACACAGGGAGGAACGTGTCCGCAGGCTCTGAGACCTATTCTCTTGCCGTGCTCCCTCCCATCTCTCCTAAACTAAAGCTATGGAAGCACTGTTTGGCAAAGTAAAATCAGGGTCTCTAGATGACCCTCTGAGACCTGATGCTTTTAGAAAATTCCAACTGTGTCTCCTGCCTGGGTGCTTGGAGTCTATCCTCAGCGGTAGTCCCTAAATCCTGGAAACAAGCCAAAGTGGTCCCCCTATTGAAAAAACCAACACTAGATTTTTCCAAGCCGGAAAACGTCCGACCAATCTCGCTGCTTCCGTTCTTATCTAAAATCATGGAATCGCATGTCAATTCAATTCTAACTCATTACTTGGAAGTAAACTCAATACTAGACACATTCCAAAAGGGTTTCTGACCTCGGCACAGTACCGAGTCCACTTTGCGGATGGTCATAGAACAGCTGTGGACCACCTCAGATGCCAGGAGAACTACAGTGTTAGTTCTGCTCGATCTGAGTGCGGCCTTTGACATGGTCTCCCACAAAATCCTGCTCCATCGCCTGGAGGAGATCGAGGTCAACAATAAAGCCCTTTCTTGGTTCTTGTCTTTCCTGGCAGATCGGACTTTCCAAGTAGCTGCCCCTACTTTCTCCTCCTGCACACACTCCTAATGCTGTAGCGTTCCTCCGTTGTTGGCACTGAGCCCTACCTTATTTAATGTGTACGTGAGACCATTGGCGCTGCTGGCCAAAGCCTGTGGCATCTAATCGGTTTCATACGCGATGACACCCAGATGGTGATCAACTTTTCCAACAATCCCAGCCAGGACGCTGCAAAAATTAAGAGAAGATTTAATAGCCATCTCGGAGTGGATGACCACTAATTATCTTCAGCTAAACTCAGCCAAATCTGAGATCCTTCTGGTAGGCAGGGACTCCCATCTCTGGGGCAATGAATGGTGGCCTCCAGCTCTTAGAGTGCCCCCCGTACTGAAATCTGTGGTGAAGAACGTGGGTATTATAATGGATAAATAACTTAATTTCGATGCGCATGCCAAATCCATGGCAGGGAAATGTTTCGGACTGTTGCGAGGTCTAAAGCCTATACTTGGTTTTTTTTATTCTCAAACCCATCAGCTGGTCATCCCAGCCTCCATCCTGGCCAGACTGGACTATTGGAACGTGCTACTTTTGGGTTCCAACAAATCTGTGATCAAAAGATTGCAGCGTGTTCAGAACACTGCGACCTGCGCTATATTTGCCCTCCCTAAACACTGTCATGTTTCCAACCTCCTCCACAGCCTACACTGGCTACCCCTTGAGCGAAGAGTTTGCTTCAATACGCTATTGTATCACCCTTAAGATTCTCTCAGATATCGGCCCAGGAATCCTGAGTGAGCTATGCTCTTATTATGTACCGACACAAGTGCTGCGCTGGGTCGACCTGCTCCTTTCCAGAATGCCACAAATACGGAGAGTCAGATTGAGTGGTCGATCTTTTAAGTGGTTGGCTCCCGCCTTATGGAACTCCCTCTCCATATCCGTAGCAACACCGATCAACTGACTTTCAGAAGGCTGGTGAAGACCTGTCTTTTTTCCCACTGCTAATCCTCGCTCTTCTTCCCCACTCAGTGTTCTACATCAGCGCTGGGACGCCCCGATGATGGGGCAGCCATGTGCTATCTAAATATTATAACACTAGCAGCCCGTCCCGAAGTTGTCCAGGTATGAATTGCTGCCGGCCAGTAGTATATTGTTTTGTAGGGTTTCGTTTAGATAGCATTTCTTATCTGTGACAGGCTGGTGAAACGCTTCGATTCACAGTTCACTGCTGATGCACTTAGGAGTGCGCGTTCAGTAGTGTGTGAACTCGAGTTTCCCTACTTTATTTTTCCTTGCAATATTATATAGCGCGAACTCGACAACATGGCATGAGCACAATTTACTTTACAGAAGAACACATTCATTTGTGGTAGGCACGGGGAGACAAAGCGATTTGCCTGGAATCACAGGATGTTGAGATGATGCCGAGATTCGAACGTAGCTCCCCAGCTCTAAAGTTCGCAATTCTAGAACTTGTGGCGGGAGGTGTGTCTAAAAGTGTATGTCGGTGCTGGCCATCAATGAGAGAGACCTGTGCATTTTTCAAATGGGTGGGGAAAAAATATGAGTATGTTGCTGGAGATGTGGGCCGCTGTGCCACTAATGTACTTACCGAGGGAGGGTAAACACCCATTATTCCGCAACTTTCTTTCTGCATACCATCACTCCGCATGCTTTCATTACGAAAGTACCACGACTCCGCAATGCCATTATAACGCATGGCATTACATTTTTACATTTTATATGCTTTTACCATGCATACATTTACAACGAAATCCGTTGTAAATGCATGAATGGTAAAAGCATGTTTTGTAAAAAAATTTGGATAAGGTAAGTATGGGTATAGGGGTATATATTTTGGGGTACTGAGGTATATGTTTTGGGGTGTTTGGGCATTTTAAGGGTTCAGATATAGTTTTGGGTTATGGGGTACTGGGGTAGTTTTAGGGTTTAGGGATAGGTATGGGTTTTGGGGTACAGGGGTATTTTTAGGGTTCAGGGGTAGGTTTGGGTTTTGGGGTATAGGGGTATTTTTAGGGTTCAGGGGTAGGTTTGGGTTTTGGGGTACAGGGGTATTTTAAGGGTTCAGGGCTAGGTTTGGGTTTTGGGGTACAGGGATATTTTTAGGGTTCAGGGCTAGGTTTGGGTTTTGGGGAACAGGGGTATTTCAGGGTTCAGGGGTAGGGTTGGGTTTTGGGGTACAGAGGTATTTTTAGGGTTCAGGGCTAGGTTTGGGTTTTGAGGTACCGGGGTATTTTTAGGGTTCAGGAGTAGGTTTAGGTTTTGGGGTACAGGGGTATTTTAAGGGTTCAGGGCTAGGTTTGGGTTTTGGGGTAGAGGGGTATTTTAGGGTTCAGGGGTAGGTTTGGGTTTTGGGGAACAGGGGTATTTTTAGGGTTCAGGGGTAGGTTTGGGTTTTGAGGTACAGGGGTATTTATAGGGTTCAGGGCTAGGTTTGGGTTTTGGGGTACAGGGGTATTTTTAGGGTTTAGGGATAGGTTTGGGTTTTGGGCTACAGGGTATATTTATAGGGTTAAGATGGGTTAGTGTTTAAGGGTGTTGGGGTATTTTAGGGAGTAGGGGTGGGTTATGATTATGGGGTGCAGGGGTATTTAAAGGGACCAGGGTGGGATTAGCACACGATATGAGACATGGAATGAAGGGTGGAACGTACCACACGCCCCCAGCATTTGTCACGCCCCCAGCACACGCCCACAGCACAACGCAGACACACCCACAAGGGACTACTTTGCTGGCACGGTTCTTTTACCTTTTAAATGTATATGGTGGGCATCTGCATAGCCTATGTCCTTCTGCTGCAACTGCCCTTTCCAACGCTGTATTGGGTGTTGTGATTGGTGCTGTGGTTCCTGAGATTACCCGCCTCAAAGGTTTGGGCTCTCTCTTTATTATATTAGTATAGATAACATAACAATAGAAGGCAAAGGGAATGGAAAGGAAAGGAAAAAGGGGGAGGAAGACGAGGGTGAAGGGAATGGAAGGGAAAGTAAAAAGGGGGAGGAAGACGAGGGTGAAGGGATGGGAAATGGGAAGGGAAGAAAAGAATAGGAGGGAAAGGATGTGAAGAGGAAGGGAAGATGGAGGGGAGGGAGAGGTGAAAAGGGGAGTGACGGGAAGAGAAGAGTGGGGGAAAGGGAGTGGGATATGCAGAGAGGGAATGAAGGGAAAGGGATCTCATTGGAGGGGTGGGTTGGAGAAGGGATGTGAATTGTAAGGGGCTGGGAAGCGTGGGCATAAGGAAAGGGTGAGGGGAAGGGAAGGGTGTGCAAGGAAGAAGAGGGAGGGAAGGAGAGAAAATAAAGGAAGGGAGTGGGGGTGGGGGTGGGAGAGGAAGGGAAGGGACTGGAAAAAGGGGAAGGGTAGAGCGAGGAGAAGGTGAAGGTATGAGGAAGGAAAGGGCAGGGTGAGGAAGGAAAGGGCAGGGTGAGGAAAAAGATGGACTTTGGGTGAGAGAGGTGAAGGAGGGGATAGGATGGGAAGGGTGGAAGGGTGGAGAAGGGGACCGAAAAGAGGGGCGAGGGGAAACAGGAGGTAGAGGAGAAGTAGAAGGGAGAGGTGAAGGGGAAAGAAAGTGGGAATAGGAGAAAAGAGAAGGGGAATTGAAGGTGAAGGGAATGGAAGAGAAAGTTAAAAGGGGGACTGGAAAAAGGGTAAGGAAAGGGAGAGGGGAAGATGAAGGTATGAGGAAGGGAAGTGAAGGAGATAAGATGAGATGGATGGGGTGGGGAAGGTGGAGTGGTCGGAGATGGGAAGAGAATGGAAGCGGAGGGGAGTGAGGAGGGATGGGGTGATGGAAAGGGAAGGGTGGTTGAAAGGGGAGGAAAGAGTGAGTGAAAAAGACAGAGAGAGGGGAAGTAGAAGGGAGAGGTGAAGGGGAGGGGAAAAGAAGGGAAGCGGAATGGAAGGTGAAGGTGAAGGGAAGGGTAAGTAAAAAGTGAGAGGGTGAAGGGTGGGGAATGTGAAAAGAAGGGAATGGGGAGAGAAATGTTGAGAAATAGAGTTAGAGGGAGAGGTAAAAAGGTAAGTGATGGAAGGGGGGTAAGGGAAGGAGAAGGGCAGGGAATGTGAGGGAAAAGGGGAGGGAAGGAAGAGTGGAAGAGGCAGGGAGTGGAAGTAGAAGGCAGAGATGAAGGGAGTGAAAGTGGGAAGGAGAGGGGGAATGGAAGGCAAAGGGAATGGAAGGGAAAGGGAAAAGGGGAGAGGAAGAAGAAGTAGAGGGTGAAGGGATGGGGAGTGGGGAGGGAAAGAAAGTGAAGAGTAAGGGAAGATAGAGGAAGAGGTGCAAAGGGAAGTGACAGTGAGGGAAGAGGAGGGGAGGGGTTGGGTGAAGGGAAGGGAAGGAGAAGTGGACGGACAGGGAAGGGTGAGGGAAAGGGACCCAGAGCAGGAGAGGTAGCGAGGGGAGTGAAGTGGATGGATAGAAGTGGAGGTGTGGGTTGGAGAAGGTAAATGAATTGTGAGGGGATGGGGAGAGAAGGGTGAGGGGAAGAGAAGGGGATGGGAATGATGTGCAATGAGGGAAGAGTCAGAGAAGATGAAGGGGAAGGGAGAGAAAAGAAGGGAAGTGTAGGGGAGTGGGGTGGATTGGGGTGGTAAAAAAGGAAGGGACTGGAAAAAAGTGGAATGGTAGGGTGAGGGGAAAGTGAAGGTATGAGGAAGGGAATGGAAAGGAAGGACAGGATGATTAGAATGGAGCATGGAGGTGAAGGGAAGAGGGGGATAGGATGGAAAGGGTGGAATGTGTCAGGGGAGGGAAGGGAGAGAGGAAACTGGAGGTAGAGGGGAATAGAAGTTAGAGGTGAAGGCGAACGTGAGAGAGAGAGTAAAAGAAGGAACAGGGAATGGAAAGGAATGTAAGGAATAGAAGGGAAGGGAAAGTAAAAAGGGAGAGGGTTAAGGGATGTGGAATGGGAAGGGAATAGGGAGGGAAAGTAAGTGAAGAGGAAGGGAAGATGGAGGGGAGGGGGAAGTGAAAAGGGAAGTGACGGGAAGGGGAGAGGAGCGGGAGGGAAATGAAGGTTAGGGTGAGATGAGGTGAAGGGAAGGTGAGGTGAGGAAAAGGAGACGGAAGGGTGAGGTGAGATGAAGGGGAGGGGAAAGGAAGGGAGGGAGAGGGAAAAGGAGAGGGGGCTTGAGAGGTAGAGGGGGAGTGAAAGGGAGGGGATAGAAGTGGAGGGGTAGGTTGGAGAAGGGGAGTGAATTGTGAGGGGATGGGGAGGGAAGTGTGGGGTGGGGGAGAGAAAGAGGGAGGGGAAGGGGAAGGGAAAGTTATGAAAGGAGGGAAAAGTGAGGGAAGGTGAAGGGGAGGGGAGAGAAGCGAAGTGAAGGAAAGGAGAAAAGGGGAGAGAAAAAAGGGACTGTAAAAAGGGTAAGGGTAAGGAGAAGGGAAAGTGAAGGTATGAGGAAGGGAAGGGCAGGGTGAGGAGAAGGTTGGAATGTGGGAGGGAGAGGTGAAGAGGATGGGAAGGGTGGGGAAGGGGACAGAAAGGAGGGGTGAGGGGAAATGGAGGTAGAGGGGAAGTAGAAGGGAGAGGTGAATGGGAAAGTGGTAGTGAGGGGAAAGGAAGGGAAGGGGACATGGAAAGGGAAGGGAATATAAAGGATGGAAAAAGGGGATGGGGCGAGGGAAGGTGAGGGTATGAGGATGAAAAGGACATTGAAGGGGAGCGGACCGGATGAGAAAGATGGTATGGGTAAGGGAAGGAGGAGGAGGGGGAGGGAAGGGTGAATGGAATAGGCAGGGAGAGTGGAAGTAGAAGGGAAAGATGAAGGAGAGGGAAAAAGAAGGGAAGGTGAAGGGGAGGGGAAGTAAAAAGGGAGAGGGTGAAGGGATGGGGAATGGGGAGGGAAAGGAAGGGAATATGGAGCTGGAGGTAAGGGAAGTGAAGTTGGACAGGGAGGGAGAGGTAAAAAGGGAAGTGATGGGAAGGGAAGATGAGTGGGGAGGGAAGGGATTGGAAAGGAAGGGAAGAAGGTCAGGGAAGGTGGGGTGAGGGGAAGGGTGAGTGGAAAAGGCAGGGAGAGGGAAAGTAGAAGGGAGGGGTGAAGAGGAGAGATAGCAGGAAGAGAAAAGAAGGGAAGGAGAATAGAAGGAGAAGGAAATGTAAGAGAAAGTTAAAAGGGGGACTGGGAAAAGGGGATGGGTAGGGCGAGGGGATGGTGAAGGTATACAGAAGGGAAGATATGTGAAGGGGGTAGGATGAGAAGGATGGGGTGGGGAAGGTGGAGGGGTCAGAGAGGACAGGAGAACGGAAGGGGAGGGGAATGGGAAATGGGGATGGATGGGGTGATAAGAAGGGAAGGGTGGGTGAAAGGGGAGGGAAGGGTGACTGAAAAAGGTAGAGAGAGGGGAAGTAAAGGGAGAGGTGAAGGGGAGGGGAAAAGAAGGGAAGGGGAATGGAAGGTGAAGGCGAAGGGAAGGGTAAGTAAAAAGTGAGTGGGTGAAGGGTGGGGAATGGGAAGGGAATGGAATGGAATGGGGAGAGAAGGAAAGGGAAATGAAGTTAGAGGGAGAGGTAAAAAGGGAAGTGATGGAAGAGGGAGGGGAGTGAGGAGGGTAGGGAAGGGAAGATCGACAGTGAGAGACGGGTAAAAAGGGAAATGTTGGGAAGGGGAGCGGGAAGGGAAGGGAAAGGAAGGGAGAGGAAAGGAAAGGGAAGGGCAGGGAAGGTAAGGGAAAAGGGAAGGGAAGGGTGAGTGCAAGAGGCAGGGAGAGTGGAAGTAGAAGGCTGAGATGAAGGGAGAGAAAGTGGGAAGGAGAGGGGGAATAGAAGGTGAAGGAAATGGAAGAGAAAGTAAAAAGGGGAGAGAAAGTAGAGGGTGGAGGGATGGGGAGTGGGAAGGGAAAGGAAGTGAAGAGGGAGGGAAGATGGAGGGAGAGGTGAAAAGGGAAGTGAAGGGGAGGGAAGGGAAGGGAAGGGAAAAGGTTGGGGGAAGGGAAGGAGAAGTGGACGGGCAGGGAAGGGAGAGGGAAAGGGAGCCGGAGCGGGAGAGGTAGAGAAGGGAGTGAAGTAGATGGATAGAAGTGGAGGTGTGGGTTGGAGAAGGGAAATTAATTGTGAGGGGATGGGGAGGGAAGAGTGTGGTGAGGGGAAGTGAAGGGTAAGGGAACGATGTGCAATGAGGGAAGAGTCAGAGAAGATGAAGGGGAAGGGAGAGAAGAGAAGGGACGTGAAGGGGAGTGGGGTGGGTTGGGGGTGCGAAAAAAGGGAAGGGACTGAAAAAAGTGGCAGGGTAGGGTATGAGGGGAAGGTGAAGATATGAGGAAGGGAAGGGAAAGGATAGGAGTAGAATGGAGCATGGAGGTGAAGGGAAGAGGGGGATAGGATGGAAAGGGTGGGATGTGTCGGGGAGTGAAGGGAGAGGGGAAACTGGAAATAGAAGTAAGAGGTGAAGGGGGTAAGAGAGAGGGTAAAAGAAGGAAAGGTGAATGGAAAAGAATGGAAGAGAAACTATAAAAGGGAGAGGGTGAAAAGATGGGGGATGGGAAGCAGAAGGGGAGGGAAAGGAAGTAAAGAGGAAAGGAAGATGGAGGGGATGGAGAGGGGAAAAGGGAAGTGACGGGGCGGGGAGAGGAGCGTGGATGGAAGGGAAGGAAGGGAAGGAGAAGTTGCAGGGAAGGGTTTGAGACAGGGTAAGGGAGGGAAGGGTGAGGGAAAGGGAAGGGGGAGGGAGCGGGAGAGATAGAGAGGGGGAGTGAGGTGCAGGAGATAGAAGTGGAAGGGTGGGTTGAAGAATTGTAGTAAATTTTGAGGAGATTGTGGGGGAAGGGTGTGGGTAAGGAAATGGTGAGGGGAAACAGAAGGGAGCACAAGAGGGAAGAGTAAAGGAAGGTGAAGGGGAGGAAGAGAAGGGAAGTGATGGGAAGGGGAAGAGGAGTGTGGTGGGAGAGGAAGGGAGGGACTTGAAAAAGGGGAAGGGTAGGTAGAGGGGAAGGTGAAGGAGATGGGAAGAGAACGAAAGGGGAGTGAGGAGGGATGAGGTGAGGAGGGAAATTGAAGGGTAGGGTAAAGGGGAGGGAAGGGTGAGTGGAAAAGGCATGGAGAAGGGAAGTAGAAGGGAAGATGTAGGAGATGTAGCGGAAAGAAAGTGGGAAGGAGAGGGTAAAAGAAGAGAAGGGGAATGGAAGGTGAATGGAAAGGAAAGTTAAAAGGGGAGAAGAAAGGGACGGTGAGAGGAAGGTGAAGGTGAAGGGAATGGGGAGGCAAAGAAAGTGAAGAGGAAAGGAAGATGTAGGGGAGGGAGAGTTGAAATGGGAGGTGACGAGAAGTGGAGGGGGTTCGGGTAGTGAAAGAAAGGGAAAGGGAATGGGGAAGGGAAGGTGAGGGGAAGGGGGG
This sequence comes from Lissotriton vulgaris, assembly GCF_964263255.1. Classification (NCBI taxonomy): domain Eukaryota; kingdom Metazoa; phylum Chordata; class Amphibia; order Caudata; family Salamandridae; genus Lissotriton; species Lissotriton vulgaris. Next base: position 11,790 of record NW_028242523.1, on the reverse strand, counting down.
TGTAGGGGAGGGAAAGGTTAGGGGAAGTGGAAGTGGAAGGGTGAGGGGAAGGGAGAGGGGAAGAGAATAGAACGAGAGAAAGGAGGGAAAGGGCAGGGAAGGGAGAGGGAAAGGGAAATTGAGTATCAAGCCAGTTTCAAGTCAGTTTCAAGTTTGGTTTCAGTTTGGTTTTCAGTTCACTTTTCGTTTGGTTTATATACTCACCTTGTCCCTTTTGACCCATCCCCACCCACTTATTTGGAGCCTGATAGGCCCCGACTGCTTCCGCCTCTCAGGGGCCTCAGCTCCAGCGGCCAGCAGTGGGTCCTCTCCGTCTGGTGTCCATGAGTCCAATGCTGCTGCTGCCTGGTTACCAGACTTTTATACCATGGACACGTCACAATATAGACTTTTGAACGTGTCATCATACATCACCTGTTTATGGACAATGAGAGGTGTTGCAGTGTAAGGGGAGGGAGCAGGCGAGACACGGCTTTAATTCAATTTACTGGGGAGAAAAAAACAAAAAACTATTCACAAAAATTATCCTGAGATGAACCTCAACGAGGATCCCATCCTACTCGACGTTCTTCCCCCTCAGTGGCCTCTCCTTGTCTCTGCAGCGGCGCAGGCCTTCCCTCTGCACTTAGCGGGGACCTCGTGACATCACATTGGCGGGCTGGCCTGTCACAGGTGTTCCATCCCAGGATTCTACTGCTGGTGCTAGCGTGCCCTTGTGGCATCACAATGGAGGGGGGCTGGTGGGGGTGGGCTGTCATAGGTGTTCCATTCACAGGATTCTGATGCTAGCGTGAGCCTCGTGACATCACTTTTTGTGGCGGTCCTGTCATAGGAGTTCCATTCATAGGATTCTGCTGCTGGTGCTGCTGGGAAGGCGCGGACCTAAGGTTGGGTGTCACAACTTGCTTGCACCCACACATTCGTACAAACACGTGTGCAGAACCTCACATAGCGGTGTCAAAGCTTTTTAAATGTTATTAGGAAACACAAACTATGCGAAGATCTGGGGTTTAGCGTGAAAATTCAAAACATCCACTCCTTCATCAGATAATAGTGCCCCACTTCTCCGCGTACACCTGCAAAAGTACCAACTGGAGGAATATTTATCAGACATTAGAGGTGTCATGCCTACAAAGCGCCCTATAAAAACACCTATAATGAGGCCAATATTCACTTCTTGCAAGAAGCTCAACACTCAACTGGCCAGTCAGCCGCGGCTTGTGAAGGTAAGAGTGGTGGGCGTTTGGGTTGGGTGTAGGGGTATTCGACAGACGACCACGAAGGAACATTAAATAAATCGTCATTTTTCCATCGTTGCCTGTCTAAACCTCCCCCCCCTCCCAACCCGGCCCCACCAGCTTGTCGCTCTTACCTGCACGGGCCACGGCTCACTAGCAGAAGAGGTGGTGCACGGGTGGTCCCGTGCAAAACGGGACCGCCCGCCATAGGAGCGGCGGACCCGCCTTGGCAATTAGGATGCGCCCGCCACAAGGGCGCATCCTGTATTTTTACCATTGCGTCGGGCGTTGCTGAAAGCGCTGTCCGCCGCAATGGTAAAAATGCACGTTGTGCATTTGAAAGCACAACATGACAGGCACCGCGCGGTGCCTGCCAAGTTGCACTTTGAAATGCGGGGGGGGGGGTACCATAGGTACCCCCCATGTGCACCCCCAACCCCCCCGAGTCCCTGGGGGCCTGCAACGGTACCCGCAGGGATTCTCCGCATGCCTTGCCGCCATGGAAAGGCATTCAAATTTGCCCATCATAATATGGCTGGCGGTGTCTGATAGACACCGCCACCATATTATACGTTTTCTGCCCCGGCCGCCTTGCGACCGGGGCGGAAAAGCGGCGGACGGTCTTACCGTCCGTTGCGGTCCCCACCGCCATCCTAATATGGCGGGGGTCTTTAGAGCAAGGATGGCGGGTGGATCGCCCCCGCCAGGCCAGAGTGGCTACCGCCAGCCTGGCGAGGGCGATCCTGCTGCCATCCTAATGGGCCCCTAAGTGCGACCCTTGCAAAGGTGGGAAATGGTCCCGTGGACTCCTCTGAAATCCCCCTGCATTCAGGTGCAGTGACTCACTGCACTCCTCGAGGCATGTGGAGCGTTGGAGAAGAATTTTCTCTCCACTGCACTTTTCCAACTTTGCATACGTGCTGCACTATGGAGCTCACCTACAAAATGAGAACAAGGCTACACTTTGTCAAATTGTAGTATTTTAAACTGGAAAGGTATCCTCTAGTGAAAATCCATAACTATGCTTGACATCACACACTCATCCTTGCACTATGGGGCGCTCATCACTTTGACATGGCCTGCGCCCTTGTGGCGGGCGCATCCTGTATTTTTACCATTGCGTCGGGCGGTGCTGAAAGCGCTGTCCGCCGCAATGGTAAAAATGCACGTTGTGCATTTGAAAGCACAACATGACAGGCACCGCGCGGTGCCTGCCAAGTTGCACTTTGAAATGCGGGGGGGGGGACCATAGGTACCCCCCATGTGCACCCCCCAACCCCCCGAGTCCCTGGAAGCCTGCAACGGTACCCGCAGGGATTCTCCGCATGCCTTGCCGCCATGGAAAGGCATTCAAATTTGCCCATCATAATATGGCTGGCGGTGTCTGATAGACACCGCCACCATATTATACGTTTTCTGCCCCGGCCGCCTTGCGACCGGGGCGGAAAGCGGCGGACGGTCTTACCGTCCGTTGCGGTCCCCACCGCCATCCTAATATGGCGGGGGTCTTTAGAGCAAGGTGGGCGGGCGGATCGCCCCCGCCAGGCCAGAGTGGCTACCGCCAGCCTGGCGGGGGCGATCCTGCTGCCATCCTAATGGGCCCCTAAGTGCGACCCTTGCAAAGGTGGGAAATGGTCCCGTGGACTCCTCTGAAATCCCCCTGCTTTCAGGTGCAGTGACTCACTGCACTCCTCGAGGCATGTGGAGCGTTGGAGAATAATTTTCTCTCCACTGCACTTTTCCAACTTTGCATACGTGCTGCACTATGCAGCTCACCTCCAAAATGAGAACAAGGTTACACTTTGTCAAATTGTAGTATTTTAAACTGGAAAGGTATCCTCTAGTGAAAACCCATAACTATGCTTGACATCACACACTCATCCTTGCACGATGGTGCACTCATCACTTTGACATGACCTGGGACGTCAGTGCTACGCAAGCAATTATAAAAGGTATTCTGGTAAGAATGTGCACCCTAGGCAAAACAACAGTAATATCAGGGAGCAGGAGCATACCCTGATATTTCTTGCCTTTGCTTAGTGAAAACAGTGTCTCAAGCTTCAGGAAAACGGTATAACGTATGGGTAACAGCTTGCACGATTTCTTACACGTAGAGCAGTAGTATAAGACAGGCAACAGCACTGCATGCTCACCTCCACACAAGCACAGGTGCCCATGCAACAAATCTGCACTCCTTCGACCCTAGCACAGGTAAAAATAAGTTCAAAAACACAGCAGCAGTTCATGTTTCCTCTCGCCTAGTCCAGGCACAGTATAGGCAGCTGCACGAATCTTAAGGGTTTTGGGGGCCCTAGGCAAGACATATTTTGGGTGCCCATGGACGGTGAACTAATTTAAATTGTATTATTTGTTCACTGGTCAAGCCTGCAGGATGCCAACAAATATTAAATTATATATTACACTTTAAGAGGGTCGCAATAAAACAGTTTAAATATGAATTGCCAGGACCCCAAAAATCCTTAAAATGATACCGGGTAGAGACTAGACAGTCAGAGACAAATGCAGGCAGAGAGGGAGAGGTTTAGACAGAGAAGGAGACTAGACAGATGTCTAATAGAAAGAAGGTTGACTTCCTAAGGGGGCCTCTTAGAAGATGGGACCCTGAGCAATTAACTGCCCACTTTGCCCTTGCCTGAAAACGCCTCTGAGTATAATGGTGCGTCAACACACCTTACCGTTAAAGAGCTGACAGCAGCCACTGAAGAGATAGATACGTGTGCTCTTGTGATACAAAAAACTGAAAATGATGCAAAAATACCTGCTCGCTTAATTTAGAGGAATTTGGTGCCTTAACGTCATAAGATAATTTCAAATGCAGCTGCCTTTGACCGATTAAGTTAGCTCGAACAGGTACACTGCCACTCTCGTACTTATTGCCAATTTCATTATGCAGAGTTTTTAACAAAGTATAATTCGCCTGTCAGACTCCGCTTTCATGACTCTGCCCTTCTGTCTCAACCCCCTTTCTGCTGCCGCGCCTTGAGCTTGGTTTTTGAGATCCCAGAATACATCTTTTCCATTTCCAGCAATGTGCCCAATCATGTGGCTGTATAAAATATCCAATCGCCACCCTGAACTGATCTAATACGTGTGAGCTGGCCTATTATTGGTTTACAAGATTCCTAGCCAATCCTAGCGCTCTCCCCACAGGTTGACCTGTGCAGATTTGATGTCATGCTACGACTCAGTTACTTTGAGGCCTTTTGTTTTTTTCCAAATGGACTGATGAACACTACTTGGTCATGCGTTTGTCCAAACAAGTGAAGCGGCGACAGGCCCCTGAATGCCCTCCACAGACATCACTAGCAGTGCTTGGCCACTTCACCACCACAAGCACAACCAATGTGGCACCACCACCATCACCTCAGGGAGACCATCAGCGTGTAATGCTATCACTGGATCCTTCCTCTGCCTGACCAGCACTAGACCATCACCAGAGTGGGCCAGCACTGGACCCACAGCATGGAGGATTAGAGTAGTAATTGTACCCTGTAGTGCCAGACCGGTGCCTTCCCCATGCATTGGCAACTCAGGGCCCTCAGCGTGCGGTGCCAACACTGCATCTTCACCGTACAGTACCAATCAAGGCCCTCACATTGTACTGGCTCAGCTCTCGCCATACAATACGCACCCCAGTAGGGAACTCCATTGTGTTTAGACCAGGAGTCCCTCACCTCACTGTATCCACACCCTGCAGTGCCCGCTCAGAGTCCTCAGCATGCGCTGGCACCCTCATATATGCCAGTTTTGGGCATAACTATTCAACACCAGTGATGGACTGCCCATTGCACTAGTTCATCCATCTCTTTCCAGACTACAAGAACCCCAAGGGACCTACATTCGATTTAGCCAAAGGGTCCAAATGACACAAGGACATTTCAAGTTCAACTAGTGCAGTTTTCACTATGATTGTCTGCTAAAAGATAGCAATGATAAAAAGTATCCCTGGTGGTAAGCTCCCTTACACACATTTCCTTCTTGGTGGGTTACCTAAGATGTTTTCCTTGTAGGTGTTTTTCTATTAGCTGCTGGAGAGTTCTCTAGTATATATCTTACAGTGTTTTGGCTATGCTGTTGGTAAGTAGCCTGATGTACCATTGTCTTTTAGTGTGTTATCTGGCTTAGGTTTCCTGGCTGGCATTTAACTGTTGTATTATATTGCAGCATTTATTTAGCACTTACTACCCCTATGTTGGGTACCAAAGAGCCCGCCTACATGGGTAGCATGCTACACTGTGTAGGATGTGTGGTTTGAAGGTTGTTGACTCTGTTTTGATCCTATGTGGGAAGTGTTTTCTTGTCAAGCATGATGACCACCGAGGTGTGGTCATCGTGTTAAGGGATGCAGCACATAGCAGTGTGGTGAAGGATGAAGTGTGAGAGATCTGTTGGGATTGACATTTTTATTATCATCCGATATCTGGGTTTCTTTGTGAGGTGTAAAGAAACGGTCAGAGTTTATAGATATTTGGGACCTGGAGTGGCGGACTTTATTAAAGTGCTCCGAATTGTCCATCACTCAGTGTGTAACAGATCTCTTCAGTTATTCCATGCCTATTCAAAATGAGATAATTTTGCATCATGGAAGGAGATTGAATCGTCAACAACAACAACAAAAAAGTGCAAAAGAACTTGCACAATGCTTTAGATACAATGTAATCCAAATTGAGGTCTGACGGCAGATATTTGACATGATTTAGGGGAAATTATACCTATGGCACATTAATGATAATCATCAGATTGTGGAATTGAAGAGTTGCCAATTAGTTTATAAGAAGAAATATTCTCTATCTCTCATAAATTGACTAATTTATGCAATACTTAAAACGAATGAGCAAGTTGTGTACAGTATTCAAATCTTTTCGCGTTAAGCTTTTTTATGGTTGAATTATTATTTTAAGTAAAAAGCAATCATAAGAAATCGTTTAATACAATAAAGTTAAAATTGATTTAATTTCATAATCATGTGTTTTAATGATAAAGTGTCTTCAATTAACCAAGGAATTAACTATCACAAAGACACTGGTCCAATATTCTTTATACCACATTCTAAAGAGATCTCAGATGAAGCTACTTTCTCCTGTTAAAATCTGCTCGTTCTGTCAAAGCCCATTGCGGTGGGAGAAGCTTCAGAGTATAGTACTGTAAGCTCAGGAACACTCTTCCCTCTTCACCTTATGCAAGGGACTGATTACACACTTTTCTAAAACTGCATTTGTTCTGCTAATTCTTTGTTCTGATGAGTGTATCTTTCTTTGAATTCTGTTTTGTTAAGTGGAGTTGACAGTTCTAGCACCTTGATGACATAAGACAATAACAAAAATAGTTACTGATCTGTAGGACTAGTTTTGAACAATTTTCTAGATTCACATGCTGTGCATTATTACACCATCTAGTGGTTGGGTCCGGAATGATCTTGGTAGTCAATTTTTTTTCTGGGTGGTGTAGACCATTTGGTGTCTTGTCCCTCCCTCTGTGGCATCACACAACTACCATTAAAGCCCCTTTTCATGGTCACCATCTACAGATACGTTTTTTCTCTTTTCCTTTTGCAACGTTTATATTTTTTTGTGTATTCTATGTATTTTCTCACTCCTTCTTTGACCTACCTGCTTAACAGCTCACTCATTTACGGAGAAATGGGAGAGTTGTATGCGAATTCAGGAAATGTTTCACGCTGAAAAATTACTCCTACAGGCGAGTAATAATTTTGTTTTGCAGCATGAATCTTTGCCCTGATTATGTAGCAGTATTGTCCTCCTCCCCTATTGGAGGGGCTACCTGATAATTTTTCCCTGATGACGTTTACTTGATGTGTGCTCACTCTGCCAAGTCACCATGGGAAGAGAGACCTTTCTAAGCCAGAACCCCCAAGCCTACACTAGGTGAGATTAGTCCAGCCTTATAGTGTTATGTGCTCAATAAGAGAGATAAGAAAGGAGAAAGCTGACTAAGGGATATGTACATATGTTTTCTATGTTTTTTAATCTTTAGGTGAGCCAGCTACATAGGAATGTTTGCTCAGTACTGTTATGTATTATACAAACAAAAGATCATAAACCTATTTTGACTTGAACCTCTGCCAGCAGTCGATTTGCCTACATTTGTATGGCTGCTGGAACGCCGTAAATAGTTCCATGAGGCTAATATTTTGTCTTGAAATTTTGACAGAATTTTGACCCTTTGCCCTGCATTTTTACAATCACTACCAAGAATTTGCCTCCATACCAGGTGGTCACCGTAGCAGCAGTGCAGGATACATAAACATACACTTGTGAATGCAAACACAAATGCACTTTTTACTTGCTTCTCTTTTATCTTTGGCAAAGTGTACTGTTTATGTTGATCCTACTAGACAAAGCTGTCAGACAGAATATTGAGGATAACAATATTATGTGGCCAAAATATTGTGCTAAAAGTGTGACAGACAAGAATATATAGAAGGTAGGTGCACATAGGTAAATATTACTATTCTTAGCTCCACAAATATATACTTTGGTGATATATATATATATATATATATATATATATATATATATATATATATATATATATATATATATATATATCACCAAAGTATATATTTGTGAAGTTAGGCTTAATAATAGTTTGCTTACTCATAGAAACTTGCCTTCACAATATTCTGGCTCTCAATATTCATACCATAATATTTTGGCCACATGATATTTTAACTTCAATATTTTGATATATCACCCTAGGGTGCAGGCGCTGTCTGTTGCGAGGTAAATTTCGGACTTACCAAGAACATATAGGGGCTTTGATCAAGCCCATCGCTTACTATTACTTGCCGTTCCTGTGGCTCTCATCTGCTTACTTCTTATTTGATGGCTTGCTTTGCCTTTCTTGTATCCCCCTTGGAGCGTTGTCGCTTTACTTGTGTCCTTCCACTGCTCACTTTTAGAGACCTACTTTTTTCTTTCGAGTCAAACACTCTACAAGGGTGCATGTGTTTTCCAGTTGTCTTCTTAATGTACTTCTCTTGAACCCCTTTGCACGTGCTATGTTGCGTTTTCTTGCGGCATGCTTCTCCCACCCTCTTCCATAATGGGTCTGCTATCTTATGCATCTCCCCTTCTTCGCCCTCTGGCCTATATGCTTTTCTCCTGCCTGCTCCGCATTTCCTTCTCTCTGCCTGTTTGCTCTCCACGTTGCGTTTCCTCCTCACCAAAACCCCCGTGTTGCTTCTCTTCCTCTGCATTTCTTCTCCCACCCTACCCATGCCTTGCTTCCCCCCACCCATGCCTTCTTTCTCTCTCACCTATTGCTTTTAACTCCCCATACTTATTCTCTCCCCCAACCCCATCCTTCCAAGCTACTCACCCTCCACGGTCGCTTCAATTCTAAAAAATAACACTTGTGGCATTTTGTTAGGTACACATGTGTGGTGATCGTGCCTACAAAATGACGTGATTGCCACGTCATAGCATCTTTTTAAGTTGATCGCCTTGAGAGATGCTGTGCAGCATGGCCAATTTATCATTGGCAAAGCCAATAGGTCCCAAAGTGACACCCACTGTCTTTGCCAATGCTTATCTTCTCATGAGTATTAGTTGGCACTGAAACTGGATGTCTCTTTTTCCTCATGGTTCTTTGAAATTGTGTCATGCTGGCAGCTCATGAGCATTTTGTATACAAGTGCACACCTTGCACAGGCCTTTCCTCGCCAGTGTTTAGTTACTCACGAGGAAAGGCTGGGCAAGATATGCACTCCAAAGGGTCATCAAATTACACCTGCATACAAAAGCGTCACAAAAAACCCTGACTTTCGTGGAAACTGATACAGTACTTCATGACTTTGTAACATTTGCATATTGTTCATAGTTTTTGCGAGAAATACTCAAAATTGCAAAAAAGCTGTATAACTTTGCGCACCACAGCACACGCTACCAGTATAGTATTGATAGCAGCAATGCAAGCTTCTATTATTATTATTATTATTATTATGTTTCTTATACAGCGCCAGAATCGACCCCCGAAGGGGTATCTCCGCGCTTGCCTTGGGAACCCGTCCTGGCTTTTCCCTGTGAGATAGCCCCTACAGGGCATCCCCAAGGTGAAAGCCAGGCATCCCGCCACGGGGGGCCGTTGTGGAGATTAAGGATAGGATAGGATAGGATGTACATTTGTATAGCGCGAATTGCTGCCCGGAGGCGTCCAAGCGCTAGGAGAACCGAGTACCTACAGCAGGCTTAGAAGGAGAGTTTAGGGATGAGATTAGCTAGATTGAGTGAAATAAATGAGTCTTTAGTTGTCTGCGGAAGGTTGAGAGGTTAGAATTAGCTCTAAGGTGCAGTGGGAGGGCAAGCTTAATGCCCAGAGTTGCAGAGTGTGAACCCATGATTAGGTCAGGCACCGAAGCGAGAATTATCGAGTCCATGGACATTTGAGCTCAAGACCCTGCCGCGTCGGGAATTGAACCATGGTCCCGGGTATGACCTCTGCTTCCGGGTCTGCCTGCTCTAACCAGTGAGCCACACTTCTCCACTATCTGATACACAGAACAGAGACACATGGGGTACAGCATGGGAAGCAGCCCTTCAACATTGTTTTTTTCCTGGATCACCTTGGAGTTCTCATCCTGGGTGACCTCAAAGGGGCCAGATTAGTGGGATGGGGGGGGGGAGATTTGAGACTGCAGGTGAACTAGGATGACCAGGCATCCCAGATTTACTGGGACAGTCCTGTTTTTCAACATCTAACCAGCAGAATTCACAGAATGTAGTCCCTGTTCTTGTTCTTAGGGAGGCTTGACTTTACACAGGGGAAGTCAAGCTGGTGTGTGTTCCAATGCAGGATTAGTTACCAGCCTTTTCAGAAGTTAATTTAAATTTCAGATGATAGACTACGTGAACGTTGTGCGTTATTTATTCCTGTTGGTGAATCTTTGTCATTGTTTTCTATGTTGGCTTTCTGTGTTGGTGAGTGCTGCCTATTAAGCCACCCTGTGCCCCTCTGTCCATGAGAAATTGTGGTCCTACTTTTATGTTTATGAGATGTTCTGGTTTTCGATTTTCAAAAACTAGTCACCCTAATGTGAAGAGATATAGTTATTTTGCCAGAATAGCAGTTACGACGACTGACCGATACATTGGCGCATTGTGATTTCAAGTTACCCTTGCAAATTTACCAGCATAGACTTTATAAGTAAAATACACTCATGCCGGTCGTCCTTCTTTTCCTTGCATGCAGTCCCAGGGATACAAACACATCTACAATTACCAAGGAGGAGAGGCCAACCAGACATGGCTGAGATACTTACACCTCACCCGTTGCTGTTCCTCATATCTGAGGTTAAATGGACGTAGGCGTGGAGAGGCAGAGGGTGCTGAATAGAAGATGGGGTGGTGATAAGAGGGGGAGAGAGTCAATAATGTGGGAGGCAGATACAACTCGGATGAAAGAGTCTTCAGTCATCGGAAGAATGGCAGGTTGGCGTGTGTGTTGCCCTCCACAAGCAGCATACAAGTATGTAAACCCATTTTTTAAAATATATAGGGGCATATTTACAATAAGTGGCGCACCCCTGCATATCAGCAGGGATGCGCCCCTTATTGTGCAACATGCCTCCGCCACCATGGATGCGCCGCATTGTAAGCAAAAACGGCACAGATGCGTCACGCATCTGTGCCGTAAAAGCGGAGCATTGCATCGCAATGCAGCTCCAGCAATGCTCTGGGGGCCCCTATATTGTTAATGCTGCGTCAATCCTTACGCCTGCTTCAAGCAGGCGTAGGGTTTTGACGCAGCATGGGCCCAAAAGTGACTGAGTGAAATCTTGTACATTTCACTCAGCCACTTTTAGGAGGCGTTCCTGCGCAGGAACGTCTCCTTCTGGCGCAGGGCTTTACAACGTGACGCATCTCCCAGATGCGTCACAATGTACATACCCCGCACCATGGCCCATATTTTGCGCCGCCGCTGCATCACAAAAGTGAGGCAACGGCGGCGTAAAAAAGGTGCAAGAGGCTTGTAAATCTTCCCCATAATCTTGTGCTCTCACTTGGCCTATATGTAAGACTGCCTTTGGGTATCGGACATCGTCGGAACATCGGGAGAGTGGAAATAGGGAACAGAGAGAATGTGCCACGGGGAAAAGGAGATGGAAGAGACGATGGAAGAGGCAGAGGACTCTGAGAAAGGGAGGTTGGTAGGGCTGAAGGACAGCAGGAGAAAAAGAGGGAAGGGGCAGGGCGCAGACATCAAAGGTTGTCCTAAGGGAGTTGTGAGAGGCTTATGTTTTTGTGTACTCTGGCATTTGTAGCTCTGTATGTTATGTTATTTTTACAGAACTACAGCTACGGTCTGAGTGACGTGGATACACAAACACTAAACCTGCCTGCAAAGGAGAAGGAATGAGAGGGATACCCAGGAAGAGAGACCAGGAGGGAAAGGGTGCAGTCAGGAAGACCAAACTGAGGGCTATGAATATGCCTAAGTGACAACAGCTGAGTGATAGCAGCCATGCCAAATTTCCTAGGCCAATGTGTGACTAGCTGCTCCAGTCCAGTGT